>NC_063451.1:44884766-45501246 GCF_020379485.1 Brassica napus
GTAGGAGAGAGAAAGATACCGTCAGTCTTATCGTAACTGACACAGCAGAATTGTATTTTTATTGATTTACTTTATGATTTCTAATGATTGGAAAATGAAACGTGGAGTATAGAACATAAAGAAAACACAATGATTTTTTTGTAAAAGGAAGAAGACAAAATGTTAACACTCTTTCTAACAAACAATCAATTATTTTTAGAGTGAATTGGGTCAATGTACCCAAATCGATGAGTAATTAGTAACTATCCGAAACAATTAAAAAAAACCATCCACTGTAGATAATTGTGCCCCCATTCCCGTTTTGCCCATGTACCTTGGACACGTACGATGAAAAGGAGAGAGGAATTTGATTTGGCGTGATTTTTTTATGTACAATCCTAGGTCACTATTTAGATGTAGGTCTGCAGCTATTATCTTCTCTTTTCACTCACTTTATTAGGAAATTATGTTAGGTACATTCGAAAATCTGAAGAAAATTAGGGAAAATCTATGTGTAGCAGATAAAATATGGCACTGGCCATAGGTATGTGACACGTGTAATCTTACAGTATATTAGTTTATATTGAATGTTAATATTTGATCTTATATGCTAATTATAGACGCATGTGTTATTTTAATAGTTGAACCACAACCAAAATCAGCATCTATACTTGATTACATCCAACTGGAGATTACATGACACATGCACCAGAGGCATACACACTTGGATCTCTAAGCCTAACACCTCCAATTACAAAGTGTCATCCTGGTAGGCTAAAGAAGACAAGGATGTTGCCAAAGGGTGAATTCAAGGTAGACCTAAGCTAACTTCAGATGATACCGAACATGCATTGATGTTAGTTGCTATTAATATCATTAATTGTTATTGAAAGTTCTTAACATCAAATTGATTGTTCATTCAACAAGGTGTCATAGGGTGAAGAGCAAGGACATGTAGGAGGTGTGGTGAAACTGATCACAGTCGCGCCCCTGCAAGATAATGCATAACACTATGACTTAACGGTTAGACATTACATTAGGTGAAATCATTATATACACTACACAAATTAACTGTTAATTTAAAAATTAATGGTTAATCATTATTACATATGTGATGAAACTAAAAAGGAGCGAGAAGAGTGAAGATTGGTGATTGTATACAAAACATTTAGAGTAGCAAATATATTTTCAGCTGCTAAGTATTCATATATATTTAAATAGTGTAAAATAAATTGAGTCTAACAATTGTATTAACTGTTAATTCGAACCTTAATAATTAGTTGTTAGTTTATATTGCTGGTGAAGTTGGAGAAGAGATTTGTGAGAATTAGTGATTATACAAAACATTTATTGTATTCATGTTGATTACATTATCATGATGAGATAAGGGTAAAATTTAGAGTTTTCTAACTGCAATCCTAGAGGATAATAAAGTCATCATAATTGTTTAATTGAACATAGAGGATAATAAACATCTTAGGAACCAAGGGAAAAATTGCACTCGCTAATAAGGTGAAAACTCTAATCATAATTATGTTTAAACAATCCCATAATTATGATGATACGGCTCCCTGAAGTTATATCTTGCTGTGTTTAATGTTGTAGGTGGATGTAATGCCTATCGTTGAAGGGAGCCGTATCATCATAACCACTAGAGATATGGGATTGCTCAACACCTGCGGAGTAGAAAACCTTTATGAGGTTAAGTGCTTGAACGATAAGGATGCTCTCAAGATGTTTAAACAGATTGCTTTTCAACGAGGAGAAGAAACAAGGACGGCTGCTCCTGAGGTGTGGGAAGAAGCTTTAACTGCACTTGAAAGCAGCCTTGATGACAATATAATGGAAATCTTGAGAATTAGCTACGAGGGATTACCAAAACCACACCAGAATGTGTTCCTTCATGTTGCTTGTCTCTTCAACGGAGACACTCTCCAGCGTATCAATTCCCTTCTCCATGGACCCATACCTCAGAGCAGCCTGTGGATAAGAGTTTTAGCTGAGAAGTCTCTCATCAAAATATCAACCAACGGATCTGTAATCATGCATAAGTTGGCAAGGGAAATGATCCGTGACAACAGGTCTTTGTCTCAAAAATTCCTCAGAGATCCTCAGGATATTTGCTATGCGCTGACTTTCAGAGATGTAAGCATCTATCTAGACATCTTGCTTAGATGTTGGAGAGTTTGAAGAGGATCTAAGCATCTCAATCAACTTCCAGATCTTTCAGGTATCACTAGTCTTGAGGAACTGGTTCTGGAACACTGCACAAGACTAAAAGGCATTCCAGAGTCTATTGGAAAAAAATCTACGCTAAAGAAGCTCGAGTTATCTTACTGTGGAGGCCTTAGACGTGCCTTGAGGTTTTTTATACGGAAACCTACAATGCAGCAACATATTGGACTGGAGTTTCCAGACGCAAAAGTGAAAATGGATGCACTTTTAAACATATCCATTGGTGGAGACATAAGTTTTGAGTTCTGTTCAAAATTTAGAGGAACTGCTGAATATGTTTCGTTTAACTGTGATCAACAGATCCCTGTCACATCTTCAATGAATCTTCAGCAAGCGCCTTGGCTCATCTCAGAGTGCAACAGATTCAACTCCCTCAGCATCATGAGGTTCAGCCACAAAGAAAACGGTGAATGTTTCTCCTTTGACAGCTTTCCAGATTTTCCTGACCTGAAAGAGCTAAAGCTAGTGAACTTAAACATCCGGAAGATTCCATCTGGGGTTCATGGGATCCATAAGTTGGAGTTCATAGAGAAGCTGGACCTCAGTGGGAATGATTTTGAGAACTTACCAGAAGCTATGAATGGTCTTTCCCGGTTGAAAACTCTCTGGCTTAGAAACTGCTTCAAGCTCAAGGAGTTGCCAGAGCTAACTCAAGTGCTGACATTGACACTTACCAACTGTAGGAACCTCAGATCACTGGTGAAACTATCTGAAGATCAGGGAAGATACTGTTTGCTTGAGCTTTGCCTTGAAAACTGCAACAAGTTGAGTTGTTGTCAGACCAGCTCAGCCATTTAACTAAGTTGACAAATTTAGATCTCAGCGGCCATGATTTTGATGCATTGCCATCAAGCATCAGAGATCTTACCTCACTGATAACTCTTTGCCTTAATAACTGCAAGAAACTTAGATCAGTGGAAAAACTCCCACTGAGTCTTCAGTTTCTTGATGCACACGGATGTGATTCCCTTGAAGAAGCTGGTTCTGTAGAGCATTTTAGGGACAAACCAAACGAAGAGGTGAATATTTATACTCTGGATCCAGTCTCTACTATGATTTATGTAGTTCTTTTTTGAAACCATCTCCTTTTGATTTATAGGTACAGCAAAGAACCTGTTTCAAAGAAACTGAGATGCCCATTGATGTACTGAATCATCAAGCCACAAGAATCTGCCATATCATCCACCTTACCAAGACAACACATGCGGTCATGTTTAATAGGCATTCCTATCTTTATCACCCTAGTGGCTGTTCTTGTTGTTTCTCTCCTGCGTGTTTTCAAGTGAACCTCAAAGGCTCAGAACAAGAGAGGTCTCAGTCAACAGTCAACAAACGACTTCCTCAAGGCTTAAGGTATCTGGAAGTAGAACAAACTGAATGCATGCAAGTCAAGTACTGAACTCCCTATATACACTAGATTACTGTGTTATTAGAAATACATTTTTAATGAAGAAACTCCTCACTTCTCACCATTTGGGATAAAATCATTTCTCATTTGATTAGGCCCTTCCTTGACGATAATTAGGAATCATAATAATCTCACTAAAGTAATAGGCCACAAAGAGATAATCTAAGGTTAAGAGATAATGCCATACTTTTCTATTATTTTCTAATTAAACTAAGGGGGTGGTATTGAACTCAAGAATTTGAAAGAATTCACGTGTAATAACTTTTGCAGTATTTTAAATGATTTTATGAGATTTTAATGTAATTGTCTAATTCTTATGTTTACCTTCTGCCATAGAATTTAAGTGAATGTAAATTAATTTGATGGAATTCAAATGGTAATACTAACGCTATGAATGATAACGAAAAAAATACACAACTAGTAGTTAACTCTTAGATATTTTTTTTACCAAAATAAAACACTTGGGAAAATTTTACTTTTTGTAGATAGATTTTTTTTACTAAAGGAATCTTTTTGGGTGAACTAGCCATGGGCATTCGGGTTGAGTGAAACTGATGACATTTTATTTTATATCAAAGTGTTGAAACTTGTTTTTTCGGATACTCGGGTACCGTTCGGTTCTCGGTTCGGTTCCGTTTCCGATTCGGTTATTCAGATATAGAAATATAGAAATCATTCAGGCATTTGAGGCGGTCTGGTTTTGGTTTCGAATCATTTGGTTTGGTTCTAGTTCAGTTTTTCGGTTCCGGTTTTGGAAGAGGAGAGACATGGAATTGGGCTGGTGTAGGTGATATGTCTTCTAAAGACGTAGTGGATTACCCTGGGGTCAAATTGGTTCTAAAAATAACAAATCCCTTCATAAAAGCAAGGAATTGATCCTTTGCATTTTACATTACATTTTCCATTAAATTCCTTTCAAATAACATTCCTATTAAATCTAGCAAATATTGAATAACACTAGAATTTAAATGAATTGGTAAAATACACAATTGAATAACACAAGAATTTAAAAGAATTGATAAAATACACAATTGAATAACACTAGAATTTAATGGAAACCATAATTCTTTCAAATTATATCAAATTTCTAAATCCAATACCCCCACCTAAACGTCTGGACTAATCAAGGATTAAGATCATTGACTTTTTGTTTGGAACCTAGCGAGATGGATTTTCTGACGTGGCCAAAAACATTAGCAATCGAATAAAAGTCAAATGTAGTATTGGGAAAAAGAATTAAGAAACAAGTAGTAGCAAAAAAAAAACATGATTTTTGGTTATTCCAAAGTTTTGGATAACTACTACACTCTGTTCTTAGCTTGACTTGTAATAAAGCTACTTAAAAAAGGTTAGGTGGTTGGATAAAGATAAAATTGATGTGCATATAGATATGAGTACAGAGTACTTAAAATACATGGATGGAGCAATTACTCTAAAGATATTAATGGAGTTCAAAAAGAAAAGATATTAGTGAAGTAAGGTCAGAGAGAGAGAGAGAGAGGAGACCAAGGCATCAGAAGACATACATTTATACATACACAACACATGAGACACTCTTTGAGTATCTATCTGACTGAAAAAGAGAGAGAGCAAGAAGGTGAGAAGCAGAAACCATTCTGAGTTAGTGTTCCTCGTTCTTCATTGAATCCATAAGGTCTCTCTCTCCCTATCTCTTTCTCTCAATATTGTAGACTTTGTAGTTTCTGTTTCTATCGATCTTAGTCTTATATAAGTATCAATCTCTGTGTATATAAGTAGATATCTTCTTCAACAATCTAATCTTTAGAACCTAGATCAATGGATGAATGATAGATAGTTGATAACGACTGTTTTTTCCTCTTTGTAGCCAGTAAGCTATATATTTTGGCCTGAGTCACATGGATAAGAAAGATTCATTTACTACGGCTCATTCAACTCCACCATACCTGAACACTTCAATCTCATGGGGACTTCCAACTGAATCTAATGTTCAGAGTTATGATGTGACTGAATCACTGAGTTTGAAGGTGCATGCAAGATCAAAACATGTTCTTAACCCAACTAAAATCGATTTCCAGGACAAGGATTCTTCTTCAACTCAGTCCACTGATCAATCCTCTACTGAAGTTGCAACTAGCGGAGATGATGATGATGATGATAATCCTTCGAGACAAATCTCATTTTCAGCAAAACCAGGTCTATTTTTTTAAAGAACTTCAGGGTCTATTCGATTCATATTACTGTCGAGAACATGTACTGAAAAGACAAGATGACATGGTTTTGTTATGTAATGGCCTGATCTTTGGTAAATCCTTTTGATCTGGTCTCTCTTTTCTTCTTTAGATAGCTTTGAAAAAACTCAAAGGAAGGGATTTCCAAATAATATAAAATCAGGCTCCTCCTACACGACAGGAACCTCAGATATTCACTTTGCTCCTGGGAAGGTATTTGTAAATCTACTATCAGTAATGATAAGACAGAACTTGTGATGGTTGACTAACATCTTGGGTCATATTCTTGTTTCAGTCTAACTTCTCCTGTTTTGGTGGTTACCTTCCACATGCAACAGTAAGTACATCCTTCTTCATTACATGTGGTGAAGAATGTTTTTGCTAAAAGTGTATATGCTTAAGGTGAACTTGTAATGGAACATTATGCTCTGAAGCAGTTCCATGTGCTTTTTCAATACACTTTCTGCAGGTATGGAATCCCAAAATGGTGGGTCGAGTTCCCCTACCACTGGACTTCATTGACAATGAGCCCGTCTTTGTCAATGTGAAGCAGTTCCATGCAATTATGAGGAAGGAGCAACGTGCAAAGCTAGAGACTCAAAACAAACTAATCAAAGCGCGTAAGGTATAGTATGTCTCATTCTGGTTTAACTCATTGTTGGTACTATACAACAGCCATATCTTCATGAATCTCGACATGTTCACGCTCTTAAACGACCTAGAGGATCTGGTGGAAGATTCTTAAACACCAAAAAGCTTCAAGAATCTAGAGAGCCAAAACATGACACGTCAATCCAACAGAAAGACACCATGGGAAACATGTCTGGATTCGTGGCTCATCAGCTGCACGCCAGCAACGACCTTGGTTGTTCAACCACATCTGGCTCCGACATAACCTCTGTTTCTGACGGAGTTAGACGCTGTGAATTCCAGTTATCTGATTGTCCATCTCAGACAAAACCAACTATGTATATTCATGGTCAGTCAAATGACATGCATGGAGGTGGAAGAAACACTGACCACTTTTCTGTCCATATCTGAGATGGTTGGAATCTGGTACTGTTTATGTTCCCCACAAAGAGGGAAGTCATCCTTGGCTGTTGGTTCGCTTCTTCTTGGCTCTTATTTCACGTTTTGATGTCTAGGCATCACTTCTGAACGATGAAAAAAAGACTTCAAGCTTCATATCTTGTTTTGTCCTTTGTACCATGAATCATATGTAATTAACTCTGTGATATAGTCTCTTCTCTTTGATTTCCCAAAATTCATATTCATCCATTTTCAAAATGATCTAGTCAGGCATAACGTTCCACTTAAAGGATAACCGAAGCAATATTGGCAATGGAAGAAGAAGAGTCGATTAAAAGTTCTTTATTTACAAGGAAAAGAGTTTGATACCTTCCTTACATGGCCAAGAACAAGAAAAAAAAAAAACAGAAAGGCAAAGCCACATTTTAGTCAGCTACTTACGGATTCTCCGTAAGGCCTGCCTGTCATGGGAAGAAAGCGGCTTCAAGAACTCATACGTAGTGACCATAAAACAACGATGCACAATCTTTAGAACATGCACAAAATAGTGAAAGATAGAAAGCAACATAGCGTCTATGAACATGGTGTAAGGTTGGAACTGAGATTCCACATATTGATCATCCAAGAGGGAAGAAGTAACATGCATAGCCATCTTCTTCAAGAGAAGGCATTTCCGATATAGCTAGAAACTTTTGCAACGCAGTTATCCTGCGATGCTTCAAGTCTACATAGCTCGGATTCCCATTCACTGACGGTTTTCCCGCGTAGGAAGGAGCCGAATACTTTTAGGGTCAGTGGAATACGACCTGTAATGAGGACAGCACGAATGGAGAGACGGAAGTACTCCCTAGGGACGTGTTCCTGTTTGAAGGCATATTGTGAAAAGAGCTGAAGAGCTTCATCATATCTTAGAGTCTCAACTTTGTAGAGGTGTTTGACTCCACACTTGAGTAGCACACGATTGGACTGGGTGACATATATCAGTCTACTCCCTGGACCAAACCGACGAGCACTGTTTCTGATATTTTCGAGTTGGCCAGTGGCATAGAGATGGATATCTACAATAAGCAAAACCTTCCGATGTCCAAGATTCGCATTCACAAGTTCATCGAAACTCTCTAACTCCAATTTGACAACTTCACCTGGTCTAACAGCTACTTTTGCCGATAGACCAGCTCTTGCGATTTTCTCTAGCAAACAGGTTGAACCAATTCCCAGAGAAGAGTGTGCGGTTTCATACTCAAAGTAGTAGTGATCTTGAAACTGTGGTGAGATCTTTTGGTAAACACATCTCGCAAGTGTTGTTTTGCCAACTCTTTCCCCACCACAAATGCCCATTTCTCCAAGTCCGTCTTCTTCGGAATCCATATTAAGCAGCAGTGCGTCCACTGCTTTCATTTGCCGATCCATCCCAACAAGGCTATCGAAATCAATAGATGGAACCAATTGAGACAACTCGTTGCCCGTAACATACTTCTCTTTTTGCACGTACGCAGGGCTCCTTGCAGGCGTACTAGGGTTGACGACACTAATAAGCTTTTCTGCATACATAATTCTCCCAGCTATCTTCCTGAAAGCAGCTCTAACAAGCATGATCCCCTTGGTGAGAAATCCAGTTTTTTCAGGTATCGTCCAGTGACAATAATATATAGCCTCTGCCATTTTCGGGGGTGGTTTCAAACGTTTCGAAACCTGGAGCATAACTCTATAAATAATGAAAGCGTCTGTGTCTCCATCCTCACTTGAGTCTCCATCCTCCCTATGATGCAGTTGGAGAGGTCAAGAATTAGTTTGTAATATAAACCCAGCAGATGTATAGTTAATCTTAATTTATTACCAATGAGAGTATACTTGTTGTTGATAGGTCTTAATCATACTGGCCAGTGCGTTTCTCCATCTCTCCACCGTCTCCCAGTTGTTGTTTTTATCTCCATCAAGATTGTGTGCTTGCCCTAGAACATCTGAAGGATCCACCTCGTGTAGGACTGGAATCATCACCAGCGACTGTTTCTCCTCACACTCGACTATCTTCGCCAGTTCGTCCAGGCACGAGACTGAAGCAGTGTAGTTCTTCGATATGACCACGATCGCTATTTTGGAGTTTTCAATTGCCTCGAGCACTTGAGTGGAAGCTGGTTGATTCCATGGCATCTCTTCTTCTTGTCTGAAAGTCTTGAACTGCTTTTTAAACAGTGCAAGGAGAAGATGGCTAACGAAAGTTCTTCGGGTGTCGATTCCTCTGAAACTGAGGAATACATCGAACTTCATCGCTTAAGATCTGAAGGTCTGTAATAGATTGAGAAGAAAAAAACTAGGTCCCTTCTTTGAATAATGTTTACTTTCTTTCTGTGTATTTGCTTCTTTAAATTTAAAACGACAGTGAAGAAGACAAAAAAAAAAACATTTTAAAATTTGTCTCCGGTGGAGTTGGTAGAGTTGGTGGGTTTTTTTTTTTGAACTTAGCTTGGTGGTGGGGGTTGTTAGAAGAAACAAGGTGGACTTAAAGAGGCTTTACCAACCAATAGGATTTCATTATTTCAAATTTTATATCTTTTAAACTCTATGTTCACCCTAAATCCTAATCCATAAACCTTAAACCCTTAGGTAAATTCTAAAATTTTAGGTAAACCTTAAATCCTTGATAAATTTTAAACTCTAAATAAAAACATTAAACCCTAAAACTCTAAATCATAAATCCTTAATCCTAAACGTTAAATCCTGAGTGTTTTAGTGTTTAGTGATTTTGATTTAGAGTATAAGATATATCATAGAGTTTAGGGTTTACCCAAGGATTTAGGGTTTAGGATATAGAATTTAGGGATTAGGATTTAGGGTTTAATGTTTTCTTGACGACGTTAAAAATATTTTTTTTTGTAATTACTACTATTTTTTATTTATTTTTTTACTATTTAATTTTAAAAAGATAATATAATTTGACAATATTTTATTTCTTTTTTTAAAAGATATCGAATATGAAATAACACAATTCTATTGGTCGGTGAACCTAGAGGTTCACTCCCCAAGAACAAGTCCTTAAGAGCACCATTGATGGAAGTCCTGCTAAGGGGGTAGGCCCTACCACAAGAAAGGAAGAAGCGGTGCCAAAAATACCAAATTAAGCACCGAAGCTTCTACTGTTTCGCGGGTTTACTAACACGTGACGGCATGTGATTGGTTCGTTTTTAATTTAGAAAAAAAAAATTAAAAATAATAATAAGCACCCCATTTGGGTTCACGGGTTAAAGATCCTCTAAAGCTGCCTCTACTTTCAACCTCATTATTTGAGTCTTCAACTCTTAATCCATATGGATCCAGTTCAGAACCGAATGGCTTCGGATCGAAGCTTCAAGTACGGTGTCTTCATCAGCTTCCGAGGACCAGACACCCGCAAAATATTCGTTGGCCATTTGTACGGATCACTTTCCATCAGGGGAATTTCAACCTTCAAAGACGATCGGAGGCTTGAACCAGGAGATTCCATTACCGACGAACTCTGCCAAGCCATCCGGGCATCAAGGTTTGCTGTCGTGGTTATCTCCAAGAACTACGCTACTTCAAGCTGGTGCCTAGATGAGCTTCAGTTGATCATGGAACTTGTCGAGAACAAGGAGATTGAAGTTGTTCCGATTTTCTATGAAGTAAAACCTTCCGACGTCAGACATCATCAGCTCCTAGAAAGTTTCTCTTTACGAATGACTGAGAAGGTTCCTGGTTGGACAAAAGCTCTTAAGGATATAGCCAACCGAAAGGGCATGGAATCCTCAAAATTGTATGATTTTTATTATTATTATTGTACGATTATGGCAACACCTAGTTATTATTATCTCACAACACATATCGAGCGCCCGTGAGTTTTATTGAGTTCTCTTAATTTCCGTTTCAGCTCGGACGATGCCACGATGATTGAAGAAATAGTTCAAAACATTTCAAGCCGGTTGTTACCTATGTTGCCAATAGGTTTCCGTGATGTTGTCGGGATGAGAGCTCACATGAAAGTTCTCAGCCCTCTCTTGGACATGGACTCCAAGGATGATGCTCGTATCATAGGAATCGTTGGAACAGGAGGCATTGGTAAAACCACTATAGCAGAGTATCTCTACCAAACCCATAAACTTGGATTTTCACCTCATCATTATTTCATGGAGAACGTCGCGGAACGCTGTAGAAAACATGGTCTCTTACATCTACAAAATGAACTTTTTTCTAGTATCTTCCGTGAAAAGAATGTGATGCTGGAAAGCGTTGAACACGGAAGACAACAACTTGAGTTCAGGCTAAGAAACGCAAAAGTTTTTCTTGTCTTTGATGACGTTGATGATGTTAGACAGCTTGATGCCTTGGCAAAAGAGGTTCAGTGGTTTGCACCAGGGAGCCGAATCATCATAACCACGCGGGATAAGAGCTTGCTTAACTCCTGCGAAGTGTACGACGTTGAGTACTTGGATGATGATAAAGCACTCCTACTCTTCCAGCAGATTGCTTTTAAAGGAGGACAACCACCTTCTAGTGTCTACTCAGATTTTTCAAGTCGTGCTTCGAAGCTTGCTCAAGGTCTTCCTTTGGCCGTCAAGGCTTTGGGAAGTTCTCTCCGAGGGAAGTCCGAAATGGAGTGGGATAAGGCTTTACGTTCCTTTGAAAAGGCTCCTTACGATAATATTCCAAGAATATTAAATATTAGCTACGAGAGCTTGGACGAACTTAGTAAGACTGCTTTTCTTCATGTCGCATGCCTTTTCAATGGAGAACTTGTCTCGCGTGTCAAGTCTCTTCTCCACCGTGGTGAAGATGGGATAAGGGTTTTAGCGGAAAAGTCTCTCATCGATTTGTCTACTAATGGCCGTATAGCCATGCACCATTTGTTGGAGAAAATAGGAAGACGGAACGAATCAGACAACGACCTTGCCCTACAACCAATCTTGCGGCACTGGTACGACATATGTCGACTTGCAGACAGAGCAGTAAGCCCTCTTTTTTTTGTTTTTAATGTTTACTATGCCATGATTCCTATTTTTGATAAAGTGTGACATGTATATATATATCAGGGAACAACGAGAACTGAAGGCATCGTGCTAGATATTTCTGAAAGGCCTAATCATATAGACTGGAAAGTTTTCATGCAGATGGAGAATCTCAAATATCTGAAAATCAACAACCGCAGGCGTTACAAAAGTTTAGATTCAAGGACACAGAGCAATCCAGACGAAATTTTACTACCTTATAAACTTAGATTACTACAGTGGGATGCATATCCTTACACAACCTTGCCTTCCAGTATCAACACAGATTGTCTTGTAGAAGTAATTCTGTGTAACAGCAAGCTCACAACTCTTTGGAGTGGAAGTCCCCCGGTATGTTTCTCAACAAAACTAATCTTGTACATGAGATTTTTAAATGTTTTCCAACATATTCCTTATGTTTTGTTTCATCAAATGTCAGAGACTTTCGCATCTGAAAAGGCTGAATCTTACTGGATCTATGTATCTAAAAGAACTTCCAGATCTTAAGGAAGCAGTGTATCTCGAAGAGTTGATGCTGGAAGGTTGCATTTCCCTGACAAGGATTCCAGAGTCCATTTGTAGCCTGCCTAGACTACAAAAACTTGATCTATCCAACTGTGATGGGCTAAAGAATCTAATTATCATAGTAAAGGAATCTGAAGCTACTTTCTTTGAAGGCAGAAGAATCTTGCACGTTAGATCGGTCCACACGGATTTTCTTGATGCAGAACCGTTAGCAGAGGAGTCTCGAGACATTTCTCTCACAAATCTATCAATCAAGGGGAACTTAAAAATTGAGTTGAAGGTTATTGGAGGATATGCACAACATTTTTCGTTTATTTCTGAGCAGCATATCCCTCATCAAGTAATGTTGTTGGAGCAGCAAACAGCTAGGCTCATGTCACATCCTTACAATTTTAAGTTGCTTCACATCGTGCAAGTTAACTGCAGTGAGCAAAGGGATCCTTTCAAGTGTTATAGCTTTTCATATTTTCCCTGGTTGATGGAGCTAAATCTAATCAACTTAAACATCGAAGAAATACCAGATGACATTCATCACATGCAAGTTCTAGAGAAGTTGAACCTAAGTGGAAACTTCTTCAGGGGTTTACCTTCATCAATGACTCATCTTACGAAGTTAAAACATGTGAGGCTTTTTAACTGCCGTAGACTTGAAGCTTTGCCACAACTATACCAGCTGGAGACGCTCACACTCTCTGATTGTACCAACCTCCACACATTGGTGAGCATTTCTCATGCAGAACAAGACCATGGAAGATACAATTTGCTTGAGCTTCGTCTTGACAACTGCAAACATGTAGAGACATTGTCGGATCAGCTTCGGTTTCTTACAAAGCTGACGTATTTAGATATCAGTCGACACGATTTTGAAACAGTGCCTACAAGCATCAAAGACCTCTCCTCGCTGATAACTCTCTGCCTCAACTATTGCAAGAAACTAAAATCACTTTCAGAGCTTCCATTGAGCATTAAGCACCTATATTCACATGGCTGCATGTCCTTAGAAACTTTCTCCCTTTCAATCGATCATTCTGTTGATGACCTTGATCTCAGCACTTGCTTCCAACCGAATCAGTTTTTAAGTCAATTCACTCGTTTTCCATCTGGAAGACGTAGTGAAGAGGTAAAATAACCCTTTACTGTAGTCCTTATTATCTCAATCTCTATAGGCAAAGCTAACTTCCTTTTATTTCGTTTAATAGGTACAGCTATGTGCTTGCATCCAGAAACCTAAGATATTGAATACGCCTGATCAAGGGACGAGGAATGTCAGAACAATCTACACAGAGCGTTTTAGCTCCGAAACCTTGAAACTAATGGCTTTTGCTCTATGTTTGGGTGTGCTTCTTCTATGTAAGACGATGGGCAATAGCTAGGTAATGATGGTCATCCCCGGTTGCATTTGAATGGAATCGTTCAGTTCACCACAGTACTTCGACTCTTGTGTGTGTGTGTGTGTGTGTGTCTCATTCCCTTTCGGCTACAGTCACTTCCACTAGCTGAATGAAGAAGCTCAATGGTTCTTTCATTTTATCAGCTAACATTACGTTTTTCCCCCCTCCATGTTTGTAAGTGAAATTTGTGTAGAGTTAAAAAACACACAACGCCAAGTGGGTGGTCCCTTGACCAAAATTGCTACTATCATAAACTGTTTAATAAAACTTTAAAAAGTATTGACCGGTTAAATCATATAATGTCATCACAGTTTCAGTACCAACATTAACATGTATGGCCACATATTATCATTTATTACTGAGGAAACTAAACAAAGATGAAAGGGAATATGATACAGGTGATTCTTCACACTCATGTATAGGTTTCTATCTTTGTGATGCTTCCACAATTATTTTACCATGATTTGCATTTACTTTAAGCACTGTAGCTTCCCACTCCTCTTTCCCTATACCAGTTAAGAACCCAACTTAATACACGGTGTATGATACACCTGATTCACTTCAGTTTCCTCAATAACTTGTCCTGAGAACTAAAATGAGTCTGCTTCCTGGAACAAATCAGCTGGCAGACTCTCTAAACTACCCTTTGATAATGTGTTTTAGAAGTTTCACATTTTGATGTCTTAGATTTTGGTCATACGCTCACAATCGACGGCAGCAGTAAGATACAAAAACAAGGTAATGAGATCCAACCTTTAAATTGCAATGTATTGATAAGAAATAAAATTTCATTGGTCATGAATTCACATATAACTGTTGCACACTTGCAATGGTAGTTTTATAAAAGAAAAAGGTTTTCCTGCCTGTTGTACCCCTACTAATAGCAGACTATAACCAGAAAGCCACTGGCAAAGAAAGCCTATATACAGGCTCTGTTTCTATAGCACAACACTGATCTCCTAATCTGAAAAAGTCCTAGAGATCATGGATTCGATGGAGACGAGTAGTGACTACTTCAGTCTGACCTTTCCAACAAGAACATGAAGCTGGTGTTTTGGCGAATCAATGGAGGAGGATCGATCTCCGCAACCTCTAAGTTTGGCATCGATTTCGAGATGTCTTCAAGCGAGAATGGGATGCTGCAAAAACAATAACCAAGACAAAAATTATCAGAAGATGAAATCTCTTAAAGTGAATTCTTACTGTTTTCTTCCTCCTAGTAAATAAATGTTTTACCTCGAATCGTCGTCTAGTAAAAATGACTTGTTGGTATCCTCTGAAACCGTCTGCCTCATGCTTCCCATCACCTGCATAGCCATTTTTTTGTGTCGTATCAAATTTTATCTCTGCTGTTTGGATTTTCTTATAACAAATATTCACTTGCCTCTGAAGATACGCTATGTGTTCCGTATTTGTCGTCCGAATACATAGTACTGATCCTGTAAAGTTGCTGCACGGTAAGCACCTGCAGAGAAACAAGAAATTTGCTTAGAGATGAACAGATGAAGAAAAAGATTATTTAAAATAATATTATTTGACTAACCGGACAAAGTTCAGTAGTTATCTCGTGTAAGCTTTTCTTAGGCTTCTGATGTATAACCAAGAAGCCAACAGCTTGTCTGATGTGCTTTAGTTCATCCCAAGCCGAACCAGCAAACTAGAACAACCCGAGAGAGCAACTTTTAATAAGCAAAACTGTCTGGAAAAAATGTAGAGAGGATTTGAGACATCTATTACCTCCTCAGTTGCATCATGGCACCACTTTTCAAGCTCTGCAAGTCCTGTTTTTACATACTCTCCGTTGCTAAACGAGCAGCATTCACGTCGCAAAACAAGGCTACACATAAAAAGGAAAAAAACATAAATGTACATGTTCAATATACAGCGACTTGACAGTTGCAACTATAACACATTTACCTGTTAAACAACTGAACATTGATAAATGAAAATATCTGCCCGAACACTTTAGAAATTAGCAACGAAGGCACCTGCAGTTTTAGAAAGCTTCAAAATTAATGAGAAGCAAACATATTACAGCTTTGGCTGAAAATTTTATTTTCCTCACATAGTTGGCCCTCATAGTCCTCAAGTGGCCGTTTAGACATGTGACAATGCTTTGCCAATGAGCACTTAGCGCTTTTTGAGCCTCAAAATTATTATGTGAGCGTCCTTTTATTAAACCAGAACGTGGTTGCCTTGGTGCCTGTTTCCATCAAACAGCAAAATAAACTCAGACTCAGGAGTGTAAATTATATAATTTGTGAGACCAAAGCTAATGCCTACCTGAATGCAAACAGCAAGCAGAGGCGCAATCTCTCTCTTCATCCGGTCTCGGATCACTCCATAAATCTTTTCTAGGTAAGCGGTGAGCTGCTGCTTGAAAAGCAAAGCAGGATATTTAGCTTCCACTTGACGTAGTTCGTCTAGCCCTCCACCAATCGCCCTTCCATTCATAAATGGGAATCCAACACTTTGTGGAGAGCCTATGAAACTCTATTATGCACATAGTTCCATGAGAGAAAAAGTGAGATTAATTGAATTAAAGCAATTTAAGACAGACACGTAAACACTTCTAACCACCTGAGATACTCGTCCAAACAAAGATGTAGACATCGCCCGATGTCTCGAGGGAGGTATGTTACCCGCTTTCAGAGTGCGTTCAAGTAACATTAAAAGTGTGGCGGAATTGGATAACCAATAGCATAGTACATCGTCGTTTTCCTGCATCTGTAAAAACGTAAAACATAGCATGAGACCATGACCACCCATAACATTGGCATTGGTACAAAAGAACATTGAAACTACCTCGATGGCCGATGCTATTGTCTCAATTATACGATTAAATATATTGGTCCTTTCTACTTCAAAAGATCTCCAGTGTATCAGACACTTATATATCAGGCATGCAGCAACAGGCTTGCCTTCAGAAAATCCTATATCTTCCGAGATAGACTTTAGTAGTAGCTCCTGGTTTTCCTGCAAGATGGAGGAAAAAAACAGCATATAAAGAGACTGCAAAATGCATAGCGACACAAAACAGCACACACAAATAAAATAAGTGACAAGACTTCAAAGTGATAGCTACCAGCTGTTTCTGATTAAGCGATTTCTGGGGCCTATCCTCAGTTTCAGGTTCCTGGAGAAAATGATCAAGTATCAAACATCCATCACTGTAAATGGTATTAGTTTATTAACATACCTGAATTTGTTTTGTTTCTCCATTGGAGAAAGTAAATCTCTCGGGAGTTCTCTGCATCTTCAAGGAAAAACGAAAGATGTCATATGCACTATTAAGAAGTTGTATGCAAAGACATAGCCGGTGTCCGGTAGTACCTGAATTATGGTAGTTTTTGGTCTTAGGGCCAAAGCTCTACTAGCTGGTGAGAGAGCAAGAGACTGTTGCCGGAGTACCTTATTCTCTGACTCCAAATTAGAGACTTTTTCTTGGAATCTAATTTAGAGGAAGAAAACCTTTGTCAGACTTCCTATTTTAGAGAAAAATATGCACTAAATGCAATACCTGATACCATTGAAACCTCTAAATGCATCAAACGAGAAAAGAGAAGCTTATTTACCCTAGAATTCGTGAATATATATTGTCATCCAGAAAACAATATAGGGGAGCATATTTGTATAAAGAATATAAGGAAGTTTCACATGGAGAAGCAAATACAAACCTCTGAACAGAATCTTGAAGCTGGTTTATTTTTTTTCCAGCTTCGTCAAGTCTCTTACTTAATTCCTCATTTTGGACTAATGCACTGCGATAAGCCTGCGTTGCTTCATCTGCCCTATGTGTTTCTGATGACAACATTCCCTGCATGGTTAGGACCATGTCCAGATTTTAGCTCAGCGGCATGAACAATCAAATTTGGAGGCTAACACCATAAAGCATTTACTTTCTTCAATCCTAAAACATTATTTTGTATGTCTCCAGTACATTTTGCTATAAAGATGTCAGTTATTTACCTTTAGCTTCTCAATTTCGTTACTCAAAGAATTTATCTTCTCTGTATCTTCAACAACAACAGGTTCCTTTTTTACTGAACCTGCTTCTTCAATTGCTATTCGAGCGGCCTCCTGTTCCTTTAATACCATTACAGTAGCTTCTTTCAACTGCGACCGCATGGTGTGCAAAGACTCTTGCAGCTTTGCAACTTCTTGCACCTTTGCCTCCTCCAAATCAGTCTGCATTATCAGTAAGAAGATAAAACAATATAATCCATACTTAGGAAATAACTTTGCAGACCACAATATGCAAATTTGTTTAACCTAAATATATTTCCAAAAAAAATTTGACATTAAAGTTACCCTTAATCGCTTCTCCAATTGCAAACGCCAGGTAAGCTCTTCCACCCGCTTCTCCAATTTATCTTTAGCATCTTTAAGAGCACCAGTTTCTCTTGCAGCCTAAATTAATACAAAAACGAGAGTGAACAGCTGAATAAGTAAATTCATGCACACTGTGTTAGAAAGTAAAGAAAAAGTTATAAGGGATTGAATCCAAACCAATTTCAGCATTCTAAGCTCTCTTCTAGCAAGTCTGCATCTCCAGGCACATTGAGTGACTATTGCCGCCTTCTTAAGTCTTATGTAATATGCGTATGCTCGCTGACCACGCCAGTGGGCCTGAAAATGAAAGATATAAGAATCTTTTATGCATCAAAAAGAACAGTCACCAAAGTTTGCTTATGTCAGAACAGGAAAACATGATATACCTGAATCACTATGGCAGCTTTTGTTTGCCTTCTTAACCTGAATTCATTACGTGCAATCATGCCCTTAAAGCCAGTCTGCAACACGACTGCAGCTGATCTGTTGGTTACAAAAGATTTCCTGGCGATGTACCGGCGGAAATTCTTCTGGAATCTTAGAGCTGCAGCTTCTATAATCAGTTTTTTGTGTACTGTCCGGGCAATCTCGCCTGCAATTCAAAAAATACTCAAACCTTAAAACTACCAGCCACCACCACCAATAAAAATGAGCAAGCAGCTGGTCAAGAAGAAAGGATTACGCTCCAAAAGATGGAAATAAAAGGAGGCAGTGAGAAAGTTAACGGGTAAGCCCTATAGTTCTGAGTGAACAGCCTAAACCATGGCGAAACAATTACAGCATCTCGAATACTGATGCGTAGAGAAATACCTCTTAGGAAGGATTGCAATACAATTGCAGCATTTCGAATAGAACGGAATTTCTTTCGGGCAATCCATGTGCGGAATTGCCTCTGAATGACTCTGGCAGCATTTCCAAGCACCTCTGCTCTCCGAGCATCTAGTTCAGCCATCTGACCAGCTCGAAGGAAAATCTTTGTCTTTCCAACCTGGGAACAACATGGTAAAGGTACGTATGTGATCCCTGAACAATATACTGACAATGTCGATAATAACAACAATGAAAAGGATACTTATTTTCTTTTATAACAGGTTATGATCCCAGAGGATCAAGACCACGACATGAAACCGGATAAGAGAAAACTTAGAAAGAAAGAAAGAAAAAAGCATATCACACCTGGTAGTCCCTCAGACCTTTCTTATCAAGAATCATTTGGCAAGCTACTTCATCATCATAACTGTAAAAGTTATGATAGAACTGCTTAGCATATTAATGTTAGTTTCAACAAAAGTGTTTTTCATAGAGATGCAGAAACCTCAGAGAGATACTCACTTTCCGTCCAAAACTTCTGGAGCAAGAAGACCAAAACGTTCGAGAAAATCATAGAAGGCAAGTCTGGTAGGATAGCCAGCGCAACTGATCCTAATGGCCTCAAGAACACCCTGAAAATGCAACTAGTTGTAATTTTATGTGGATGACATAGCATTTAATGATACTAACTATATTATAGAGATATTGTGTTAAGTATGTTGGTGATCACATTAATAAAACGAAAATACTAATACAAAAGGGATACTGTATTCCTTACCCCACAACGTAATTGATGAATGATGTTGAAATTCTCAAAGATGCCAGGTTTGAGAATATTATTCGGCTTTATACATCTGATGTAATGAGGTTCTGTACCATTCAGGGTTTCCATCAGCGAGTGAAGTTGTTGCTGCAATATAGTTAAGTAAGAAGATCAATAAACTTACTTTTAAAACTGGCAATGCATATTTAGCAATTTCAAATGCAATACCTTGAAACGTGACCCAATGGAAGAAAATTTCGATGACCTGGATGAGTCTTCATGAAGCGCATGGAACAAACCCGCCACAAAGGAGCAATTAGATGCAGTAAACAGCGCCTGATGTTCAGCAACTATATAGTCCTTGTTCTTGTCGATAAAATGGTTTGATTGATAAGTAACCTTGCAAATGTAGGAAACATATTAAGAACAGAAAGCTTCAACTTCAATTCTATTGAGAGAAAGAAGAAAAGCCATAAAGAAGCAAATACTGTACCTCTCCTGCATAATGCGATATCGTAAAATCAGTCTGAGAGAGCTTCGGTTTGGAAAATCTCTCGTGACCTTTGAACGTCTGGAACAACTTATTGGAGAAGGTTTCATGTGTAGACTTGGGAAACATGCTGTGTCGAACCAACCAATAAAACATGAGTGGATAGCACTATTAGAAAGGCATACAAGTCAATCTGAGGAAGCTAAAGCATACCAGGCTTCATCTAGAAGTGAAATGATTCCTCCTGGTTTCTGATTGAAGACACGCAATTTCAACATTAGAAAAGGAAAAGCATAACATAAGTTTGCAGGGAACAAAATCTCTGCTCCTAAACACTAATACGGTTTACCATCAAGGAATCAAATATCATAAACTGAATGTAAGTCTGGTAAAATTAAGGAGAAACATACTTTTTCAATTAAATCAAGAACATCTTGGTTATCAATAAATTCTATGTAGCTCCAATCGATCTCTTCTTTGGTGTACTCCTCCTGCTCCATCTTAAAAACATGCTGCAAAAGTGTGATACGATACCAGAATAAGTACAATCTACTTATCAAGAGGTAAAGGGGTTGGCCAATTAGGATAATACAAAACTGACCAACCTGATTAAAATGCTGCTGCAGTTTTTCATTCGTGAAATTGATGCAGAATTGCTCAAAACTGTATAAGAAAGCCGTTCATAAAATTAAACTACAACTTCCACGATAAAAGTATCCTTCCAACTTCTTGGCACACATTACATGAAACTGTATGTAACACCCACTTAATATCACTGAACTTCACATCAAACTCGTATTTTCCTATTAAATTTTGAGATCTTTCAAACAATCCCTACACCCTAGGAATGAAATGGAGTAAATGTGAAAGCAAAAAAAAAAAAACGTTACCTATTGCACTTGAAACTTTCAAACCCATAGATATCCAGAACTCCAATAATCGACTTTGACCTTGGGTCCTGCCCGATGGAAGTATTGATTTTATTCACGATCCTGTAAACCAAAGGACAATGCATTATGACAAATATATATGTAAATGCCAGAATGGGAAATAGAAGAGGGAAATTATTTGCTTTACCAGTCAAACAAGTGAGAATATATAGTCTTTGCCAGGGTATCCCTACTCGCAATTGCATTATCGGGATCAAGAGTTTTCGTGATAATCTCTTCAGGTGTAACCATCACTCGCCTAATAAGTGCATCTTCTAGGCTCTTGGCGTTACACCTGTCGTAACATGTGCACAATACAGAGAACATTAGCCCAATGAAGCGAAAATGGAAATAAAAAAAGAAGTTCAAATACAGTAAGAAAAGAAGGAGCATACATAAGTAGCTCTGCGGCCAAGTTAAGATGGAATCGTGAATTTTCATCTTTGATCACCGAGGAATCAATTTCTTCCCCTAGTCCAAAATCAATGTTACCAAGATGAAGAATCGCAGCAACCACCCTGAAGATTGCCTCCTGAAAATATTACTTTACATGTCAGACACTAACATGGAAGTAGCCCAAAGAAAATCTGACAACACTCAAGATTTTGAGGACCTGTTCTTCATTACTGATTCCAACTACATCCATAGCTCTTCTGGTTTCAAGGTATTCACTAGCATCATCAACACCATCCAGTTCATAACAGCTTGACTGATTTAGATAGTGGAATGACTGTGGGTTTCCCAACTTGTACTTCTTTATGTCCTGCAAAAAAAAAGGAAAAAAATGAGTACACGTAGGATGAACAAGCACATAATGTGTCAATCAACATTTTGAGATACCTCTGGTGGAGCAGCACAAAGAAGGTAAAAGCAATGGTAGTTTCTCTCAGGGTCTGAGATTTGGCAAACACGGGACCTCTCAAGCAGATAAGTCCTGATAGCTGCCCCAGATATCCTTCCATGCTTGTCAAATTGGATTTCAACAAATTTACCAAAGCGACTGCGAGAATAATTAAAAACTATGTTCAATATTTTTTCCAAACCAAGCATTTAACAATAAAACCTAGAAACCTAGTAAATAACTAAGTGCTGATTTGGAAAGATGGTGAATGCACACCTCGAATTGTTGTTCCGTAAGGTTTTCGCATTGCCAAATGCTTCCAGAACTGGATTGGACTGCAATATTTAAGTGAGGATATAGGTATTAAGTTGAATGCATCCATAAATGGAATACTCCCCATTAATCATGAAAAAAAAAAATAAAACAAACCTCTAAGACTTGTTGTTCAACTGTTCTTCCTTCAACACCAGACCTCCCTCCCAAAAAGGCAAGGTACCTCATGAGCATCTTCGTCGTCTCGGTTTTACCAGCACCACTTTCTCCACTTACCAAAATCGAATTGCTCTTCCCTTCATTAATCATCGCCCTAATATCTTACACCATGAGAAAATCAGCAAGTGATCTCACGAGATAGATACAATGATAAAAAAAAAAAAAAAAAAAAAAAAAGATGGGTGTGAACATGCACAAACCTGTATGCAGCATCCCCGATTGCGAAAACATGAGGACTCAGTTCTCCAAGTCCAATTCCTTTATATTGTTCCATCATATCGGTTGCATAAAGATGAGGCAGCCTTTGGAATGGATTAACTGCAATTAAGATATTCCCTGTATATGTCTACAGAAGTAACACAGAGCTAATCAGTATAAATATCGTAAATGACTTCATTTGCAGCTACAAAAAAAAGTAAGAGATTGCTTACGTAGATGTGGTTAAGTTCATATCTCGTCTCAAGGTTTTGTAAGACTCCGGGCTCGTGCAAGTATGAAAGCTTTGTCATGTCATCTACACCTCCAGGTGAAGCTTCAGTATCCTTGGGAAAATATACACTCGTCACAACCTGAAATCCATAGGACATGGGGATAACATTGAGTTGCTTTACTGACATAGTGACATTCAATACATATTGATAACTTATTTTCTAGATCCTTTCCTCTATTAAGTATGTATCACAGCACTTAAAGCACAATAACCTACACCTACTTTCAAATGCAGAAGGTAAAAAAAAAACTTAAGACCCTAGGGCTATACAGTATCCCATTCCAAAATCAGATTCACACTTATTCCAACAACTCTTTAGAGACTTCACACACATGTCAGAGCTCCTCGTTGATACAAGTAAAAAAAAACAAAAAACAAAAAAGTTGGAAACTTACGGTTTTGCCTTTGTTAGTTCTGACATGAATGTTTTGACCATCGATGCGAGTAACTTGTCCATCTATCCACGCTAAATGCGGATCCTCAACCCACACATGCGAGCCCACAATTATAACCGGAGCAGCCTGCATCCAGTGCATTACATTTAACAGCACCAGCATCAATGCCTCTTGGTCCAAGAGCAACAAATAATCAATTTTGCAGCTTTAGGCAAAAAAAAAAAACGAGAACTTTGAAAGAGTATAAGCCTCTCGAATGGAGCTAAGACATAGTCAAACCAAAATCTTGCACAAGTCAAAAGCTTTTTGTAGATGAAGAATACAAAGAGACACGAGAACACTATGGCAAAAAAACAGAAAAGTAGAATTTTGAATTAATACCATTTAAATTAAATCTCGATTTTGTGTTCAGCTTCCCGAAGAGTTGATTGATGGTCCTCTGAAGAGAGACTTGGAGGGTTATAATAAAGTCAACGTCTTTTCACACGGAGATCTCTCTCTGTGAAAGGAAGGCTCTTTCTTCTTCTTCTCCGAGGAGTAGGGATTTTGAATCGGTGTGTGCCTTCGCCGGTGGAGAAATTCAAAAAGCGTTTCGTTTTTTTTTTTTTTTTTTTTTTTGATTTGTGTGTTTTGGAGATTTTTGTATTTGTCTGATAAGGATACCCCACTAGTGGGTCCCATAGTTGATTGAAAGTGGACGGCATCGGTTGATTGTACGTTATTTTTTCAAGATTTTAGAGTTTAAAAACTTAGCTGTTAAAATCCCTCCTCATTAAGAATTTTTTTTCGAAAATTATTTTCTGTAGATGACTGTATGAAGATCATGAAACTGAAACAAGTGTTTTAGGTTGGATGTAATTTGGGATGTTAATATGAGTTCAATATAACAGGGTTAGTCCTAACTTTCTATTCAAAATCTTTAGCCATAATCCTTATTTTTTGAAATAGAGTTCAAAAAATGTAAGCCCTAAATTTTATAGGACTTAAATTTTAGCTCATTTATTTTGATTAACACAAATATTATACAATATTTAAATACATACTGAAATTTTAAATTTGTTCGATTTTAAAAAATTGAGTTTTTTCGCCAAAACTTCAAAAATTACAAAAATATATTTTTTTTCCTTTCTTTTTTTTGTCAAAATCTCAAAAACAAGTTGTTTGCCAAAACCAAAAATTAAGTTTCACATCAAAACCAAAAACTGAGTTTTCTGCCAAAACTGGCAAATCGAATTTTTTCAACAAACTTCAAAATGAAGTTTTTCCGGTAAAACCACAAAATCAAGTTTTCTCGATAAAACTTAAAATCAAATTTTTGGCCAAATCGTAAAAACATGGTTTTACGCCAGAACCACAAAATTAAGTTTTTCCCCTAAAATCGTGAAAAAATTGAATTTTTTTTTCACTAAATCGCAAAAATTGAGTTTTTCACCAAAACCCCAAAAATTTAGTTTTCACCAAATTGCAAAATTTAAAATTTTGGCGAAATCAAAAAATGAATTTTCCCACGAAAATCTTGTTTTATGTCAAAGTCACCAAATATTATTTGTTTGCACTATAAATATTTTAATAAAAGTATTATATTTATCTAAATATGTTGTTTACTTGTGTTATGTAAAATATTATGAATGGACTAAATCTGGGTCCCATTGATATGTAAACTGTTAGAGTTAAAATTGAACTTGGCTAAAATATGACTGGATTTATATCTTTCAAGTTTCAATGCAAGGCTGGGGTCAAAAACCCTTTTTAACACCCCTGGTTGTAAGCGACTAAATATCAGTCTTCTGAGTATGAATATTAGGGTAGTAAATAAATGTAGTACATGGAGGCAAAATGTTATTTACTGGTTTAAATGTAGCATATATGGAAACAAAGAATTTTGGTAGAAACGACTTTCCTTAAAAAGGTGGTTTAATTGAGAAATTTGGGTAAAGGGGAAAATAAAAGTAAAAAACGTGAGAGGCAAATTTGACCACTTGCTGAAACCTAATCCCATAGACTATATTTTCGAAGTGATTTGCCACATGTCCTCTCTACAATCATTTGTACAAAAAAAAATGATGATATGGCGATTGATGACATGACTTATAGTTAATATGACATGGACAATTATATTTATTACTGATATATATTTTGGTAAACTTTATAGAATATGGCAATAACTGATACATTACATTTAGTGTTGATTTATATTTTTGGTAAACTTCTTAAAATATGGTAATAACTCATAAATCATCACTAAAATAAATAAACTGAAATATGCATTATAAATTTCGAAATATTATTTAATTTTATTTTTATAATTGTACAACTTTTATTACTAATATTTTTAAAATTTTCTACATCTTTTTTAAAAAAATAATAAATTGTTAATCGTAATTTCATTAGTTTCTTTTAGATATCTACAAATTTTATAAATATTGTTTAGTTATAATTTTTAATAAATATACAATTTTTACAAGATTTTTTAGTACTTTTATACAACTTGATTTAATACATTAAAATAAATAGATAAAAAATTATCTAAGATTCGAATTTTAAATATATTACATATATATTATTAAATATAATTTAAATAAACAAAATTATTATTTTTCTTAATTTTATGCTTAAATAATCAACTTTATATTAAATATTAGTCAAAAATAATAAAATATATAATATTAATAAATTTATTTTTAAATATAATTGAACTTTTAAAAAATTTATCACTGATGCAGGAAAACACCTAGTATATCGTATAAATAAGAGAGGACCCTCCCTTCCTCTAAATCCAAAATATAATCAAATCTTGCTTTAATGGGTCTGGCTTCGATTCTAAAACGTAAGTTTGATTTTGATCATTTTCCCGATTCGTTTTGGCAGATTTGTGTGTATTGGTTAATCAAGATTCGTTAATTACCGGGTTCGATTACCGGCTGGTGCAGATCTGAGCTGTGAAGATAAAGGCTTGGCGTTGGTTGGGTCCTTCGCATTTATTCTGATTATCAGATGACATGGCCACCATTCTGAGCTCAATTTAAAAAAAAAAAAAAAACCACGGATGTGGCAGGCTGGTTGGTTTAAGCGCAGGCGTTGGTGCTGTTGCGCTCCCGGGTTCGATGCACTGTGGGAGAAGTGTCCAGGGTCTTAACAGGTACAGACACAGGCTGGCTCCGGGCCTAGAGAGAGAAGGGCCGAAGGCCCGAACCCAACTCCAGATTAAAAAAAAAAAAATTCCTTGATAGCTTTTTTTTTTTTTTTTTGTTTCCATGCATATAATAATTAATATTGCATGCAGGCAGAAGAAAGGGTCAGTTGGAGTCTATATCTTGTAGAGATTCAATAAGCAATTTGCCAGATGATATTCTTGGCATAATCTTGTCTTTCCCATCCACAAAACTTGCTGCTTCCACATCGGTTCTGTCCAAGAGGTGGAAGAATCTGCTCCCTCTCGCAGACAGCAGCCTTGATTTTGATGACTCCATCTCTCTCTATCCCGACCACCGAGATACCGCTGCAAGGTCGAGTGCATTCGCCGATTTCGTGGACAAGACAGTCGCTCTGTTAAGTACCTGTCCCATCAAGACTCTCTCCGTGAATGGCCGCTACGAAAAGTCTCGTGTTGACGATTGGATTCGCGTCGCGTTACAACGCAGCTTATCGGAACTACACTTGCGGTGTCCTCATCGGATAGACAAAGATAGAGTAGAGTTGTTGTTTCGGTCCAAAACATTGGTTAAGCTTACACTATCCGATGGATGCGTTATCGAAGCCCTCCCTGATGGACACATGGACTTTACTGAACAACCTTTTATGGATGAGAAAATAAATGAAGATAGGTTTTTCCCATCGCTCAAATCGCTTTATATCGGCGATATCGTGATTGAGGAGTCCTATTACCACAAGCTCATCCTTACGTGCCCCGTTCTGGAAGAATTGTTCATACATAACGATGGCGAATCACACCCGCCGAGTTGGATTGGATTTGCGCCATGTCGTACTTTGAAGCGACTTGTGATTTATTACGTCGTTCCACCCGAGTATAAAGATGTTTACGATGATCAAGAAGTTTGCATCGGTTGTCCAGAAAACCTTGTCTACTTTGAATTTTCTAGTTATGTCCATGATGTTTATAATGACGGTGGCGAGATGGAGTCGCTTGTCGAAGCTAGACTAGATCTTCGATTATTGGAGTCAACTACCAGTTTTGATGATTATACCGAGACAGGTGAGTATAATGATTTGCTTGTAGTGAATGGTTTTGATGATATCTTTGGTGATGCCACAATCTTGCTTTTGAGAATGATAACTGTATACAATTCTGGACATGCATATAAAATAAAAATAGAAAACCAAATATGCCCTAAAAACTATTGAAATCTTTAAAAAATAATTCTAACTATCAAAATAAATAGTAAAACTAAAATAAAATTAATTCATAATTATCATAAATCTATTATGAATATATATGCTTATGGTTTCGATAATACATGCATTAGGCGCTTCATTTCGGCTGCAAATTGTTCTTCACATTCGACAACCTCGTTACTTTATCATTCGAGAGCGACAAGGATAAAAGCTGGCAAGTTCTGCCACGTCTGCTCAGAAAGACCCCAAAGCTACAAAATTTAGTCATCAAGGTATATTTTGTCTTGTTTTGCAACTGATTTATTATACACATATCAAATTGTATCGATTTCAGGGTCTCTTGCATCGAGTAACAGGTAGATGTGGAGATGTGTGCCCTTGCTATCATCGTCCCAAACGTAAGGGAGTGATTGATTGGCGAAAAGAGAAAGTGTCTTGTTTACCGTATCTTCCACTGAAGGTGCTAGAGATCTCAGGATACGGAGGAACTTGTAGAGAGATTGAACAGATGAGGTTTTTTTTTTGGGAAGCCTGCAATACCTCGAACTCGTGAAAATTGGTGTTAAACCAGAGTCAGACTGTAACAAGTTGAGATCGAACCTAATGAGATTTCCCAGATTCTCATCCAAGTGCAACATCCAGTTCATCTGAATTTCTATCTCACTCTTGATGACAAGTTGGGAAATAGCTCTCCTTACTATGTTCACATGATAACAATGTTCACATTTTATGGTTTAGTGAAAAAGAGTTAAAAAAACATGATCATAAGCAAAAACTCATGGAGCTTTTCAATTTTTATGTAATTTGAATTTAACCCCTGATGTTTTATTTATAACAAATTTAAACCCAAAAATCTTTGCGGTTTTAAATTATTTTTATTTTCGACCTTTATTTTTCAAACCTTTATACAATGTGCACCTTAAATTAAAAACTTATCAAAATAATCACTTTGGAGATTGAGATAGATCTTCACAAAACATTTATAGTGCTCTTTAAGTTTTTATTAATTCGAATTTGACCCAAACCAAAAATCATTGCGGTTTATGATTATTTATAATTTCAATCCTATAGTTTTTAGACATTTATACAATGTGCATCTTAAATTAAAAAACTTACCAAAAGAACCACTTTGTCGATTGAGAGATAAATCTTCACAAACTATAAAAAGAAAAGATTTTTTGTTTGGATTGGGAACAAGAAGACAGACGAACGAAGCTGCGAAAAGGCGATAGAGATGGGAAACCATAAGCTCAAATGGACGGAGGAGGAGGAGGAGGCGTTGCTCGCCGGCGTTCAGAAGCATGGGCCCGGAAAGTGGAAGAATATTATCCGAGATCCTGAGTTCGCTGATCCCCTCTATAATCGCTCCAACATCGACCTCAAGGTCTCTTCTTTCTTGCTCTCTGCTGTTTGTTCACAGATATAAATGAAGAACCTTACTTCGGTTTGAATGTGTGCAAAAGATTGAAACTTTATCACCGGAAAAATCTTCTCCCGTTGTTTGGTTTGAGAAGCTGTGTTTATGCAATCTGATAAGTTTTAGTTCCTTGTTGAAAAGATTAAGACTTGGAATAGTTTCGGATTTGAGGTTGTCGAGGGTTTTAGACTCTTGCTAGTTAAGTTGATAGATTGTTTGTTCTGTTTCTTTCTTTCTGTAGCATTTGAGATTCTTCAACTTTCCCTGAGATCTCGAGATGGTTGATTCACTATAATGGCAGTATATGACACTATCAAGTCCAAGAAATGCTTTGCAGCTCGTTAGTCTTATAACTCCAGCTGTGCCTTTAAACCACCAGTGGTTGTGAAACTTATGATCAAGAATCTTAAACATCCGATGTTTCATATTCTCTAGGATAAATGGCGTAACTTGAGTGTTCCCCCTGACATTCAAGGCTCAATAGATAAGGTGCGGACACCAAAAATCAAAGCTGCCGCTTTGAATCTAGCCGCCGTTGCAGCTGCTGCTACCAGTACTCCACCACCTTCTAGTGCGACCCCTTCTCCGGTTGCTCCCCTTCCTCGTAATGGATCTTCTGATTTGAACGTTGATGACAGTTGGAACACTATGGTGGATGCAAAGAATGCTCCCAGGTTTGTTTTTTTTGCCTTTATATTCTTCTTCTCTGAGCGAAGCACTTAATCATGTGTTAATTCTTAAGTGCTGTAAATTGCTAGTCTACTACTTGCATTATGACGCTTCCTGATGAGCCATTGGTTTATTAAAGGTATGATGGGATGATATTCGAAGCTCTTTCAGCGTTGACGGATCCTAGTGGATCTGATGTCACTACGATTTTCAACTTCATCGAGGTTAGGCATATACTAGTCAACTATTCTTTGTTGTTATAGTTTGATCCTAGTTGTTGCATACCACTATGATAATCTATAGATAGCTCTATTAGGTTCAGTATCAGTTATTATTGTCATAGCAGCTAACTTCTGATGATCAAGTTCATGATAATGGTCTGGTTTCGTGTATAGGAAAAAAAACATGAAGTGCCACCAACTTTTAAAAGGGTCCTGGGTTCAAGATTGAGGAGGCTTGCTGCTCAAGGCAAAATTGAAAAGGTTAACCAGATAAGAGCAGGAGTAAGTAGTCTTGAACAAGAGCTCAAAATTTTAACTTTTTCTTTCCATCTGTGTTGGTTTCCTCATGCCTGCTGTTTATATTGTTTTGGTACAATGCAACAACAGACGCAGAACTTCTATAGGATGAATGGTACTAGCTTCTCGGGAATGAGAGCGCCAGTTGTAGCGAGACCTAAAGAGGTGAATGTGAAACCCCGGCAGACAAACAGTCAACGAGTACTCACGGTTTCGCAGAGAAAGGTTGATCAAGCTTCAGGAACCGCAGCTTTTAAGCTCGCGGAGGTAGAAAAAAATTTAGAATTGGTCAAAAGAGCTGCAGAACACAAAGAAAGGATGATAAAACTGGCAGAACAAGCTGAGATTATTCTACTGCTAGCGGAAGAGTTGCACGAAGCATGTAAATGATTCTTTCTTAAAAAAGCTATGACACTAGTGTCTCAGTGTTGTTCTATCTTGAAAAAGCTTTAGGACTATTTGGTGTCTGATGTTTTCAGATTTTGTTTTGTTGCAGGTTCTCAGGGAAAGATTGTGGAACTGAATTGAGGTTGATGGAAACAAAAGAAGCAAGCACAGAGTGAGTCTTAGTTTTGGTATATATACTGATAGTAATTAGCCATTAGCTTGCATTCTTTTGTTTCTTATGATGCCAACTAAGGAGGAATTGTTTGCACAAATAACATTTTACCGTTCTTTCGTTTACTAATGAAAAAAAGGTAGTTGAGGGTAATTAGCCAGAAACAGAAATGTATTGTGTGGCTTGGAAAGTACAGTATTAAACTCTCATCTTTTACTTTGTGTCATGCTTTTTTCTTTTCAATCAAAATCAATTAGTATAAGTGAAACGTATTTAACAGTCTTAAGCTTACAATCCAGAACCAAGAACAGTTTTATCTCTAGCATTATCAGTTGTGTTTAAAAGCTCTGATTGTAAATTAGACATTATTAAGTTGCTGTTAACATTATTAATAATTAACTCAAAAGATTGTTTCTTGTTGTTATCAACCGTCTCAAAACATTCTCTGAATCTGTAACAACACTGAGAAGATGTGTTTCTGTCACAACAAACAACCTTTGGGTTCGCTGTCAGAACAGTAAGAAAGAACTTAGAGTGGAACAAAAAGAACATTCTTTTTGGGTGTTGCAATCTGTTAAGTATACACACACAAAAACCTATGTATAGTTCTGATTCAGAAAAATTACAAACATCAGTCAGCTATATAAGTCCTTTTTTCTTTACTTTCTTCCATGTCATACACAACAAGATCAAGAACTGTCTTCAGTCTGAATCAAAATCCAGCGCCCACCTCCATCAAAGAACCTGATACTGTTTCTACATGTTGGAAAACTTAAGGAATAAATCACCTTCTAAGAGACTAGACTGATCTTGGAGACATTGTATCTTGAGCTGAACAGTTTGACTGTTTCTTGTTGAGTTTTGACCTCAGATGTCTGATTTTCGCGTCAACTCTAGCTGTGAACCCGATCTTCGTCTTCTCCCGTGCTTTGTTACGCTCCCGTGTCCACATCCTTCTATCCTCCAAGTCTCTCTTGTAATACTTGATCTCTTGAATGATGTGATGATCCATCGGATTCAAGAATCTCTGGAAGGATATGTGGGCGAAGTAAGGCAGAACTGTGGTCACTGTGACCAAAAAAGTGGATATCCAATATATGGGAGCAGGAGCAAGAATCTCAGCTAGGATTCTATAGATGTTGCCTGAAAGACTCGGAGGCATCATCCCGTAGAGCGCAACAAAGAGATACCACAAACCAATGCTTCCCCAGATCAAGACGTGTTGGATCCATGTGAAGTGGCTCATGGTTAAAGCGATCTGCACGTTCACAGCCCAGATGATGCAAGTGAACATGGTGGTGCCAACAGCATCCATGTCAGCGGTTTGACCAGTGGCTCTGAAAGCCTGCTCATAGATGACTCCGATGTTGAGAAAGAATATGGCGAGAGAGGAGTAGACGCCGTTTCCCATCCAGCCTAGTATTCTGTACCAGTCAAAGAAGAGATTCTTCTTCCCTTGTTGGTATAACGCAGGAAACTGCAGAACAAAAAGAAAAGAGTTTCTTGTGGTGAGTGAGAGACTCGGAGGAGTTGGTTCAGAACAAATTAAACCTTTACCTGTAAGCAAATCTCAGAGGAAACATCTTGTTCAAAGACTCCAAGGGCAATCACTGGCAATGAGGTAAGGACAACGTTGAAGAGTAATAGGTAGTAGTCATTATAAACTGATTGCCCTGAAAACCCGGTGAACGCCTCAAAATAGAAGAGAGTGAGACCAAATGCTATGTTTTTGTAGAAGAAGTAACAGATCTGGATGAAGAACAATGTAAGTTAGAAACCAAAAGTGTGTAAAGAGTAGAATAGGACACCTTGTAAACACACATATTACCATTTGAGCTATTCTTTTATAACACCAGTGTCCATGAACAACGAGTAATCTTTCCAGAAACCTGAACTGGGCAATAGAAAAATCGCTTGCCATAACAGCCTGCAGATACAATTGAATATAATCAGGCATTTGCTACAAGTTGGGACATCTATAAAAAAAAAAAACATTAACCTGCATCCCTTCGACTCCACTAATGCCAACACCAATGTCAGCTTCTTGAATCATTCCAACATCATTTGCACCATCACCTATTGCCAGTGTAGTTTTCCCGGTTCCCTCTTTAACTAACCTTGTTACCTTTTTTTTGTAATAAACAAATATTAGACGCAAAAGGAACACATGAAGCCGGCATGTTCAGATAAGAGAAGGGTTGGTGGAAATACAATACCAGGGCTTTCTGCTTGGGAGACACACGACAGCATATGACTGACGCACAATCAACAGCCAAAGCAAGAAACTGAAACTTCATATCGTCCTCCAACGCATACGTTAGAGTTTTCCCGTCAATGATCAAAGCAAATGCAGCATGTGGATCTTTCTCTAGCTTCACCATTTGTACAGCTTTGGTGAGTTGATTCAAAATATTCTCCTTCACAGCCTAATTACATCAACAAACATATTATAATAGATCTTAGAGCTATCACTCTACAATAGAATTCTCATGTGAAATCATCTTATCCCCAAACCTTTGAATCTTGGGACCCTCCTTCTGAGTTCATCACAGTTATACATATCTGTTTCATGCCTTGCCTAAGTAAACTACATGAATATCTGCAGTTCAAAACAAAAGTTAGTCAAAGAACTTTAAAACATAAATGAATTATGTATCTACTACAATGTATCAAAGTAGTCGTTCTAACCCAATATTGATTGCTGTTTCCATCTTATCCCCGGTTAAAACCCACAATTTGAGGCCAGCTTGGGCAAGTTTATCTATGCACTGTGGGACCTAAAGTCAAATGAAAAAAAAAAAAAGAAACTCAGTTTTACATAAACAAGATGAAGGAGAAGTGAGTTAAGGTGTCTTGTCTGATAAATGCATACCCCTTTCTGGAGTTTGTCCTCCACAGCAGTTGCACCTACAAGAATAAGGTCCTTTTCGATCATATCTGAAATCTTCTCAAGCAACTCATCTCTGTCAGATCCTATAGAAGTTTTGGCCTTGTGAAACTCAGCGTTCCAAGCTGAATATTCATCCTCATCAAGCTTTCTGTACGAAAGGGCAAGAGTTCGGAGTCCAGCTTCTCCATATTCCTTTAAATGCTTAGTGGTAGGTCCCAAGTATGTTTTTCCATTCTTAGCCAGTCGTTCAAAAATGATACTGCAAAAACATTTAATAAGAACTGCTTGAAATTTACATGACAACACAAAATTCCATGGTTCTAAAAGATCTGTCCTAGCCGAAAAAGATTTTTTTAAAATTCGATTAATAGCATTGTAAATCGGTTTAAACCATTCTAAATCAATATAAATTAGTTTAACTCTGTTAAATTAAGTAATACTATTAGTACAAATCCACGAGTTTATCTAATTTCTGTTGTTTTGTATATCTAATTTTGATGATTCATCAAAATAACATAATAATTAAACCCAAAACCTAAAGTATCTTATAGAAATGTTAAAAGTATATAAATAAATCAATAATTCACTGACGCCTAAGCCTCCCTAAACCCAAATAATCCGTCTAGTTGCTAGTCATGAACGCCTAGTTACCAGTCATGAACGCCTAGTTACCGCTACCGATTTTTTGAACATTGCAAAAATCAAACAGAAAGTTTTTTTTTGTTTTTCATCTAACCTGTCAGCTCCTTTGCATAGCAGAAGAATCTGCCCTTCCTCATCACGCACAACTACTGACATCCTCTTCCTTTTGCTAGTGAAATCCAACAGATTCAGAATTTTATACTCCCTGCATTGTTTCTAATACATCTTCAGGACTGTGTACTTAAAAAACCAATAATCAGAAAAAAAAACTAAAGAAAGAAAGATCTCTAAAAAAATCTCACCTCTCAATAGTTTGCCCTGAAGAAGACAACCTCTCATGAACATAAACACTTGACTGAGTCCTCTTAAAGAACTCAAACCCAAACTCACTCGCAGCTGTAAGAAAAGAAGCTTCATCCGGTGACTCAGCCTCATACGTGTACTTGCCACTCTCCTCGTTAAGCTCAGGGATAGCTGTGTGACAAATAGCTAATATCCGAAAAAACAGAAGAACGTCATCAGCATGCGGCTCCCTCAGCCAGTTCCCATTCATCAGCCGCACATCCTCAAAACCAAACCCCTTTATAGGGACTCTAGGAGTCATCACCATCTCACCTTCGTGATTACTACTGCTACTCTCCACCTCAATCTCTTGAACGCTCATCCTCGGAGTAGTCGCTCTACTGTGATCATCAAGATCAACAGCCATTTGCTGAGCAGCTGCAACCTCCACCTCGCTTGAACGAACTCCATAAGAAGTCCCAGCGATTGAGCATTTCAGAAAATCCATCTGGTTACAAGTCAAAGTCCCCGTTTTATCGGAGAGGATGGTATCAACCTGTCCCAGCTCTTCATTTAAATTCGATGTCCGCGCGTGCGCTGGCACTCCACTCTCACTATCGTACATATGCAAATCCTTGTTGATAAAAGTCGCTTGCAAGACCTTCACAACTTCGATGGAGACGTAAAGAGAGATCGGTATCAAGTAACCGTAAAGCAAGAGGGCGGTGATGAGATGCACAACGCCGGCGTAGACAGGGTTGCTAGGGTTGGTTAGATTCTCAGGCTCGTCTGGTCTCAAGTACCACATCTTCGGCATGTGGAACTTCGTCTCCCAGGCGAAACCTGACGAGCTTATGCAAGAGATCAGTATCAGTAGAACAAGAAGCGTGTAGATGATGTAGTCCATCGTCTTCTCGATCCTGCTTCTTTTGGAAGGAGAGCTCGTTGAGTTCTGCATCACTTTGGTATCATGCCCTGTGAACACCACAACTCCGTAGACGTAAGGCGTGTTCCTAAGCTTTGAGTCTCTCAACAGAATCTGACTCGGATCTAAAGGGAATATCTGCCTGTCGTATTCAAGATTACCAACGAATGTGTAGAGACTCGGGTTTGGATCTTCACATCTTATAGTCCCAGTGAAGTCTTTAAAAGACTCATCATCATCTAGAGATAACGTTACCTCCAAGGATCTTTTAACTTTCAAGTTAGTCTCCCCATCTAAGTTCATAGTCTCCACGTAGCAGATCCCATCCTCGTAGCTAGACGACAGCAAGAGCAAATCAGCAGGGAAGAAACCATCCTTCTCAACTTTCACAACATCCCCAACGCTAATCTTCTTCCACTTCTTGCGGCGAAACTCACCATCACGCTTATGAACCAAAGCTTTCCTCGCGTTGATCTTCACGTCCTGCATGAACCTGCTCCAGTCCTCGAGGGCCTCTTTCAACATGCTGAGCCCCACGACGAAGACCAGGGGAGCGATCATGCTCCACTTGTTGAACGGGGAGAGAGGGAAGACGGAGAGGATGGCGGCTACTAGGAAGTAGAAGTTGGCAGCGCGGTGGAACTGCTCGTAGAGGGATTTGGGGAAGAAGGTGATGAGGTTGTACCTGGTGGTGGAGACGTAGTTGGAACGGTATCTCAGAGGCTTCTTCTTGTGCATGTGAGGCTGGTTGCAGTGGACTGTTCTGCTGAACCCTGGGCCTTGGATAGGGTGAGGGTCTTGGCCTTCGTCTGCGCTTGGTCTTAGGCATCCGAATGTGTAGATGTTGCTTAGTCTTAGCTTAGACCTTCTTCTACCTCTAGCCATTCTCTTACTAACAAATATAGAATTTTTTTTATCAAGAACTCTTCTTCTTCATCATAATGGTGGTCTGTACAGAAAATTAAAACAAATACAACAAAATTAGATTAAAGTTTCTATCTTTGAAAGAAAATATATATATTTATGGAAAGGGGGAAATAAAAATTGGTCAGATCTAACGGACCAAAGTGAATCAGATTAACATTTTGGATTTCAAATCTGCCAAGAAACTCGGAAAGAGATGAAATTTTTTAAATCCAAACGCATTTGAGTCTTTTTATTACATGAATCTATGGAAATTCCGACAATGATGTAAGGAAAAAAAAAAAGAATGGTAAAGATCTTCAAACCCAGCAACAAGTCAACTACAACACAGACTCATGAAAGTAGAGATCTTGGTCGGAGAAAGACAGCTAAATCTGGGAATTACCGAGGGGAGAGACCGAGAGAGAAACAGAACCGGCTGTTCAGCAAGAAGCTGAGAGCTTGACGGCAATGGCAGATCAGGACACGAAAAAAGAAGCAGCTTTCTCTCTTCTGACTCTCAGATTATTTTGAATTTACTCAAATTTTCTCCAGATTCCAGATGGGGTTTAAAGAGAAAGACACAGACTTGTGATTTTCACTCGCTTTTTTCTTTCTTTCTTACTTGCTCACACACGCACAATGAGAATCTGAACGAGTGCAAGGATCTTTCGTTGTTGCTTCCTCTTCCTCGTCTGCTTCGTCTTCTCTTTTTTTTTTTTGAAAGCTTCTTCTTCTCTATGATCTCTCTAATTAACTTCAACGATTAACGATAAAATATTGTTTCTTTGTTGTTTGTGGTTTGTCTATATTACTATTATTATTTTGTAGATGAACTCTCATTACTCTATACCCAAAAAAAAAAAAGTCATCACTCAATTTCAAAAAGATAAAATAAAAAGATCATCAAATTGTTAATTTAGCTGAAAGTTTAATACAGATTGTGGAGTTTATTTATAAAAAATAGAGAATTTATTTATGTAAATGGATTGGTGGTATTATTTTCATTCAATGAATTTGATCACTCTTTGATTTGGTCAAACAAAACAAACGCTTCTTCCACTCCATTTTTGTGTAAGATAAAAAACGTTGATTTATATTAATTTTAATCATTTGTATAAGTGCCGACAACTCTTAATGATCGGTAGATTAATGTAAGTAGACTTGAAAAATAAGTAAATAACTCTCTTTTTATAATACGTAGCGAGATCGCGGGAGTGGGGGAGTGGACTGAACCAATACGCACCGTTTTATATTTTAAAATCACCCACTTGTAAAGTCATCTTTTAAATAATTGTTTATCTTCTAGGAAAAAATGTTTTTTTTTGTAATTTTTTTTGTATTCTAAAGAGCATCGACTAAATTGTACTACTATCACTGTATCACAGATGGAAAATCATGCTCTGTATATGGTTTTCCGAAACGTTAATCTCCTAAAAAGACACATTAAAATATGTCATTTATAAGTTTTATAGTAGTTTTTTCCATCATTAATAGAACAAATTCAATCAAAACTCTGAAAACTAAATTAAAAATATTGTGTATATATGAATGATATATAGGACGGTTAAAATATGTCATTTATATATAAAAAATTGAAAAAAATTGTTTTTAGGCCAAAAAATGGTAACTATGTACCATTAGACTAATTATTTTGTATTATTTTGCCTCTAATGCTCTTTAGTGTTTTTGAAAATAAATTAAAAATAGTTTTACAAACAAAAAAAATTGAAAAAATAGTAACTATTGATGGAATACCTATATGAATTTAGTGGTAATTTTTTCTGTTCTAAAAGTATTTAAATCATAATTTTAGATTATGTTCTACGTAAAGTATAACTGACATTATACAAAGTAGAAAATGAAATCTATATTTTTCATTGAATCTAGGATTTTTAACGTGAAAACCCCTCAACTAAGTTTGTTTTGAGTAAAAACCCCCAAACTAAGTATTTAACGAAAAAAACCACAAACTAATTTTATTTAATGAATTAAACCCTAGCAGGTCATAATTACCATTACTACCGGTAAATCTTTAGTTTGAGGGTTTCTACATTAAGTAAACATAGTTGAGGGGGTTTACCATTAAAAATAAAAAAAAAAAATTCAAAATTTTATAATATTATCTAAAAATTAGTAACTTAAATTTTCAAAATTAGCACTTTTAATTTTTTTTTTGTAAATATATGAGTTTGATGTGTTTTTAACATCAACATTATATATGTATAATTAAAAATGTAAAAACTCATAAAATATAATAAAAATTATCTAAAGATTTATTATTACAGTTTTATTAGAAAAGATATAATTTCTATTATATTTTCTTGTTTTTTACATTTTTAACCTTTTAGTAATTTTATTACATGTAAATCTTTATTACATTTTTACTAGATATGATATAATTTTTATTATATTTTTTTGTCTTTTACATTTTTAACATTTTAGTAATTTTATTACAGGTAAATCTTTAGATAATTTTTTATTATATTTTCTGGGTTTTTAAATTTTAAATTTATACATATATGATGTTGATGTTCAAAACATATCAAACTTATATATTTACAAAAAACAATTAAAAGTGTTAATTTTGAAAATTTCAGTTACTAATTTTTTAGATAATATTATAAAAAATTTAATTTTTTTACAATTTTTAATGGTAAAACCCCTCAACTATGATTACTTAATGTAGAAACCCCTAAACTAAAGATTTACCGGTAGTAACGGTAATTATGACCTGCTAGGGTTTAATTCATTAAATAAAGTTAGTTTGGGGGTTTTTTCGTTAAATACTTAGTTTGGGGGGTTTTTACCCAAAACAAATTTAGTTGAGGGGTTTTAATGTTAAAATCCTTGAATCTACTATGTTTAAATAATAGTACTCTAAAAATATTTAGAATACACATTCCGCGTTTAACCTATCGCTCTAAAATCTGTAGAAATTGGAATCTACAAATGACTATAAATCTAAAACCTGTAGAAATCAAAATCTACGCATTAATATAAATCTAAAAACCTGTAGAAAACGAGTTCTATAGATTTACTATAAATCTAAAACTGTAGAAATCAAAATCTACACATTAGTATAAATCTAAAAACCTTTAGTAGGGGTTATTGGTTGTTGAATTTTAATGGATTTGAAAATTCTAACTAAATCTAGTGTTATTGGTTCTATGATTTTCAAATCTGTATTAAAATCATGTGTTATTGGTTTAATGATTCATAAATTCTATATCAAATCAAGTGTTATTCAATCGTCGGATTTACTAATATATTTGATTTTATAATGGATTTGTTTGGATTTTTTAGTTAAAAATACAAAGACTCAAATCCGAGAGAAAACCTCTGGATTTGCATATTTTACTTGGATTTATAAATACTATATGGATTTCTAAATCAATCAAAATATATAAATCAATAATACCTCTTTAGAAACTGAGTTCTACAGATTTATTGTATTCTACGGATAAGAATAATTAGTTCCAAAAAATGTGGAAAGAAAATATTTGAAAATATTCAATTTCTATATATGAAAAAATCAAATACTATATGGATTTCTAAATCAATCAAAATATATAAACCAATAATACCTCTTTAGAAACTGAGTTCTACAGATTTATTGTATTCTACGGATAAGAATAATTAGTTCCAAAAAATGTGGAAAGAAAATATTTGAAAATATTCAATTTCTATATATGAAAAAATCAAATTTTCAGAAGAAAAAAAATCGTGGGACATAAAATATAGGTTTAGTTTTTTTGAGAATTTTTAATATTTTCTTTTATTTTAATTACTTTAATTATTTATTATATTTTAATATTTACCAATTGTTTTGTTAATTGTAATTTTGAATTTATAATTAAAATTAAAGTATTATTGTCATTTTGAAAATAATTAGCTTAATGGAGCATAAAATATATGAGATTAGTTTAAAAATACATAATTACTATTTTTTTGCCTAAAAAAATAATTTTTCCAAAAAAATTTAAATTTGAAAATCAGATAATTGATTTGAATGTCATTTTTTGAATGTTTATGCGCACATCTATACACTTTTATAACTAAATATATGATGGTCTTCTTTCTTTCTGGTCCCGAATATATTTTTTCTTTTATGGAATTATATGAAAGTATGACGATAGATGGAGACATGACAGTGTCTGGTGTGACATCCAAACAGCAAATGCATGGACAAATTGAATGAAGAAACAGTTAAAAAGACTGCCACTTGCCAAATCAAGCATGGCTCAAAAAATATTAGTAATCCTAATCATGTTTCTACTCTCTCTATCTTTTATCCAAAAATGTTTTAAATTAAATATTTTTTTTTTGAAAAAGAAATTAAAATTTTTTACCTTGAATATATAAAAAAATGTTTGAAAAAATATACAAGACAAATGGCAGAAAAATCGTGAACATATATATAATATTTTAAAATCATGTCAACTTTTGTTGCTTACAAATAAAACAGAATGGATGATCATTAATTTGTATACCAGTATATATCAAAATAAATGGCTATTTATAACTAATAAAGAGTGATTAGTTTTTTTTTGAACTAAACTAATCGTATATATCAAAATAAATGGTTATTTACAACTAATAAAGAGTGGTTAGTTTTTTTTTTTAACTAAACTAATCAGATATATATATAGATATTTATATAAAAGTAAAATTAGGTTGCAAGGATAATCACATGGGATCACCCTCCATGATTCTATGGACCTTTATCGAGTGTTTCGCCCAACACTATGTACTTTCTTTTCCCGTGCACAATGTTGACCTACTTTGCACTATTTTACTTATTCTTCTCCCTACTTTTCTATACAGTACTATATAATATGGCATCTATTAGAAGAATTGGTAAACTTAAGTTTACATCTAAACCAAGCGCTCGTAGCTTGGTGGTAAAGGAGGTACAACTGTACCGTCCGCCACCCGAGTTCGAGCCTTGGCCACAACGGATTTAACATCCATTCTGTTGAGGCGCTGGACCCCTTTCGGTGGATAGTTAGGAATGTGGCTGCCCAGATACCAGAGTTATCAAAAAAAAAAAAAAAAAATTTACATCTACTGGTTTTAGCAGTATATTGGAACCATTAAAATTCATCGTTTTCATCAATCCATTGTTCAATAGGTGAACACAGTTGCAAAGATTATGTATACTAGATTTTTTAAACCGTCCCACGCGCGGATAAGATATTATATGTATTTCTCAGTTCTATAAAAATAATATATAATATTGTATTACATTATTTAAAGAATATAAAATAAAACTACATAACATAAATATATTTTAAAAATTTTCTTTGTGGAAACCATTATGTTGTTTGATTGTTGTACTTGATTCACATATTTGCATAGATATTTATGATAGATGAATAACTATATTTTATATTATCAGTAAATAATATATATTTATTATATAATATAAGAAAAATGAAATTATTTACTTTTTAAACAAACTTCTCTCATGTTGGGGATTCGGTTATAGACATATCATATTCGAAGGAGACATTTTTACAGTTATCAATCTTCTTAACAGTCAAAAAATAAATCCGAATATCAAAACAATATCTCATACGATATCTTTGTTGAATAACTGCTCTGAAAAATTGAATTTAGACATCAAAAAGAACTGGAAATGAATGTGCAGATGTGTTATCTAAGTCAGTTTTACAAAGTACTATTCATAGTTCATATATCATTTATGTACATCCTATTTTTTTGTCCATCATTTCTTAAACATCTTGAAATAACTGATGCTAATTAATAATAAACTTTTGGCTGGCAAAAAAAAATCAAATTTGTCTAATAATCGCTTAAATATTTTATTAATATTGTCTAAGAAGCTTTCAAGTGATATCATAGTTTAATTTTTATTAGTTTTTTTGTTAATTTTTAGAGTTCTTTGTATTTAAGATTTTTTCCAAATTAAGCTTCTATTTCTTTCATATAATTGATATATATATGTCATAAAAATTACCATCAAATCAGTTTTACTTATTTATTATTTTGTTTTTAATGAAAATACACTTTTCAAATAATTTAATTTAAAATAAAATTATATATTAATTTGCTGTATTCTAACAATTTGATTGATTTAATTAATTTGTTTTGGATAACTTAAAAAGTTTTCATATGAATCGGGGAAAACAAGCTTATGTTGTTATATTATATTTATTTTTGTATATAGAATCTATATATAATGCTAGTGTAATAAAGAAAGAACATTATTTTTTGTAACTTCAAAAACATACATTATTACAATTTGAAATTAATCGTAATTGAATAAAATGGTAATTAAATATTTGTAAATCTAATTGTTTGTTTATCTTGTTTAGTTGGATTCTCATAAAAAGAAATCGATAGGTTAAACAAATGTTTCAAAATTTGTTGTGTTTTTGTTTTATCTATAAATTACAAAATTTATTGAATTGATATATTTAATTATTGCATCCTTAAATAATATTTTGTTAAGACATTAGAGAACTATGTTTTGAGTTGTTTTGTCAAAATTGTACAAAAATCTATGCTTTTTCATATTTGTCACGAAATTTTTTATGTTAAACTTACTTTTACAAAATTCTTAACTTTGTCACGGAAACAAAAATCTATGCTTTTCATATTTGTCAATGTTCTCACACTTTCAAATAATATATTAGCTTAGTCACTTACTTTTTTTTTTTTACAAAACAAAGTATCGGAGTCTTGAAAGTTGAATTTATATTATTGTAACTGTACATAAGAGTTTGTGATTACATACTTAGTGATTCTTCTATATGTGTCCAAGAGAGTTTCAATGGCTTAGTGGTAACTGTCATATATTTATGACATTCTAACCCGGGTTCGATTCTTTCCTTCGCATTGTTTTTTCATTTTTTACGAAAAAATAAATGAGATGATGTGGCAACTTTGGGTTCTCTGATTGGTTGATTTTTCTATCCTACATGGGCACCATCTCCATAATTATTGGAGAAATTAAATAAATACAACCAAAAAGTTGAAAATGAGTTTAACAAAGAAAAAACTTCAAAAACAACATTTGTGTTTGTGTCGATGGCATCGACATATGTAATTTCCATACAATTGTCGAACTAATTATATCACTAAAGAATTTTTTTTATCAAATCTTAATCACTAAATCATTAATTGTCAAATATAAATTTTATTCACTATTGGTAATTTTGTAACTTTTATTTAAATAAATAATGAAAAATATTAGTTCTAAATTATTAATTAATTTTATGATTAGTTTAATAAAAAATATATAATACATGTTTAGTGGATCAACATATTTTTTCTAGAAACTTTTAGAGCATTCTAGCGATGACACATGTCAAAGCTAGAATGTTGTAATGCTTTTTTAATATATAAGAGATACATATAGTAAGTATGAACGAAATCAATGAATATACATAGCATATATATATATACACTTAACGTTATCTCTTATGATCCTTTTAAAGGAAACTAAGTAGCACTCGTTTTAATTTGTTAGTGTAAGTAACAAGTAAACACTATATAACTACAAATACTGTATTAGTGTAGTACTAGATTTAGATAGATCATAAGATAAGATGCACATATGATTCAGAAAACCCGTTGTAATAACGATGGATTCTTCTTTCGCCTAATATCCTACTTTTTCGTATAGATTGGGAGTCGTTAAGAAATCGTACGGCCAGATTTTAAACGTGGGAGGAGATGGTAGCATGACCCACATAGAGGCGTCCCATAACTATTAACCATTTATTATGGCATTTTCTGTTCAATTTGTAGTTCGATATATTTAATTGAATACGTGTTTTCATTTCAAAATTTATATGGGTACGTCGCATTAGGATCAAGGTGAAAAAAAACAAAGAGACATCCATATTTAAATTATTAATGAAGTTTCGAAGACTTGTAAGATTTCAATCGTATACTACTCATTCTTTTTCATTTTAAATGTCATTTTGAGTTTGCACACAGATTAAAAAACAAATAATTTTGTATATTTTCTATATAAAAACATAATTATATGTACACCTAACCATATTTTAAATAAAAGAAAATTAAATTATTAAATAAAATTAATAAATTTTGCAATGAATGTTGAAAACGACATTGATTTTGTAATGAAATTTTTTTTACAATGACACTAAATATGAAACAGAAGAGTATTAATTATTAGATTTTAAATTATTTCCCCACTTACAAAAAGAAACATTTAAGAAATTATTAAAAATAAATATATATGTGTATGAAATGTCGTAATACATTTAAGCAAAAAAAAACTTTCATAATAATGCACTTGGAGTGCTAAAATAACTGTAAATGATGTGATAGATTTGAATTTTATATTACTGCTCTTGTATCGTTTTAAGAGATGTTTAAGGTTTTTGCACAAATATTAAAAAAATACAAATTTTTATGTAATTGACTTTGGTTACATAAAATAACATTAAATAAAACTAATTTAAGCAATAAAAAATGCAGTATTTTATAATTGGTCAAAATTTTCAAATGACATTAAATTTCACATAGGATTATGAGAACATCATTTATTTTGAAACAAAATCAAAATTTTTAAAAATCAATTAAACTGATACGGAGGGAGTATCTACTTAAAGAGAAGCCTTCTGATGATCTAAATTCAATTTGTTGGACATGTCAAGTTGGGAAAATATTGTTTCACTAACCGCAGTCATCATTAGGATTTACTTTAGAATAAATGTGAGATAATGGTGACAATTAATTGTTGACTTTGTTTAGTTTGATTGTGACGGGAATGTTCAAATATCCAAAAAACATGCACAAAGCAAAAAACCATCACATTGACACAACAAGAGCGTTAAGACAAATTATCAAAAGAAAAAAGAAGCATTAAGACAAACCTAACAGAGACAAAACAAAAGGATGTGTTTGGTTTTTGGTATGTTGCTTATCTTAAAGTCTCTCTGTCACTCTCTTCTCTTTTACTTTCCAACGCCAAAGTTTAAAACAAATGGACGTATTGTTGACTTGAATTATTGCGACGTGCTTGCAGCTTGCTTTTCGTTTGTGTTTTTTCTTCTTTCTTTCGTCGTGTGTGATTTACGTTGGAATCATTACAATAAGTGTAATAAAATTTCACAGTTTTTTTACCCAAAAAAACACAGTTTTTAGATAGTTTCTCAATTTATTCTACAATTATATAAAAGGAAAACAAATATTCGAAAATAAGACATTTAGAAGAAAAAGTTTATGTTTAACTAAGAGAAAGATGAGAAATTAACTATTTCATACATAATATCAAAGATTTCACATCTTGATATCTCTGAGGGTAAATAATGATGTCAAGATTATGAAAACATCAGAAAATTGAACAAATATAAACGGGTCAACCTTCATTTGAGATCTTGAAAAGAACGAGTATCTACATTACTACACAGTATCATATTCTATAGTTAACACATGTATTGCGTATTCTGTTGGGTAATCATCACTGACGTCATTTCTGATCCTTTTTTTTTTACTTGGAACAACCTCCATTTGAGATCATGTGTGCCAGTCAGTGTAAGACTTCATTTGAGACCATGTGCCTACGTATGCACATGTTTAATCATTTCTTTTACAGAAAATTATCTCAACATGCGTGAAACTCGATCAAAAGTCTGAAGATTGTGTGGACTTTGAAGAATGTGAATTATGTTGAAAAGATATGGCAGAGCAACAATAATGCTAATGTGTAATTTACAAGAAGTGGAGTTATATAAAGAGATTTATATATACATGGTGTCCACTAGTTAACCTTACCTTACCTCAATGGCTTGGTAAATAAAAATAGTTTGTAGCTATGCTTCTAACAGTACATATTTTTCTTAAGTAGCAAATTTTGATATGGTGATTCACCCTCGGGGAACAATAAAAGTTACAATTGTTAAGATTAGCAATTTCATTGTCGTACAGGTTTACACATTGCAATGATGCAAGACGCAGTGCTGGTTCAGACCAGACTACTGATCTATACCCACCAGGGATAGTCACTGGAAGACATCTCTGGACCAAGAGCCAGCGAAGCTAGAAAACGAGCCATGATTTTTTCTTTTCAAATCAGTTTCAACAGCCTGTTGGTTTCTGTTTATGTCTTGTTTCAGGAACGGTTCCTGTGAAACATATACACCAACTATATATATAAACAGAAACAGCTTCTGCGTATCTTTTACATATATAAGGATATTGATGAGAGCTAACTTGGAATCTGAGTCGATTCTGTTCCTCCTTGTTTGTTTATACTTTTCACTATGGAATATGGATGCATTTTAACATTTACCTGAATATATCAAGAACTTAGGAAAGAGTTGTCAAAAAATCAAAATATAATCTATGAAAAAGGCTCATCGAAATCTGGTGGCTGGCCTTAGAGGCTCAGAGAAAAACAAAGGCCATTTTGTCCCAGTAGCCTGTCTAAGTTTAGCTGTTTCAAGCAAAACTAAAACAGTGAGTGCACAAGGAAACTAAAACAGAACTGAACTGGAGTTTTAGCATTTGGCATCTTTGCAAACCAGAAGAATGCTGTTTTCAGTGTAATAAACTTGCCTGTACGTAGGTTGCAGCTAATAACAATGGAATATGGCTACACATCATCAATTCCAACAGCATCAATCTTGTTGTGCCCTTCAACTACAACAGCGTGCCGTCTTAGAATTAAAAAAACTACACATAGTTTGACTCACATGCTCTACACAGGGAGGAAAGAACAATCATAAACTGAAATGTGCAAACTTTCACAACAAGTTTCTTCAATTTGGTTGAAGAAATGGAGTTTTCAATGTAAACCAAAAAAAAAAAAAAAACAATTATAAGAACTCTTTTAATCTGAAAATCATCATGGTGAAACATATTGTAGTAAAACAATCATTCAAACAGTGATATTACAGTAGTAAAACCCCTCTTTTCTTTCTCCTCAATCAATTAGCTCTGAGTATTCTTTGAATATATAAATCAGCTTCGGTGGTTCTCGGTTATATTACTAACCGGATCTAAATCTCTTCTGGTTAGCTATCCCAAGGGTTCCACTAGAATCACCATCTGACGAAGCGTCCACTGATCTTGAGAAAGAATGAGAGAGATCACCGTAAAGGCTAGCTACTCTTCTGATATTGTTGTTGAGCTCTTTGATCAGACCCACGTTTCGACTCAAGTTCTCAGGTTGATTGGACTCGTGGTTCTGATTGATCTCGTTGATCAATAGCCGGTTCTGATCCAAAATGTCTTGAACATTCACAAAGCTCTTCTGGAAACTCTGCAGCACTTTCCCATCCACGTTGGTGTGTCTGTCTCCAAATCCCGAAATCACACCTCCTTCCATGTTCGGTTTTTTTCGCCACCAAGATCAAAATTATATTCCTGTAAAATGCAATAACATGAGTAGAACCAATGCAAAGGCATATATATAAACAAACAAAGGCAAGAAAGGGTCTCAATTTACATGGAGAGATGCATCTTTTGGACCAGATAAAATGACAACTACAAATGACCTGATCAAAGTCTTGATTCCATTAGGACAGACTTTCTCAAGTTAAGACAAGATCCCAACACGATTCAGGTGAGAGAAAAAAGCGTTGAATTGTTATAAAGTGGGAGAACTTTTTGTTTGATCTGATGAGCCAAGTGGGAAAAAAGGGATCTATAAAAGAAGAAGTAAAAGCTGCTGTTCCAGAAATATCAATTAGCTTGACAAGTGGAAGCAGATTCAGAAAAATAGTCGCAATCTCAACAAAATTCAAAACACGCAACAAAACAAAAGAACATATAACAATCTGACAAAAGCTGAAAAGAGCTCCGATCCAGTTTTCATTACCTTCAGAAGCAGAAAGAACGAAAGAAGCTCCGATGAGTTTTTGTCTCAAAAAAAAAAGTGTTAGGGAAGCGGAAGCCAGAGACATGTGGATCGAACCATCCCGACCCGTAAAAAGATTCTTAGTTCCGTTGAACAGCATGTTGTTGAAAGGGGGAAACTACAGAACGGCACGTAGTTAAAACTCGTGAGATAAAATCAATCAAGGACACTATCGTCATTTCTTCCTCAGCCATCCCTAAATGGCGGAACCTATTCGTTCATCGTCTATGTCACCGAGACCTCTCCAATCTCCTTAACCCAATGGAGCCTTCCCTTACTTCCTCCGCACCTCCACCGTCTTCATCGCAACAACAGCGACAACGACACGTGACAGCTCCGATTTCGAATTCAGCAGCGTCTCCGGCGATGGTTTCAACGACGACCGAAGGTGTAATTCAGCAGTTGCCTATTATGCAGCAATCACCAATGTCGAATTACCACATAGCTCAATCCCCTTCCGTTTCTCGCATGAACCACATTCAGCAGCAGCAAGGCCAATACGGCGACGTTTTCAGGCAGCAAGCTGAGATATACGGGACGATGGACTTTGTTGGTGGGTCAGGCCAAAGCGGCCACTTGTCAATGCTTAACGGTGGAGCTGCAGCAGCCCACATGAATTTTCACCAATCCCAATCATTGTTACCTTCCTCGGTATGACCTTCTTACCTTACTCTGTTGAGACATGATGTTAAAGTATGTTTTTTTTTCTGTCCTGCAATGGGAACGAGTGTCAAATTGTTGCTTTTTTTATGTTCTTGCTTTCGTTTTTTTTAATTCTGGTTCCTGTAGATTGCAATTTCTTTTCTTTTTAATATGCTTAGTGCTCGCGTATTTGTGTGAACAAAATCACTTTTTTTATTATTATTATTATTATTCTGAGAGACAAATGAGCTTTCCCTTGTAGCCGAGGCAACAATCTGGTCTAGTCCATGGCTCTCAGTTTCATCCAGGAAGTTCTGAACATCAGTTACATGGGATTGGAGTGATGGATTCACTGATCTTGAGGTCGCAAATGAGAGCTAACCCTGCCCTCTATCCTCAGCACCGAACCAACCCGGGACAAATGAGATCACAGCAACACCTTCTTACTTTACCTCAGGTATGAATGAGTAAACAAAAAAAAAAATCTTATTAGCTTCCTGAAATGATCTTACTCTCAAATTGTCAACTACGTGTTACCTTATGGCTGATATATAGTTAGATGTCACTAAATGATTTCTACCCTTTCACTGCTTTTGGCTTCTTGTTGCACATTCCTGATTAAAAATAAATAAATATTCATATACATGTTGGTATTTGAATTAATAATATTGGCTTACAAACATCTGTAATTGGCTACTAAAGAACCTACATGGGGCTAGAATAATTCTTGAATTTGGCAGGTTTACTAGATAATAATGTATAAATTCGACTTGTATTTTCATAGGGGAATGAATGCAATGCATTTATGTTGTTGCAGAGAGAAAATTCCTGATCCTTTGACTTCTTTTTTAAGTATGTGTTTCTTCTTAAGAGCTACCTGTAATCTTTCTGCAATCCCTTGTGAAGGTCCAGAACTTCCAGAGGACACCTTCTCTCGCATTCATCAATGCTCAGCTATCTGGTTTGGCCCAAAATGGACAAGCTGGTATGGTTCAAAACTCATTAACGCAGCAGCGGCAATGGCTGAAGCTAATTTCGGAAATAAACAGCCCCAATTCACAATCATTTCGACTCCAACCGAGTCAAAGACAGGCTCTACTCTCACAGCAGCAATTTCCCTCTGCTCAGCTGCACCAAAATTCTATGCCTTTGAATCAGCAGCAAATATCACATATTATACATCAACAATCACAGATGAACCAGGCTCAGATGAACCCATCTCATCCCCAACAGCCGTCTCCAAGGATGCGGAGTCATGCAGGACAGAGATCTGTTGGTTTAACAGGCTCACAACCAGATGCGACAGAGCCGGGTGCAGCAACACCAGGTGTTGTTAGGTCCAGCCAAGGACCAGAAGCAACAAACCAACTGCTAGGCAAAAGAAAATTACAGGATCTGGTTTCACAGGTGATTGTCCTATTAGATCCTTTGGTTTTCTTTTTTATTGATTTCTTCTTTGTATTTTCTATATGAAGAAAAATAATGTCTCATCCATATGACTTTTAGGTGGATGCACATGCTAAATTGGATCCTGATGTTGAAGACCTCCTTTTGGAGCTAGCAGATGATTTCCTTGATTCGGTCAGAAGCTAATGCCCTTAGTTATTAACTTCCCAATATATGTGGAAAAGTATCTTTAGCTTATCTACTTGTATAATATTTGATTGCAGGTGACTTCATTTGCATGTAGATTGGCTAAGCATCGTAAATCAACCGTATTGGAGCCTAAGGATGTATTACTCCACTTAGGTTTGTCCTTCTAGACCTATGTTTCGTGTGGATTACTACTAGCTGCTGTTGTTACTCATTTTGCTGTTCGATGGTGTTATAAATGATGCAGAGAAAAACTTGCAGTTGACAGTTCCTGGATTCTCAAGTCAGAATAAACACCAAACAAAAAACGTAAGTGGTTTTACTCTCCAAGAACATAGTACCTGTGTGATTCCAAGATATTGATCTCAAGTTAACAATTTTATTTTTGCAGGTACCAACTGATCTCCACAAGAAGCGAATTGCAATGGTAAGCTGCTAAATTATAACCATTTCTGTGTAAAGTCAGAGTCTGTGGACCTCTCAAGTTTCTTTTTTTTTTTTTGTTTTAGGGTCAAAAGCTGCGTGCTTTGGTGGAATCCTCACTACCGGGGACGAATGCAAGCAACTCCAAGGAAACTATTAGACAAGTGATGGTGAACCCAAATGGTGCAAACCATCTCTTAAGACCATCTCCCAGTTCAGAGCAATTGGTTTCGCAGACACCGGGTCCTCGTATGTCACGACATACGAAACGTTGACCTTTCAACACATCTATAAAGAGAGTGAAGGCATAAGGAGTCAGTCAAATTGTATATATTCTCATATAATTAGTCTTATAGGCAAATTGATTAGATTTTTTAAGTTGATCTTATTATTACAGCTTTCCAAAAGAATGCATGTCTCCTATTTATCTTCTCTTTGCGGTCCTCTCTACGTCAGCTTCTAAGCACAACTCGATCGGTCAGGTCGTTGGCTCTGGTCTGATAAATCTAAGCTGATGACTCTGCCTCTTTGAATCCTTCATTCCAACTTAAGTTCCTGTGTTCCTACCAATGAACTGATCTCCTATGATCCAGCCATCCAGGTTAGGTGAATAAAATCCCACGAATAAACTTTGTCATGGCTCTTTGACTTGCCATATTAAAAAGGTACAAATCTATCCATCTTCCTCTCAGCAACTTAAAATTGCTAGATTTATACGTGTGCGAAGATAGCCTGCGACTCAAGTTAGGTCAAAATCCAAGAAGCATCGTCCAAGTACTTTTTAAAATATTCGAGTTACATAAATTTCAAGCTATCTTCGCGTTAAAAAAACATCTATAAAATACAAATTTACGATGATGTAACTATAAATTTAATATATTTTAATTTCTTCCAAAAATTATTTTTAGCAATTTCTACATGTTTCCCTATATTTAATTCCCTAACTATATCGATACACTATTAGGTACACCTCTGCAAGTAACACCAGGCTCGGAACTCGGAACCAACAGCTCATACGGCAAAACACCAGCCCCGCACCTATTTCTACGGTCAGGATCAGAGTTCCTTTTCTCAATCTCCTTCTCTATCCGTCCGATCTCCGCCGCGAATCCATAAAACGCATCAACGATCTCCCCATCTCCCGTCCAAATCGACGGCTGCTGTCTCTCCCCGATATACTCCTCATCCGGCGAATGCGTGGACAGAGTATCAACCACCGCCATAAACTTCGACGTCTGCAGCAAACTCGGCATCGCCGAGAAGTAAAACTTCTCCGGATCAGAGATGAAACTCGCGTACTCCGGATCCGACTCGTCGGGGATCAACCGCCGCATCAGCGGAGGACGGTTCGGGACGTAGCCGCCGTACGGGTACTGTCCGAAGTTGAGAGCAGCGTGCTGAGCTGAGGCGAGCCAGTTCAGTGTGGTGAGGATGGAGACGAGGTCGTCGACGGTGTTTAGCTCTGGCCACCACTCGGCGTCGCGGAGATCGGCGTGGCCGACGTTGATTGATTCGGAGTACCAGGATTGGAGCTCCGAGTCTGTTTTGATTAGGTTCGGGTTTGGGTAGTAGCGTTCCACGTAGGTTCGGACCCAGGTTTGGATAGCCGACCAGAGTAGAAGACCGTCGTTGGCGTATGGATAGTCTTCGATTAGGAGTTTAACTCCATGTGGTTTTGTCGGGTCAGGAACTGCTATTCCTCTGAAAAAAAATAAAACACAGTTTAAAATAATCAAATACTATATAATATACAATGAAAATGTTTAGTGTTGTGTTTGAAATAATCTAAGAGTATTATTTTGTCTAGCTAAAGTACCTGCGAATGAGATCGGCAGGGAGGCCTTCCATGTCGAACCGCCAGCTGCTCTTGTATGCGGCGGCGCTCATTTCCATGCCGTATGAGCCGGCAGTGAAGCCTTCTTCAATCACACCGTCTGCACTGATCAACGATTGTCTAGCCAATGCATTGATTTCCAACGTGTACCTCATGTGCGGGTCTAATAGCTTGAATATCGGATGCATAGCGCTCAGTTGTCTATGTGCAGCTAATATAAACGGTTCCAAGCACGCATGGGTTCGTAACCTGCACACCAACAAAACGATCAATAACTCTAGAGTCACTACTTGAAACGTATATGTTTAATAACTTGAATGTTTTTAAGTATTAACCAGTGATTGACAAGCTGGTGGACACCAGCGTCGTTAGAGCTAACGTGGGCTTTAGCGAGCTGCCATACCCAATTAGAGGTTGCGTCGACAGGAGGTGTAACCACGCGTTTGGACCGGTGGTTGGGACCATGGGGAGGGAGGCTAAGCTCAATGGCTATGGGCTTAAGTGTACCAAGACGAGTCAAAAAGAATATGGTTCGAGTAGCATAAGCTTTGCGTCCGTCTAGCGCATTGATTCGGTCTAGGAACGGTAAAAATATGTCGTGGTAATTCAACATATACAATCTGTTCTCTTCCAACGCCTGGAAAATAATAAGTAAAATAAAACTTAGTTAATAAATAATTACGTTTAGTTACATACTAAATCAAGCAATGTGGATTTGTTATAATAGTATATACGTACTTGTTGTACGGATAGTCCGTCGAGATGTCCAATGATGTGGTCGGAAGTGAGAGCGGAGTGTTGTGGACCGTAGATTTCGGGGTCAAGATTACTGACCGGTGGGAAAGTCCTGACCCTCTCAATGTTGACTGGATTGATTCCAGCTATGGCTTGACGTGCAAACTCGTCATCTCGTAGCCATGCATTTTTATCCTCTGCATCATTTTAAATTTTTTGTAATCAATTAACTAATAACTTGTACTAACTACTAACCATGTTACGGTGATGAATTAAATAAAGGCAAACGCGCTTTTTTATTCAAAGGCTAATATAACTGACACGTTGTAACGAATTAAGAAAACAACGTGAATCATATGTCGATCGTTTCTGTATTCTTTCAGTGGGTTCTGTTTGCTTTCCAACTAAAGTGTTTTCTTTTTGGTGGGGATGAAAAATTCATGATGGGTCTCAGTTATCAAAGATCAAATATACTGTAATAAATTAAAACTCTTTGAATAATATGTGGTTGTAAATGGTAGAAGTTCAATTTTCTATAAGAAAAACAAAAGTTGATGTCAAAGGATCATATTAATTAAGTGTGCTTACTTGATAGTATTTTGGGAGTGTCGTATTTGAGGAGTCCTTTAGAAGATTCTTGGAGTGTATTAACAATGGCCTTGGGCAAAGGGAACTTGTCAAAGATTTCATCTTGAAACCCTAACTTGAGTAGCAATCCTTCTTTATATAGACCATCTATCTCGCCAAAGTCAGCAAAGTCCTCAGCTAAAATGCTGGCTTTCAGCGAGGGAACTAGGTGGTGTAAGACCGCTTTTAACCTCCCTGCTGCGAAAGTTTTCTGCTTAGTCTCTTCGAATTGCTCATCTCGTGGTACGTACATAGGTAATGGCTTCTCTACTCGGCTCTCCGCTTCTTTATCTGTCAACAATGCATATAAAAATCACATACTATTAGAGATTCATTAATTACATATTATATTCAAAATATGTATAACATGTTTTGTTATGAATTGTACCGGTATCAGTTGGATGGCGACCGGTACGACATCGTCTAGGGTAAGGAATCTCTTTGCCGCCGAGCTTGGGGCGAGAGAGTTCTGATGACTTGTCGGGATTTCCAAGATCGTTGTAGACATCAAAGTCATAGATTCTGTCTGATAACTTCCTCACTCCACTCCCATCTCCTCGTAGATTCTTCAACTCTCTCTCCCTCAATTTTTTCAATCCATCAGGTGTCTCACTCGGCAAAAACGGCTGCACACCATTTACATAATGTTAGTTTTCAATCATTTGTAACAACATAATTACATATAGTTATTAGAATTTGGCCGATGGGTTTATATAGTTATTATATTGACCCCACCAGACATGAATATTGAATAAGATTTTGCGGGAGATCGAAAATGACGTGAGTTAATGGCTTGGGACCATGAGTAATTTAACTATTTAAGTAAATAACTGTATCACTTAGATATTTTAAATTAATTACCTGATTAGTGAAAAAGATTCGTTTCTCTGGGTGATCCTTTTGGGACTGAACCCAAGAATTGCATGGAAAGTGAACAGGACCAAGTGCGAAACCTTCGATGGTGATGCTCTCTAGAAAGAATTCTTTCTGGTGTTTATTCATGACGGTGATGGCTCCCGGTGAGCCAAATGCTGCGTCCACCGTGAACTCCGCCGTGTAATGAACCCTCTCCGCCTTGGTTTTCGACTTCTTTGACCAGTCCTTTAAAACTGCCGCATTGCTTTTCTTCGGCATATTCGTTTCTGTTCGAGTTAAAAGATTTGATATTTATCTTAGTATTCGAAAACCCATCTCAAATAAAGAAATTTTGAGATAACCCATTTTATCTTACATGATTTTAGTAATGCCCAAATAGAAAGTTTCCATTTTTAGAAATATTTTATCATGTTCTGTTTTTCAACCGAGTTACTAAAGCGACTTACTTGGATCAAGTTCGGTGCTAACAAGCTCCAAGACAACGTTTCGACCGATCTTATCACCAAAAGCATCTAAATGCTTAACAAGAGTCTCCTTAAAATCCTCCTTGTTCTTGTTCCTCACCGTAACCACAGCTCTCACCTTGAATTTCACCGCCGCTTTCTCCTCCTCCTCGCTCTTTCTGTCACCGGTGGTTGTGTTGAAACGTAGCGTTTTGACCAAATCTTCACTGATGGCCGCAACGACCCCGGATTTGGACGTTCTTGGTCTCCGATCAAAAGGCTTGATCGAGAATTGTGTTGGCTGTGTCCTCTTCTTGAAATGCGACGCCGACCAAACAAGTATGGGCCTTTTGGAGGTCAGAGGATAACCCATTAACTCTTTAGCTAAGGCCATAACGATGATGTAATCAGTTAGTATTAAATGGAATGAATCTTGAGTTGTTTTGTAGTATAATGTTGGCAAACAAGAAGAAGTTGAAAGTTTATTAGTTGGTGTACGTTCTGGTTACTAATAATCGGCAAGTGAGAGAGATATATAGAGATAGAAGGATCTCATTGCCGTCCACACGTTTTTTTGTTAATTGGACTACCGTCTACGCAGTAGCCATGTTTTTTCCTTTTCCTTTTACAAAATGTGAATTCTTAATTATGTTCACTCTTCTTTCTTTTTGTCAACATGCTAGTTTTCAAAGTAATTAGTCTTTGTGATGTTAAGTCTCTTTCTTATGATATACTTTTTTGAGAAAATTCTTATGATATACTTCTCATGAATAAATGTATTTCTTTTAAATATTAGAAAATACTTATGTTATGAGATAAGAGAGTACACACAATTATTCTGAATGAACAATACGTTGTATTTACCTAGCTTATAGTACACTTCTGTTCCGGTGAAGAGCTAATTACTTGACACAAAAATAGTCATAAGTAGTGGTATTGAAAATGGTATATTCAGAGGTGTTTGTACCGCTGTTTTTGACCGATATAGATTCACCACTTCTCCAATTTACAACATGTTAATTAAAATTTTAGAATATGATTGGATAAGAGACTGTAGAGAGGGCATGCTTTCACTTTTTAGTATGATAGTTGGAGAATGAAGACTAAAGTATATTCCATGTACTTTGTATGTGAAAGTGTTGTGAATCTAAAACACTAATTTAAGAAAGATAGCATATGGAAGAATATTTTTACGTGGAAAATAAATAACCCACACTTATAATGTGTCGTTACATTTTTGTTGTTGTTATTGTTAATGAGTATTTTAATAGAAGAAACTCACATTGAAAAACATATTATACCATGGAATGTAGAATTAACATCGGACTTTTTACTGTTTAAAACATATATACGCAACCGCTAACCACGATTAAAATTACAGTAGTAAAATTCGAATTCAACCACACAGTTAATTATATCTCCATAATTTATTTACTTCTATATTTGTTGTCAACAATAGTTATTCAATTCATATTTATAAGGCCATAATTGATTAAAACATATGTCATGTTAGATTAAAAATATTGGAGAAAAAGGTGTTTTAACTGAGTTATGGTGGGACAACATTAATCAGGGTTAAAACATTAATATAGAGTAAATATTTTAATCTTTTTGTGAATTTATAGAGTAAATTTTTATTTCTCTTATTATAGAGCAAAAGCTCTACTTCTCAATTGATTTTTTTCTCTTGTTTCTTTCACGGTTAGTTACTTTTAGTTTCCCCAGTTTCACCACACGGTTCTGTTGGCTATGTTTACTAAACAAAAAAAAAACGTGTAAAGTTTTGTAGGGAAAAATGGGTGTTTGGAATGGAATGAAAATGTGGGGTAAATCGAGTCAAACTGAGTTCCGAGTTTGACACGACGCGTAGTAAGACGTGGCAAGGAAGCGAAGGAGAAACTCCGACCAGAATTAATTAAATGACTATTTTACCCTCTTGTTTTCCATAATGAGCGATTAGATGTTTGGGTCATCGTTCGGAGATAAGTTGACTATGGTCTCTGTATTGTACAGTAACAAATCTTTGAAGATCGGATGGTATTTGGTAATAGTAGAAATAATAAAAAGCCTTATTACCAAAAAAAAAGGTGAATATATTTTACACAAAAAGTTATATTACAGAGCAAAACTAAGCCAAAATAGATGGGATAATAATGTACTACAATTTCTCTTTGAAAATATTACTACAATCTATCAACCAGCTCGTTTCAGATTGTATTGCTTTTCTCTAGTTCTATGTGTATGGCTCTCGATTGTCGAGTTTTTTTCCCTCTAGTGTGGAGCTTTGTTTTGGAAGATTTGAATCTTCAACATATGTATTCAAACAATGTATCCCCTCTTAATTTTCTCCATGAATGAAAAATTTGCAGTGTGAAAAAGAAAATTAACCAGCTCGGTCTTTTATATTCTTATCAAGAAGTTATGAACCATTTTAATTATTTGACCGATGATTTTGTTTGAACCGTCAAACATCACAGATTAACTTTGAGGCACACTTCCTCTTCTACCACGCCAGTAGAAAGTAGGCAACGAATCAACTGATTCAGTGTGATATCGATTGGTTTTATTTATAGTGGAGTTGTCCATGCATATATAGTTATTTAGGTTCAAATCATTAGTACCATTAAATCTAGTTCAGTTTAGCAGGTTAAAAAAAAATTGTTCAAATCTTACAAAATATGAATATATGAATCAAGTGGTTTTCAGAAAAGTCGTTTTGAACGATGGGAAAACCCAATTCACTAAAATACTAAATCATCTGTAAACGATGAAAAGTGCATGCATGTACTACGAGAGTTTCTTTTTAAAAATACAGTATCATGGACACAGCAAACATAAAGTAGTTTCCCATATTTATCGACAAAATAAATTATTACATATATATTTTGATTATTTATACGTGTTTTATATTACAAAGACAAACTTATTAATACGTGTATGTTTGAATTGGGCAGTGGTCCGGAATCCTCGTGACTTATGCAAAGGTTCGGAATCATCATCAACTTTGCGAGCATTTTCTATCTTTTGAATACTTTGTTTTACGTGTTGGTACATCAAATTCACAATTAGTCCACAAAATTAAATGCAGAAGAATAAAGAATTTCAAATATTCGTACTAAGAGGTTTTGATTGGGTGAGACTCGCTTTTACAGATTATTGAGTTGCTCTAACTTTCAACGTCGAGTACTTATCAAATTGTCGCCTACCAAGATTTTGTGAAAACTTAAACAGGCATGAAAAAGATATATATATATATATATTTAACTAAAACACCATTGTAGATTAATAACAACCTTACTCAAAAAAAAAAAGAAAAACGAACACTCATTTACGTGAAAACAAGAGTTGGAAATTTTTATTCAAAATTGAACGATTGTTTTCACGTAAATTAACATGAACATTTAAATTTATATAATTATATTGTTTTTGAGTTTATATTTAACACGATACAACAATAATTTTGTCTTAAATTATAGAATCTTAGATTTGATATTCGATCATGGGTCGCTTGCAGTTTCTGTACTTATATATACTTGTATTGTTCTTTCCGCAATTCATTTTATAGTAGACCTAACCCCCTTAGAATAACTTATATATAGAGATTAATTTCCGATAACATGTGTTACCATATATTATCAAATCAACCAAAAACTATTTGCTTTTGAAATACCAAAAAGTTAGACGTTATGTTAAGAGAAATTACGTGTAACATGCATAATGGGAACGATCAGAAAAGGTATCTATTGACATTTCAGGTCTATTTTGATGGGTAGAAAGTTAATATAACGCAGTTTTTTTCGTAAGAAAGAATTATGAACTAAATGAAGAAATTCTATATATAACGGCTAATCCAGCCAGGTCCTTTATAGCTTGCACCGTCCAACAAGATTACCGCTTAAATGAATAAGATATTAACTAAATAAGCAATTGTAGAGATCAAACGAAACATCAATAATCTCGTAATCAAGTTCGTGCCTCATAGCTATCTGAGTAATCCTGAGGTCGAGAGTTCGAGCTCTCTCACCCCATTAACGTTTGAGCGGGCCTTGTGGTCGAGTGCTAGTGGACGGGTCTTAGATGCAAACATATTCTGGGTTTAATCCTCCTGCTACGGAATAAGAGAGTTATTGATAGATGAATTTGTGTAGAGTTTGTGAGTTTTGAGAGTTGATAGATTTTATAAAGTTATGTGGATTGTGAAAATTAACATATACTTATAAAATTTGATCTTAATTTTTTTTAGATTGATATAGATTTTCATGAATTTTAGTACCTCTTTTCTATCATTTTTTGTAAAATAAATATAGAATCTATTTATTTTCTAAATCATATAGAATGATTATTTATTTTTTGCTTTCAAGTTAAAAAGAAAATAATACTGATACATACAAAATTAAACAATATTCTTAAATAGCCATTTTAAAATATTTTGTCACAAAAAAATAATTAAAAAAAGAAAATGACTAAAAGAAGTTTCATTAAAAAGGTAAAAGACTATTTTACCCCTTGTTGTATAGATGTATAAGTAATAAAAATAAAAAAATAAAAAGTTGATTTTATATAATTTTGAATTATATGTTTTCAAATTCGAACATTTTTATAATCTTTATAATTTTTCTATTTTTTTATTTTTCTTTTTGAAATTTGAAAATATTTTTTGAAACTATCTTAAAAAAATATTTTAAAATTATTAAGATTTGTGAATGTAATTATTAATATTTATATTAAAAATATAATATTTGTAAAAATAATTATATATTCAAAAATGTAAAAGTATATACATGTAATGAATTATAGTTTTGAACATATAATTTGGATTTAAGATGCAATAGATATTTGGTAAAAATAATTATTATTTTTCTAGTTTTTTTATCACAAGGATTTTGAAAATCACATGAATACATATATGATATTTTGAAAGTTGAATCTTATGAGTAAAAATGAATAGAATTCATCTTCCAATAGCACTAGATTTAGTTAGAATTAGAGAATCAATAATAACTAAACTTTTTGAATAACAAGAAATTTGAATGAATTTTGAAAATTCTTAAACCAATAACAATGAATTCTAAGATTTTTGAAATCCAAGAACCAATAACAATTGATTCTTAAAATTTTCAAAGTTCATGAGAATTCACTTACAAATAATCCCTTCAAGTCACATTGTTCTGCTCACCACGGCTGCGGATACGTTTGTATGAAAACCCGGGAGATGGCCTGTCATAGGCTACACCTCCTAACCGCGGGTTAGGTCTGTGTCTTTAATAGACCCGAGTTTAATTCTTTACTTTAGAAAAAAAAAGTTTGTGGCTAAAAGATTTATTACGAGGAAGATTATAATTTAATTTCTTTCACAGTAATTTAAGTTTCAGTCCTCGATTAGTATGAACACTTTGAATTGCAAAAATATTCGGTATGAGATTTTGGTGGATTTGTTTCAATTCGAATGCTACACGAGTAAGACGTCTTTCTGAATTTTGGCCCATGAATGCATCCAATCTAGTCTTCCACCGTCCAACGTTTTTATTAAAATAAGTTATACATAAGTTTTTTTTTTTTTGTAACTACTTTATACATAAGTTTGTGTCTCTCTTTGTTATTTTATTTTGTTTGTAGTGTCTGCTGCGGAAGGTAGGGTGTATCAAATACTTAAAACATAAGGCTTTTGATCTCTAGTGATAAGTTTGTAAAGAAGAGAAAGTATTCTTCAAATTTATTCATTTCAGTTTATATGATGCTTTCTACATGAGAGAGCGATCTATAGTGGTAGTCTGGTAGATCGTGTTATATGAATCGCGACTCTGATCCTAGTTTGCAAGCAAATCAACGTTGGACACTGTCACATGGACCGTAACATATTTACTAAATTGAGATTCCTGTAACGAGAGAATCACGAAGATACAATGCTGGCCTCTGAGTTGTCATTCAAAGCAAAAAAACTTCATGAATAATTAGGTAAGCAAAAATAAAAATATTAGATCATATGGTCATCTATGGAGGCTGACAGCAGACGCAAAGTTGAGTAATGTACCATTAATAGAAATTGAAACAAAAACAAAAACTTAATCTATATATATAAAGTAGACTTTTCTCTCTTCTTATGACATGTGGAAGGGGAGGTTTGTTGACATGTGTCCACTTTTTTGTTTTATTACATTTTAGATCATTATTCTTTTAGATTATTGCAATTTGGTTCACTATTTTCTAATTATACACTATCTAATTCTTCTCACACTAACCATCATCATTTGAAGTTTTATAATCTATTTTAATCTATTTTATTGTTCAAAAAATTGCAAAACGAATAAAGAAATAAGTAAAAAATATAAAATGTATTTTAAATATTTAATTTATTCACAGCTAAAAATAACATAAACTTTCGCGATTTTATTATTTTTTATTATTTTCTATTATTTCATTTACAACTATATATTTATCTTAATATTAACCAAACTAAAGCATAACACATAATCTAAACATAAAACCACTATAATCACAGAGAAAAAAATGTCAAAGTAATACTAACTCAATAAAGGTCCAGAACTCAAAGGCGATCAAGAACGAAAACTAACTTACCCCACTTTATCATAGAGTGTCTTGGCCAGAACAATCAAAAGTCAGTAAAATGTAGAAAGATAATCTTGAGATAAAATAATCTCTCAAACATAAATGAGCGTGATCAAGGACTAATACAAAGAATAAAGAAAGCAGGTTAGAGGAAGAATAATCAACAGAAGGCCAAAATCACCACGAAGCAGGAAGAGACATACATAACGAACGATAAGCACAACCACCAGCTAAGAGGTAAGAAGCACCTCACAAACTAAACAAGCACAAACAAGACGCCTATGCCGGTGAAGAACCACAAAGCTCGGGATAGAAGGGACCAAAGCTCCAAGAGACTAATACCGCACACTTATACTAAGGGGAGCAAAGGAAGAAGAGAACAGCATGAGTGAGGGAGAACGAAAGCCAACCCCGAGAAACATGAGCCCAGACTTGAGACCAGAAACAATCTTCCAAATCTACAGAGCATACTCGGAGGAGAACATTACCCAAACATGGAGTGGCAAACATGGCGAAAAGAGAGAGTCACAGAGACGCAAGCAACGATGAAAACTGCAATGAGATGAGGGAACATAAATGGAAGGGTAGACAAAACGAAATCATCGTGGAGCCGTCCTCGAGCTATAGAAGTCAAATCACCAAAAACCATATCTTGAAAACCAAGACGAGAAGGGAGTATCAATGGTAAGCTAACGACGAGGAAAACAACTTTAAAGACGACTAAACTCTGACCCAACCCAAAGAGATACAGTTCATAACATCAGCTAAAATCTAAGGAAGAAGAGGAGAATCCTATATTGAATGGAGCACCTTAAAACAACGCTAGAAACAACCGCACAACTGGGAACTCCTAAACCCGATTTACAACAAATACCAGAAATCTCAAGGTGAAGAAGGCGATAAAGAACAAGAGCATGAGGTGAGTCTTTTTCGGTGATGATGAGAAACACCGCATACCAGAAAGGTAAACAAAATACATAGATGTTGAAGGCTCAATTTCAAAATATGGGAAAAAGACAAAAACATCTTGAAAGTTATAATGTTCAAAAATATGAAAAAAATAAAAAATAATTTTGATGCTGAAACCGTTAATCTTAGAATCAACAAATGCATAAATGCAAATTTCAGTTATTGAAATTCAATATATTTTTACATTAGATGCTCGCTTCACTATTATACTGAAAAAAACACATTATTGAAAAAACAAAGACAAAATATATTAACATATCACTATTACTACTAAATAACACAATAAAAACACCAAATAACGTTCTTAACAATTAAACAATTAAAAGTGATCATCTAATTACATTATCCAAAAAATCATACTTTTAACAACAATAAAACAATATTCCGCGCGAACCTCTCTAGTGGTTTATAAACAATAATTTAACTTATGTATAACTTTTTTTTTAGCAACATTTTTTATAACTTGATTTTTTTATAACTTGTTGGTACTAAACCGGTAAGTTGATTTCGGTCTATTAAAAGCCTAGTCGCATGCATTGCTGACATATGGCGTGACGATTGAGCATCCATTAACAACAACATAATGAATTTCAATGTACATATGTAACCTTTTTTTGTTCACAACTTAATTCTCATTAATAAACTACACTTCATATGTAACTTTTTTTTTTGTGCACCACACTTGATTTCATATCTTATACAATAAAGAAGACTTGACTCGCTCCTCATTAAGCCACGTCATCAGGTAGGGTGAGGCTTTTCGTGACATGTGTCACCACACCAGAGCTTTCGCGTTTTTTTATTCTCAGACGATTACCGAATACTCTTATTTAAACTGAGTTTTTTTGCATAATGATATTAGACCCATATCTAAAGCCCTAAAAAAGAGATCCATTTTGAATTAGGTTTCGTCGTCGTCTTCCTCTTGCACCTGTGATTTGGACTGATGAGATTCCACATACTCCAAGCGTTGTTCTGATCCCCGTAACGTCTCAACCTACCATTAATTTGTTCTTTACTCCGAGTTTTCGTGATTACTCCACTCTGCCCACTTGCATCATTCAATCTACCTCTTCATTTCCCATTGTAATCGGGTGAAGCTTCAGCTATAAATATCGGTCCTTTTCTGTGATGAGCAGTATAACTCAAACTAGATCCAGAAGCATTCTTTTTCCTTGCAACCAATTTCGATGGTGTCTATGTACGCTCTCCTTGCCAATCTGAGAGGCGGACGATGCTCTAACGTTATGAAAACATCTTCAACTATCATTACTGAAATTGTCGATCTCGGTCACATGTAAGTAACTTCTTAAAATATTATACAAAATCTATTGTTGTGTTCAGTGTTATATTTGATTGATGATTAATGTTTTTGATATGATTTTGTAGCTATGGAGCAAAGACAGCGGAGGTGACAAACGCAGGGCTTGGAGCAGCAGAGCATGCCCTTGGAACTGCATGAACAGTTATCAAGATCAGGCAAGCTCTTAACCCAAAGAGTGCACTAAAGCCATCATCGCTGGCTAAGACCGCAACTAAAACGACTTCTAAAGAAAAGAAGAAGGGGAAAGAAACAAAACATAAAACCATTTTAAGCATGGAAAGAAATCTCTGTCTCTATTACAAAAACTCACACAAATGAATAAAACGTCTCTTATAGGTTTTTTTTGTTTGGTCGCATAATTTGTCAGGGAAGTAATGGTTGAATACTCAAAGGAAGTGATGAAAGTAGGTAAAATGCTCTTTGAACTTATCTCATAAGCTCTAGGATACACACTAATCACCTCAAGGACATGGAATGCACCAATTCATTGCTCGCGCTCGGCCATTACTACCAGCCGTGTCTTCAGCCTAACTCTAGGCTTAACCAAATTCTCAGACAACTCTTTTCTCACGGTTCTTCTACAAGACCACGTCGGAGGGCTTCAAGTTCTCCATGACCAATACTGGGTAGATGTTCCTCCTGTCCTTGGAGCTCTTGTCGTCAACAGTGGCGACTTTCTCCAGGTTAACTAACTAACTAACCTACCTACCATTTTGTAGCTTGATCAATATTTTTAATCATTTTGAGCATTTGTGCAGCTTATTACAAACGGCAAGTTCATAAGCGTGTTTTGGCGAATGCAGCTGGAGCATGTATCTCAGTGGCGTGCTTCTTTAGTTTGTATTTGATGGCGAATCCTAGAGTTTACGTACCTATCAAAGAGCTTATGTCTCAACAAAAACCTCCCATTTATAGAGACAGACACCACCATTACAGAGTATTCGAAGTTCTACAGATCCAAAGGATTCGATGGTACCTCTGGACTATATTTCAAGATCTAAGAATGCACGTTTAATTTATGTTTTAATAAGGATACGTGGAGGCACATGCACGTTTATTTTAACTAGGATGTGTACCTGTAATAACTTCTGTCTAATAAGACTGTCTTAGAGCCAGTAATAACTTCTTGTCTAATATGGTAAGTGATTTGTCTCTAGCAATTTGTCCCATATTGATACAGTGGTTCTGTTTTTGTAGAAACAAATAACACGTTGGAAACAACGGAAGTTGCTTCCATGCATATTTCACGACTCACCTTCCAATCTAGAAAACCCCAAGCCGCTCTCCTCTGACTTGCTACATCTCACGACGATCCCAACGATAGATCTCGAAGGACGAGTCTTCGAGGACGAGACTAAGCGCAAGAATACGGTTGATGAGGTTAAAGACGCAGCAGAGAAGTGAGGGTTCTTCTAGGTGATCAACCATGGCGTTTCAGCCGATCTTCTAGAGAGGATGAAAGATGGAGTTCGAAGGTTTAATGAGCAATCTCCTGAAGTGAAGAAACAATTCTACAGCCGAATGCATCTTTGTGTATACAAGTAACTTCGATCTCTACACTTTATCAGCTGCACATAAAAACATTTAACCAAAATGTACAAAATTCATCACACAGGAACACAACATAACATATTTCTCATCAATCTATTTTCTAAAACTTACATCGAGAGAATACATCTTTCAAAGCCATGTTACTTCTTTTTACAAAAAAGAAGAAGCCATGATACTTCAATTTTAAAATCAAAATATAAAATACATCGTTAATTAACAATTAAGAAATACATATTTCTTCCTTTATTATACATATATAAACTATAGACAATATTTTTTTTTGTTTTGTATTGTTAAGTTGTGTGTAAAAAGGCTATAAGTACATGCAGTCCATTAGTTTTTTTCTTAAAATTAAAAGAAAAACAAAAAAATATTGAACTACATGCATATTTTCTGCTAAATGTGTTAAAAAAGCCAATGTTGAATTTAGTGTAGGAGTAATACACATGCAAATGGATTGTATATTTCACACTACTCCATTCGCAACATATAACTAGAAAGTTACAAAAAAAACATATATTTGTAACAGAACCACTATGGGACACTATATTTTTTTTGGTGCAACTATTAGTTATTTATTTATTTTTTATTCAATTGATCAGTGAAAATCACTTACGATATTCCTCTTTGATCTAAACAATTTTAAAACAAAATAATACACTATTGTTTCTAACCACTATCAAATGAATCAGAAAAACAATTTTGAACTCATTAGAAAATAAAATATACGAATCCGGCGCTATTCCTCTTTGACCTAAGCAATTTTTTTTTAAAAAATACATTATTGTTACTAACCACTATCAAATGAATCAGAAAAAAAAATTGAACTCATTAAAAAATAAAATATATGAATCCGGCGCACGCGCCGGAATACCACTAGTGTAACTATATACTATTTCCAGCTAGCTATAGAAAATACTATTTCCAGCTAGCTATAGAAAATACGCTTCCAAGTTTTTCTAAATAAAAGAATTAGAATTTAGATGCCTAGATTTTGTGTAATCACAATTCACAAAAGTTTAGGCAACGTATTTACCTATATGAACCACTTATTAATCACACTTTCAGAGTGGTCCCTAACCCTACTTCTTGTTCCAATGTCCCCACTTCTTAATTTACAGTATGCGCGTGTCAGTGTGATGCCGCTACAAACATTTGGATGATTGTTTTATCTTTAGAAATTACCAGTTTTCCTAACGATACTGCTAAGTAATTATTAATTGTCATCTACTTTGAACAATGGCTCCATGGATGGAGTTTAATGATCTATAAAATTTAGGTTTGTCCACAAAAAAAAGACAACAAGAGAATCACTTAAGCTTCTATTATATATGCTTCTCTTTCCTAAAACATACGTTAGATGCTTTGTTGTTTTATGATTTATGCAGATTCAAACTCTTCTTGAGAAAACTGAAAAAAAAAAAATGAAAGTAGTCTCTTATTTAAAAGAAATTTGTTTGGTGCATCTGCAGTCTGCACATGTATTTATACCTTCTTCTTTATTTGTTTTTTTTTGCATTAGTTGATCTGTGTGCACTTCGTTCCATAGAACAAAACATGTTCTCGAAATATACGTACAGTCTCTATAAATTAATAATGTTGGGACTAGATCAAGACTATAATTATTTTATTAATTTATAGAGATATTAATTTATCGATATACTAATTGAACCAAAACTCGATTTGGGACTATAAAATTATAGAGATTTTTAGTGTATATTAATTTATAGAATATTAATTTAAAGAGGTTATATTGTACATGTATATAAGAATGCATGCATTCGGGGCTTCGGGCCGTGTTCGGGTCGATCCGCGAAGATAACCAAAGAACCAATGAGTTAGGCAAGCCCAACCCTGGATGGTACACCACCAAGTCAAAAGATGCACAACATCGATACAAGTGCGGGGATAAACTTACATGCATCAACACCAGAGACTATTGCAAACCGGAGCCTAAGCAGAACCAAGTCAAAACCAAACACCTAGGTTCAAGGACACACAAACTTGAAATGCTAAAGAGAAAAACACCGATGAAGATTTACATGTATTATACGTGGACACTCGTTAGACAAAATAGCGATCTACAGAGCTAAAACTGGTCATCTCCTCGCAAGAAAAAACATACAAATCAAACCCACTGCTTTGTCTCGAAACGCTTACCCAGTCCATGGTGGATAAAGGAGAGATCTAGTAGATACCTCCAGTACACTTCACACTTACAAATCCAAAAAGCTATAACAAGACGAAAAACGAATTGACCATAACTGTAAGCAACTAAAGAAAAACAGAAACACCACAACTCAAATCTAAAGCAACCTTCGACTTGACAACAAAGATGATTCTATAGATCCTCATCGTCGAAACCGGTGAGAGATATAAACCAACTAGAAAAAGACCTACATTCAAAACCACCATGAACCATACGAAATCTACATTAAACTAAAGAAAAAAAAAAGATATCCTTCCTCACGTAGCATCAGTGAAAAGCGCCGCCAATCACAGAGAGATCAGCGACTATGGAGTTTTCTTCATCTTTTCTCTCTTGTGCGGTGGCTTGCCCTAACCCTGATTGTTAGTAACGTGGATAACCTTAACTTATAAAGATTATTAATATTTCTTAGGCACTAAAATGAGTTTTCTCAGTTCAAAAAAAAAAAAAAGATTAATATTTCTTCTTCATAATTACATTTTTCGTAGTGAAATCTTAAGATGACCACCTCCTTGGTGTATTAAATTAAATGTTACCTTAATTCAGCCCAAAACATAAGAAATAATGAGGCTGCAGCCCAAGCCCATTACATAAATCAAAACGGAAAACGTAAGACGCAGAGTAGTAGATCCCACACTTTTGCGAGGAATCTCCCAGACCCAAACCCAAACCCAAAGAAAGAAATTCAAAAAAATTAGAATCGGAAGATCAAAGCGCGAAATTCCGATTGCGTTGAATCGGGAACGATGGATCCCATCGCGATCAGTGTCTTCATCATCTTCATCGTCGCCGTCTCGATCACCGTCTCCATCTCTTTTCTCATCCGATGTCTCCGAGCTCGCTCTCTCCTCCCTCCATCACTCTCTTCTCTCATCCGACGTCTCTGCGGTGGTGCTCGCTCTCAACTGTTTGAGATCAGCGAGTATTTCTGGTGGCTCGCAACTGTTTGAGAGATAATTGAAACATGAGGTAACGTTTCAGAGTGTGAAGGATGGAAGTTATATGAGCTTTTTCTTTGGCTATATCATTTTACATTGTTTGCTTCCCTTTGAACGGTACATAAAAGGATACTTTACATCTAGATTTACACACCTTCCAAGGTAAAGAGTCATTTTGATCTTTGATGCAGAGTTTTTTCCTTTATACGAATTAGTCTAAGGATGGAGATAAAAGGATGAATCTTTAAGGGTTTAGCTAGCTTGTTTCCTTGATGCAGAGTTCTTTCTTGTATATGAAGATCAAGTAAGGCTTTGGAGTACCCCATAGAAACTGTATCCCAATAGTTTGATTTGATAGCAGGGCCGTAGAAGTTATAAGAGCTTCTGCGTCTGAAAATAGAGTTCGCACTATTTTAAAAGGGGATGGACCTTTTAGGGTTTTGACTAGCTTGTTTCTTTAATGGAAACAGTCAACCTCTGGCCTATGCCAATCTTGGGTTAGTGTTTAGTGAACTTTACCATAGTTTGAGTTGTTGAAAATTTTGTAATCTCTAAGGAGTGAATGACATGAGTCAAAGGCTAGGAACGAGTCAAAATACTACGCGTAAGTATTTTTTGACATTATTAGGCGTATTTTGTGACGTTTCCACAAAGAAACCCCCCAAGCAGATGAGCAATAGTTTGGTGTGAATTGCGAAGAAATTTCGTTTAGAAATGTAGCCAATAGTATCTCTCTCTCACTTTCAAAAGGACCCAAAGCCATTTGTTAGCCTTTTTTTTTGGTCACGGACCATTTGTTATCCAATTTTAATTGGCGTACGGATAAGGAGTTACCAACCCGACTAACCGATTGTTGATTCGATTAGATTTATCTACCGGTTGGCTCGGTTAGCTCCATGCCAACACTACTAGACTATTAGTTAAAAGTTATAAAGTCGCTTCTATTTTTAGGACATGTTTTTCGAACGAGCGTAATTGGGAAGCACGTATTGATTACGGCATCTGTGAAAGTCCCTTTGAGTCAATTAATTTTTTTTGTATATGGCCAATCTAATTAGGTGTAATATCAAAAGATTTGCCCTTACTTTCTAGAGAATACGAAGTGGGAAAAACGCGAATCACACATTACTATTGCCAGTGAGTGCGCCGGAGGGATTGGTGCCACTTGTCGCAATCTTACCGGATGACTCTATTTAAGTCACGTGTTTTAAAACTTGTGTCGGGTCCAAGACAAGCGTATTCATTATTCTTTTGAATTAATATCCCACGAAATTAGGGGATATGACCCCACATACTATTCAACTCGAGTTGCCGTTAACGTTAACTAACCCATTCCTGAGAAGGGCATGACTGTTTAACCAAACTGCAAAATATTATTTAATGTAATTTTAACATTAAATTTTCTTTAATCTAACTGCAAAAATCACACTATTTTAGTGTCACACTATAATATTACACTAAATTTAATGTAATACTATTCATCACGCTTAAATACTATTCCTTCTAATAAACCACTATTTATTTATTTTATTAATAAAATATACAATTAAATAAATAATAAATAAAAAGTTAAATATATATAATATTATAAAATATTTTTTGGTGTGAAATTTAGTGTTGTGATTAAAAAAAAAAAATTTAGTGCTGAAACTATATCAAAATAATATGGTTTGATATTAAAATAGTGTGATGGATTGAAAATGTTCTAAGAAACTGCGAGAGTTATTTCCTCGGGGCAATTTTGTAGATATGAGCATCTTTTGGGGCTCCGTGAATTTGTAACAGGTTGGCTAACGATGTTTAATAACGTTTCTCGTCGGTTCTTTCTATTATTTTATAAGTACGCGTAAAGAAAACGTGCGAGAAATTCTAATCGAAAAAGCAAAATTTTCTAGTCTAAGTTTTAGATCTGACCGTCCGTAAATAGATAGACTGTACCAACTTAAACCTACAAATGTGAACATATTTTAATGATAAGATAGGCGATAGATTTGTTATACCAACTTAGAAAACAATAAATAATTAAATGATGAATTATTTACGTTAACGTCATTATTGTTAATCATGTCGTATGAAAACTCCTTAGAAAGCTATTTGTTTATGAGTTTATCATTAATTGTGGATTATGCCATACAATTAACTTTTTTTAATCTATCAATCAAAAATAGAAATATCATTAAGTACTAATTCACACACTGTTTTAAGTCAAACATAGAAATATCATTAAGTATTAATCTAAATAATGTAATTAGTAGTGAATTTCTTTTTACTGAAAGCATTTCTTTTTTGTTTTTCTTAAGTTTATTGGAGGCTATTAAAGCCATAGAAAATGGGCTCTACACCCATCCCTCTTGTACACTCCCATTCGACGAGCAAACCACGCACCAACAAAAAGAAGAAGAAGATAACAATTAAAACAAGAAAAGACTCTGGAGAATTTCTTCTTTCTGACACTTACAAGATGTCGAGAAAAGAAAATGCAAAGGCACTCGGACCGCCGCCGGAGAAGCCCAGTTTTACCCGGAGATGTAGTTTGCTCAGCCGTTACTTGAAGGAGAAGGGTAGTTTCGGGAATATAAATCTTGGCTTGATCCGAAAGCCTGACTCGGATCTCGGGTTGCCCGGATACTCCTGTCCACCAGGTACTTTATCTCTTCCTCTCTCTCACGGCTGCCACTTGTAAATAGACTCTGACTTTAGTTCTAGTTCTGTTCTTAGTAATTATGAAGATTAAAAACACTTTTAAAAGAGAATTTATGAGTTGATTGAATATGGTTCATGAATCTCTCAAACAAGATGTATCTCCCCGTATTTTATTTTATTTATTTTAAGGATGGATTTATTCTGGAATAAAACTGACCAGAGTTTTTTATTCTGTTTATACAGGGAAACAAAATGCTATGCAAAAGGCAGTTTCGGAGACCAAAGCCCTCGATGTCTTTCAGAGGGATTCAAAAGCCGAACCGTCTCCACCATCTGGAGGCAAAGCCGAAGATACCAACCTCAGGTCTATTATTAATACTACTCTTTTGATCCTGTGGTTACTTTCTTGTTATTAGGAGACTAGAGAATGGAATACCCGGTTAATCACCGTTTTAAAATGGTTTTGTTCTGAAATCGTTTTTTTTTTTTTGGTTTACAGTAAACCAGGATCAGACTCGGGAAGTTCCCAGTTGACCATATTCTTTGGAGGTCAAGTTTTAGTATACAATGAGTTCCCTGCAGACAAAGCCAAAGAGATCATGGAAGTAGCAAAGAAAGCCAAGCCTGTGACTGAGGTTAACATTCAGACACAAATCAATGTCGAAAATAACAACACCAACAACATTCAGACGCAAATCAATGTCGAAAATAACAACAACAACAAAAGCAACATGGTTCTTCCGGATCTTAACGAGCCCACAGATTCTATGGATATCAATCCACAACAGCAACAAGAAAATCAGGTCGTGGAACGTATAGCACGTAGAGCTTCTCTTCATCGATTCTTTGCTAAACGGAAAGACAGGTAAAAATTAAATTGACCAAACGTTCTAATTAATGTTCTTTTTGGACTATGTCCTAACGTTCCAATCACTATAGTTACTTCAAAAGATTAATAATTCTTTTAACAGATGTTACCCTAAATGTTCCTTCCTAATAAATATACTTCACCAGCCACGTGATTTTCATTTCTTTTGTGTTTGTTCTGTCATTACAGAGCTGTGGCTAGAGCTCCATACCAAGTTAACCAAAATGGGGGACATCATCATTATCCTCCAAAGCCAGAGACTGCCCACGGTCAACCGCTTGAATCGGGACAGTCGTCAAAACGACCGGAGAATGCTGTTGCTCAAACCATGTCCCACCCCAAACCAGAAGGCGATAAAAACACTTCTATAAAGATTGAAGAAGAAGGCCAGTGTTCGAAAGATCTGGAACTCAGGCTATAGTAAAGCTTGCTCAACATTTGATAGGAACTGAGTTTTCATATTTAACGTTTCCATCCTCGGACTCATTTAAGTGTTTTTTTGCTTGTCCTCGTCTCCCTCAAGTATGTATACATAATTTGAGTTGAATATTTATAAAATGCAATAGTGACTAGAGTTGCAAAATGGGTGGGCTGTCCAATGGGCGTCCTTCAAATATAGTTGGGCTTCCATTAGTTATACTCATATTTCTAGATGAGATTTAAATGGTCAAAATTGAAAAACCAATTAATCTATGAGTGTTTTGTGGATTTGGTTAATATGGACATGGACGGTCCAATTAAAAAAAATTTCTAGAGTTTCCAAAATTTGGGAGAAAATTGAAAATTTTCATTTCATCGTGAAAGAGAGTTTCTGCGTCTTCTTTGGCGATTTTGGCGATTGAAACTGAGTTCCATCGGTTTCTGCGACTTTTTTGGCGATTTTGGCGATTGAAACTGAGTTCCATCGGAGAAAGTCTCTCAGTTCGTCTCTTCGTTCTCCAGTCTCTGACTCTCCATTCATCTTCTCTCGAGTTCTCGGAGGCGACTCGCAAATTGCGCTCTCGGAGGCGACTCGCAAATCGCGATCCTTTGTCTGTTGTTGTTGCTTTGTAATTCGACTCGCAAAGTAATTCGACTGTTTTCTTAATCCAAACCAACTCATTGTGAGTCCTTTTGTTGTTTTGTTTTGCCTAGTCGAAACTTGAGGAATGAGGACATGATCAGTTTTCCCGCCAAAACCGTAAAATCAAGTTTTTCCGCCATAACCGCAAAATCGAGTTTTCCCGCCAAACCGCAAAATCGAGTTTTCCCGCCAAAACCGAAAAACCGAGTTTTCCTTGCAGGATTGGAAAATATAGTTTTCCTGCCAAAACCGCAAAATCGAGTTTATCCGTCAAAACCGAGTTTTTCCGGCAAAACCACAAAATTGATTTTTCTACCGAAAACGCAAAATCGAATTTTCCGCCAAAACTGTAAAATTTGTAGGCTTATAGATTAAAATTTAAAATTTTCTTATATGGTCCATTATGGACTCCATATAAACATGGATGTTAGTGGATCTGGTATTTAATGGACATGGTCATCCACGAACAATAAATGGATGTGTGGTACCCGAGTTTACAGCTCTACTTGGGAGTTAAGTTACAAAATTCAGATATAGAATGACGATTACTTACGGCATTTAAATAGAAAAGAGAGACTTTGAATCGTACGCATCGATAAACACGAGTTTTCAACCCAAAACCTTAAAGCAATATGTGAATGGGCTCATGTGTATTATATATTAATTGAATGACTATGAGATTACCGATGTGGGACTTAACTGACTAACACCCTCCTCACGCTCAGGCGTGACCATCTGATGCGTGGAGTCTTATTGTGTGACTACATCCACGGGTGCCCCAACGATTGAAACATGCTCTGATACCATGATAAACACGAGCTTTCAGCCCAAAACCTTAAAGCGATAAGTGAATTGGCTCATGTGTATTATATATTACCTGAATGACTATGAGATCACCAATGTGGGACTTAACACACATGAACAAAAGTTACAAAAGCACATCTCGTTGCACCAAAGCCTAGTCAAGCCGATACATGTTAAGAGGCATCTAAGACCAGTTGCACACTCAACCTTCAGTTCCAACACTTCAGTGACCTCATCCAAAACCCATGCCACATGTACAAAATGTTCAGTAAATGTTTTTGACGTATTTATTAATTTAATAACGGATAAAATTCAAGGTAGATGATGACAATAGAGATTCACAAAAGCTGACCAAGGGATATAGAGCCACCTTGGTTATAAACTTATAACTAAAGGTCAATTAATAACGATCTTTGGATCCTTACTCTTCATTGCTCTCAACAAACTTCTCTGTCAGCTACTACCCTATGAGTGTCATTCTTTCCTTCTTCTGCAGATTCCTTGCTAAACAATTTTCAAATTTGAGTCCTAGCTAGTCTTTCTTACCGAAAAGAGAAACCTATTTTGTCCAAATGGCAGATGCATTTATTTTAGGGTGTAATTTTCAAAAATCAAGAAATATATAGGGGTGTATCTTTAATTTCTAGTAAAACAAGGGACGTTTTTGTGATTTAGATGTCAGGTTTCATTTAATCGAAGGCGTGTCTGCTTCGAGACAGCGATTGGTCTGAGCCATTACTTAACGTGCCCACATCTCATTGGCTACCAAATTTAACATTTTCTTACAGCTAGTGACTTTAGCTTATCGATGTAATAAAAACTAATAAAATAATACAAATCAATTTCAATAAAATTCGTAAGAGCCACTCGATTGCTTGCTTCCCTTCGCTTTCTATCAAGAGACTTCCTTTTTTTTTTTTCCTTTTCTCTGTTCTTCGTTTTTGTTTTTTTTCTTCTCGGAAACCAAGAAAAACACTTTCGAGCCCTAGGGAGAGAAAGTAAATCAAAAGATAACCCGAGAAAATGCAGAGATTGAAGCAGCAGCAGCAACAACAAGCGATGATGCAGCAAGCTTTGATGCAGCAACAGTCTCTCTACCATCCCGGACTCCTCACCGCTCCTCAGGTTTGCTCTTTCTCTCTATTACCATATATACCCTTTTGTTTCATTTGTGTGATTCTCTCTCTTTTGTTAATCTGATTGGTTAAACGAGAGAAAAGTTATGATTTTTATGGGATTATTGTCACACAATTAGACTTGCTTCTCGTTAAGTGATTGTCTTAGTTGTTTGGTCTAATAACTCAATACAAAAAAAATGATCCGTAGCTCTAAGTAGCTGAGACGTTCTATAGATAAAAGGGTGATTTAGGAAGAAAGTTTTTCCCCTTTATTCTTTTTTTTTTTCATTTTTTTTTGGTTTTCATTTTATTGTTTTTGCAGATAGAACCAATCCCAAGTGGAAATCTTCCCCCTGGTTTTGATCCAACTTCTTGCCGCAGTGTGTGAGTTTTAGGATTTTTTTTTCTCTTTTTTTTTTGGGTATGTTTTGTTCACTTTTGCATATGTTTTTTGGCCTAATGTTGTCTCTAGTAGTGAGCTCAAGTTTCCTGTTTCTTGTGAATTTCAAATTTTAGTCATACTTCAAATATGTATTGATAACTGTGCATTGAATTAAATGAATGCGTTTGTGAAAAGTATTAAGCTTTTCTCTGATTATTTTTGCTATATTCCCTCATTGAATGAATACGTTTGCTAAAAGTTTCATGTGCTGTTTTTTTTGTTCCTTGTTTAGGTTTCTTAGTTTGTCTTACCTTTTATTTGAAACTGCAGGTACGTTGGAAATGTCCATATTCAGGTGACGGAACCTCTGCTCCAAGAGGTTTTTGCCAGCACTGGTCCTGTGGAAAGCTGTAAGCTTATTAGGAAAGAACAGGTTAGTTACTATGCTACTCTGTTTTAGGATGCTGTGTCTTATGATTGGTATATGGTCTGATCATCTTCTGGTGTTGATTTGAAAATGAGCAGTCTTCCTATGGTTTTGTCCACTACTTTGATCGACGATCAGCTGGTCTGGCTATCCTCTCTCTCAATGGAAGGCATTTGTAAGTCTATTACTTGGATTAACAAATCTAGCATGAGGAACTTAGCTCTGTTTTGCTAGGTTTGGATTGTATTACATTGGTTGATGTGATTTTTGCAGGTTTGGGCAACCTATCAAAGTGAACTGGGCTTATGCTAGTGGCCAGAGGGAGGATACATCAGGTTGGTTCATACTCTTATATAGGGCTTGAGGTTTTCTAGCTGTTAACATGACACACGGTTGCAATCTTTGACGGTGCAGCTCACTTTAATATATTTGTTGGGGATTTGAGCCCGGAGGTTACTGATGCAATGCTGTTCAGTTGCTTCTCTGTCTACCCAAGTTGCTCGTAAGTTTTTTCAGTTGCTTACTGCTGCTGTTGGAAGTGAAAAGTTTGAGATTTGCATTCTGATCTTTTTTGATGTTGTATGTAGGGATGCAAGGGTTATGTGGGATCAGAAAACTGGGCGTTCAAGAGGATTTGGTTTTGTTTCTTTCCGAAACCAGCAGGTACTACTAGTTCTAATCTGTGAACTGGTTTTGCTATTAGCCATTTTTTTTATTTTTAACAATCTTAATTTTTTGTGCGCAGGATGCCCAGACTGCAATAGATGAAGCAGGCGGTATGTCATTTATTTTCAGTTATTTAGGGAGAATTAGTTAGATCTTAGGAGCTTCTTACAACTAGTGAAAAGATATTTGGTTTGTCTCATTTAAACATATGGTGTTGTTGAGTGTATGATGAAGTTTGTTTCACCTAAAAAGACTATATTTAGTGTTATTTACCTATATTGGCTTATGATTGATGAGAGGTTCTTTGCATTTTCAGGGAAATGGCTTGGTACCAGGCAGATTCGCTGCAACTGGGCTACAAAGGGAGCCACTTCTGGTGAAGACAAGATGAGCTCGGATTCCAAAAGTGTTGTGGAACTAACCAGTGGTGTCTCCGGTATGCTTTAAGACGAAACTCTACTCTTCTTTGTTTTCAGTTTTATTATTCATAAAAAAGGATAATTTACTTGAAACGTTGGCTTATGTGTTCTTGCAGAGGATGGCAAAGATGCAAGTAACGGTGATGCTCCAGAGAACAATGCTCAGTACACAACTGTCTACGTTGGGAATCTTGGTCCAGAGGTAAAGAAGCAAAACATTGTGGTTATAGGGATTCTGTTGGCTTCACACAACCTTTGATATAAAACTTTGTTTAATTTTCCAGGTTTCTCAGGTTGATCTTCACCGCCACTTCTATTCTCTTGGCGCTGGAGTTATTGAGGAGGTTCGTATTCAAAGAGACAAAGGTTTTGGATTTGTAAGATACTCTACTCATGTAGAGGCCGCCCTCGCTATCCAGCTGGGAAACACACATTCCTACCTCGGTGGCAGGCAGATGAAGGTAACACTAACTAACAATATTACTGCATTTCTCCGGTTTGGGAACGCTAAAACAGTCTCTGTGTGTTTATTGTTCCGACAGTGTTCTTGGGGAAGCAAGCCAACTCCACCAGGAACAGCTTCGAACCCGCTTCCTCCACCAGGTCCCGCACCAATCCCTGGATTCTCAGCCAGCGACCTCTTGGCTTACGAGAGGCAACTAGCCATGAGCAAGATGGCGGGAATGAATCCGATGATGCATCACCCGCAGGGACAACACGCTCTCAAGCAAGCTGCGATGGGAGCCACTGGTTCAAACCAGGCCATCTATGACGGTGGTTTCCAGAACGCGCAGCAGCTCATGTATTACCAGTGACTTCTCTTCCTTGAAGCCGTGTGATTTGAGTGAAGAGTTTTTTTTTCCAACTTTTTTATAATCCTTATGTAATGTCTTTATTATCTCCTTTTCTTTACGATCTTGTTATAATGTTATCATGTACCTGGGTTGTTTCATCTCTTATATACTTCTTTGTTGTGATGTAGTAAGCAAAAACTCTAATATGTTTCAACTAGATGATCAGACACTTTGTTGTTGTTATATAATCAAAAGCTATCAGTTATTAATGATCAAAAGTATGTTTTATCTCATCTATCAATACTATTAAAACTGATTCTTCAACATGTTGATTTTTTTTTAATTAGGATAATATCTTAATTATAATATATTCTAATATCTTTTATTTGGAATACGAATAAATACTTTTAAATAAAATTCTAACAAATGTTTTTAGAATATTTTAAAATTTATTTCCTATAAATTAATTAATTTAAATTTTATTAACATAAAATGTGAATAGAAATTAAATTGTGCGCCACCCAATACATATGGTACACGACTAATCAAATATCCCTTTGCTAAAATATATATTTTTTTAAAAAATTAGAGACAATACAAGAGTAGAAATTTTGTGCAATCTGTTTCATATAAAATTTCTAATTAACAATTATTCCTCATAATATTCTCAACAATAACGTTTTGACACAGAAATTTACAAGGGAACTTTGTTTCATTCAAATAGGACTCCTACTTTACATAACAACTAGACCTTGAGCGCGGATTTAAATTTTTAGTTTTTAATTATTTATTTTATTAAATGATGTATTTGTAATATTCGTTCATATTATATTCATTAAGTAAATATTTTTTTTCCATCTTAAACTATCTATTTTTTACGAATGTGTGATATCATATAAAAATATAAAAAAATGAGTATAGAGTTAATTAGATAATTTTAAAAACATAAATTTTTCTTTCGTGTGCGATATCATATAAATAATGTTCTTCCCAGTTAACAAAAATCATGATTGTTTTATGTGTAATTTTTTTTATTTTGACTATTTCCTTAAAACTATATTAAATTTTACATATTTTAATTAGAATATTTTTTTCGACCAAAAAAAAAAATTAGAATATTTTTAATATCTTTACCTTTTTATTTGAAATGCAACTCAATACTTTTGAAAAATATGAAAATTACGTTTTAAATTAAAATTATCCTAAAATATGATAAGTTTTGATGTAAACGAAAACTCAAATTATGTCAAAAATAATGATATTCAATGATAATTACAATTTTAATTGATTATTTTTAAAAAAATACATTTACAAAAATATTGTTTGAAAGAAAATTCATTTATCTTTCAAATATAAATGAAAATATTATAATTAAATAATAAAAAATATAAATAAAAACCATAAATTTAGCAAATGACAACTGAGTTATATTATGCTAAAATTTTCTTTCTAACAATTTATCAAATGACAAATGAGTTATGAGCAAATAATACCATATAATTTTTAAAAACATAGCCATTCTTAAATATTTTTTTGAATAAATAATTATTTTTAAATTTAATCAACTGAAAATAATATCTGTACAATTGTGTGAGTCAAATTTTAGTTTTATTGATGCATGTTATATATTAGTGCTGCATGTTTTAGGTAACATTTTAATGATGCATGTTTTTAAAAATCTCCATTATTAAAATTATGCACGTAAGGATAACTCATGAGTTTTTTTTTGTTGATTAAATGACATTATGTCCAAATTTATTTAAGGATATTTCGTTAAGGTAACTGAAAAAGACAAACAATAAAATAGGAAGTTTAAATTCATTTAAGCATATTTTATTAATGTAACTGAAAAGACAAATAATAAATTAGACAGTTTTATTCGTTTTAGGATATTTCATAAATGCAACTGAAAAAGACAAGCAAAAAAAAAGGGAGTTTAATTAATGAAGTAAAAACATTTTCAAATGTGTACTTCTCTTTTAATAATATAGATATATACATCCAATCAATGTCATTCGAATCAAATTCCCAAACTACAAGCATTTATCATTTAAACAACAGTAATGTGGCATAAACTAAGATAGCTACAAATGCATACTGAAAGATAGGCCTCATAATTATAAGTCATACTTTCATTTATGCCAAAGATTCAGTTTGATATCATATAACTCTATCAAAATATTTGTAAAAATGAAAATAATACCCATGCGGATGCACAAATTAAGCTCTAGTTTTATATATTAGAAAACATCAGTAATGCACTCAAATTAAATCAAGTAAATTCTCGTTCAACACTAGGAGTTAAAAAATATTAACATAATATGTTGGTAAAAACATGGATTTATTTGATCATGTATAAGCTAAACGATATTGTAGCGTGAAGGATGAAACACCATCAGGAGTTTGGGCAAGTGATGGAGAGGTGAAACTTGTCAAGGATAAGAAATATACTGTGATTGGGTTGAAACAATCCTTCATGTTTTGCCTTAAGACTAACAATACACGGACCTTTTGGACCATGGAAGAATTTCAAAGAGAGGTTTGTTTACATTAATTAATCAAAGTGGATTGTTGGTTCTAAATTTTCTAATGCTTTGGTTTGATTCTTAGGTGGATAATGAAGGCTTAGTCTTGTGCAAGATTTTTGTGAAGAAACCTCCTCCTTTCAAGAGAACTACTACTCTCAAGAAAACTCATATTGCAACAGACACAGTCATGGTAGAGAGAAATACTAACCTCACTTCTTGTTTTTAGCTCAACTTGTGAAAATGTCTTAATTCAGTTCTCCTCTTGTAGGTTGACGCACGTGAAGAAGAAATACTCGGATCGTGTGTGCTAAACCGAGAGGCCAGTCTGCCGTCCTCTGATGATGATGATGGTGTGCGTTACATGCTCCCGAGAACCCAATGATTGCATCTTTTAGCTCGAGAGAAGCCTCTTTGGCTGCAACGGTAATCATTGTTTTTTCTTTGTTTGGCCGGATTTAGACTTGTTTCTACTGGTTTTGACTTTCCCAGTTTAGAAAAGTTATCAGTCTTTTTCTTCATGCATGTAAACCCGGTTGTGTTGAACCGACTTACCAAAACCATGCTACATGATGTAGTTCTCAATTCCAAGGAGTACACGTTCATTGGTTCATAACTTTTTGGTTAACAAAACAAAACGTGAAGCTAATCATGTAATTTAGCATCATAGGAATCAGGAACGAGGACAAAAAAAATTAATTATAAACTTCACCTATGAATGACACCTAAGCACAAGTCACTTAAGGGACTTCTCAATTAATATATAGTAGGATATATATAGTATGATATGTTAAAATCATTTATATAATTATTTCTATCATACCATATGTATTTATTTAAATTTCTATAATGTAATCAATGATATTTAATTGTTTCTATAAACAAATTATGTTAATTTTTCTGTCTTAAAATGTTTAATTGTTTGTATGGTAATATAGATTAGATTAGAAAGCAAAAGATTTGATAAAGTGAAGCTCTGTTTAAAGGAATATGCTTCACTTTCTCCCAATCCATTGACTTAATAAATATTTTGAAATTGAACCCACTGTATCTCTGACCATGATCCATGGCAATTATCGGGTATGTCGTTTACACTTTCTGTCTTCTTGTTTTGTATTGGATTTGTGCCTTGATGCTGTGAAATGTAGATTAGATTTGATTGAATTAGGAGAAATCGATTGTTGGAATCTACGATCATGATCTCTGGGAGTTACATCGATTTTGCAGTGTCCTGGATGCTGAAATCAGCGGAAGTGTGGTTCTTTTTCACACGGAGAAACCTAAAGGACCACGAAAGAGTGTCAAAGAGATTTCCAGGTTTGTTTACATTTCATTCAACAAATTGGATTGTTATCTCAAGATTTACTAACGCTTTGTTTGATTCTTATTAGAAGGATAACTAGGGTTTCGTCTTGTGCAAGATATTGAGAAGAAAACTCCTATCAAGAGAACTCCTCATACGATAGTCACATACACAATCATGGTAAAGATAATCACCAACTCTCGCTTATTCTTTTTATCTCAACTTGTAAAAAATGAATTGTTGTCTCAAATCACCTTAAACTCATAAATGAATACACCTGTCTCGTATTCTTATCGACAACACGAAATCTACTAACAAATTTAATGAAAATTGTACAGTGTATGTACCCTGCGGTTTTCTTTGATATTATGAATATGGAATAATCATCAACAAAACATGTGATGTGAACACATAATATTATTCAATATCATTCTTTAATGCATGTTTTCTAATTAATATGCTACATCATCCAATCAAATTTTCTTGATATATGAATCCGGCTAATTAGTATTGATTTTGTATTCACAACTTACACTTTTTGATATCTTACGGCATTCCAAGCTCAAATCCATTACCGAGTGGTATTTTTAGAGGGTCAAAGATGTCATATATGTTCCTCGTGAAACATGGCTTGTAAGAAGAGACAACCTATTTAATTACAACGTCCATGTTTGATGCAATAAAAAAACTGAGTCACACACAATTAATATAGAAAAATACATCAATCCTAATTTCGATTTATACTACTCAAAGATTGATTTGATCCATTGTTAAATCACAATAACAGTGACCAATCCGGTTCAGCACAATCGGGTCGACATGAAAAAGACCAATAACTTTTCTAAACTGGATGCTCATTCACCTAAATATGCGAAGGCAAATAAATTATTTTTTTGAGATGCTTTATGTTGAAAACCCATCCAATGGAGATGTAGATGCTCTTACTTACAACTTCTTCTAATCACACACTTTATTGAGCATTGGGCCACAACAAACGACTACAAAATTTACCAAACCAAACCCTCTCTATATTCCAAGAATTAAAACAAACAAAATTCAAAGTTTGTGGGTGATAAAGAAAAGAAGATAAAATCAATTTTGGTAGGAAAAAAAAAAGAGAAACAACAAACGGGGAGGATCTTTACAAAGCTGAGTCGGGTATTTACAAAGATGTGGCTGTTATCGTGTGCTTCACGTTATCATGTCTGCCCAACCCTTCCGTATGTGCCAAGTAACCAGCGTTACCTTCCTCTGCATACCACAGTTTCATCTCCACACCCTTGAAAATGCTCTTCCGTGTTGCACCCAGTGATAGAACTCATTTGAGAAGCCAGGTACTAAAACATATTCACCTTCTGTTTGACTCGGACCTGGAAGAAACTATAAAGATGGGAAAAACCGACCAGCGTCAGTGTCTTTGTTTGCAAAAGCTTTACATGAACTTGAGTAGTTAAGACTGATATGATGATGAAGGAAAATACCTCAAAATGGTCCGTCCCAGTTGTAGAAGTGAAGGACTCGGCTATGTCGCTGAACATGTTATCTGACGACATGGAGCTACAAGAAACATTTAGAACATTAATTCACCAAACTTGTATATATATATATATATCTCAACTTACTTAGAACAAGGTTAATGTCTGAATATTGTAAATGGGTTTTCATAGTGCCCATTCTTATGACATGGTAATATATCATAATGCTAGTATCAATGATAATTTGTACCTGCAACGTTCAAACATTTCATCTGCGGTGGTGAACTTAGCATTGTACGAGTGTGAAAAACCAGGTACATCATCCAGCCCTTGAGAATCAGACGTAGAGCCACTGTCCGGAAACATATGTTTGGATCCTGGTCCTCTCAAATGATCTTCAAAGTGGACGCTGAAGATGGTTATCAAAGATGAAGAAGAATCAGAAAGGAATAACAACCAATGCTTGCAACAAGTTAAAGAGACTTTGATGAACAACCTTGGAGAAGCTGGTTCTGGCTCAAAGAATCCAACTTCTGAATTGGTTTCCCAGCCACCGTTTAATCCTTCACGTGAAGGCTGAGGATTTTCGTTTATCAGCTCCTCAATATCCAAACCCTCCAAGAGGAGGTTATCAGAAAAGGATCTCGAAATTCTTGGCCTGAAGTTCATATTGAAAATTAGAAGATAACTTAGTCTGTCAACTTTTAAATTATGGTAAAAGTTTACTTGGACTACTGGTTTAGTTACCTCAGGTTTTCTATATCTAGGTTTCCAGTGTTGTGCTGGTCAGACCGCAACTCCCATAGGGCTGGCCTCCCCAATTGAGGCCCAGATTGCCCCAAGAACCTGTCAAGAGAAGTAAATCTTTAGAGTAAAGAAAACACATTAAAAAAAAAGTTTCTAAAATGAAGCTTACATATTGATGGCATTCTGCTTTTCACTGTCCATATAAGCGTTGTTGTAGTGGCGACGCACAGCTGTAATCATATCACGGTGCTTCATCATCATGTTCCAATCACCTCTCAGAGCACTAAACATCTGTTAAACCATAATATTTCTAAAGTTGTTACACATAGTTCAGTGATCCATCTCAAGCCTAGAAGAAAAACCTGTTGGAAAATAAATCACCTTGATGTGTGCATCCGAGCCAGCATACTGCATTGCAATTGCATCACCCATTTTTTCGTAAGCTTCCATCAATTTCTTTGCCAGGGGATTGTTTTTGTCGACGATAGGAGGTCCAGTGATACCTAATAGATGCAGCTGTTGAGCAAGAGCTACCAATCCATGGGCGTACTGAGCAACATTGGTACGATCCAAGCAGTCTATGCAGTTTGACCTCAAGACCCCATTTTGAAGCGAAAATATATCTGCCTTCAAAGCTTCTTCTTCTGGACTAGTTTCCTCTTCATCCTCATTCATAATAGGGTTACTGGAGCATAGTAGCATTTGTATTAGAACTCACCAACAAATGTGCAATACAATCATAGATAGACTTCATCTGAAGGACATATATATGCATACAAAACTTACTTGAAAAATGAGTCGTTAATTACAGCTTCAGCTCCTACACCTAAAGGAGCTTCACAGAAAAACAAGTTAATTAATTCCAATGCTCTCTTCCCGTAGTTACACAAATGCTCAAATGCACCATCAGCTCCACTGCAAAATTCAAGGGGTGAAATTTTAAAAGGTGAGACTTATTAAACCAAGCTACTAATATATGCTTGATATATAGTTGCATAAATGAAGCAGCACCTTTTGTACTGTTTGTTCAGATCAAAATGGATTGCCTTTAAATGGTTCTCCCTCGTGGTGCCTTTGTTGATAGACGAGATTGCCTTTCCAAACTCTGCTCGTAAGATGCTCTCTCTATGCTTTCCTGTCTGAGATATCACAAAATAACAAAGTTACTAAATATTCCAAACATTAGTATAAAGACTTGAATTGTCCTACCTTTAGAAGATTCAGGATGATTATCAGCCTTCCATATCTCTGTTTCAGATTCTCAAAATGGCGTCGAGTAGCCACGTGTTTCACGTCCTTATTGTTCACTGTGACAAGTAAAAGTGAGGAAAAGAAGCGTTAACATGAGGAAGGATCCTTTTCTAACAATGTCATATGGTTGCTTACATATTATGTCGGGTTGTGGGGTGAACACAGATGTCTCCTGTGACCAAAATAGCGGTATGGAGCCTCGCATCTGCACAACTGATGTCATTGGGACTTTCTGACCCTCTGGAACCTCTTTGGTAACAATCTGCTCTATCTCAACCTCATTGGCTACGTTGCCTGCGTCATTTATACCACGCCTTAAATATCTGCACATTAACAAAGAGAGGAGGCGATGTTGTTCTAGCTAATATTTAAAGGCATATCAAAGACTACTAGTCCGTGAGACATAATACATATATGTTAGAGAGCTACTAGTCCAGAAGAAGACGCAATTAAATCAAGATGTTGAAGTACCTTGTACCAGCATAATGGCGTGAACGCCGAGCAATGACAGTCAATACAAACTCTTCATCAGATACTGAACACTTAGTCTGTACAGAGCAAATGAATAGTCGATATATTAGGTCACTTGAGCTAGCAAAGTTTTTGGGAAATCTCTAGAATAAACCATTCATATAGGCTTTACCTGTTGAAAGAATCCATATACAAGTGAAACTGTCCATACGGTATTCTGGAGGATCCTTCTGATCCCATGTGTTAAATATTCATTCCACACGAACATGGTTTCGTCATGAATCTCTCCACTCTCAGTGTTGCATACGTTCGTCTGGAGCGTATACATGAGGTGATATGTGTAGCTGAAGTAGAAGTTTTTTCTAACATCCACCATTTTTAGGAGATTCTTGTACCTATAGATACAAGCAAGTGTGTTCTGTTAATTAAGTTCACACAATATAGTTTTTTTTTTTTTTTTCTCATATGAATAAACAAAACCGTTACAAGAACGATCAATTAAATACCTTCTCTCGGCCAAAGAATTAGCCACTCTTGTCTCAGGGGAAGGATATGGGATCATGATCTGTTCAGTCTCTGCTATACCATAAACAGCGTGGCCGCAGATCTCGCCCACTTTCTTTCTTCTTTTAATCACCAGCATGTAATAAGGCCCCAAGAATCTCACAAACCCTGCACACAAGAGTATAAACATTGATCTCCACTAAACGACAAAGAAACACAAAGACAAGGCTTAGTACCGATGATTCCATAGCAAGTAGTCTCTGCCTTAAGGCCACCAAACTTCTGGTTCCCTCGGCTAATCCATTTTTTAAGTTGGACGATTTCGTCATGCGTATACCTTGTAGGATCCTCAAACAGATTCAACTCTGTTGGGTCGGTTCGATCAATCTTGAGAATCCTCCAAAAGGTCTTGTTCTCGTCTCTCCCAATCAAGTAATAATTCTACATCAAACCAGAAAGGTCGGTAGTGATCTTGAAGCCATAAAGCAAAACAGAGTTGAAATATTATATAACTATAACAGAAATAACTAACAAGTAACAACGAAAGACTATATACATTATATGAAACCAAACAGTCTCATCAAACATAAACCGGACCATCTTACGGAATCCGAAATGCAAACCGGAAAAATAATGTATTAACGCAATTTGACATGTATGAAAGAAAGTGGATGAGATTGTGTACCGTGTGAGTGCTGTAGAGCTTGAATTTGTGAAGAAAGGGCAAGTCAACCAGTTTGCGCCTCGGCTCATCCCGAGGCTCCGATCCCATCAGACCAAATTAATTTTGAAAATTCCGAACCTGGAGAATGCTCGGATCCGGTTTGACCTCGATTTCGAACCGGTCGATACAGAGAAATTGATCGTCAAGATCAAAACGAGATTCTCAGAAGAATCTCGGAATTTGATAACGACGAAGAAGGAAGACTATTGGATAAAAGAGTGACCAGGTCGGGGAGGAAGAGAGAAGAGACGACTTGTTTAAAAAAAATCAGGTAAAAAACTAATTTAGTTTTTTTTTCGTTAATCTTTTCGGCGCTAAATCGACTGTATATTTATAGCGTTTTTTCGAAGTAGCTTGTTCTAAAAGGTTACTACCTTTTTTTTACCTATCACAGTTTGTAGTAAAAATGAGATCAGAACTGTTATTTTTTGAGTGAATTAGTAAAATAACTATTTTGGTGAAATTTTTAACAAATTACACGTAAAGATTTGACTTAGAAGCTGTGTTATTTTGTCAAACAAATGTAACGATTTTTAACCTTTGCATATACCTCTAATGTGATGATGTACGGTATTGGTGATCAATAAAACATAGAATACGTAATATACCAAAATTAATACATAATTACAGAAAATAAAATAGTCCATTGAATTTTAATGTCTGTTATACATTATACATATATGTTCTTTAGTTAAAATGATTTCACCATTCTATACAATATTTAACGTATGTTAAATTTACAAATATCATAAAACTAGATAAAAATATAAAACTGTATGTGTTACTCTGTCTATTATTTCGATATATAGACTGTAATATATACTATTAAAAATTGTTAATATAATAATTGGTAATCAGCGAGGTAAACATTGTATATGTTGCATGAGATTCAAGTAATGTGATGGATGCAATAAAAGATAATCATAGAAAATGATATAAGAAAACACTCCTGAGTCCTGACGTTACAAATTGTACTATACTACGTATTATGTAATACATTATAGATAGTATATAAAATTTGTAGCAGGGAATTCCCAAAATCTTTTGCAGATATGGACGAGATATGGCTTTTTAGGTTCTATCCGACGCAATTAAATTAGAAAAATTGCTATAAATACTACATTCATAGTACCGTTTTTTCATGTTTATATTAATTATTTTTATCTTCATTTTTAATGAAAGGTAAAAGACGCTTATATTCTTATGGCTAACTAATTTAGACTTATAGTTTAGAGTTGAGAAGTGGGATAAAATTTTTGGAATGTGAAATTTAGAATTCTAATAAATATATAAATAAATACTTAAAATTTTTATAAAAAAGTTAAAACGTAATTTTCGATTTTCAAAAAGAAATTTTGAAAAAAAATTTCTAAAACATTTTTGAAAAAAAATCAAAAAAAAATTATAAAAAAATTCAAATTTGAAAAAGTATAACTCGAAAACATAATTTTTTTTAAATAATAATCTATTATATATATAGATAACAAATGTATAAGAGTCTTTGCTACTTAATGAAAAAAGATATTTTTGAAAATGTTACTTTAATGGTGGTAAAGATGAAAAGTAGTACCATGAAAGTGGTAAACATGAATTTTCTCCATTAAATTAGTATAATATAAACTACATCATGACCATTATGTGGCTATATATCAAAACAATATATAATAGAACAATTTGATGATTTATATAAAATAGAAAGATTATGTGTTTCATATAGAACAATAGAATTTTATCAAATATTACATATCTTTTTAGAAAGTATATATTTGTTTTAAAATTTTAACCATATTGTATTAAAACTATGTTTCAATTAATATAAGTCATAAATTTATTTAATTATTAATTATGAAACTAGAAGTAAATATAATCAAAGGAGGAAACAAATTTAAATAAAAAAATTAACTGTGTGTCATGAAAATGCAATAGTCATTAATATAAATTATACATACAATATTCTAAGTATATGTTTGTTATTGTTGACTTTTTTTTGGTTAAAGAAGAAAGTTTCCCTACTTTTATTATCTTTTTCTTTGTCATTTTAAAATCTGGAAAGGCTCTATCCTTTTATTTTTCTGTTTAGTGGCCAGTTTGAGAATGTATATGTAAGCTAAATTTCCAAAGTATTATTATTATATTGTTTAGCAAATAATGAGATCACGATGAAACTATATTTAACAGGATTAAAGATTGTAGAATAATTGATCTCAAATAATGTATCTTCGCATTATTTTTAACGATGGAATGTCGAGGTGCACGCTAAACACATGGAGGAAGATTGGGTCCACATATCATCCATAAAATATGATTTACGAAGATTAATTTTTCTGCAAATGATACTATTCTTTGTCTATAAATGTTAATTAATTTTTTCCAGCCTGCGTTAAAATTCAGTTAGTTCTAAATAATTAGAATAAACAAGTTTATAGATGATAGATTGGTGTCGATAACCCAATCGGTGTATATGGCTGGCTAATCTTAAAAGTAAATGTACATTTTACGGACATGTAGATAAGTAGATATCGTCCGAATTATTTTGATTTATGAAATATTAACTTTATGAAACTGAATAAATAAAACAATTACATTTTTTTTAACGCTGGATAAAAAAACAATTACATTAAAATCTAAATATTATTATTATTTTTTTGTAACTTAATCTAAATATTATTTTCAGTTGAAAAATGTAGAATTTAACCATGGACGATGTCATTCTCAGACTAAGCAAAACACCCACCATAACTTCAGTTTAGTGATGGTTTTTGGTAGCATAAAGAACTGAAAATGCATATTACAAACGGTTTGATGTTTCGGATCTGATTAACTATACTCCTTTTTTGACTAAATATTATTTTCTATCAAAACACAAACTGAACACGCAATGGCCGACCCCGTCTGTTTGTTAGAATAACCAAAGCCCTCTTAGTGATGGACATGTGTTACGTATAAGATAGATTATATACGAGATTAGTCTTCTGTCTTTTTTTTAATACTACAGATCACACGACTTAGCTAAATGTAAACAATCCATTCATACAAAGCTTTATAAATTAAATTCTATATATCTGTATATTCATCAATTTACTTGCGTGAGAAGTAAAATTGTTTCCAAATAGTATTTGTTAACGATGACCTTGGAAATAAATTACAAAATTACTATAATGGGGTACTAAATATAGTTAGAAGAAAAATTCAAGTGGTTTATGGTTAAAAAATTCAACATAGTTTAGTAGATGAACGATTATAATAAACATGATCCGAAAAGACCTATAAATTTTGTTAGTATTTTATTGCGCTTTCTGGTTTCTACTATGGTTAACTCCTATTCTCACATGCACTTAAAATTACAAAAAAATACATGATATTTGTATTAGATAATGCATATATGAAAATTAACTTCAGTTTGTATTTTTAATGTAAATTCTTAATAACTTTCTGGTTCTAATTTGTATCAACTGGAATTTTACTACTGTACAGAAATCTAACTATTAAAAAATTAGCAACACTTGACAATAAAAAAACTGCTTTACAATTTTTTTTGCAAAGTATAAACTACACCAAAAATTATTTTGCTCAAGTAAAACTGAATATCAGTTTGAATAAAAATGCATAACATATTTTCATCAAATAACTCTTTCCTTTTGTAAAATCTGTATTTAAAATTTTTATAATATTATTTAATAAATCAGTTTCCTACGTATTGCGATCACGTTAATTCTCATGATGTTTAATTACAGAGGCACCCTAAATGAATCAAAATATTTTTATTGAATAATATATGCCAATTAAAATTTTAATCTTAGTTTCCTTTTTATATTTTTCCTAATAATATATATAATAAAAAAGTAAAAATTCATATAAAAACGAAAAAATTATAAATAAAAGAAACATTTTTATGAAAATATATTTTATATATAGTGTGATTTCGTAAAAAGGAAAGTTCACAAAAAACAGTTTTGATGCTAAAAATAACCATATCTATAAAACATAATATTAAACAGCATATATATATATATATATTTTTTAAAATTAATAAAATATCTTATTTATATCATTGATGAAACACATGTTTGATATATGCTACTATTAAGATGTTTATTCATTTTTGCATAATATATTTTTGTTAAATTTTAATCTTGATTGAAATTTTATATACAATATTTATCAAACTAAATTTAGAAAAAACACTATAAACTTTAATCAAACCTAATATATCACTAAAAATTCTTTAAGGCTTAATTTTTTTAAAAATCTTTTTGTATATTTATATAAACCAATATGAGTTTCCATGGTTAAGATTATTTAGAATATTTTAAATTTATATTTTGTACATCTAAAGTATAAAGTTACTTAAAATTTTATTGATATCCGTTCATAGGTTTTCAAAATTTTATCGGTAATTTTCGTTTATAAAAATTCATACTTACCATCATTTCAATTTGTTCTACTATTTGTACAAATCCACAAATATCAATTTTACAAAAGAATTTATGAAAGTATGTATACACATTTAAGATGAAGAACTAAACTAATGCATGAAATAAAACTAATCAAATTTAGTTTAACTAGAATCAAGACTAATTGTGGTTTGATTTAAAGAATTATGTATAATTCAATATAATCCACAAATTAGTAACTTAAATAATCTAAATTTCATGCCCAAAATCAAAAGTCTAATTCCCAAAAAGAACAAAATTAATCAAAATATGAATCTATCTCAGCACAAAAAAAAAATACTAGGGCCAAAATACTATAGTTAAACTTGAAGAAATAAATACAATTCGATATGTCTAAGTAATAACCAAATTTATTAGATATTATAAATCCAAATTACATGTCAAACTAAAATAATATAATATTACTTAAATAAATCATACATCTAAATTACAAAATAATTAACATTAAAATAAGAATGCTAATAATAGTGATATATTAATTTGTGAATATTTATATGTCTTTTTTTTACAACGTGAATATTTATATGTCATGCACGGAAAATTACCTAGTTGTAATATAAATGAGATGTACAGCAAAAACTTTTTTTTTGGTTACTAGAACGAGTCAGCTCTGGTGATAAAGTGGTTGCGGCTGTAACTTCCGCCACCCGGGTTCGATTCGCGCTGGGAGGGACTATTTACATTGTTTGGGTTCCCGGCAAAGAGGTGTTTTTTAAAAAAGTTACTTCATGTTATATGATGTCCGACCGATGATGATAGCTTCGCAATGCCTTCTTTAACATCTAGAGACGCCTTTCTAGAACCAGAACCTCCCCTACAATTTTATGGGTCCTATTCAAAATAAAAATCCTAACTTCACAGGATACTATTTGTTTATTTTAAAACCATAACAATATATAATTTATTCAATGTTTTATATTTTCATAAACAAATTCTTTATCCATTTTTTTTAGTTTGGCAATTAATATATGTAGGCTTTTACCAAAAATACACATCATACATATATAATAATATTCTTCTAATATAACTCCTTGGCTCCTATAAAGTGGGAGCTTCATTTAAATGTTTCAGATGAATATCTACAGACCCGGCTCGTATCGTCTCTAACCATGCCAGCTGGTATTATTGTTGGACTAATTAACGAAGACTTAAAAATGAAAACAAAAAGTCAATATTTAAACGAGTTGCTTTATTTTTGGAATAAAAATGACTTTGGCTGCAGAAAAAAATAAAAAACAAAGACTGGCATCACATCATGTAAACCTTGATTCATTCCATAATCATTAGCATTGACAAAACTGAAAACCCCAATTATTAGGAAAATTATAATCAAAGACGAAACAATTTTCAATTTTATAAATTCATCACGAGGTATATATGTTTTTCATTGTTTGACAGCAATAAATGGTAATGGCCGATTTAGACTTGCTACTGTACTGGTTTGATTCACCGAAGAAGCAATAGAATCAGTATGCTACATAAAATATATACTCTTATTAAATTGTTTATATTTTAAATATGATATATATATATATATATAATTTATTGTAAATTTATTTTAAAATGTAAATTTTATTTTCTGGATATAAAAATAATTTTATGATATTACTAAATAAAATACTTTAATTAATTATATTTTTTCTTAATTTTATCAATTATAAATACAAATGCTCTACCGAAATTTCATACGAGAACATTGGCATTAGCATACTAAATGCTTTTCTAGATGATTTTATTAATAATTAATCTGGATTGGATAATGCAAAGTATAATGCTTATACTAATGCTCCGCTAATCAAGGCCTATGCTAGGCTCTTCCAACTAATTTGAACGCAAAGTTAGTAAGTCGGTTCAACACAATCGGATTGGCATGAAAAAGACCGATAACTATTCTAAACCGGATACTCATTCACCTAAATACAACTATTTGTTTGTGAGATACTCTACGTTGTAAATCCCTCCAATGGAGATGGATATTCTATTACTTCTAACGTTTTCTTATCACACACTTTTTTGAGCATTGGGCAGCAACAAATGACTATAAAACTAAACAAACCACACCCTTTCTATATAACAAAAACAAAAATCAAAGATATAAATCAATTTTGGTAGGAAAAAAAAAGAGAAACAACAAACGAGGACCTTTAAAAAAAAAAAAAAAAAAACAAACAAACGAGGACCTTTTACAAAGCTGAGTCGGTATTTAAAAAAGATGCGGCTATTATTGTATGCTTCATGTAAACATGTCTGTCCAACCCTGCCGTACCTGCCAAGTAACCAACGTTTACTTCCTCAGCATAGCACAGTTTTATCTCCACACCCTTTACAATGCTCTTCCTTCTTCCACCCACTGAGCGAAATCATCTGAGACGCCCTTAAAGATGGAAATTGGACCTGAAGGAACCTAATAAAGAAGGGAAAACCCCACCGAGTCAGTGTCTTTGTTTGCCAAAACTGACAACTTGTAAGTTACAAGTAACTTCAATACTTTAACATGATTACCAAAAAAAAAAGAAAAAAAAAAGTAACTTCAATACTTAAGACTGATATGGTAATGAAGGAAAATACCTCAATAATTAAGTCTGACGACGTGGAGCTGCAAGAAACATTTAATTATTAATTCACCAAACTTGTATATATATGTATCTCAACTTACTTAGAACAAATGTCTTCATATTATAAATGGGCTTCCAATGTGCCCTTCTTATGATAGGGTAATATATAAGAACTAGGTTAAGATTTGCGCCTTGCGCCTTGCGCGAGATCAACATTATATATATAAATTATTTTATGTGTTAAATATTTTTACATATTATAAAATAATAAATATATATTAAATAATTAAAAATCAGTAACTATTAAATATATAATTAAATTGGTGTGAACATATAAATCAATTTTATTAATCCAAAATTTTTTTTTTATATTTGATAGGATATGTTATTAAATTTAAATGATACTAACATAGATAATATATTTTAGTATATTTTTAATATTAATGTCTATTAAATGATGATTTCTACTCATATAGTTTTTTGATCATTTGTATCTTTTATAGAAAAAAATTTAAATTACTGATAACAAAATTTTCATTGTGGGATTAATAGTCTTAGTAATTTATAATTTAAAAAAAAAGTTGTCAATGATCGTTCAAAACTTTTATCAAAAAGTTGTTCAAAGTAAATTTTGAAACTAAAATATTGTATTTTATATGGTGTAGAGTTTAATTTAAAACGATATATATATATTAATCTTAATAATTAACTAAATTAGAATTTTTACTTATATAATTTTTGTAATCATTTGTATTTTGTCATAACAAAAATTTTAAATCATGGATTATAAAATGTGAATGTGAGACTTTTAACAGTTTTAGTAATTTATAGTTGTTTGTAAAAATTCAAAATATAAGATATACATAAAAATCTAAATTTTTATTATATGGTTATTGTGGTTGTTTAATTTATTTAATAGTTTAAAATTAAACAAATATGATAGAAGATACACTATTTTTTATCAAATCTTTATTATTCAAAATCATTAATTGCCATATATACTTTAGCCATATTAGTTAATTCCGTAAATTTTATTTAAGGAAATAATAAAGTACATTAATGATTAATTTATTGTTAGTTTAATAAAAAGCTTATTATATAATTACATGGACCAACATATTTCTCTTAGTGATGACATGTGGTTACAAAAAATAAGTTGTAATGGTTTTCAAATAATATATAGGGGATGCTATTTAGTAACGATGTATAAGGATGAACAATGATTTTTACCTGCAACGTTCAAACATTTCCTCTGCCGTAATGAATGTAGCATTGTATGAGTGTGAAAGACCAGGTGCATCTTCGAGCCCGTGAGAATCAGACGTAGAGCCAACCTCTAGAAACATCTGCCTTGATCCTATTCCTCTCAAATTATCTTCATCGCGAATAACTGAGTGGACTCTGTAGATGTTATCAAAGAGGAAGAAGAATCAGAAAGGAGTAACAATTAGTGTTTACAACAAGTTAAAGAAAACTCTGATGAACCACCTTGAAGAAGATGGTTCTGCTTCACAGAATCCAACTTCTGAAGTGGTTTCCCAGCCACCGTTTGAAGTGGTTTCCCAGCCACCATTTGAAGTGGTTTCCCAGCCACTATTTAACCCTGCACGTGAAGGCTGATGATTTTCTTGTACCAGCTCCTTCGGATCCAAACTCTCCAAGATGAGGTTATCGGAAAAGGATCTTGAATGATTTGGCCTGTAGTTTATATTGTGTAATGGAATATAATCTTAGCATTTGAAAATATATCAACTTGTACATTCTGGTAGAGAGTTTCAGGTTAGTCAACAAAATTAGGAACCTCAGCTTATTGATATTCAAGTTAGAACTATTTCTCATAGTGTTTCGCTGGTCAGAGGGCAACTCCCACAAGGCTGGCTTCCCCAACTGAGGCTTGAATTCCCCCAAGAACCTGTCAAAAGAAATAATCCCTAGACTAAACAAACACGTAGCCATTTTATAAGAAAAATAGATGGAAAGTTTCTAAACCAGGCTTACACATTTATGGCGTTCTGCTTTTCGCTGTCCTGAAAAGTGTTGTATAAGTGGCGACGCAAAGCTATGATCTTATCACGGTTCTTCTTTATTATGTTCCAATCACCTCTAAGAGCACTGAACATCTGTTAAACCATTATTTTTTTTTTAAGTTGTTACTCATAGTTCAACGATCCATCTCAAGCCTAGAAGAAAAAAGTGTTGGAAAGCAAATCACCTTGATGTGTGCGTCTGAGCCAGCATACTGCATTGCAATTGCATCACCCATATTTTCATAAACTTCCATCAATTTCTTTGCCAAAGGATTGTTCTTATCGACGATAGGAGGTCCTCTGATACCCAATTTCTGCAGCTGACGAGCAAGAGCTACCAATCCATAGGCGAACTGAGCAACATTAGTACGATCCAAGCAGTCTATGCAGTTTGACCTAAAGACCCCAGTTTGACGCATGAATATATCTGCCTTCAAAGCTTCTTGTTCTGAGCTAGTTGCCTCTTCATCTTGATTCAGAATAGGGCTACTGGAGAATGGTAGCATTAGTATTAGGACTTACCAACAAACGTGCAATACAAGTAGAATTAGGTCTTAGATAGACGTAGTGAATACACAGCTCCTGTTTCAAATATTTAGTTCTCCAGTTTGTCTTTTCTAAAAGTTTTTATTTTTTTCGATTTTTCAAAATATTTTAGACAAAATTTTCTTAAATTATTTTATTTGAAAAACACTCTTCAGATATATTTTAAATTCAAAAAGTTATAAATTTTATCCTAAATAATTTTACATCATAAATATAATTTTTGACCAAAAAAAATATAACTAAATCATAAAATAAAAAATCAACTATAACTTTAAATGGATTTATGCGGTTCTAGTGGTTACATTTAAATTTTGACAGATAACCCTAACACATCTTAGAACTAACTGGATTTACGCAGTTTCAAAATTTGAATGGGTGAGTTCTAAGTGAGATGGGTTTATCGTTCCATTTTAACTTCCCTAACATACCAAGCTTACTTGAAAAATGTGTCGTTAATTACGAGATCAGCTCCTATGCCTGAAGGAACCTCACCGAAAAATAAGTTAATTGATTCCAATGCTTCCTTCCCATCGGCACACAAGAGCTTGAATGCACGATCAGCTCCACTGCAAAAAAAAAAATCAAGGAAAAAGGTGTAAAAGTTTTAGGAGGTAAGACTGATAAAAACAATCCACCAACTTGTGCTTATAATAAGTTCAAAAATGTAGCACCTTTTGTAGTGTTCATTTAGATCAAAATGGTTTGCCTTTAAATGGTTCTCCCTCCTGGTGCCTCCGTTGATAAACAAGATTGCCTTTTCAAACTCTTCCCGTAAGATGTTTTCCCGATGCTTTCCTGCCTGGTATCACAAATAGCACAGATACACACTTAATCTTCCATAAACCAAATGCAGTGTATAAAATTTGACTTGTCTAGGAAAGTCCACTTTTAAAAGATTCAGGATGATTATAAGCTTTCCATATCTCTGTTTCAGATTCTCAAAGTGGAGTTTAGTAGCCACGTAATTCCGGTCCTTGTTGTTCACTGTGACAAGTAATAAAAGAGAAACAGAAGCGTTAAGAGAGTCAGAACTGAGGATCATTTTTTTTTTTGAATGACTAGGAGGTTCGTACATATCCTAACACAGGCACATGCCATTGAAGAGGAGACTCGTCCTAACGGAACTTGAACATATGAGCTCTTAGAAATCTACTAGAGTTTTTCTCTTTTTTTTTGGTCGAAATGTTAAAAAAATGTACTAAAGTTCTAACCATTAGGCCAACTTCTCGTTGGTATGCATTTGGTGCTTACATATTATATTGGGTTGTGGGTTGAACACAGATGGTTTCTGTGACCAAAATAGGGGAATGGAGCCTCGCATCTGCACGACTGATGTCATTGGAATTTTCTGACCCTCTGGAACCTCTTTGGTAACAATCTGCTCTGTCTCAACCTCGTTGGCTACGCTGCCTTCCTCATTTACACCACGCCTTAAATATCTGCACATTAACAGATAGAGGAGGCAGTGATTGTTCTAGTTCAGATATAAAGGCATATCAAAGACTAGCCCCTGTCTTTGAGAGGGAGAGCTACTAGTCCATGAGACGGAAGCAGATATGAGAAGAAGAATAAGAACGTAAAGTAATGGTATCAAGATGCAGAAGTACCTTGTACCAGCATAATGGCGTGAACGACGAGCAATGACAGTCAGTATAAATTGTTCATCAGACACTAAACATTTAGTCTGTATAAAGCAAAGGAAAAGTAGAGATTAGGTCTTGTTGAACTAGCAAAGTTTTGGGAACTCTTTAGAATAAACCAGTTACCTGTTGAAAGAATCCATATACCAGTGCAACTGTCCATACGGTATTCCGGAGGTTCCTTCTGATTCCGTGCGTTAAATATTCATTCCACACGAACATGGTTTCGTCGTGAATTTTTCCTCTCTCAGTGTTGCATATGTTCTTTTGGAGGCTATACATGAGGTGATATGTGTAGCTGAAGTAGAAGTCTTTGCTAAGATCCACCATGTTTAGGAGCTTCTTGTACCTGTAATACAAAGGGGAATATTAAGGATAAAAGTCTCATATCGGAAACTGGAAAGGATTTTAAATAAGATGGAGCCAATTCACTTTATGAACTGGTTTTAGGTTGGAAGCTTATCTAACTCAATAAAGAACATGTCAGATATGTGTTTTGCTAAGTTAGTTTACACAAGAATATTTGCATATGGATAACATAACCGTTACAAGAATTATCGTTTAAATACTTTCGCTCGGCTGAAGAATCAGCATCTATCGTTTTCCTGGAAGGATATGGAATCATGATCATTTGACTCTCTGCTACACCATAAACAGTATGTCCGCAGATCTCGCCCACTTTCTTTCTTCTTTTAATGACCAGCATGTAATAAGGCCCCAAGAATTTCACAAACCCTGCACCAAGAGAATCTCATCCATAAAATTCAAAACGACACACACACTGAGAAAAAAAAATACAATGCTTTGAGACAAAGTCTCTCAGTACCAATGATTCCATAGCAAGTTGTCTCTGCTCTAAGGCCACCATACTTCTGGTTCCCTCGACTAATCCATTTTTTAAGTTGGGTGATTTCGTCATGCGTATACCTTGTAGGATCTTCGAATAAATTCAACTCGTTTGGATCGGTCCGATCAATCTTAAGAATCCTCCAAAAGGTTTTCTTCTCGTCTCTCCCAATCAAGTAATAGTTCTGCACAAAAAACCAATGTATTCACATCTTTTATATTATTACAGAAATAACTTACAACAGAAAACTCCACGTTTTTTTTTTGTGAGAGGGCCTTTAAGCCGAAGAGTCTAAGTTATGGGGTGATTGAAATAACCCGTAACTTTATGTTTTTTGGTGTAAAACACTATTTGTTCTAGAAATAAAGCTATATACAACCATTTTTTAATTTTATAAAGATTTTTTGGCTGTAAAATTTTTAATACAAAAAAGTTTGATTAATTGATTTATATGGTATTAGATTCAATTTTGGCTGTCTAGAACATCTATAACTACAAACAATCACCCCTATGTCAAGCTAACCATCATGCCTTACACTACAAAGTACAAACCATATGAAACCAAACAGTCTCATCTAACATAAACCGAATCATCTTACGGGGTTTGCGGATCAGAAAATAATTATAAATATATATATTGGACCATATATACCCTCCTTTCCAGAAACATAGATTTTTTTTTTCATTTGTACACATATTAATAAAATACATTAAATTTCTATTGTAAATATATTATATTCTATAATTATCAATTTTAATAAAATTAAGTTAGTAGTAATTCAAATAAATTCAATTATTTTTAAAAGTTTATAATTTACTATCAAATAATATATAATTATAAAAACACAAAAAGTATGTTTGTGAAACAATTTAAACATTGTATCTTTATGAAACGTAGGCAAGTATTGCATTAATCGCAGTTATCGGTAAATCAGTTGAGGGTAAAATGATCACAGCAATTTCGAACAAGAAGAGTAACATTCACGTAACTAAGATTAGAAAGTAGAAGAGATTTTGTACCGTGCGAGTGCGGTAGAGCGTGAATTTGTGAAGAACGGGCAAGTCAACCAATTTGAGCATCGGCTCCGATCCCGTCAGACCAAAAGAAAAACCCGACCAGACCAGACGAGAGATAACAAGAAGTCAAGAACGAGAAGTCAAATAGATTTTCTCACAAGAATCTATAGAATTTGCGAAGCAAATAACAAGAAGAAGACTATAGGATGAAGAAGATAGAAGAGTCGAGCCGTCGAGGATGTGACCAGGTCGGAGCCTCGGAGGAAGATTTTTAAAAGGTCAAAAACAAATTTAGTGTTTGCTTTTTTTTCTTTGTAAATCTTTTCCGCGCTAAATCGACTATATTTATTGAGTACAATACGCGGCCATTTCCGAAGTACCTTCTTATAAAAGGTTACTACCTTTTTGCCTATTCAGTTATTATATGTAATACTCCATCCAATTATTATATGTAATACTCCGTCTGTGATTGTCCAAAAAAAAAAAAACCGTCTCTTTCATTTTAAGTGTCGTCTTAGATTTGTACATACAGATAAAGAAAATAATTAATTTTTTATATTTTCTACATAAAAACACAATTACCTATACACTTAACCATATTTCAACTAATAGAAAAATAAATTGTTGAATAAAATTAATAATTTTGTATTGAAAGTCGAAAGCGACACTTATTTTGAAACAAAAAAATTTCTTTACAATGACACTTAATATGAAACGGACGGAGTATACATTAGATCAAAACTTTTACTTTTCATATTTTTTTTTCATCAAATACAGACTCATACCGACTCTGTGAAAATATAAAAACTAACCTACTTTATCCGAGAACGTTCAATAGACCTTTAATTAATTTTATCAACATAAAATTATATTAATATTTAATTATTAAATATAAATATAACGTATATTAACATTTTGTCGGCGATTATTTTAAAAATTGATTCACACTAAAATTCTAAAACCACATGCATTGAGGATTTCAACAATTTTTCGAGAATTTAAAAATACAAAATGATAGAAATAAAATGAGAAAGTATATCATATGAGAGACTTGAAATATTGTTAAAATTTTATTTTACATATGTCATTCATAAAAAAACACTGATACCAATTTCATTAAAAGTTAAGTCATTTATAATTTGAGATAGAATAACAATTTAAATTTAAAATATTTTATAAACTTAATGTGTTTATATAAAATAGTGAGTCTATAAAGTTTATTATTTCAAATTTTGGTTTATTATTAATTTCTAAAAAATACATTAATAAAATATTAACATATTTTTGTTATGTTAAAATAAACATAATCTAATTTTGTTTTTATAAATTTTTAAAAATATTATCCGTAATGATGATGTAACATCCTTCAAAAGAGTTAGAGCATCAACGTTGGAAGAAACTCTACAAATCTCAAAATAATGAAAATGATAATATTTAGTAATGTAGTTATTTTCTATTTTTATTTTAAATAATTAATGAAGCGTCGATTTCTCAAACATGTATTAGAGTCTCTCATATAATAAGATTTTTGTATATGATAAGATTTTTGTCTTCTCTTTCATATCCTTAAATTATTTTTCTTTATTCTAAATACGAAAGACCATAAGAAATACTCCCACTAATGATATTGTAAATAATAACTTACAATCATCGATCTAAAATTCGGTTTAGGCAGATGGCAAATTGGTTATGGTATAATCAAAACAAAATTTTTAAAATACGACTTAAGTTATTTAAATAGGTTTAAACTGGTAGTTTTAAATCGGTGTAAATCGCTATAAATCGGTTTAAATCGAATAAATCAAGTAACATCTAAGTAAATTTCAAATTACAAATAATTCAATTATATAATCTTTACCATTACTTTTTTTATAAATAAGTGATGATATTTTTCTCTAATTTTTTTATAGTAAATCCAATTTTAAATATTTCATCAAAGTAATTTTATAATTAAGCCCAAAATTTTCAAAAAATATAAATATAAGATATATAATAAATAAACAAATAATTCATTTATGCTTAGATCTCGTTTGTGTCCAAAATAATCCGCATAGATGCTAGACTTCTTTTGAGCATCTAACACTCATGTAATGACTTGTTAAGCACACTTTGATCCTAAGTTTTTACAGTTTTACCTTTCTTTTATTATTAGTTATATTTTCATATGATATATATTCTAAAATAAATCTTTCATTATTAATTACTCTGATAAAAATTCATTCTTTTTATCATTTTTCGTTGTCTCTTTCCATGTTTTTTTTTTGGTTTATTCTAATCAACCAATGTTCATGTGCTGAGATAATGCGACTAATATAATTATTGTATAATTGTGAGATGTTTAAAACTTGACAGTTCAAATGAAAATATGAATAGTATTTTTACTGGTGACTTTTTAAAGTTTGCAAGAGTTTGAATATTTCTAATAAATTTTAAAGGTCAATGAATAACAAAATTGTTTAAGTGGGTTTATTACTTTCATTTAAGTTTTAAATTTCTTTAGTTTAAATAAATGTTATTCTTTATACTATTCAATTTGAATTTTTTTTTTGTATTTTCTGTTTCTCATATGTTTTTTTTGTATAATATTAAAATTTTCCAGTTTAGAGTTTGAAACTATGATTTAAAATTAGATTTTACGGTTTAGAATTTAGATTTATGAATCATTGATTAGAGTTAATTACATTATTATGTATAATTTGGTAAATTTATGTTAGTCTTTTACAAACATGCTAATACTATTCTCTAAAAAGATTTAGTTATTTATAAGAACTCAAATATTTTTTTTATTATGTGTAATTACTGTATATGTTTATTGTTTGGATGATAGCATTTTATCATATCTATATTTAAAAAGTGAAGTTAAGCAAAATTCCAACATATTTGATTTTTAAACTAAATTTTATGCATTAAAATTAAAAGTAACAGTAACAAGAGTTTACAATTGTTAGATAGAAACTTTACAATTGAGAAAACATATATGTATTTTGAGAGAACATATGAGAAAAAGATAGGGAAAAGTTTCACTTATGAAACTTGAGAGTTGAAGCCGATGATTATATTGCAACCACACAACCACTATCATGAGACAGGACTCAGGAGACGGTGAGAAGAATGATGACCTCCTAAAGGAGGTGATCAGCCTCTACGACCCTTAGAATTCCGTCCTCTTACCATAGTCCACTGCCTCTCTTGAATTTTCGGAGTTGGTTTGATTGGTCTACCTTCTCTGGTTCAGAGGGATCACCCATCTCAAACCTTGTACACTCATGATGTCAACAAATTAACTCTCTAATCTATGTCAGAAAATTAACTCTCTGATCGTCGTCATCCACCGTAGAGGTATTTATAAGATCATATATTTGAACAAAATATTTATATCCATTTTGAATAGTATCGATTTTCTTAGTCACATGGATTGTAAATGTATCTGCTATCCTTTGATAAATTAAATTACTGCATATACAAAACAATGTTTTGTATGCAGTCACGTAAAAACAGTAGAGTTGCCACTAAACGAATAATCTTCTGATTTATAAGAGTAAACCATCTTAAAACTTTAGTTTCCTAACACTTTTTACATAACGTTCGATATGCATATTATTTCGGTCAACTATATATGTTACATAACTAAAAATATCCAAAACAAATATCCCTATTTTAAAATCTAGAAAGGCTGTCTCTATCTAAATTCCCAAGTTATTCAGTTTGTTTGTTTTTAACAAATTGCAAGACCATAAGCCTATATCTTAACAGATAAAAAGGTTGTAAACTATAATTGAGATCTCAATTATTGTATCCACGCCTTGTTCGATGGAAGTCGTAGAGGTGCATGCTAAACACATGGAGGAGGATTGGGTCCACTTACATCCATCAAAATATGATTCACCATGACGAAGTTTTCTTACGAGCCACTTATATAAAAGGAGTATTATTTGCCTGTAAATTTTAATTTATCTGGTCCAGCCTGCGATAAAGTTCGACTAGTTCTAATTAAAATGTTTATAGTATACGAGTTTATAAATGATAGATTGGTGTTGCTTACTCAATCCGTCTATTAGCTCTTTTGTCTCAAATGTAAATGTGCGGAAGTCGTTTGTCGAAAAAATAATAATTTGAGAGAGTTTTAAAGTCGAAAACAATGAGAAAGAATCGTTCTTTAAAAAAAACCACAGACAATGCTACAATTTTCAACCGAGAAAACTATAAATCCAAGGTTTTTAACGTGTTTCATCATCGAGCCGAAAAACTTAAACAAAAAACTCGTAACTGTGGATGATTAGTTGGAGTGATATAAAAATTTGCTGTAAAATTTAGTTTTTTTTAATTAGCAACTAAATTTTGTTGTTGGATGTATTTGAAATGATTGTAAGAACTAAATGTAAAATGAGAAATGTAAAAATATTTCTACAGTTATATATTTTCTATAGCATATAAAATAATTTTTTTAGTAATAGTTTTTTACAATCATTTTTAGCTATATACCTTTAAAAATTAACATTAAGTATAATTGTAATTTTGAAGAAATTGGATAAAAATTAATCTAAAAAGAACTTTTTACAATCCAACCAATCATCCTACATGTACTAAGGGCATCTTTATTGGTGGGATGAAGAGAGAGGGAGAAAGAGTCCCTTGTCTTGTTTTTTTTTTTTTGGTCATTGAAGAGTAAAGGACAGCCTTTAATTAAAGATTTTTCCCTTTTCTTTCTTTCTCGGTTCCCACCTTTTTTCTCCTAAAGAATGCCTTAAGGGACTGTCAATACAGATGCCCTAAATATAAAATTTGTTAATTCTACGTCAATGGCGAAACAAACAAAATCTTACAAGAATAGTTTACAAGAAACATTATTTTGAGAAGAGTAGTTTAGCTATCCGTGGTGAAAAGGATTTTTTGGGAAAAATACTTTTTACTTTTTTTTTGTTGAAAGCGCAACTTTTTTGAGAAAATAGATTTTAATTTTTATCTTGATGAAAAGAAATCATTTTATTATTAATTTTTAAATTGAATAAATAAATAAATAAATGAAAATTATATATTTTTGACAAGATGTAGAATTAAACCATAGACGATCGGATCCTTAGATTGTGTAAAGCATCCTTAGACTGTGAAACACCAACATAACTTCAGTTTAGTTAACTTTTTGGTTACATAAAGAATTAAAATACATATTACAAACGGTATCATGTAGGAAATTACCTTTAAATAGAACTAAATCAATTTTATTCAAAAATAGCTCACAGAAAAATACTATATTCAATCTTTAAATGTCAATTTTTTTTATATAAACTATAAAAACTATATAAGAGATTTGCCACATTGTGATTTGGTTAACTACAATTCTTTTTACTAATCTTTTTCTTTAACTTAATAACTTCTTTATTTATTTATACACTAATTGAACACGCAATGCCCGATCTTGTTTGTTGGTTAATAACCAAGTCCTTCTTAGCGATGGACATATGTTATGTATAGCGATAGATAAAATACGATTCTATACGCCGCTAGTCTTTCTTTCTTTAATATTTCAAATCAGACGACTTGAATAAATGTAAGCAATTCATTCATTCTATGCTTTATAATTTAATTCTACATAATTAAGAGTATTTATCAACTTACTTGTGTGAGAAGTTAATATAATTTGTTAATAAGACAAAACCTTTGTTTTCAATTTCATCACCGAATTTAAGTGATTGATATATATGCATCTTTTTATCCCAGATTAATTATATACTCCCCTCTATTTCTTAAATAATGTTATTTTGACATTTTCACACATATTAAAAAATCATTATGTTTTTATTATTTATGCATGTTTGACCAATAGTATTTGAGATAAATAAAATTATTTTTATAGAAAATTAATGCATTTTACAATTAGTATTAAACTGATAATAATTATAACTTTCATTAGAATTCTATAATGACATTTTTTTGTAACAAAAAATGTTAAAATGACACTTTTCAAAAAACAGAGGAAATATTAATCATTTAGTATTTTCTAGTATGTAATTGTTTCAAACTTTATAAATATAAGCGCTAGTTCTGTTTCTTAATGATTGATTTTATAAGTAAAATATATAAAAACAAATCTATAAGGGGTAAATGTAGGTAGAAGAAGCCAATTCAAGTGGTATTAAAAATTAGCATCCTGGTTTAATAGTTGAAGGATTCTTTTCCGACATGATCTAAAAGACCTACATTTTTTTAACAGTTTTCTGTAGCGCTTTCTACTGTGTCGAACTTATATCCACTACTTTAGATTAAAAAAAAAAAAACTTACTTGAAACGATAGAAAAAGGGAGTTACATATGATAATTATTTTAACAAATTTTAATGATTTATTAATCAAAGTTAACGATATGTTAATCAAGTTTTAACGTGCATTGTATGAATTTAAACCCATATGGTGATGGATACAAGACATTATCACAAATTACACAAAATACTAAATACATGTATTGTTAAATAATTATGTTATTTTGAAATTACACTCACTGATACTTATAGTAAATAATGCATATATGCAAATAAACTTTGACTAGTATATGACATATATTTTGCTCATGCAGATTACAACTACAATGATTTTTTGAAATTATTACTATTTGTAAACCAATAACAATTGAACATAAGAATTCTAACAATCTATAAATGCCACTGACTCATTTTACTTACTAGAGTTGCAGGATGATATCGATATAAAATTCCGTTCAATTAAAAAAAAAATTACGTCATGTTTTATGATCTCGAACTGATGATGATAGCTTCCCAATACTAAACAACCAGAAACGTTTACTCACGTATTCTCAAACAATGTCAGATGGTAGTATCGTAAGACTAAAATTAAAGACTTCAAAATGAAACAAGTGTCAATATTTAAACAACTTACTTAATATTTTTTTGTTTAAAAAAGACTTTGGCGTCAGAAAAATAAGAAACAAAGAAACAAAGTCTAGCATCAAATTAATCATGTAAACCTTGATTCCTTCCACAATCATTAGCATTGGGTCATTGACAAAACTGAAAACTTCAATTATTAGGAAATTTATAATCAAAGAAACAATTTTTAACTTCTATTTAAACCAAAAAAAAATTAACTTCTATAGTTTCATCACGAGGTAGGTAATGTATATAGAGTTTACACTGTTTTAAAACCGAACCACATATTGGTCGGTTTGGTCTTGTACAGCTTACTCATTTAACTATTTAAGTCCGTTAAGTACTAACCGTCTGAAATAGTGAAGACATCGTCTGCTTTACTTCCCCATGCATCATCATCCATTAACCGATTAATCGTATGGCGCCATTGCATTAATGCGATCAGCATATTGACCGCAGAGTGTTCATTATATCCCTATACAAATTGTATATAATGGTAGCTTTATATTAAAAATATCTTAAGCAATTTAAAATTTTATTTACCTGACTAGGTACACTAAATTCTGTATCTACTAAACCCATGGCCATATATTTCGCCAGAATTCATTATTAGAACTAAGACCAATTGATCATTAAAAGCAGTCAATTCATTGGAGCATCCGCGACATCAATCCTTAATGGGGAGTCCTTAGGAAAATAATAATTAAATAATCAGTACACTACAAGAAAACACGCCGAATTCCAACGGAGGTTCCGACGGACTTCAATGTCGTCGGACGTTTGTGACGGATTTCCGACCAATTTTCGACGAAAACAAAAAATTTGAAGTCGTCGGAATTCCGTCGGTCATTTCCGACGAATATCCGAGGAAACATGGCTCGTCGGAATTTTCAGACGATTTTTCGACGACATTCCGATAAAACATATAACCGTTGTAGTCGTCGGTATTCCGTCGGAATTTTCCGACGAATTTCCGACGAACCATGTGACTGTTGCCGACAAATATATATGACCGTTTTATTAATTAATTTTTAATATAAAAAAATATATAAAAATACAAAATTAATTCGTATTTAAAATTGATATATTCCGACGAATTGAGGGAGTCAGACTATACCGACGGACTATGGTTCGTTGGAAAATACCGACAGAGAAGGTTCCTCATTGTTCGTCGGTATTTTCCGAGGACTACGTTCGTCGGTATAGTCCGAGGAACGTTCTCCGTCGGTATATAGTTTTTCCGATGAATTCTGGTCTCGTGTGTCCGCATCGGAATATCGTCGGAAGTTCGTCAGAATGACGTTTCTCGGTATTCGTCAGAAAGTCGTCGGAAGGTCTGACGAAATTCCGACGAATACTTTTTTTCCGACAAAATGATACCGACGAATTGGTTCGTCAGAAATTCGTCGGAATCGGTCTATTCCGACGAATGTTTGACGATTTCGGCCATCAGAATCCCCATGTTTTCTTGTAGTGATAGGCCCCACTAAAAGCTAAGGATTCAATCTTTAAAATCCTTAAATAATGATTCTTTCTTAGTGAATCATTGCACTATTTGTGGGCTCCCACGACATGTGGCAGCCCGCGATTGGTTGATATTTCTTTTTTTTAATCTGAGAAAAATAATAATAATAATTAAAAAATCAAAAAACACTTTTTCTAAGGACTCCAATGGGGTATCACCATTGGAGATGCTCTTAGAGCATGTTTATCTGGGGTCCTTAGTGAGGTTCTTAGTGCGTGGGCCCCCACAAAACTCTTAAGGATCGGTTACAAAAACTACTAATTAAGAACCGATTTTAGTGAATTTCTTACATTGTTCGCAGGCCTCACTACTGACTCGTGGCGGCCCGCGATTGATTTGATTTTTAATTTTTTTTTTCTGTTAAAAAACCTAAGAAACCCATAAAGATGCTCTTAGAAGGTTATCATCAATCATTCCGTAAAAAAATGAAATTATTTGATCATGTCATTCACCATGATATTTTTTTTTTTGGTGTAATTCACCATGATATTTGGGATAATTAAATTTTGCAACTGTATATAAGGTGTGTCATATGTTTCTTTTTTTGTTATGACGGAATGGTATCATGTTCCTAGTTAATACAACACTATTATTATAGGTGTTATGTGATCGTAAAACGCGATTCGCTTATATTTTGCTAGGCCACATATCTTATCTTATCATATAAATATTAATTCTCTGCATCACAATTAATTATGTGGTTCAAAGACGAGTAAAATGGAAACAGTATTTTAAATAGTACATATATTTCTATAAATTTGCAATACGTGTTCACTTAGAGTAGTTAAAGGCTACGTTTGATATGGAAACATTCCAAAAAATGTGAAAATTTGAAAAGCCCATTTGATATCAAAATTAATTACCATAAATGGATAAAACTCTCTTTATTATTAACACATGAACAACTATAAATCCCACTTCAAGAAAAAACCCTAACTATATTTTTTACCCCCTCCCTCGTGTATGGTCATGCATGGAAGAGATTTTGTACCGTGCGAGTGCTGTAGAGCTTGAATTTGTGAAGAACGGGAAAGTCAACCGGTTGGTACAGAGAAGTAGAGCGTCAAGACGAGAGATCAAAACGAATTTCTCAGAAGAATCTCAAATTTGATAACGACGAAAAACCAAGAATCTCAAATTTGATAACGCGATTGTCAATGGCATTTGGAGTCGACAGAAACGTGACATATCTGTATCTAAAATGGATGGCAATGCTTTTCTTTTCAGAGTTCCATGTCCTCTCGCTAGACGTCGCATCCTAAGCCAGAGTCTTTGGCAAATTGATGGGCAAACCATGTTTGTTGCCAAATGGTCTCCGGGTTTTCAGCAGGAGAAACCAGCGCTGACCATGGTCCCGGTCTGGCTTGAATTTACGGGAGTCCCGTTGCAGTTCTTTAACCGTGACGCCCTCAAAGAAACTGCAGGACTTGTTGGTCACCCTATTTGTTTGCATCCGACTACGGAAAATCTCACCAATATCGAAGTCGCAAAGGTCTATACGGTTATCGACCCTACCAAGCATTTGCCAAACTATGTTAATGCTAGTTTTGAAAGCGGTGATATCCGTAGGATCTCTGTCTCTTGTCCCTGGCTTCCCTCCATTTGTTCTCATTGCAAGAAAGTGGGACACACTATCTCCCACTGCAAATCGGCTCCTCCAACTTGCTCTGTCTGTAACTCAGTTAAGCATTCAGAGTCTCACTGTCCTAGATCAATGAATGCTAACGGTAACCTCGGTAAAGGCATCAATAACAAAGGAAAAGGCAAAAGTTTTACCAGCAAAGGCAAAGCTCCAATCAAAAGCTTGCTTCCCATTGTGTCAAAGCCATCGCAGGTCTATAGAGTGGTTCGAGTTAACAATGAGAACTCAAGAGACAGGTCTCCTAGTTCTAAAGATGTTGTTAATTCCCCTGCAGCTGGTCCAGCTGCGACTGCTCCTGCTCCTGCTCAAGCTCCGCCTCTTTTAAAGGGGGCTCCCTCTTATGCTAACTCTGTCACAGCTCCCTCATTTGGCTCTGTGCAGGATCGGACACTGGTCTCAGCTTCTTCATCCCATGCTCTCGCTCTGCTTCCCATATTGGGTACTTCCTCTCCATCTAAACATGTCTCAGATTCTCCAGTCGTAACTGATCATGATCTTGAGGAAGGAGAAATTTGTGTTGACCTCACGGGATTTGGTGAGTCTTCCTGCTCACCTCTCTCTTCTGATGCGGGGTCTTCTGAATCTGAGTCATTATCCGGAGATGAAGACAACCCGGCTGATGATTCAGATAAGTTCATTGAAGTTTTTTCAAGACGGTTCTACAAGAAATCGAAAGCTAAGGCTAATGCCAGGGTTAGAGGCCCTTTAATCCTCTAAATTTTGCCTTCTTATATGGATCTTTTTTGTTGGAATATAAGAGGTTTTAATGATTCTGTAAAGCGGTGTGGTTTTAGGAAATGGATTCGGAAAAATAATCCCATTTTTGGTGGTCTCGTTGAGACGCATGTACAGCCGGATAACGCTTCGTCTATAATAAATCGTACCCTTCCGGGTTGGTCTTCGGATTTCAATTATGAATTCTCAGAGCTTGGAAAGATTTGGCTCTTATGGCACCCTTCGGTGCAGGTCACTATTCTTTTCAGATCGCTTCAAATGGTCTGTTGTCGGGTCAAGCTGCCTCGAGTCAGTTCAGAGATGATTATCTCCATTGTGTATGGCTCAAACTGTAGAATTGAGCGTCGGGAGCTGTGGTCGGATTTGGAATTGTTTTCATCTTCCCCATTGGTCTCTACCTTGCCTTGGATCATTATGGGTGATTTCAACGAAATACTTACTCCTACAGAGCACTCTAGTATGAATGTCCACTCTTCTCACCGAGGAATGCGAGATTTTTCAGAATGTTTGAAGCGGTCTGATATTTTTGATCTCCCTTGGTCTGGGAATGCTTTCACTTGGTCTAACAGACACATTCTAAAGAAACTGGACAGAATCTTGTCTAACGATATATGGCCTCAGGTTTTCCCTAACTCCATTGGGGTCTTTGGTGATTTAGGTATCTCGGATCACAGTCCGTGCTGTGTGTTTCTTGATCAACAAAGGCCTAAGCAGAAAAGACCTTTCAAGTTTTTCTCTCATTTAAATCTCAATCCAGAATTTTTGGAGATTATCAAAGATTGCTGGAACAACCTTTCTTTTGAAGGCTCTCGCCAACTCTGTATCTCCAAGAAGCTGAAGGAATTAAAGAGTATAATCAGGTCTTTCAGTAAGACCAACTATTCAAACTTGGAAAAAAGAGTGCAAGAAGCTTTTGATTCGCTGATTCTTTGCCAGCAAGCTACTCTATTGGCTCCCTCTCCATCTACAGCTGAGTTGGAACGTGCAGCTCACAGGTAATGGTCGCTACTAGCAAAGGCGGATGACTCATTTCTAAAACAAAGATCTCGTGTCCAGTGGTCATCAGATGGTGACGCTAACACATGTTTCTATCACCGTTCTATAAAGACTAGGAGGGATCAAAATCAGATCGATTTCTTCATGGATAATGACGACAACGTCATCGACTCTTTACCGGATATCAAAAACCATGCTGTTGAGTTCTACACCGATCTCCTTGGCGGAATGATTGCGCCCTCAACTTCTTCTGCTTCTGAGCTCTCGGACTTGTTCCCAATGAGATGTTCTTCAGAGTCCAAACAGCTTCTCGCAGCTCCGTTCAGTAGGCTTGATATTCAAAAGGCATTCTTCTCTCTCCCAAAAAATAAAGCTCCTGGCCCGGACGGTTACCCGGGAGAGTTTTTTACTGCTAATTGGGGAGCTGTAGGGAATGATATGATTGATGGTGTTCTTGAGTTCCTTACCACAGGAAAGCTTCTTCGCCAATGGAATTCAACGATCCTTACGCTAATCCCAAAGAAATCTGGTGCTTCAAGGATCACGGACTTCCGGCCTATAGCTTGCTGTAACACTGTTTATAAAGTTGCCTCAAAGCTTCTTGCAAACAGGCTAAAGAGTGTACTTCCGATGATGATTTCTTCCGCTTGATGTCTCGAGTTTTAACCCGATTATCTAACTGCAAGTGCACAGTAAAGTACGCAGTAGTAATACGGGATCGAATCCACAGGGACCGATGATCACACGTAGAGTTGCAGACAAGTTAATAGCTACAGCGAAACAAGATATATTTTTGTTGGTTTTTATTTAATTTTCTCTAGTGTCACAAAGCATAAACAAGTTGTAAAAAGATGATTTAAATGATTTGAAAACTATTTTAAAACAAACGTTGGGCATTGTGAATTCTCAGGGATTTCTTTTTAATCAAGATACAATTAATGGCAGACATAGGGATATATTAAGAACCGTCTAGAACTCAAACACGATATTAGAATTAACCTACTTCCGTAGCGCTAATTCTCTATGTTATAGAAATCTCCACACTAACTTCCGCTGAGTTTCAATTTCTAAACAAGCATTAAGAACATGTTCAATATGTTCACAAAGCGCAATAACATCAACTTCCGAGGGTTAAGGACACTTTGCTCATCTAAAGTATTTTCGGAAGTTCAAACAATCACTTTCGGTGCATCAAACAATCTGAAATCATGAACTAAGTGATCAATTCAGTTCAAGCAGTAAGAAATCCATTAGATGAAGAACCAAAACGTAATCCCTTAGTCTACACACGTTTTATGGATCAAAACATCAAGAAATCCCCTATGAGAACCCCTAAACCCAACTAGATGACTACTCACACATAACTAAGCAAGAACAAAACGATTTTGATGAAGAAAACATGATAAGATTGTATTAAAACAGAGTAAAGGTTCAGAAGATCTTCTCCAAATGGTTTTGAGATGAACTCCTTTACAAATCTTCACAAATCACACCAAAACAAGTACAAAACACTCAAATCTCTCTCTAGAACTTGTAAATCTCCTCCTTGGTCGCCCCTGGTCTTTTCTGAGTCTCAAAGGTCGAGTTCTTTTTTTGAATTATTGAGGGGAGTGGGTAAAAAGGAGTGAAAAGCTCGTTTGTGCGTGTGGAGCCCGTAGCGCCTGAGATCGGTCGATCCACATGGACCGGATCGGTCGATCTAGTGCATGAAAGCGTGGGATCGGTCGATCCACGTTGTCCGGATCGGTCGATCTGTTGCTCTGTGCGACCAATACTTCTCATGCGGTCCATTGTTCGGTCCATCTTGCTTCTGAATAAATCCCGAATGCGTTCTTTTCTTTCAAGCTATCTAGTAACCTGCATATTACACTTAAGAACACCAAAACGCATCAAATAGACCAAAACATTAATTAAAAACGACCATTTAATTGCTCCAAAACGAGTTTAAAACCGTTAAAAACACGAAATATCAACTCCCCCAGACTTGAATCTTTGCTTGTCCTCAAGTAAAGAGGATTAAAATTTGGGAGCTCACTAACCCTCAGTAGACCTTACCTTGTGATTTCGCTAACCACTTAAATCAGAGACTGTCAAGGCATTCATTCCAAATCCCCACCAAGACCGCGCAAACATTTCCATATTTTAGACCTGCAAGTCTCAGTTTCAAGTAATCAACTCTTTACATTCATTAAAAAGGGCGTGACCTTTCCACCAAAGATATTTCCATCAGGTTTAACGGGCTCGGTGTTTGGGAGGCTGTTTTAGTGTTTAATTAGGTGAGGCTCAAGTGTTTGTGGGTATCAGCGATATCAAAAAAAAAAAATGCAAAACATTATGCAAAATCGCTGGAGAGACCGAGTATATTGATAACCATGTTTTCGAACTGCTCAAGTCTCAAATGATCAAAACCCAACAAATCTCAAACTCTAACCCCAAATTTAAACAATGCATCATCTCTAGTACACAAAATAAAAATAAAATGTCTAAATCAAATCTACTGAATAAGATATAAACATGAACTTTTTATTTTTTTTTTATTTTTTTTATTTTTTTTTTTTTTTGACCGATTACTTGCAAATGTTTTGTGGTAGTCAATTCATTTTTTTTTTTTTTTTTTTTTTTTTTTTTTTTTTTTTTTTTGAACGAAAACTTATACAAACCGAAATCGAATATATACACTGCGATGCAATCACACACTTACAACACCCAATTTTTCTATTTACACCTCTAGACACACAGGTCCGTGTCTAACCACCTAAATGTTCCGATCCTACCTAAGCAGTCGGATGAACCATGTCTACCCTAATCTCTCCATTGTTTTTGCACATGTATGCACATATGATCAGTGTGTAAGAATGCATGGAGAAGAAATAAAAGGGTAAGGTGTAGGTGTGGTACCAAACTATTGATGAGTCTGGCCATTCAGGATTATTAAAAAGTGGTAGAATGTGGTAAAGAAAATCCTGAATGTGTATATGGTATACCGTTTCCTGATGTTGATTCCTGGTCAAAAGAAATTAAATTCATTAATGGTCAAAAATAGTTGAGTCGATTACAATTCACCGAGACTTGATAAAAGATTTAAGGAGAGGTTGCTTGGTCAAGTGGTTCCTCGGTTTGTCTGCGCTAACAGTCCTGAAAAATGGTCAATATGAAATGTAATGCACAACACACAAGGAAATAGTCTAATAATCATCACAGGGTCTGAGAAAAATACGTAGAGAGAGTTTTTTTTTTTTTTTAAACACAATCAAATCCGATAAACTAAGAAAATAAAAGAGATAAAAGCAATATGGTACATAAGTAGCATCCTCCCCCAGACTTACTTCACACCGTCTCGCTGTGAAAATAATTCCAAGAGAGATTACCGATCAGGCGTTGCGGTCAGTGCGCCTCTTCGAGCGCCTCTCCAATGCTCCATCATCATCAGAGTCCTCCGCTGCCTCAGGTCCAGCAGCGGTGTCGTTAGCGCATGTGTCACACATGTGTCGTGAGCGCCTTAGATCGACCGATCCATAGGCGTCAGATCGATCGATCTCTGCCTGATCGTGATACATGACTGAAAATCATCTAAAAACACAACCAAAAATCAATTCACACAAGAAAACATAATCACAAAAAGAGAAAGAAAACCAAACCATGTGGGTTGCCTCCCAGTCAGCGCTTGTTTAAAGTCGCGAGCCTGACTATTTTGTTGTCCTTAGGCGAGATCGGGTTCCGATAAAGGAATGTTGGTTCCTTCTTCGGGTTTTGCATCTGTGAAGTAAGGTTTTAGCCTCTGCCCATTGACGGTGAATTTCCTCCCATTGTCTTCCAAGACAACAGCTCCATAAGGTCTAACCTCTGTGATGGTGAAAGGTCCGGACCAACGAGACTTAAGCTTTCCAGGAAATAGCTTGAGTCTAGAGTTGAACAGAAGGACTTTGTCTCCAGCAGCGAAGTCTCTCGGGATTATCTTTCTGTCATGCCACGCCTTAGTTCTTTCCTTGTAGATTTTGGTGTTCTCATAGGCGTTCAACCGAATCTCGTCCAGCTCGTTCAACTGAACCATCCTCCTTTCTGCAGCGGTTTTAATGTCGAAGTTCATCAACTTCGTTGCCCAAAACCACTGTACTCCAATTCCACAGGTAGGTGACAAGACTTTCCATAGACCAGATTAAAAGGAGTGGTGCCCAAGGGAGTCTTGTAGGCGGTTCTATACGCCCATAAGGCGTCATCAAGCTTCACAGCCCAGTCTTTCCTTGTTTTGCCTACAGCCTTCTCCAAAATTCCCTTGATTTCTCGGTTCGATATTTCAACCTGCCCACTTGTCTGAGGATGATAAGGTGTAGCTACCTTATGCTTTACTCCATGTTTCTTCAGCAGTTTATCGAACGTCTTGTTGATGAAGTGAGAGCCTCCATCACTAATAACCACTCTCGGGATTCCGAATCTTGGAAAAATGACTGTCTTGAACATTTTCTTGACAACACTAGAGTCATTTGTCTTGCTGGCTACTGCTTCCACCCACTTGGAGACATAATCAACCGCAACCAAGATGTACTCATTTCCATAAGAAGATGGGAAAGGGCCCATAAAATCAATTCCCCATACATCAAAAACTTCAACTTCAAGGATGAAATTTTGGGGCATCTCATTTCTCTTACTGATGTTACCCTTCCGCTGACATGCATCACACTTTGAGACAAACTCATGGGCGTCTCTGAAAAGTGTAGGCCACCAGTAACCAGCCTGCAGGACCTTAGAAACCGTCTTGAATGTTGCAAAATGGCCTGCGTATTCTGAGCTGTGGCAGTGGAAAAGAATCCCTTGCATCTCATTCTCCAGAACGCATCTCCTGAATAAACCATCTGAGCATCTCTTGTAGAGGAAGGGATCATCCCAGTAATAGTGGTTCACATCTCTCATGAACTTCTTCCTCTCATATCCCTTCAGGTTCGGTGGTTCAATTCCAGCACATAGGTAGTTTGCAAAGTCTGCAAACCATGGGAGATCATCCTGAATTTGTCTCATGGCACAGCAATCAGCCTGATCCAAATACTCATCCTCCAGCAAGGTGATCACATAGACATTCTCCTCGGGTAATGTATCATCCAGTGGTGTTTCAGCTTCCACTCTCATTCGGGAAAGATGATCTGCCACTCCATTTTCTGCTCCTCTCTTATCTCTGATCTCAATATCAAACTCCTGTAGGAGTAAGATCCACCTTAAGAGTCTCGGTTTAGCATCTTTTTCGTCATCAGGTACTTCAAGGCTGCATGATCTGTGTGCACAATTACTTTCGAGCCCACCAAATAGGACCTGAACTTCTCGAAAGCATAAACTACTGCCAGCAACTCCTTCTCAGTGGTAGCATACTTGATTTGAGCATCATCAAGCGTTCGGCTGGCATAATAGATCACATGGAGTTTCTTGTCTTTTCTCTGCCCCAAAACAGCTCCAATCGCGTAATCACTTGCGTCACACATTATTTCAAATGGCAAGTCCCAATCTGGTGGCTGCACAATGGGAGCACTGACTAGAGACTTCTTGAGAATCTGAAACGCAGCGAGGCAGTCAGCATCAAAAACAAACTTCGCTTCTTTGCACAGCAGACGGGTGAGTGGCCTCGCTATCATAGAGAAGTCTTTGATAAACCTCCTGTAGAAACCGGCATGTCCCAGAAAACTCCGAATATCCCTCACTGTCCTGGGAGGCTGTAGGCTGGTCATAACTTCAATCTTTGCTTTGTCAACCTCGATACCCTGCTCTGATATCCTGTGACCCAAAACAATGCCATCTTTCACCATGAAATGACACTTCTCCCAATTTAACACCAAGTTCTTCTCCTCACATCTTTCCAGCACCTTGCACAGATTAGCAAGGCAGTCGCTAAATGAAGAACCGTAGACTGAGAAATCGTCCATAAAAACCTCCATAATGTCCTCAATAAGATCAGTAAAGATCGACATCATGCATCTCTGGAAAGTGGCAGGAGCATTGCACAATCCGAAAGGCATTCTCCTGTAGGCAAAAGTACCGTATGGGCAGGTGAATGTTGTCTTCTCTTGGTCGTCTGGATGAATGGGTATCTGAAAGAACCCAGAGTAGCCATCGAGAAAACAGTAGTAGGGGTGGTTGGCTAGTCTTTCCAGCATCTGGTCAATGAAAGGAAGTGGGAAGTGGTCCTTCCTTGTGGCTGAGTTTAGCTTCCTGTAGTCAATGCACATCCTATGCCCTGTGACTGTTCTGGTAGGAATCAGCTCAGCTTTCTCATTTGTGATGACAGTGATGCCACCCTTCTTAGGAACCACATGAACCGGGCTCACCCAAGTGCTGTCTGAAATTGGGTAGATCACCCCTGCACTCAACAGCTTTAGAATCTCCTTTTTCACAACTTCCATCAGTTTGGGATTCAGTCTTCGCTGGTGCTCTATGGACGTCTTTGACTCATCCTCCAAGTGAATCTTGTGCATGCAAAGATCTGGAGAAATACCTGTAATATCATCCAAAGAGTACCCCAATGCTTTTCTATACTTTCGCAATTTTGAAAGAAGCAAAGCGGTCTCCACATTATTCAGGTTAGCACAAATAATAACAGGATATGTGGAATTCGGTCCCAAGAATGCATACCTCAGCCCAGCTGGGAGGGCTTTAAGTTCCACCTTTGGAGCATTCTCCTCACTCCAATCTGGTTGGGAGGATGACGGTTTGACGGTTTTATCGGTGCCTGAGTCTTCAAGGCTGACATAGGCGACATGCTTCTCAATCGGTGAGGCTGAATCCAAAATCTCAGAAAATCCAACCACTTCTTGGTTCATGAACCCGAACTCACTCTCCCTTTGGGTCAATGCGACTTGTAGAGGATCATCAGTGTGCAACTCTTCATCCATTTCCTCCACCAGTTCAGTCAATGTATCAACCCAGAAAGTCTGTCCATCAATAGTCGGATTTTTCAGCACCTTCTCCACATTGTATCTCATCGCCATGTCTCCTAGACGTAAGTCTATATGCCCATTCTGTACATCAATCATGGCTCCAGCAGTAGCTAAAAACGGTCTGCCCAAAATGAGAGGATCTTTAGGTTCCTCTTCCAGCTCCAGAACTACAAAATCGGTAAGCACATATCCCTTTCCAACACCAACAGGGATGTTTTCTAGTACACCGACTGGTCTTCGCACTGATCGGTCAGCAAGGACCAAGGAGATCCTTGTAGGTTTGTAGTTCGTCATGCCTAGCCTCTCAGAGACAGAGAAAGGCATTAGGCTCACTCCTGAACCCAGATCGCAGAGACTCTTCTCAAAAGTAAGTGATCCAATGCGGCATGGTAGAACAAATGCTCCGGGATCTTCACGCTTTTTAGGCATGACATTTTGTAGAACTGCGCTACACTCCTCATTGAGCATCAACACACCCCGCTCTAGGCTCATCTTATCGGTAAGAATCTCCTTCATGTACCTTTTAAGAGAAGGTACCATCTTCACCGCTTCAACGAATGGCAATCTCACATGTAACTCCCCAACAAGGTTCTTTAGCTTCTCGTACTCACGTTCTTTGATCTTCTGCCTTGGTCTGGATGGGTATGGAGCCTTAGGAACATAAGCAGGAGGCGCCACATACACCTCTTCAGGTTCAGAGGAATTTGGCTTTGTCGACACGGGATCGGTCGATCCAGATGGACCGGATCGGTCGATCTCCTTCCCCTTGGATCGGTCGATCTGTTCTTGAGATCGGTCGATCTCTTTCTCTTTCGATTCCTCAATCGTTTTTCCACTCCTAAGTGTTATAGCATTCACAAACTCCTTTGGATTCGTCTCTGACTTCCCTGGTAGAAATCCAGGTGCTGTTCTGCTGCTGGAGGCGGTTTGAGCAACTTGCTTTTCCAAAACTTTCAAATGGGTGTTCAAAGCTTCGAACTTCCCATTAAGCTCTCCATACATGTTATCCACCTTGGTGTTTATCTCTGCAGTGCTATTCTTCTGACCTTCTAGCACCATTTGCAGCATCTTCTTAATTTCGTTATCCTGAGAAGGCTGTGACGAAGAGGCATTTCCTTGATTCTGATAGTTGTTGTACTGCTGCCTTTGCTGAAATCCTGAGTTGCCCGAGTTGTTCCCCTGATATTGATTTCTGTTCTGAAATCCTTGGTTGAACACACTCTGGTTCTGATTCTGGTTCTGCCTGTTTCCTGCCTGAGGGTAGGACTGATGTTGTGGATTCTCCACATTGTTGCTCCGGTAAGACAGATTATTTTGCTGATTTTGATTCCACCCAAGGTTCTGATTGTAGCCTCTGTTGTAGTTTCCTTGACCACCAATGTAGTTCACATCAGCTTGCATATCACTTGAATCATCACCAACAGCTTCTTGTGAGGAACGATAGCCTTGCTCCTCCACAAATTTCACAGATTTCTGATCTCTCTTGAGAAGCATCTCAATCTTGGCATTCAACTCATCTATCTTCTTGGATTCATAACCAACACCCTTCTGGCTGGTATCAAACCTTGACTTGCGGTTTGCTTTGCTGGATGACAGGTTGTTCAACAAGGTGTAAGCTTCTTCAACAGTCTTGGTCATGAAATCACCATTACTTGCTGTGTCCATGGCATCTTGACTCTCTTCATGAACTCCATTATAGAAAATGTTCAGCAAACTCACATCAGTGTAGCCATGGTGAGGGCAGTCCTGTGTGTACTCCTTGAAACGCTCCCAAGCCTCATGAAAGCTTTCTGAATCAAGTTGCTGAAAGCTTCCAATTCTGCTTCTCAGATATGTGGACCTTGACTTGGTGAAGAAATGCTGTAGAAAAGCAGCTCTTGTCTCTTCCCATGTAGTAAGAGATCCTGGAGGGATGGACTTTAACCATCTGATAGCTTTATCAGCTAAGGAAAACGGGAACAACCTGCATTTCAAAGCGCCTTGAGGAACTCCATTATGTCTGCTGGTGTCACAGACTCGCTCAAAATGCTCCAAGTGATACATCGGGTCCTCAGACGGGTTTCCATGAAACGGATTTTTCTCCACCAAATTAATGAGACCAGTCTTGATCTCAAAGTCTCTTCTCTCAATGGGAGGTGGGCGAATCCCAGAACGATCGGCATAGAATGCATCTGGTGTATCATAATGTGCAAGCGTCATCCTAGGCATGCCATAGTCTCCAGCCTGTTGTCTTGCAGCTACACCAGCCTGCTGATTATCACCAGCATTGTTGCCTTCTCGTTCATTTACAGGAATTGGATTTTGCGGGTTGTCCTGAAATTGGTCTTCTTGGTGTTCAGCCATTTCAACCTCTTCAGCGGACTCAAGTCTTTTCTTTTTCACTTGTCTCTCTAGGCGGCCGAGCTCTAACTCCAAAGGTATTAAATTCGATGATCCTTTGCTTCTAGTATGAAATCCGCTCATTCACCTGAAAACACAAACAGAAAGAGAAAGACAGAAACATTAGACAAAATAAAGAAAATGCTATAGTCTTAAACTGATCATTAACTCTAGGGTGACCAAATGGTCCCCGGCAACGGCGCCAAAAACTTGATGTCTCGAGTTTTAACCCGATTATCTAACTGCAAGTGCACAGTAAAGTACGCAGTAGTAATACGGGATCGAATCCACAGGGACCGATGATCACACGTAGAGTTGCAGACAAGTTAATAGCTACAGCGAAACAAGATATATTTTTGTTGGTTTTTATTTAATTTTCTCTAGTGTCACAAAGCATAAACAAGTTGTAAAAAGATGATTTAAACGATTTGAAAACTATTTTAAAACAAACGTTGGGCATTGGGAATTCTCAGGGATTTCTTTTTAATCAAGATACAATTAATGGCAGACACAGGGATATATTAAGAACCGTCTAGAACTCAAACACGATATTAGAATTAACCTACTTCCGTAGCGCTAATTCTCTATGTTATAGAAATCTCCACACTAACTTCCGCTGAGTTTCAATTTCTAAACAAGCATTAAGAACAGGTTCAATATGTTCACAAAGCGCAATAACATCAACTTCCGAGGGTTAAGGACACTTTGCTCATCTAAAGTATTTTCGGAAGTTCAAACAATCACTTTCGGTGCATCAAACAATCTGAAATCATGAACTAAGTGATCAATTCAGTTCAAGCAGTAAGAAATCCATTAGATGAAGAACCAAAACGTAATCCCTTAGTCTACACACGTTTTATGGATCAAAACATCAAGAAATCCCCTATGAGAACCCCTAAACCCAACTAGATGACTACTCACACATAACTAAGCAAGAACAAAACGATTTTGATGAAGAAAACATGATAAGATTGTATTAAAACAGAGTAAAGGTTCAGAAGATCTTCTCCAAATGGTTTTGAGATGAACTCCTTTACAAATCTTCACAAATCACACCAAAACAAGTACAAAACACTCAAATCTCTCTCTAGAACTTGTAAATCTCCTCCTTGGTCGCCCCTGGTCTTTTCTGAGTCTCAAAGGTCGAGTTCTTTTTTTGAATTATTGAGGGGAGTGGGTAAAAAGGAGTGAAAAGCTCGTTTGTGCGTGTGGAGCCCGTAGCGCCTGAGATCGGTCGATCCACATGGACCGGATCGGTCGATCTAGTGCATGAAAGCGTGGGATCGGTCGATCCACGTTGTCCGGATCGGTCGATCTGTTGCTCTGTGCGACCAATACTTCTCATGCAGTCCATTGTTCGGTCCATCTTGCTTCTGAATAAATCCCGAATGCGTTCTTTTCTTTCAAGCTATCTAGTAACCTGCATATTACACTTAAGAACACCAAAACGCATCAAATAGACCAAAACATTAATTAAAAACGACCATTTAATTGCTCCAAAACGAGTTTAAAACCGTTAAAAACACGGAATATCACCGCTCAATCAGTTTTCATTCCAGGAAGACTTCTTGTGGAAAATGTCCTCTTAGCAACAGAGATGGTGCAAGGCTACAATTGGAAATCAATCTCAAAACGGTGTATGCTAAAGGTCGATATCAAGAAAGCTTTTGATACCCTTAATTGGGATTTTATTATGAATACGATGGAAGCAATGGAGTTCCCAGAGGGTTTTAGAAATCTGATTAAGCAGTGTATCACTTCTGCGAGTTATTCGGTGGCAATTAATGGGGAGCTTTGCGGTTATTTCAAAGGTACTCGTGGCCTTAGACAAGGTGATCCGCTCTCCCCTACCTCTTTGTTTTGTCCATTGAAGTCTTCTCCCAGATGCTTAGCGCCAAGTACGAGGATGGCTCTATTGGTTTCCACCCCAACGCTATGGAGCCGGCTGTCATGCATCTGGCATTTGCTGATGATATCATGGTCTTCTCAGACGGTGAGAAGAAATCCCTAGAGTGTATCTCATCCACGTTTGATACTTTTGCTGCATGGTCCGGTCTGAACATGAACAAAGACAAAACTAAGCTTTTCTTGGCGGGAATGACTCAGAATGAAACCTTAGACATCTCGAGCCTTGGTTTCAAGATTGGTTCGCTCCCTGTTCGGTACCTCGGCCTTCCTTTGATGCATCGGCAGCTTAGGATCTCAGAATACAGGCCCTTATTGGAAAAGGTTGCAGGTTGTCTCAACTATTGGTCTGCTAAGGCGCTCTCGTATGCTGGCCGGTGTCAACTACTGTCATCGGTTATCTGTGGAACTATTAATTTCTGGGCCTCTGCATTTATCCTCCCTAAAGGATGTATTAACAAGATCCAGTCTATGTGCACGAATTTTCTGTGGGGAGGCCGTATTGATCAACGCTCAACAGCAAAAATCTCGTGGAAAACAATCTGCCTTCCTAAATCTGAAGGTGGCCTCGGCCTAAGGGACTTTGGGGTTTGGAATAAAACATTATGTCTAAAATTGATCTGGATTCTCCTTACAAAGACTGCTTCCCTCTGGGCTGATTGGGTAAAATCTTATAGATTGAATAATAGGAATTTCTGGAGCATTGACGAGGACAAGCAAACATCTCCCACGTTGCGGTCTCTGCTTCGTTTAAGACCCCTTGCTGCTCAGTTCATTCGAACTAGAGTTGGATCAGGCTCTGCAACAAGCTTTTGGTAGGATCACTGGACTCCCTTGGGACCTCTCATCAGGGCTCTCGGTCAGACAGGGCCGCGCGACTTGATGATCCCACTCTCTGCTCGTGTTTGTGATGCTTGTAATGACACAGGCTGGCTTCTGCGAGGGGCTCGTTCCGATGCTGCTCTTGAGCTTCAAACTCACCTAACCATGATTCATCTACCTATGCGCAACTCCCCTCCTGATCTTGTGTACTGGTACATCAACAATGAGTCTCTCGAAGCATTCTCAGCCTCTCGTGTTTGGGATGCCATTCGGCACCGTGAGCCACCTCTTCAATGGACAGCCTCAGTCTGGTTCAAGGGCAGAGTTCCCCGGCATGTGTTCAATTTCTGGATTGCTTATCATGACAGACTCCCAACTAAGTCCAGACTTGCGGCCTGGGGAATCAATATCTCAACAGCCTGCATTCTCTGCAACTCTGCAATGGAGGACAGAGACCACCTGTTTCTTCGCTGTCCAACAAGCGAAGTAATCTGGGCATGTGTACTGCGTAGACTTGGAGCTCATCATCATTCGTTTCATACGTGGACTGCTATGATGGATTGGCTTTCCTTAAATGACTCTAGGACCATCACTCTCCTGAAGCGTCTTGCGTCTCAAGCAACAATATACAACATCTGGACAGAACGCAATCGTAGGATCCATGACAATGTCATAACTCCACCTGCTATGATTTTCAAAACAATCGACCATAGCATCCGTGACGTTATTCTTGGTAAGAGAAACAACTCAAATTTCCGGAAGGCAATGGAGTTGTGGCTCTCGTATGAGTAGGATTATTCTTTAGCACTCCTCTGTTTCTAGGCCTAGCTCTTTTTTTATCTTTTTTTGTAAGAGCTGATCCTAGTATGATTTTGTAAGATTACAAACCAGCATCATTTTAAATGAAATTCAACCTTTTGGCAAAAAAAAGTGGAGCCGTCGAGGATGTGGCCAGGTCGCGGAGGAAGAGAGAAGACACGACCTTTTTTCAAAAAAGGTGAAAAACTAATTTCGTTTTTCTTTTGGTTACTTTCCGGCGCTAAATCAACTCTATGCTTATAATAGACGCTCTAATACACCGCCGTTTTCTTAGTAGCTTGTTGTTCAAGGTTACTACCTTTTTAGGTACCAAATCCTTTATGCATCTTGTTGTGGGAGATTGATAGTTAAATGGTTTGTCCTTCATCTCCTTGGATAGCTGTTCTGCGTTCGTCCCCGTGGCTCGTTGGTGTGATCTCCCAAGCATTATTTTGAGGTGCGTCTGATCCCTTAATAAAGTCTGGCTATTGATGTTCGTCTATCGTCTCCTTCCTCCTTCGGTAGTTCTTCTCGCTTGGGTAATTATTTGTTTGCTCTAGTTGTGCTTTCTGATTGTGCTGTATACCAAACTTGTTTGTAATGTTTTACGTCTTAATTTGTCTCTGGAGAATCCTGTTATTTTACTAGCTAACTACTCTGGAGGATGGTTGTCTCCTGTTGGCTTAGTATCCTTCAATGTATAATCCATGTTCACTAATCAATGAATCGTTTAGATTGCTTCCTTCAGAATAAACGATTGTGTGCTGCTCTTGTAGGTGCAAAAACATTCCTACATTCCTAACAATATAGTTAAAATAACTCTATTGGAGGATGAATAGTCTGACTATAAACATTAGTTTTCCCATATTTTTTATATATCTAATCACACATATACAGGAAAATAATATTATATAATTATATTGATTATGAGTATACCGTATAAATGGTTTGTTATATCTTTCAGTTAAGCAAAATCTACAAAATTTAGCATAGTGCGGCAATAAATGACTACAAAATTAAACAAACCATAGCGAAGAAACATAAATCAAAGATAGAAATCAAATTTGGTAGGAAAAGGAGAAACAGCAAACGATCGAGGACGTTTACAAAGCTGAGTCTTGTATTTACAAAGATACGGCAGGTATTGTATGCTTCCTGTTATTATGTCTGTCCAACCCTGCCGTACGTGTCAAGTAACCAGCACTACCTTCCGGTGCATAGCACAGTTTCATCTCCGCACCCTTTCCAATGGTCTTCCGTGTTCCACCCACTGAATGAAATCAATTGAGAAGCCAGGGACTAAAACAATTCCATCTGCTGGTTGATCCGGATCTGAAGGATGATCCGTGCCAGTTGTAGAAGTGAAGGATTTGTACATGTTATCTGACGACATGGAGCTGTACGAAAAAATTTTAGATTATTATTTCGCCAAGCTTGTATACATATGTATCTCAACTTACTTAGAACAAGGTTAATGTTTGAATATTCTAAAGAGGCTTCCAAGGTGACATGGTAATATATCAGAATGCTATCTAGTAACGATGTATAAGGGATCAATAATAGTTTTTACCTGCTACGTTCAAACATCTCCTCTGCCGTAGTGAATTTAGCACTGTATGAGTGTGAAAAACCAGGTACATCATCAAGCCAGCGAGAATCAGACGTAGAGCTACTGCCTGGAAACATTTGTCTTGACTCTGTTCCTCTAAAATGATCTTCATCGCGAATAGCTGAGTGGACGCTGAAGATGTTATCAAGAATCAGAAAAGAGTAACATGCAATGAATGCTTGCAACAATTTAAAGAGACTCTGATGAACCACCTTGAAGAAGATGAATCTTTTTCATAGAATCCAAATTCTGAAGTGGTTTCCCAGCCACCGTCTAACCCTTCACGTGAAGGCTGGGGATTTTCGAGTACTAGCTTCTTTGAATCCAAACCCTCCAAGAGGAGGTTATCGGAAAAGGATCTCGTAAGTTTTGACCTGCAGTTCATATTGTGTATTTGGAAGATATCTTAGTCTTTTGCAGCTATATGCCAACTTCTAAATTCTAAGGAGTTTCCGTGGTCTGCTGGTTTAGTCAACAAAACTATGTACCTCAGGTTTTCGATATCCAAGTTAGGATTACTACTTTTAGTGTTGCGCTGGTCAGAATGCAACTCCCACAGGGCTGGCCTCCCTAGCTGAGGCTTGAATTTCCCCAAGAACCTGTTAAAAGAAATAATCTCTAGACTAAACAAACATGTAGCAGTAGCCAGAGCTGGACCTGATAAATATGGGACCTAAAAATAATGTTACCAGTAAAGCTACATGATATTTTTGGTTATTATTAGCCCAAGAAAAATATATATATCTTTTCCGGCTCTAAAGCACATGATTCATTGGCTTTTATTCAGGTTTGGTCCTGCATGTAGCTATCAAAAACAATAGATGGAAAGTTAGTAATATGAAGCTTACACATTGATGGCGTCCTGCTTTTCGCTGTCTTGATAAGCGTTGTTGTGGTAGCGATGCACAGCTGTTAGCATATCACGGTGCTTCATCATCATGTTCCAATCACCTCTCAAAGCACTGAACATCTGTTAAACCATAATATGTTTTTGAAAAAAAATTGTTACTCGTAGTTCAAAGTTCCAACTCAAGCCTAGAAGAAAAATGTGTTGGAAAACCTATCACCTTGGTATGCGCGTCCGAGCCAGCATACTGCATTGCAATTAAATGACCCATTTTTTCATAAGCTTCCATCAATTTCTCTGCCAATGGATTGTTCGTATCGACAACAGGAGGTCCTCTAATACCCAATAGATGCAGCTGATGATCAAGAACTACCAATCCGTTGGCATACTGAGCAAAATTAGTACGATCCAAGCAGTCTAAGCAGTTTGACCTTAAGACCCCTTTTTGAAGCTTAAAGATATCTGCCTTCAAACCTTCTTTTTCTGCACTAATTGCTTCTTCATCTTGATTCGGAATAGGGTTACTGGATCATGGTAGCATTAGTATTAGTACTTACCAACCGACGTGCAATAAAATCATAATCTCTATTATTAAAAGAGGAGTACCCATTAAAAAATACCCCTGAGTTTTCTAACTTATTTACACAAAATTAAATTAAACTACATATTTTAATGCTTGTCTTTTCCATTTAAATTAATAAGTTTTTCTTAATCAAATTTAAACTTAATGTCATTAAATAAACCTACCTATTTTAATGCTTGTCTTTTCTAGTTAAATTAATGAGTTTTTCTTAATCAAATTTAAACTTAATTTCATTAAATGAACCTATAAATACATCATATTTAACGTAGCTTATTACGTACGAGTACGGCCCAATAATGAAGTTGAATTTTATTTTTACGAAAACGTGAATCACTTAACTTATGTAATATTTAAAATATATTAACTACAATATAACAAATGCATATAATCTACCTATACTTTAGTTTGAAATGATCATGTTCAAGTTTTATATAGTCAACTTACATCATGCATCGATCGATGTACAATATTCAAACCACCTATAGTTTTCGTTTACTTTATAGGATGTATCAACCAACTAATCATCCCAATGATTTTCTAAGCTTTATAAAAAAATAAATCAACAAATACAAACTCAAAATCCAATATCTTCTATTAATCAAAACATAATATCTTCAATGTCGTATCTTTAATGTACCTATTAAATATAGAAAATATAACCATAATTACACTAATTATAATAATAGATTTGATTCCAACCAATTGATCTATTACTTCGGTAATTGATTTGCTTGCAGAAGAGAAAACAATAAATTTAAAATTTATAAGAATATAAAGATATAGAGATTCCAACCAATTACCTATATTTGCGTATGATTTCCGCATAATAAGTTTCAAATTGAACATTAAAAAAGATAGAGAGATTTTTTTTAAATCTTTTACCGACACAAACTTAAACAAAACGAAGAGTTAAATGTAATTTTTTTTTGTTACACTTCCCGGAAAAAAACGGTTACAACATGAACTTTCATAATATGGTCTTTTAACATATTAATGTTATGGACATTTAATAATTATCTTGACGAAAAACAAAGACTATAAATAATTTATTATTAATAAAATTATGAAATTATTTACAATTTGATGACTAATTCATCACCCTTTTTTATATGTTAAATTTTTCATAGAAGTTTAAAAATCATTTTATTTTCTTTAAACATGTATAACTAATTTATAATCTTTTATGCCATACTAAGTCATAATATAATATTTCTTCATATTTTACATTAATACCATTGTTTTTATATATCGTCTACAATTATCTAATTACGTCTATTTGTTCAACTTTTTATATGATATCGAATATTCATCGTAAATAGATGGTTTAAGATGCCAAAAAAATTATTTACTTGGTGAATATAATACATCAAATATTACAAATACATTATTTAGTTAAATAAATAATCAAAACCCGAAAATTCAAACCCGCGTTGGCGCGCGGATCAGGATCTATTGAAAGACTTCATTCGAAGGATATATATACAGGTATATATATATATATATAAACTTACTTAAAAAATGATTTGTCCTATACCTGAAGGAGCTTCACAGAAAAATAAGTTAATTAAACCCAATGCTCTCTTCGCATAGGCACACAAGTACTCGAATGCAGCATCAGCTCCAGTGGAATATTCAAGGAAAAAGGGAAAATTTTTAGGAGGTACTTATAAAAACAACACACCAACTTATGCTTGATATAAATGCAACACCTTTTGTAGTGTTCGTGTAGATCAAAATGAATTGCCTCTAAATAGTTCTCCTTCATGCATCCGTTGATAATCCAGATTGCCTTTCTAAAATCTTCCAGTAAGATGTTTTCTCGATGCTTCCCTTTCTGATATCACAAATAGCAAGGATACACACTCAATCTTCCATAAATTAAACTCAAATGTATTAAAACTTGACTTGACCTAGAAAATGAGAAAGCCCACTTTTAGAAGATTCAGGCAGAACCAGCCACTCTCGCCTCACCGGAATGATATGGAATCATGATCATTTGACTATCCACTACACCATAAACAGTATGGCCACATATCTCGCCCACTTTTTTCTTTTTTTAATCACTAGCATGTAATAAGGCCCCAAGAATTTCACAAACCCTGCACCAAGAGAATCCCCATAAGTTCAAAACGACACACAAACATTAAGAAAAAAAGGAAAAGCAATGCTTGGAGACAAAGTTCCTCAGTACCAATGATTCCATAGCAAGTAGTCTCTGCTCTAAGGCCACCATACTCCTGGTTCCCACGACTTATCCATTTTTTAAGCTGGACGATTTGTTCATGTGTATACCTTGTAGGATCTTCAAATAAATTCAACTCGTTTGGATCGGTTCGATCAATCTTAAGTATCCTCCAAAAGGTTTTCTTCTTGTCTCTCCCAATCAAGTAAAAATTTTGCACAAACAACGAATATATTCACAAACAACATGATATGTTTTATATTATTACAAAAATTACTTGCAACATTGTATGTCAAGCTAAGGGTTCATGCAACCATATGAAACCAAACAGTTTCATCAAACATAAACCGAACCATCTTACATAATTTAAAGGGCAAATCTCCAAAATGGCATCTTTCTAACTTTATATCACAAAAATAGCATTCAAAAACTAAAATGACCAAAATAGCATTTTATCAATTGAAAATTTTAATTTTTTTATTTTTCAAAATTTGAAATCTTATCCCCAAAACCTAATTTCTCAACTCTAAACCCTAAACCCTAAACTCTAAACTCTAAACCTTAAACCCTAAACTCTAAACTCTAAACCCTAAACCCTAAACTCTAAACCCTAAACCCTAAACACTAAACCCTAAAATCTAAACCCTAAACCCTAAACTCTAAACCCTAAACTCTAAACCGTAAATCCTAAACCCCACCCTTTAACTCTAAACCCTAAATTTGTGACCTTTGATAAAACATTAAGTGCTATTTTTGTGACTTTTGACCTTGAGTACTAGTTTGGGAAAAAAAAACTTGATTTAGTGCTACTTTGTCTTTTTCTCTAATTTAAATGCAAACTGGAAGATAATTATAAACGTATTTATTGGTATTTGAGGGTAAATGATCACATAGCAATTTAGAAGAAGAAGAAGAAGAATATTAATATAAGAGAAAGTTCAAGATTTTGTACAGTTAGAGTGCGGTAGAGCATGAACTTGTGAAGAACGGGCACGTCAACCAATTTGCGCATCGTCTCTGATCCCATCGGACCAAATGAAATTGAAACTTCGAACCTGGAGAAACTATAAACCCGAGATAGATAGAGCGTCTCAGGGGCGATAAGTCAAATAGATAAGGAAGAAGACTATTGGATAGAAGAGTGGAGGCGTCGAGGATGTGATCAGGTCGCGGAGGAAGAGAGAAGAGAAGACTTGTTTAAAAAAAGGTAAAATACATTTTGGATCAGCTTTTTTTAGTCTTTTCGGCGCTAAATCGACTATATATATATAGACTATGTACGTGGCCGCTTCCGAAGTAGCTTGTTATAAAAGGTTACTACCTTTTCTGCGTATCAAACCTTTTTTCTCTCTCCTAAAAGTAACATCTATGCTCCATCTGCATATTTTAAAATTTTCAAATATATTAATAAAATATTTTAAATTTTATCTAAAAAACATATTTTGTGATTATCTATTTTTAATAAAATGAATAGAAACAGAACTTTTAAATACTATATAAATGTCGAGAAAAAATATATTTAAATAAATTTTAAAATCGATACTAATATAAAAGTGTTAATCTTTTTTTGAAACACTTTTTGTTTTAGAAACACATAAAAATGTTAATAAATAACAGTAATTTTGTAAAATTATTGAAATCTATAAACACCAATATATACTACCTTCTCTTACTTACTAGAATTGAAGATGATATCAATATATGTTTCAGTTCAATTTTTTTTTACAAAACTACGTCATGTTATCTGATGTCTGACCGATGATGGTAGCTTCGCAATGCTTTCTAAAAAATACAGAAAATGTCTTCTCACGTCTTCCCGAACCATGTCAAGTGGTAGTTCGCAATACTAAATTTTAACGAAAAAAAAAAGGCAATGTCTAAACGACTTGCTTTATTTTTTTTGTTATTAAAGACTTTGGTATCAGATAAATAAAACAATGACTGGCATCGCATCATGTAAACTTTGATTCCTTTCACAATCACTAGCATTGACAAAACCGAAAACCCCCAATTATTAGGAATACTATAATCAAAGACAAAACAATTTTGACCTTTTATAAATTCATCACGAGGTATATGTATATAGAGTTTACGCTCTGTTTTAAAACCATATATTGATCGTTTTGGTCTGGACCAGCCAAGCCCGGCCCTGAATAGAAGCAAGAGAATCATAGGCTTGGAGTCTTGGAAAAACTTATTTAGTTTATGGATCAAATTAAGACAATGCACTTTAGTAGGTAGCTCTCCTGGTAATTCTGGTCTGGAAATTGGTTAGGCTCCCATTACATTCTTCATAGACCTCCTTAAGGAACTCTTCCATGAACTCGTGCATTTTCTCTAACCTCCTTCTACCCGCCGGATATATTTATTTGAACTACCCCAATTTCTGGAAGAGATTCGATAAGTGCTAGACCTGATCATTCGTCTTGAGACCTGGAAGCAAATCCAAGGAAGTTGATCATCATCCTGTTCCTATACAATTTGAATGGTTAACACTGATAGTAAAATTTTCTTAAGAAACTAAATTTGTATCTACCTGAGTAAGAAAGCAAAGATTAATACCTATCTACAAAACCCCATATATTTTGCCAGAAATCAGAATTGTACTCAAATATAGAGATCAATTGATCATTAAGATAGATTGAAAGTTTAGATGATCACTTCGGATTTGTTTCCAGGTTTGTTGAAAGCAATTAATACATTAGAATGATTAAAGGAAATCAATTCATTAGAAGGATAGAATCAATCATTTCGTGAATAAATGATCAAGCTGTCATTTTATCGTGATACTTGCGACAATTAACTGTTAATTTTAGTCCAAAAAAATAATTAAAATGTTAATGTAATGCAACTATAAGGTGTCCTATGTTTTCTTTTTGTTATGGCGGCATGGCATCATGTTCTTACACAATACGATGATTATACGTGTTATGTGATCGTAAAACGCGATTCGCTTATATTTTGCTCGGCCATATCTTACGATAAAAATATTCTATGCATCATAATTAATTATCCAACGACGAGTAAAATGGAAACAATATCTTAAACAGTACATATGTTTCTATAAATTTGCAACACATGTTCACGTATGGTAGCTAAAGGTACGTTTGATATGGAATCGTTCCAAAAATAGTTAATTATTTGAAAGTGCATTTAATATAAAATTAATTACCATAAATGGATAAAATTCTCTTTCTTCCCATATTAAACCCATGAACAACTATAAATACCTTTTTAAGACAAACCCTAACGATATTTTCCATCCCTCTCTCTTGTCTGGTCATGGAAGAAGTAAAAGAAACTTTACCGACTACTTTCTTGAAACCTAATGAACAACTTCAAAACCCTAACGTGTTGGTTACTCAAACCAAAAAAGAGTTGACAAAACCACGAAACCCTAAAACGAGCCGAGGTCGACAGAAGATTGAGATCAAAGAGATCAAAGAGGACAGCAAGAGACATGTAACGTTTTCGAAACGACGCCGCGGGCTGTTCAAGAAAGCCGCTGAGTTGAGCGTTTTGACCGGTGCAAAAATCGCTGTGGTAACGTTCTCTAAATGCGGTAGGATCTACAGTTTTGGGCACGTGGATTCGTTGATGGACAAGTATCTTCGCAAGATTCCGGTGAACTTGGATGTATATTCAGGTGGTGACTCTGCGGAGGAGGGAGGGAGGCCGTGGTGGGAGAGGCCGGTGGAGAGTGTGCCGGAGGAGGAGTTGGAAGAGTACATTATGGCGATGAGTGTGTTAAGAGACAAGTTAGGTACGAAGATTAATGACATGGGGAGTATTGTTCCTGCATGGCCAATCAACATGATGGGTTGGAAGCCACAGATGGATATGCAAAGCATGGGGGATGTGACTGATGGGGTTACTCGATGCCGTCTAGGTCAAAACGGATGATTGATATTTAGTGGTCTCGTGGAGTATTAATTCATTTAAGTATTTGATTTTTAGATTTGTTGAGTTTAGTTATATGAATTCATTTCATTCAGATTAATCCTTCTTTTTTCTTGTATTTTTGTTACAGTACTTTGAAAGTTAAATCCATATTTATGCTTTTGTTTAAATTATGTTAAGTTTTGCATCATAAACTGACTCGAAGTAAATAAAGAGCTAAGGGCTTGATGTAAATAAACTCCTTAGCTCAAGCGACAACATTCTTCTCTTTTAGTTGTGACAGCTTGCAAGTGAGCTTCATGGCTGGATCTATAACATCCAAGCTTTTCAAAAGATGGAATCCTAGTCCTCCAAGATCAAGACCAATATTGGAGTAGAATTCATTCGATGAGCATCCAGAATAAAAATGTTTAGTCAATAGTTCGACAAATGAGTCAGTAACCGATCTCTACAACTTATCATCTATTGGTATACCATAGGATAAAAAGGTTAATAAATTCCGCACTGAATTTCTCACACGATGTGTTTAAGTAAAGAGATCATGAGGAACTTTTTTTTTGGGTAGGAAATTGGGAGAAAAAACTCCCAATATTTATTTAAAAACAAACTTCATACTACAAACGAGTTTATCGTGGCCTTAGAGATCCATCAACATCCTCACGCAATAAGGTAACAACATCTGACGGCACAGCGTCTAACACATGAACTAAACCATCAGCTAAGTTAGCTAAACCATCAGCTAAGTGGTTTGCTTCCCTATACACATGAACTATTCGGACCAACCAGTCCCTTGTTAAGAAGCCATAGCACAAATGTACAAGGAAAGATAGCGGATGAGTGTCCCCAAGCGATCACAAGCCCATAGTATACTCCCCAAAGCTCTGCCAAGGGGGCAGAGCACCTTCCTATGTTAAGAGCAAAACCGTCACACCACTCACCCTCACCATTACGCAACACTCTCCCTGCAGACGCCGGTCCCGGGTTCTCATGAGAGGCCCCGTCAGTGTTAAGCTTCATCCAACCCACCCGAAGCGGCGTCCATCCTATCATCCTTGTGACACTGCTACCACAGTCCATACCCCCATTCTCCAATTCATTGGTTGACATCACTTCTTTAGCCAAGTTACGTAGAAATTGTACTCTATCTCTCCAAAAACATTCTCACATCTCCACTTCCATCCCCACCACGTAACCAAAGCAAAAATTGTGGTCCAAGGAACTCCACTCCTTGCGTCCTTATCACATAGATTACAGTAAAGCCATAGCCACTCAAAAGGCATCGAGAAGAAAGCATGTCTCCTCGTAGATGGAACAAATCTATTTCATATTCCTGTCATTGTTGGACAATCTCTAAGAACATGCGAGAAGAAAGCATGTCTCCTCGTAGATGGAACAAATATATTCCATATTCCTGTCATCGCTAGACAATCTCTAAGAACATGCAAGGTTGTTTCGATCCCTCCCTTATAAACCTGACACACATCAGTTTCACTAAGGTGCCGTCTATATCTCTCTGCGTTAGTCATAATCGCCTGCATTAGTCATGAGGAACTTATGCAAAGGAAGATGCCACCATGTGTTGTACAAGAGAGTCCAACGAGGAAGATAGTGGAGACTATCCACAAGATGACGTGAAGCTTAAAAGACGACGTGATGCAAATAAAAGAGGGGGTTTGATGCACACGTGAGTATGTTCTAACAAAAATAAACAATTTTTTGAAACAAGAATATAATATATGAAAACGAAACTTTTAACTATGGAAAAGCATGCAAAAGTTCAACAATGTTATAATATTATATTTTTCTTTCTTTCTTTCAAGAACATTATGTTTGGAACTCATCCATGAAAAGAAACGGCATGGTTCTCCTTTTCTTATTATTGCTCAAAGTAAAGAGATCTTTAAAACAGAATCCCCTTAGTCGCGGAACTCATCCATGAAGCTCTTGTGAAACTCAGTGAGACGGTTCACGATGGCCGGAATCTTATCTTCTTGAGGGAGTATAGTGCACCTGAAATGCCATGTTCCGGGTACCTATACATCAATCCCACCAAAAACACACACAAGATTAGTAACAACAGTTATTAAGTGAGGTTTTGTTTGGAGAAAAAAATCTTTGTAAGATTCATCAAACCTGTCTAAATCCAGAACCAGGGACAACGACTATTCCTGTAGCGTTTAAAAGGCGTTTGCAGTAGAACGCGTCCGGTGCAGTCTTAGCAGCTTCTGCAGCTGCAATCGCCTTTTGTGGGAGGTTGATGCAAGGGAATAGATACATAGCTCCTTCAGCTCTGTTGCATGTTACACCGTCTAACTTGTTCAAAGCTTCTTCAAGGGTCTGTGTGGCTCAACTCAAAACTCATTAAAACCATAACAAAAATCTAGTTCCATGATTGCTAGTAAGTGCTATGTGAATGGCTAACCTTTGCACGTGTTGCTAAAGACGAGAGGATCCCCTCTTTCTCTGCTATGTATGAATCATAGGAGTCATCACCAGGCTGATCAAATTACATTAAAGAGCTGTTAAAGACAATTGAGCTTTTAAACCAAACCAGCTGTTAAAGTAATACAATACCTTGGGAGGGCTCATGACGAGGCTGGCGAGAATTTGACCAGAGATGTTGGAGCAAAGATTAACAGAAGCCACTTTGTATATCTGTTCTCTAACATCAGAAGTGAATCCAGTAACCTCCATGTAACCGCCTCTCTTCCCACACTCTCCGTAGTACCCTATTGAAAGAAAGGAGTACACTTTTGAGACTAATTGTACATAGAAAAGGACTAAGAAAGAAATTGTTTTCAAACCTTTGGAGATAGATTGGAACGAGACCAAGGAGATGTCCTTCTCACCGTAGCCCATAGACCGAGCTACTTTCTTGAAGGAGTGGAATTTTTTGTCAGGGACGTAAACGTTTTCCTGATAAACCTCGTCTGCTAGAAGCACCAAGCCTTCTTTCTTACAGAAATCAACAATGTCACGCTGGTTTTCTTCTGACAGAACCTTTAACCAGGAAAAATAACAGGCTGAAAAGTTCAGACAAACTGTAAAATCTGGATGGAAATAGATTTGTGGTTTAGTCTTTACCTGTCCTGTAGGGTTACCAGGGTTAATGACGGCCAAGGCTCTTACGGTGATGCCCTTTGACTTAGCATCCTCCAGTTGCTTCTTCAGCTCAGATATTTCAAGACCCCATCCTGATGCTTCGTCAAGGTAGTATGGAACCTACCACAAGAAGATGACAGCAATCAGAAAGAAAGAAAAAAAAAAGAAACTTGGAAGAGTCACTATAGACATGCATCAGAGAGACATAAAGGAATATACCAGACTTCCACCGTGAAGGGCAATAGAAGCTGAGTACAAGGGGTACTGAGGAATAGGGCAAAGGATTCCATCTTTCTCTGAACTTATGAGGAGTTGCATCATCATGTGAACCTAAAAGAACGAGAGTAACATTACTAACCTTTTTTCTGTAATTTATATAAGTTTAGGGAAAGTTTGATGACTGGTTACCCCAGGGCTTGCACCATCTGTCATGAAAATATCATTAGGATCAGCAGGGAAACCGTCACGGGCTTCGATTCCAGCAGCTATCGCATCACGTAGTCCCTTGATACCCTGAGAGACAAAGCAGAAGATTAAGAGAGTGTATCATCCATCATTCACTGTTTAAGATTGACAAAGGCCACAAAACCTGGCTGTGGCTGTAAGCACCGGTAGCTTTCCCGGGGATTTGGTCGAGGATCTTCCAAGCACGATCAATAGAATCCGAACTGATAGAAAAATTGCAACATCCATTGGTTAAACAAAATCTTATACCACTAGAAGAAGGAAAAAACAAACAACTAAGATGCTGAAATTGTAGTGAGGTTAGAACATATAAATGGTACCTGAACAAACCATGTGTAGCACTCTCGTCCAACAAAGCTGTGTGGGAACACAAAGCAAGAACCTGAGACAAATGGATGGCACAAGTTAACTCATGACCAATACATGGAACAAACCAGAAGCAGAAGTACCAAGCTAACTTGTTTACCTCTCTGAAGAATGTTATAGGCTGTTGGCCAAGAGATTGAGGATTTCCAATATTACAGTAGATAATCTGCCAGAAGAGTAAGTTAGAATCAAGTCTCACGACACCAAAAGGACTACACAATGATGAAAACATACCTCATCAAAGGGATAAGCGTCCTTGTTAGTCTTCAAATCATCTTGCAACCTCTGTGGGGTGGGTGGAAGAGGAGAAAAAGCAAAAATGAGTAAAAAAGTTTCAACTTTAGAAGAATGAAAATTTAAGGAGAAAGATGATTGCTTTTACCTGAGCAATGCTGACAATCTCTCCACGGACAGCATACTCACATTTCAGAACCTAACAAAACCCAAACAAAAAAAAACACATCTCACTAGCGTCAGCTGCAAGATGCAGAACAACTTTGTCTAATAAACAAAAGCATAGCCTAAAATATAATATGTATCGTTCATGTGTCAATGATCTGAATCCCTAAACAGCTTCTCAACAGACTAATCTCCAAAAAAAAAAAATTAACAACAGAAAAACAAAAGACTCTCTCTACCTTGGGGTTGATGGAGTCGAGAGTAACGGGAATAGAGGAGGATGATGAAGAATCAGAGCCAGGCATGTCGGATGAAGAAGAAGAAAAGAGACGCGGAGAAGAAACAGTGGTAGAATCGGAAGCGGAAGGACGGAGAAGAGAGAGGAGGCGGAGGTTATTGTGATGATGAGGTTGAGGACGACGACGACGAGTCTGATCAATGAGATTTTTGGCTTGGCCAATCACGAATCTCCGCATCTGTGTCGATAGATTATACTTTGCTGCTCTCAATCTATTCGACTGCTCAATTACCAAACTTTCCGATTACTCCTATGCGCTCCCTTTCACCCTGTTTTTGACAATTCCTTTTCCGACCACCGACTTGGAATTTACGGAATTTTGCATTTAATTTTATAAGATTTTTTTTTTTTTTTTCAAAAACACACTTTTAAACGAATATTTTTCTTATTTTTATTACCTTATATCTTTATGTCAAAAAAAAAATCATTCATATAGTCCAAATAATGCATATCTTAATATACAATGGTCTCTACTCTCTATTCTATAATATACAATGTAGGATTAACAATTCAACATAAACAACTTCTGGAATCTGGATCGTAAATTCGGACAAAACATGTCTTCTTTCCTTTGGTCGAACAAAACTACATGTTTATTGTTCGAAGTCAGCAGCGACTAAACCGTTTGTTTAAAAATACGTTTTGGGCCATTATAGGCCCGGATTGCCGCTAAATCTCTCTTCTGGCCCAACCCAAAAAGTTTGATTCAAAGAACCAACCCTTCTACTAGAGGTGGACACTTTACTCGATACCCGAACCCGATACCCAAACCCATACCTGATACCCAAACCCGATCTAAAAAACCTGAACCGAAACTAGTGTGCATAATGTTTTGCAAAATTAGTTTTGCAACATTATGGTCGTCACAGAGGATGGTTTTCAAGCGTGAGACACAAAGAAGTGAAGAACACAGAGAAAGAAGTTGATCATTGTATACTTTAGGGTTTAAGCACCAAACCGAAAAGACAGCTAAGGCTGATGATATATCTCTTGAAAAAGAAGAAATAACTAGACCTTTCCTTTCCAATGAGACTAACCGGAAGGTACAAGAGATCATTAGTTCAACTGGAAAGAACCCTGACAATTGTGTCGGAAGTACAACCAGTTCGAGTGACCGCTGGAACGAAACTAATATTATATGATGTGGTGTTTCGGGTCTGGGGGATTAGGGGCTTCGGCCCAAACCTCCTTGTAATTCAAAAAAAAAAAAAAATTAGCGGGAAGAAGCATAACACACGGAGGTTGAGAGTTTGAAGGTGAGACTACACGACGAGTGTGAGGATTCTCTAAAGTCTCTTTTCTTGATCCATAAGACTGAATACCTCAAAACTAAATGATGAGTTCATATATTTCAAGTAGATTACATAATTAAGAAAAAAAAGTCTAGTTACCTATTCTACCAAAAAAAAGAAAGAAACATATATAGAAGATCTAAGAAGGAAAATGAAAGACAAAAAGAAATGTAAATTTAAGGTTTTGTTGCTTCTGTGATCTGATGTTTCCTACTTCCTTGAACACCAACAGGGAGGTTATACCTGATTCCAAAAAAGAAAGCACACTCTTCATGTCAGTTACAACTAAAACTCATATTTGGGGATGCATAAAAATCAAAACTGGAATGTTTCTTGTTTCTTCTTTACTTGTTCTGACTAGGGTTTGAGCCAGTCCTTGGGATTCTTCGGAAGCTATCATTTTCTCCTCTAAGCGGCTTTTCTTCCTTCATTTCCTTGCTTGTCTGCAAATCTCTCACAGCTTGACTAGAATGTGTCATCCTTAACAGAGGACGTCCCTGTACGCTATGCTTGCTGCTACAGAAAGCTACTAGTAGCAGAAGAACCAGAGCCACTGACCAGTATCTCTTCATTGTTGACTTTTCTTCTTGTAATTACTTTAGGAATCTTGAACGCTCTTAGGTTTGTTTTTGTATTTTTATTTAGAACTGAAACTTTAAGAAAATTTTGGATAGAGATGTTAGAGACACTGGGAAAGAGAAAGAGAGAGAGAGACTTGTGTATAGTTTGTTGCTTTATAGAATAAGATTCCATGGGGTTGGAACACATAGTTATGGGGATCTGATCACGTGATCTTACTTTGACTGATGTAATTAAATCGGATGGTGAGTTAGTTATCTTTAATCTTAATCATTTACTAGAGACAAAGTCACAAAGGATCCACATTACCTAACTCATATAAATGCTCAGATGGTGGTCATGTGATTAGACCACGTGATTTCTGCCTACTGTTATTGGGGAACTCAAAAGAGGCTGAAACTTAACTTTGTTATATGTTTTTTAATCGTTAAGCTGTGAAGACATAACTTTGGAACTTGTAGGTATTTTGCTCAACTCCAATTTTCAGAAGTAGATAGTTGCAGGTAAACCAGCTGGTTTGTCTCTCTATTAATCACTACTTTTGTTTTTTCTCCTCTGCAAAATTGTATTATTTCTTTTGCAGTCATATATATATTTTTTAGTAAGGGAAAATTCCATTATTTTAAATGAAGAGAAAAGAAAAAACAAAATTTGATTGGAAGAACCGGCACAGATTCTTGAGATGAGTAGAGATCCTCAAGTCTTGAGTAATAGAGAAAAGTGCATTACGCAATTTTAGTTTTTTAATAAATTAAAACCATATTGGGAAGGATTTTCTTTAAGATATATGACTAATCATCAACTAGAAGTAGGGTTTTAAGTTAATAAAAAAAGGTTTTAGTGAGAGAACATGTGGCTAATAAGTTACTACTAGGGCTGGGCAAAAATTTCGAATATGAAGAACCAAACCGAAACCGACCCGAAAAAGTAGTACCGAACCCGAACTGAAATTGATTAAATATTTGAACGGGTTCAAAATTTTGGTATCTAAAGAACCAAAACCAAATCTGACCCGAACCGAAGTATTTCGGGTACCCGAATGTATCCGAAATAGATTTTTATACCCCCATATATAAATATATTTTAGATTTAATGTTTATTAAAAATATCCAAAATATATAAGATATTTTTAAATTATCAAAAATACTTGAAAATATATACAAATAGTCAAAAGTAAATGTCTAAAATAACTAAAATATACTCAAAACACCAAAAATACTTGAAATATATATTGATTATATATCCAAATATTCTAACCAAATCAAATTATATGTTAAGTTTAGGTATTTTGATATATGTTATTCAAATTTGTATGTAATATATTATTTTGTTTATAGATTTTGAGAAATTTAAATCATATAATGAATTTTAAAATTTTAAAAATAATTTTAATGGGTTATCCGAATCCGAACCGAATCCGTAAAGATCCGAAACTTAAAAATATCCGAATGAGACTGAAATCTTTGACTCCGAAACTCGAATAAACCCGAACCTAAGACGAATTGGTACCCGAACGTCCACCCTCAGGTACAACTAATCGGACCGGTAAAACTTGTGGGGATTAATTGTTGAATTTGGTTTGGTCTGGTTTAGCTAAACTAGCTGGAAAGTTTTATCATATTTCCCCAACTTTTTTTTCCTTCTTGTTCTTGGATCTGGTCTTCTCCGCCTGATGTGATCTCCTTCGTCTTTTCGCGTCTCTGGGTAAGTACGAAGCTTGGCTTGCAACTGGATTATCTATCGAATTGCAGTTGATTCGAGTTGATTTTGTCTAATATCAAAAAACCATTTCTAGGGATTGCCATTTCTTGATTTAGCTAGAAAATCGTATATTTTGGGGGATTCTTGTTGAATGACTTTGGATGATTCAAGTTTCATCTGCTATTGTGTCTGTGTGACTTCTTCTGTGTTTTTGTTGATGATCTAAAACAGGATTTAATTAACAGTAGCTGCAGCAGTTTATTCAATTAGTCCAATATAGTACATAGATGGCAGAAAAGGCTTGTATAAAACGTCTCCAAAAGGAATATAGAGCACTCTGCAAGGTACAACTCTTTTGAGCAGGACTCAAGATTCCTTTATTTTTCATTCTCAACCAGTTTTTTTATGTCAACTTTTTAAATATGTTCCTCTACATGTATGTACGTATGTGAATGTTTTTCTTTGTTCTTGGTCAAGAGAAAGTTTCATATTTTCTTTTGTGATTATTTTTTATGATATGTTCTGTTTTTCTGGGCCTGTTAGGAACCAGTCTCCCATGTTGTGGCTCGTCCTTCCCCAAATGACATTCTCGAGTGGCGTAAGCCTTTTCTATCTCTTTATCTCTATTTTTGTCTATGTTTCTCTTACTTGATGAGGTATATTTGATGGACATATTTTTTTTTCACTTGGGAATATACAAGAAACTATGAAACAATGGGACATGACACGTCACACTGTAATTATTTACTTTTGAGTCTTTGATAGAATGGTGAAGATTAGTTTATCAAAGGTTTATAATAAGTTCAACACAAAGATTTGATTTTTTTTTTTGTTTTCTTCTCCATTGTGTTCGGTTGTCAGTGTTAGCCTGGTTATGGTTAGGGAGTTTCAGCCTTTATAGTATTACTGCATTTAGAATTTAAATAGAGGTTACTAACAAAGAGTTGAATTATTAGCGTTAATCTTACAGATTATGTGCTGGAAGGTAGTGAGGGAACACCTTTTGCAGGTGATACTCTTCTTCCTGAAGTTTCTTGTTGGTTTTTTTTCTTCTGCGTCCCTATGAGTATCTTAATTTTATACTTGAACAGGTGGATATTACTATGGAAAGATCAAGTTCCCTCCAGAGTATCCTTACAAGCCACCCGGAATCACGTATGTTCTTTGGTTCTTCAGAATTTTTCTCTCAGTATTACTCTTTATCTCGGTTTATAGTCCACCTTCCAATGAGCCCCTTTGTTGTTTGCCACAGAATGACTACACCAAATGGTCGATTCATGACACAAAAGAAAATCTGTCTGTCTATGAGTGATTGTAAGCTCGATAATGCACTTTCTATATGTTGTTTATTTGCAATTAAGTGCTTTCATTATCTGAATAACTTGTACATGACATTTTCAGTTCATCCAGAAAGCTGGAACCCAATGTGGTCTGTGTCAAGGTATAAATCTTTTTTAACATTTAGTATAATTGTTTTCATAACCCAGTGTTCATGTTTATTTATGAAATCTAAAGTTCGATATACCTGTAGACTGTATAGTAAACCATTTATTTTCCTTGAATGCAGCATACTTACAGGACTTCTCTCATTTATGGTAAGCTCATTGTATCCTCTACAGTTTTTTTTTACCTTTATCTGAAGGAGTCATACATGGACAGTTTGTTTGAGAAGCTCCCATTCTTATATTGTAATGGTGCTTGCTAGTTTTACCATCTGATAATTGAGCATGATATTATCTTCTTAATTCTGTTATGTAGCTTTCTCTAAACGTTGTCCTTTAAATGCAGATGGATACTAGTCCGACAACCGGAAGTGTGAACACTACCGTAGCTGAGAAGCAACGGTTGGCTAAGTCATCTCTCGCTTTCAACTGTAAAACGTAAGATCTTCCCACCATCAAACTTTTACCAAACGATGTATTCATTTACAAGCTCATGTTTTCAGCTTTTTCACCTGAGTCGGAAGTTCTTACTTGTTACAGGCCAGCGTTCCGGAAGCTATTTCCAGAGTATGTAGAGAAGTACAACCAGGAGCAACTAGCTGAGCAAGCTGAAGCGCAGCAGACGGCAGCAGAGTCTCCTCTTCAAGAGAGCAATACCAGAGCTGAGTCAGAGAAAGCAGTGGAGCTAAGAAAGGAGGACTCAGAGGGTGGCTTGAAGGAGAGGAGGAAGAACAAGAAACAAGGATTACCGGCTTGGATTATACTATTGCTTGTGTCGGTATTTGGGGTTGTAATGGCGTTGCCTTTGCTTCAACTGTGATTTCTGTGCAACACAAAACATATAATTGGACGACCCTTGAGATAAAAATATCTCCCTTCAGTATCAAGAGTAATCGTGTCTTCTGTCTAGTGCCATTCCTTACTGAATTTAACTCGATTAGCAGCTCATGGTTTGTGCTTTTATAAGCTGATGACATAAGCTTGGTTTCACATGTTATATATATATATATAGCTTTGTTTGAACTACTTTGTGTAGCATAAGAAGAGGCCAATGGCTGGTTATTTGTCAAGCTCAAGCTTCAAACCCTCTTTGCCACTATGAATCCAAGTATTAGAGAAAATTGAAAAAAACAAACATCATAATACCAAGTCAATTCAATGCATAAATATTTTCTAAAAAACCAACGAAAAAACTTCAAAGTAATAGCAATCTATCAAAACTATGCGTGCGAGCTCTAGACACAAACTCCCAACCACAACGTCAGTCACTCTGAACACACTAGGTATAGAAGGATATAGAATATTATAGATATTAATAACAAATATTGTATATTTATTATAGAAATATATGTACATATCTTATATATAAAATATTTGTTATTAATATCTATAATATTCTATATCCTTTCTATACTAGGTTCTTCGTCTTAGAGAAGAACTCCAGGAACCTTTAAAAAAGGATGCACAAATATTGAAACCACCGTTCCCTGGATAGCCAGTTGATGAACTTGAGGGAAGAGAAGATTCTTCCTGACCAACCAGTGTGTTGTTGAAACTTCACTTCTCTACTTAACGGTCATTGACTTACAACCACATTTGTTTGGTCCTGGACTTGTTGAGTTACAGCTCAAGTTATGTTAATTCACACTACTTGGCTCTCTGTCCCGCACCTTCCTCAATGGCTAATAATGAATTATGCCAGTCTTGATCAAAGGAATTATACATTAGTAGCCTCAGTACAAATAAATATATCAATTAAAAACATTTGAAGGTGTTGACTATTTGCCTTAACTGAGAAGTCTTCTTTTGTTTGGTCTGGCTATTTCCCCCTAGTCAATGCTATTATTGACCAATCTTCCCTATAGATTACTTCCTGTTCTTGTTCTTGTTCTTGTTCTTGTTCTCACCATGGTTTATGAGAACATGAGATCCAAATCCAAAAGCTATGTGAGGTCTTCATCAACCACAAGACCAATACAACCTCTTAGTCTTCACATGCTTCAATTATTCATTCACTGTTTTCTTTCCTTCTATTTCCTCTTTCTAACAGTTTCAGAGGCTGTCTGCAACCCACAAGATCAAGAAACTCTCCTGTGGTTCTCAGGTAACGTATCTTCTCCGGTCTCTCCTCTGAAATGGAATCCATCCGTTGACTGTTGCTCGTGGGAAGGCATAACCTGCGATGATTCACTGAATAGTCACATCACCAACATCTCTTTGCCATCTAGAGGACTCTTTGGCAATCTCACTTCAACTATTCTGAGTCTCCATAGTCTCACTCACCTAGATCTTTCTCACAACCGTCTTTTAGGTCCTCTACCACCAGGTTTCTTCTCATCCCTTGATCAGCTCAGGGTTCTTAACCTTAGTTACAACAGTTTCAGTGGTGAGTTGCCACTTGAACAATCATTTGGTAATAATGGAAGCATCATGTTCTTCCCTACTGAAACCATTGATCTGTCAAGCAATCTTCTCCAGGGAAAAATCCTCAGTAGCTCTAAGTTTCTCCAGGGTTTTTTGAACTTGACCAGTTTCAATGTTAGCAACAACAGTTTCATAGGACCACTCCCTTCTTTCTTGTGCAAGAGTTCACCACAGCTTAGTGATCTGGATTTCTCCTATAATGATTTTAGCGGCTTCATCTCTCAAGGACTAGGCAGATGTTTGAGACTAAGTATCCTTAGAGCAGGTTTCAACAGACTCTCTGGAGACATCCCAAGTGATATCTACATTCTCTCCAAGCTAGAGCAACTGTTTCTGCCATCCAATCACCTTTCTGGAAAGATCAGTGATGATATCACCCGGCTCAAGAAACTTACCTCACTAGAGCTTTACTTTAATCTCCTTGAAGGAGACATACCAAGGGGCATAGGCAACCTCTCCAGCCTGAGGAGCCTTCAGCTCCATACCAATTACCTCACTGGTCCTGTCCCACTTTCTCTAGCAAACTGCACGAATCTTGTCAGCTTGAACTTGAGGGTCAATCAGCTAGGAGGAAGCTTAACAGAGCTTGACTTTTCTCAGTTTAAGAGTCTTAGCGTTATAGATATTGGAAACAATAGCTTCACCGGTGATCTCCCTGAGAAGGTTTACTCCTGCAAATCACTCACAGCAATCAGATTCTCAGGCAACAAGCTAACGGGACAAATATCTCCTCAGATACTGAAACTTGAGTCCTCATCATTTCTGTCTCTTTCTGACAATAAACTGACAAACATTACAGATGCTCTCACAATTCTCCAGGGATGCAAGAAGTTGTCCACTCTCCTGGTGGCACTTAACTTTTACAATGAAACTTTTCCAAGCAACAAAGACTTAATATCTCCAAATGGATTCCCTAAACTCAAAATCTTTGGCATTGGTGGATGCGGATTGAAAGGTGAGATACCAGCTTGGCTGATCAACATCAAGAGCTTAGAAGTGTTGGACTTGTCAGTGAACCAACTAGTAGGTCCAATTCCTGGTTGGTTGGGAACTCTTCCCAACCTTTTCTACCTCGAACTTTCAGACAACCAGCTTTCAGGACAGCTTTCAAATGATATTTTCCAACTGAAGGCTCTGATGTCCCAAAAGTCCCATGATGAAACAGACCGGAACTCTCTAGAGCTTCCTGTCTATGTATCACCAAGCAGCGTTACAACCTATAAACAGCAATACAATCATATGTCCAGCCTCCCACCTGCCATTTACATCAGCAGGAATAACCTAACCGGTAGTATACCAGTAGAGGTTGGGAAGTTAAAGGCTATTCAAATTCTGGATCTTTCTTTTAATTCTTTGTCTGGGGTTATTCCAGATGAGTTGTCTAACCTCACAAGGTTAGAGAGGCTGGACTTATCTAACAATAATCTAACTGGTAGAATCCCTTGGTCGCTGAGGCTCCTCCATTTCATGTCTTACTTCAGTGTGGCTTACAACAATCTTGAGGGGCCAGTACCTACGGGAGGTCAGTTTGACACTTTTCTGAAAGCATATTTTGAAGGAAACGCTTTGTTGTGTGGTGGTATACTGCTTAACCCCTGCATGAGTCCAACACAGCCAACTGCTACAGTTACAACCCAAGATGAAGATGAGTTAAGCAGAACAATCTTTTTGGGGCTTGGCTTTGGATATTTTTTTGGATTAGCCTCTTTCATAGTGGTACGTGCTTGCTACGCAGGTGTAATATAAATAATGTGTGCAGAGAAAGAGATAGGATCTATGCTATTTATGTATATATTGTGTGAAGAGAATCATCTAGCTAGAGTTATGATGAAAGCTTCCTTCATCATATCAGAATGCCAGCAAAATTATAGAAAATGCAATGTTTCTGAACAAGGTCTTGGTTATGTAATAACTGCAGGGATCATTAGAGGCTCAAGTGAACCAAAATCAACAAATCTATACTGAACTAGACTAAACCTGATTACATCCTTACTTAGTGTTTGCTTTATTGTGTGTTTTAATTTCTTAGGTGAGAGAGAGGAGTTGGGATCATGAGCTTTTTTTTCTTGCATTACATGCAGCGACACCAATGACAACGGAAAAAAAAGCCCTTAATTCAGACAACGCCCACTAATGGTAATGGGTCTACTAGGAAAAAAGCAAGCACGTGAAAAGGACCCAATCATAAAAGCATTCTTTTTCTTGGTTAAAGTTAATAATAAAAACAGTAGAAACATGTAAACATGAGTCACATGACACATTAGAGATGTCTTAAAGAAACTAGCTACGGATCAGTTTCCAAAGACGGAAACTTCGACGTTTTTGTTGGAGTCAACGATGGCTGGTGGATCAAAGCGAGTAAAGAGCTTATAAGAGGATATGAGAGAGAGAATGACATATAAGCAAACCACGACGAATGTGATTATAACAGAAGCCGTGGCTCTATGGCAGAAACTGCCAAAGGAACTGCACGCATCGCTCCACGTAATGGCATTGTCTCCTTTGTAGGCTAAGTACAGAACTTCAGTAGACACAGCTCCAGCAGCAAGAACCACGTATGTCAGAATCTGAGATGACCATGTTGTGAAATTAGTTAGTATTACCAGATGATATGATCATTTGATCAATAAAACCGAATGTATCAAGATCTGATATGAGACCTGGTCGAGACAGAAGAAGGTCCAAACACGAGGCATTGTAGAAGAAGAACCAGGCATGGCTGCAATAGCTGCTGACAGGAGAGAGTAGCCTGCACATATTCCATTTGCGTGCACCAAGTACCTAATTGTATTTTTTTTCAAAAAAAAAAGTACCTAATTATAAGTTCATTAATGTTAACATTATTATTCATTACACTTTCATCCACATCGTAACCATTTAATCCTTATCAATCAAATCCTATCTATGCTAACTTAAATAGTCAACAAATGTACCTTGATTAATAATACATGCATCTCTTCATGGTTTAGTATATTGTATAATAATAATAATAATAATAATAATAATTAAAGCATGGTTTATTTGGTCTAAGAGCATGATTAACCCGGGATTCTTAGGATGAGGTTCTTAGCGGAAGTTAAGAAACTGTTTCTTAACTTTTAACTAAAAAGCTAAGAACCGGTTATTAAATAAGGACTTTAAGAACCGGTTCTTAGCCTTTTTAGTTAAAAGTTAAGAAACAGTTTCTTAACTTCCGATAAGAACCCCACTCTAAGAACCCCTGATTAATCATGGTCTAACGGTCTAGGAAGTTAATAACCTGTAAGTACTGGGGTCTACTTACAAATTATGGCAAATATATTATATATATGTGTGTGTGTCAGTCTCTTGGAACTACAATGAATTTTGTGTGTTTCGGTGAGTTTAGGAACACCATCTCACAAATCCTAATTGTATATAGTGTATAATTAAGGATATGTGACTCTAAATATTGAAGATAGTAAATTAGAATAATTATATATCTATGCATGGAGAAAATATACATACCAGAAAGCTGAGAGATTGGAATAAGAAACTGAACCGAACTCATTATTCTGAGAGTCTTTAAGCGTGATAACAAGCGCCGCAAGACAAAGCCCAACCGGAGCTAACCGGAGCATTGTCTCTGCGGTTCGGAATGCAGTACTAACCTCCTCCCACTTCTCCGTCGCAGCACCACCAGAACAGGCGTGGCTAGTCTTGTGATGATCAGCGCTCTTCTCCATTTTCGTCTTCAAATTTTTATTTTATCTCTTCTTTCTCTATCTCGCTCTCTTGTTATGGTTGCTGAGGAAAAAAAATGTGGTTATAAACAAGTGGTGGTGAAGCAAGTGTTGGATCGATAGGGTTGGTGAATGCATTTAATTTCGGTATTCATGATACTCCTCGCACTCCCTAGAAGAAACATGTGAGCTAGGCTATAACTCATTGTAATATTAATACGAAGCTCTAGAACCAATTATTTGTATCCCGGCCCCGTACGTCATGTGGCCATCTCATATTTTGTTTTTGTTTTGACGTCTTTTGTTTCTCGGTTCAATCTTAAGAACACCGTATCTACAATAAACAAATAATAGAAGCATTAATGTATTTGATAACATAATCTTCTTACTATGTACTCAAGTTAGAAAGCTGGTTACATTTACCCTAGGTTTGATTCTTGAACTTTGAAGCAAAGAATTCTTCGTTTATATATTTTCAAAACGTGAACCATGTTTATAGGATATTAAATTTTGGAGCTGGTCAACGAAGTTAAAGTAGCCTAATGGTATTTAGTCAAAAAAAAAAAAAAATTGGAGCTGGTCCAATCTCGTGACCCACACAATACTGGTTTTTCTTCTTTTTTTTTTTTTTTTTTTTTTTTTTACTTGTTTTTCTTTGTATAGAATCAAATGTAGATAGGGTAAGTAAGTGTGGACGATTTTCCTTAGTAGTAGTACTAGTAGTATTGGTTAGGTAATTTAATAAAAGCAATTAAGTATGAGTTTATCGTCTACGATGATTTTTTGGTGGATCAAATCAATGCTCTTGGCTGTAAAATTTCACCAGCAGAAGCCATATATATATTCAAACTAATTAAAAACTAATATATTCTGAAAGTATTGTGAAATATTGAATATTACGAGCAAGTAGTTATTAAAAAAATCAAGCAGTATGCTGTATTATTGTATTGGAATATCTCGTGACTTATTATTTTTAAACGTTATTTGTGGCCGTTTCTTGTTCCATTACATGCATGCTTATTCTTGTGTTTTAGCAGACATGACTCTCCTATGTTTAAACCTTTTTGGATGTACATTTAAACAAATGTTTATATGTTTTATGTTCGAATGGTAAATTAATTCGGTGTTATTCAAACATCAATTTTAATCGAGAAATCGTCTCACTACAAAAAAACATAATCTTAACGAGGGCAATTTTCTTCGTGAGTTCGTCGTAAATGAGGCTTTACGACGAATTAGCGAGGAACCACGTTTGCTCGTTACTCATCTGTCGTAACACATATTTCTTCGCTAATTCGTCGTAAGCGATGAATATATTTCGTCGTAAAGACGAAGTAGATCATTTCGTCGTAAAGACCACGTCAATATTCCACGTAAGGAGATCGCTATATTTCCTCGTAAATACCTCGAAACGAGTTCCACGTAAACTACACGTAAATACCTTGAAAGTGTTTCCTCGCAAAATACACGTAATGACCACGAAAAAATTTCCTCGTAAAATACTCGTTTATCATTCCTCGTTATTTCCTCGTAAATCTTTTCTCGTAAAATACTCATTTATTTTTTCTCGTCATTTCCTCGTAAGGTTTCCACGTAAATAGGTCGTACATTAGCTACGAATTTACTTCGTTTTTATTATTTTACAGAATTTAAAAATATAATTAAAAAATAATTAAAATTATTTAATTTATTAATAAAATTAAAATGTAAAATAAAAATAAATCAATATGAAAATATTTTATATATAAATAAGTTTTGAATTTATAATACAACAACCGGAAAAGAAAAAAAACTAAGGGTCGTTCATCGCCTGGTAGAATTCATCACTCTTCCTCGTAACATCCGCCTCGTTATGTACGTCGGATGACTCGCCTCGAATGGGATGTTGTTGTCGCATTTTCCTCAACATGGACTCCCATTCCTGATTTTTGGCCGCTATAACGTCCAAGAAGCCCTCGACTCCACCCATACGAGATTTTGTCACAGCCAACTCGTTACGCAGCTGAGCGGACTCTCTACGCAGCTCAGTGACTTCATCATCCCGTCGCTGACCATAAGACGATGTCGCTCTCGGAACATCGTTGACGGAACCAATCCCCAACGTCCGTCCCTTTTTTTAGGGACAACCTTAAAAACAAAAAATAAATATTGTTAGTAAAAATTTAAAGTTATATTAAATGAATAATAAAAAATTAAAATTTTTGAAAATTTACCTCTTCGTAAATCTTATCCACTTCAAGTGTGGATAAGGTGACGGGTAATCCGTCGGTAGACTGCTGGGTCAGCTGAGTCTGGCGGTCTTCAACCCGAGCAATCACGTCATTGTAGATTTGCTCGGACTTGCCATCTACAAATACACCCGCCTTGTTCTTGTGGGTCCTCTCGTAAAGTTCCATAAGAGACGGGAGATGTCCCGTCTCTTTGGCCTAAAAAACATTTAAGAAAGTTAGAATAAAATATATATATTAAAAAAATTATTTAATAAAATATTTAATTACCATTTCCAAACGGACACCGGCGTGGGGCTTTTGGCCCGTAGTGTGAAGCATCGGCCCGTTTCCGTGCTCATCGACCGTGTTACGGGAGTTAGAGCAAGACTGGGCGATTCTAATGGAATCAGGAAGACGCCAATAACGGATGAGGCCATCCCACACATCCGTGGTGAGCTCAGCGGGTTTGCCACGCTCATACCCCTTCACGATCCAGTCACCCTTCCAGTTTGAGACCGTGTCCAACAAGCAAACTTTCGCCTTCGCGTTAAACTTCTTCCTCACCCTCTCAGTGATCCCCAAGGCCCAATTATATTTTTGCCGTTGGAAAAAATAAATTAACAATTAGTTTTTTTAGAAAGTATATATATAAATCATGAAAAAATTAAAGTATATATAATTAATTAATAGAGACTTACAGCGTAAATTTTGAACCACGTCTTTCTGACGTAGTGAGGCGTCTTACTCCAGTTTGGATGTGCCATGGAGAAGTAACCTTTGATCGTGTCGGTTACGTCCGATACAAGACAGTTGCCAACCCCCCACCTGGAAAATACAAATTTAAAATATAAATTATTTTTTAAGGTTATAAAAAAATTTTAAACGAATTAAAAAAAAAATAATGCAACATACCACAAAGTTCCGTCCGGTCGGTCGGGGTCGATGACTGGTAAACCTTCTCTGCCTGGCAGACGGAGAATGTCTTCTACAGTGTACTGCGAGTAAGGAGCACTCGAAGGCACCATCAAATCGGGATGAATATCGGCGGCCATCGGAGGTTCCATCGGAGGAGGCACAGGAGGAGGCATCGTCGGATGAGCCATCGGAGAAGGCACATGAGGAGCCGATGGTGCACTAGAAGAAGTAGACCCAGAGACTCTCTGAGTGTACTGAGTCTCGGGGACAGTCTCCTGACCCGAAGAACCGGGAGCTGAAGAAGAGGCCGGGTCTAAACGACTACCCGGCTCACCGAAGATCTCTCTATAATGGGCAGTAAGTCTTCCTTTTCGAACCTCGGAAAAAATTAAATTTTTAAAATTAACATCAACAATATATTTCCCAACATTATCCACCTAATCAACACTAAATAACATAAATCCGCAAACCTATATAAATTCCATATACTAACCACATAATCTATCCTAAACTAACCAAATTAGAGAGGAATTAGAGAGGCTTACCATTGCTACGAAATGGAGAGGAAGTAGAGAGGAAGTAGAGAGGAAAGAAAGAGTGAGCGCTCGGGGGTATATATAAGATTACATATCGTCGCAAATTCCTCGTACGTTTACGACGAAATAGCGAGCAGTTACAAAGGCCCGTGTTTTTTTGTACGACGAAATTGCGAGGAATCACAAAGGCCCGTGTTTTTGTTTACGAGGTATTAACGACGATTTTTCTTACGTGGAATTAACGAGGCTTGCTTTCCTATAAATATACCCACAACTCTCATTCTCAAACCACACACAAACTCCCAAATCACACCCTATCTGAAATCACATTCCTCAGCAAAATCCTATTCAAATTATAAATATTTGAAAAAAATAGGAAAAGGATAAGTCATAGAATTCATGTGGGCGAGACTTACGTATTATAATTGATGGAAGTCTTGCCACATGTTATTCTGGTATTTTGATCATTTTCCCTTTTTTTCTAGTTTTTACACTACGAGGTATTTACGACGATTTCTGCTTACGTGGAATTAACGAGTGTTATGTTTAAATCCTTTTACGTGGTATTTACGACGATTTCATCCAACGTGGTCTTTACGACGATTTCTGCTTACGTGGAATTAACGAGTGTTTTGTTTAAATCCTTTTACGTGGTGTTTACGACGATTTCTGCTAACGTGAAATTAACGAGTATTTTGTCTAAACCCTAAAATCCGAAACCTCCAAACCCCAAACCCCAAACCCCAAACCCCAAACCCCAAACCTCAAACCCCAAACCTCAAACCCCGAAACCTCTAAACCCCAAACCCGAAATCCCAAACCCCAAACCCCATATTCCAAACCCCAAACTCCATATTCCTTATTTTCATATATTCCAAACTCCATCTTTATTTTTAAATTTCGTCGTTATTTCCTCGTTGGCTTACGAGGTATTTACGATGATTTTTGCCTACGTGGAATTTACGACGATTTTTGCCTACATGGTCTTTACGACGATTTTTACCTACGTGGAATTTAGGACGATTTCTTATACGTGGTCTTTACGATGATTTGTGCTTACGTGGAATTAACGAGCCTGCGTTCTTTATTTTAATATTTCGTCGTTATTTCCTCGTTGGGTTACGTGGAATTAACGAGTGTTATGTTTAAATCCCTAGAATCCGAAATCCCAAACCCCATATTCCTTATTTTCAACTTTATATATTCCAAACCCCATCTTTATTTCTATTCCAAACCACAATTCCCACATTTGCTTATTCATAAAACAAACTCTCACATTACCTTATTCATAAAACAAACCCCACATTATCTTATTCATAAAACAAACTCCCTCATCTTATTCATAAAACAAATACATCAATCGGATACATCGACATTCTCGTCATCACTAGAAACATCATCATTTTCATTAAACTCGTCTTCAACAGCTTCGTCTGTGGCATCATCGGTAAGATCTTCGTACTCGTGATTATGCAGATCAATGAGAAGGATGTCATCAATTTCTTGTTCAGGTTCCTCGACTTCATTTATCTGTTCTTCTTGCAATGGTGGTTCTTCTCCACTGATGATTCGTCCTCGAGGTGTAACTTTGATCACTGCTAACCAATTTATACCTGAATCTCTCATCCGAGGGTATGGAAGGAAGCTAACTTGGTCTGCTTGTGAAGCTAAGATGAAAGGCTCGAATTTGTTGTACCTTCGTCCACCGTTGACATCAACTACACCAATTTGTTAGACCGAACACCTCTGTTGACGACGGGGTCGAACCATTCACATTTGAAGAGGACGCATTTCAACTTCAGTATCCCTGGAAATTCGACTTCAATAATCTCCGTCAAGATCCCGTAGAAATCTGTTTCCCCTTTCACACATATTCCATAGTTACTGGTCGCCCGCTGTCTACCATACTCATATGTATGAAAAGTATAGCCTCGTGTGAAATACATCTGTGATGTGGTGACCTTTACAAGTGGAGATTGAATTACTTCGTGTAACCACTTAGGATAATCTGCATCGTCGTCGTCATAATCAACCTGCAAAAATAAAGAGAATGTTAATGAAATACAGATCATGTATGAAAAAAGAGTTTGAGTTAATACCTGATTCCGCAACCACTTAATGAAGTGTTGATATTTCCTTTTGTCTACGTCACTTGTGGATATACCAGGAAATGTTTCTTCGACTTGAGAAACAAATAGGCTGTAAAATCACATTTTATAGGAATGAATCTCTCGCAATTATACAATTAATTAGACTTATGTGTTTCGAAGTGTCAATATATGTTACCTTTCAAAATAACGCATCAATGGATCTTCGCAATTGAGTAGAATATAGGTGTGTACACTATGAGCGTCTTGTTCACTCGACCACCAAACCTCTTTAGACTTCCCACCGAGTCGCCCAATCTGGCTAAAGATGTCTGGAACACCAGCAACTGCATATATTAGCGCAACACCACCATCATCATATCTTCTTGGAGCTCTTCTCCGGGTACGTACTTTTGACGCAAAGTAGTACGATGTGAAGTGAGAAACTTCTTCCGTCAAACTTCCAGCAATTATAGAACCTTCAACTTTGGCGAGGTTCTTTGCTTTTCCCTTCAAATATTTCATGGCTCGCTCATACTGATACATCCATCCGTAATGTACAGGTCCACGAAGCAATGCCTCATATGGGAGGTGGACAGCTAGATGCTCCATGACGTCAAAAAATCCGGGAGGAAATATCTTCTCCAAGTTGCACAATAAGATGGAAATGTTCTCCTGAAGCTGTTCCACAACTTCTTCTTTAAGAGTGCGTGTGCTCAGATCCCTGAAAAATGCTCCAATGCCTTTTATATTCCAAAAAAAATTAAACACATTGTTAGTCATATATTATTTTGTAAATTATTGTGATATAATACACTACGTACCTGCAAGTGCTTCATGTACGTTTGTTGGAAGTAGCTCCGCAAATGCAAAGGGCAGTAGTCGTTGCATAAAGACATGACAATCATGACTCTTCATCCCGGAGAACTTTTGACCCTTTTCAACACATCTAGAGAGATTCGAAACATACCCATCAGGGAACTTCACTTCTGATGCCACCCAGTTGAACAACACCGACTTTTTTTCTGAAGATAATCTGAATATCGGAACGGGAACTTGTCCATTGCTTTTAATATGTAACTCGCTTCTTGAGCAAATATCCGGCAAGTCCAACCTCGATTTTATGTTGTCTTTTGTCTTCCCTGGGACATTCAATATTGTATTCATGATGTTCTCAAAGAAATTCTTCTCTATATGCATCACATCGAGGTTGTGGCGCAGAAGAAGATCCTTCCAATATGGCAACTCCCAAAATATACTCTTCTTGTGCCAGTTGTGATGAACACCGTAAGAATCAGGCATATTACGAGGGACATGCCAATTACCACCCCAACGAACTGTTTCGTTAGCTCCGTAGTAGTCGATTTGCGCTTCAATTTGTTCTCCAGTTAGATATGGAGGAGGAGTGTCTCTCACAACCCTTTTGTGCCTAAACAAATTCTTGTTTCTTCGGTAAGGATGGCCAATGGGAAGAAATCGACGGTGACAATCAAACCAACTTGTCTTCCTACCATTCTTCAGTTGAAACGCATCTGTCGTTCCATTACAATATGGACAAGCTAATCTCCCATGTGTAGTCCATCCAGACAACATCCCATAGGCAGGAAAATCACTTATGGTCCACAAAAGCATCGCTCGCATCGTAAAATTCGTCTTCGTTGAACAGTCATACGTCCTCACCCCTGTTGACCACAAATCCTTCAACTCTTTTATCAGTGGTTGTAGGAAAACATCCAGGGACCTTTTTGGATGGTTCGGACCAGGTATTAATATGGTCAAGAATAGCAACTCCCGTTGCATGCACATCTCCGGTGGCAGGTTGTATGGAGTAAGAAAGACTGGCCACAATGAATATTGTCTCCCTGACATTCCGAACGGACTAAATCCATCTGTGCATAGTCCGAGATACACATTCCGGATATTGCTAGCGAAATCCGGATGTACTTTGTTGAAATGTTTCCAGGCTCTTGCATCTGATGGATGAGTCATCTCACCATCCGTCTGAGTATGCTCGGCATGCCATCTCATCTTTCCAGCAGTTGCTCTGATTGATACAATCTTTTCAATCTGTCTGTAATTGGTAGGTACCACATCCTTTGGTACGGTACCCTATTACGTCCCCGTCCTTGCGGCTTGAATCGTGGCTTCTTGCAGAATCGACATTCTTCTAGCTTCTCATCATCTCCCCAATAGATCATGCAGTTGTCGATGCAAACATCTATCATCTCCGAAGGCAACCCAAGACTATAAACCAGTTTCTGAATCTCATAATAAGAATCAGCAGACACATTGTCTTCCGGCAAATACTCTTTAAACAAGTCCGCCCATTCGTTCATGCAACTTTCAGGTAGATTGTGATCAGTTTTAATATTCATCATTCTAGCAGCTAACGACAATTTAGAGAGACCTTCTCTACAACCACTGTAAAGTGGTTGATTCGCCGCGTTTAACATTTCGTAAAACTTTTTTGCATCTATATTAGGTTCTTCATCTTCATCATGAGCTACGAATGCATCAGCTACCATATCATGAACCCTATCATAATCTACCATCTCCTCCTGATGGTAACTATGTTCATTATGCAAATGATGATCAACCGGTTCTTTTTCCTGAAAATTGCTATTACTACTACTAGCTTCATTCTGATCATAATTAAAACCTTCTCCATGTTGAAACCAGATATAGTAATTTGGCGTGAAACCTCTATTTATTAAATGCTTCCAAACATTTTCACGGTTTGCCAGTTTCGAATTGTTGCATTTCCGACAAGGACAGAACATCTTACCACTTTCTTGGGCGAGCGGTGTTGAATCTGCTTGATGCATAAATGTCTCCAGACCCGCAAGGTATTCTTTCGTCACTCTCCCGTTAGCATCTCTATGCATATACATCCACTTCCGCAACTCATAAATAGTCCCGGAGCCAGCCATTTTTTTTCTTTCACATTTTTTGTTGTTGGTGTGTTTAAAATGATGTTCAAACATCCATATTTATAGGAAATTTCGAATCTGGTAGTTGTAATTTTCCTATGAATTTACGACGAAAATTAATTAGGTGGTAAAAAAAAACGTGTAACACCTACAAAGTTGGTGGATTCAAAATTTCCTCGCTAAATACACGTAAACTATTTCCTCGTAAATAACACGCAAAGTTTACGTCATATTTACGAGGAAATAGTTTTTCCTCGTAAAATACTCGTTAAATTACATCCACTTTACGACGAAACACTTTTGTCGTTACGTTACGAGGAAATAACGATGACTTTAGTTTTCCACGTAAGTTCCTCGTAAAATCGACGTAAATTTACGAGGATTGTTTTTCCTCGTTAAATTTCCTCGCTAAGCATGTGTTTTCTTGTAGTGTCTCCAATGCCCGTAGATGAAAAATTTAAAGCTAGGATATCCCATGTTGTGTTATTAAATTTGTTTTGATTTATTTTTAATTCATAAAATAATTAAATTAGGGAAATATCATTTACCCTAATTAATAAACAAGTGTCGATGGTTTTTCACTTTTCAGATTTCTTATCTTCTCCTCTTCCTTCTTTCTGCCGAGTTGTATCTTCTCCTTCTCTGTAAATCTTGTAAATCTTCTCCTCTTTTTTTTTTGCATAACTTTTATTCTTCTTTCTCTAATCTCTATGACAAACCACCGCAGTTCAATCTAAAACAATGGCGAGAAGATGACGAAAACGAAGATGGCGGCTCTGCTTGAGATTGTTCTACCTAAAATTAGATCTATGATTTTGGGTCTACAATTTTCGCTTGTTCTGGATTTTTCGAGTCAGGGCTTTGCTATTTCTGGGTTTTTTCAGTTAGGGTTCTTAAAGCAAACTGCCAAGGTGACGAAAGAGAAATAGTGTTGATGAAGAAATCTTGGTTTTTTAATTTGGGGTTCTTCTCGCTTTTCTTCAGTTTATGAGTTTTCTGGATTTTTTATTTATTGAAGTCGGTTTCTTATTCTATGTAAGTTATGGATCTATAATTTTTGTATTTGGTTGTATGTTTCATGTTTCGTTAGTAATACTAGTATAGTTCAGTAGTAATACTAGTATAACTCAGTACAACAACATAAATATTACTAGTATAACCCAGTATAACTACGTAAGTATTACTAATAGAACTCAGTAGAACAACATAATTATTACTAGTATAACAACTAGGTGAGTAGTACCAGAAGAACTCAGTACAACTGCATAAGTATTACTAGTATAACTCAGTACAACTAGTAAGATTCAGTATAACTACTTATACTAATATAACATAGTTGGACTAGTTATACCTCGAAAATTTGAAAATTTGAAATTTGAAAATTTCAAAAATTCGAAAATTTAAAATAAGTAATTTCGAAAATAGATAAGGGTAAAATTGAGTTTTCATATTTTCATTAAATGATGGAGGGTATTAAGATTAGTGAAGGATATAGTGGATTTTCTTTTCTCATATAAGGATATATGAGATGGATATATGAGATGATGGCTCTAATCAAAGGAATGAATGGGAAAGACGACTTCCTCTCAATTCCTTAAATTTAACACTGTTCATAAGAAATATTTTTTCTCTAATATTCTTTTTCATTCCTTTCAATTTAAGATTATTGCAAAAGATTATTTGCAAAAGATTATTGCAAAAGATTTTTTGATACTAATTTGTCTTCTAATATTGTGACATGTGTTTAACTATATAATGATTAAAAATATATATAATAAGATAATAAAAATAATTTTGAAAATGGTAAATTTTAAAAACATTTAATATACACTGAAAATAATTATTTGATAGAAATTTTATTTTTCTAAATCGTAGACAAAATATAATTTTAAAATATTATGTAATATTAATTTCATTTTCTAAAATCCTAAAAAAAACTGTAAAAGAAAATTTGATAGCTGTTTTCCTTTTTATAAATAAAATCCTAAACAAAATAAATTTATAACATATTTTTAAGTGTTAACCAAACGAGAATTGTACAAATTTATTTGATAATATTTTTAAAAGAGTATTTAATAATGAACATGATACTAAAAATTATTTAATTAACAAAAAAAGTGTAAAATTAGTATTGATACGAATTTTCAAAATTGTAATTTTAAAATTATTTATTAATAACTAAAAGAAATATTTGATAGGAATTTTACTTTTTTTCCTGAAATTTTAAAGAGAAGATAATTGTAATAGGTTATATGACAATAATTTTTCTTTTCTAAAATCTTAAACAAAATTGTAAAAGAGTATTTAATATTATTTTTAATATTTTTATTGTAAATAAAAAGGAAATTTATAAAATAGAATGTTTTCCTTTTTAAAAAATCCTAGAAAAATAAAAAAATTAAGACTTATTTAATAAAACATTAAATTAGTACATAAGAACATGTATAATGTTGTCATTGACTCCATTGGTGTATTTGACTTTCATTTCTTTTTAATTTTAATTCAATTTCTTATTTCGGGCGGTGTTCAATTTAAATGTTTAGGTATAGTATTTTCTCTAATCCGAAGCACAAAAATTATAACAATTAATCTATGCACCATAATAATAAAATACAAATATTAACTTGAACTTATGTGTAAAAACATATTTTAGTTATAAAATAAATCTCAAACAACATATGCAAAAAACAATCTTAAAACTTAAAAAATAACTTAGAGCATAAACATCTGAGGTTTCTTAAAGAGGTTATTGACAAAATGTGGGCCCCACTGACGCGTGGATCTCACAAAAATTTTAAAAAACAATCACTACATGAAAACAGCGGCATACTGAGGGAAAAAATCGTCGGTATGTCGTCGGAATAACGCTATTCCGACGACATACCGACGAAAAAAGTCCTCGGAAATAACTCCTCGGAAATTCATCTTTCCTCGGAAATCCCTCGGAAATTTCCGACGGAATTCCGAGGAAATGAATTTCCTCGGAATATTCCGAGGACTTTTTTCGTCGGAAATTCCTCGGAATATTCCGAGGAAGATGTCATCGGAATATTCCGAGGGATACACTTCCTCGGAATATTTCCAAAATTAAAAAAAAAATTATAAATTTATTTTTTAAAATTAAAATTCGAAAATATAAAATTAAAATTGAAATAGAAAACATATTTAAAATACAAAAAATAATAAAATAGTTTTTATAAATAAAAAAATGCTTTATAAATACAAAATTAGTTTTAATAAATATAAATATTTTTATAAATATGAAATCATCTTTTTATAAATACAAAATAGTTTCTATAAATACAAAAAATAATAAAATAGTGTTTATAAATAACAAAAAAAATGTTTTATAAATACAAAAATAGTTTTAATAAATATAAATATTTTTATAGATATGAAATCATCTTTTTATAAATACAAAATAGTTTTTATAAATACAAAAAATAATAAAATAGTGTTTATATAGAAAAAACGTTTTGTAAATACAAAAATAATAAACAATTTATAAAAAAGTTTTAAATCAATCCAACACAACCAAATCACAATTCTAAACCTATTACACAACAAATCACAATCCTACTCAATCACCCTAACAAAAATATATCAAAAAACTTCTAAAATCATCAAATCTACTTAAAAACCTAACAAATAGGACCTAATAGAGTGGGATATGGTCCTTACATGATTTGTAAGGGAATGGAAAAGATTCGCCGGAGAGATCGTCGCGAGAGAAGGTGGAGAACGCCGGAAGGAGAGAGAGATCGCCGGAGAGGAAGAAGAGAGAAATGGGGAAGAAGATGCGGTTCGAGTTTATAAAACCTTGGGTCTGACGGATATTTTCCGTCGGAATTCCCTCAGTATTTTCAATTTCAATTTTCGCGAAATATTTGGCGGCTTGTTTGCCCGGTTAAATGAAAATATTCCGAGGAAATTCCGACGGCCACTTAAATATCCGTCGGAATTTCCTCGGAATATTTTCATTAATTCGAGGAAAAAGAATATCCTGTGCATGTATTTCTATTAATTTATATTGTTCCTCGGAGTTTCCTCGGAATATTCCGAGGAAATACCGAGGAACTAGTGTTAGGGGTTTCAAAACATCAATTTTTTTTGCTGTATTTCATTTCTTATACAATTGTAATGCATACCATTGAGGATTCTTTGTATAGATGAGCATAAACCATGAAATAACAAATTTCAAAACGAATTGAAAGTATTCCCTTTACCGTTCATTAAAGTGTATAAGTGTTTCTCTTATGTTGTGGGGATTTCGTTCATACAATCGGAAAAGTGTTTATTATAGGGTAAGGAACAAATTTTTGACTTCATAATCAGTCTAAGACACTTAATAAGAGTTATATAAGTGTTATTCAAACCGCAAAACGTTGTTTTCGGTTTAAAAACCCTATTTCCTCGGAATTTCCTCGGAATATTCCGAGGGAATTCCGAGGAAACCCTTATCTTCCTCGGAATATTCCGAGGAAATTCTGAGGAACACTTGATAAACTCGAACGTTTTTTTATAAACGCATCGATCGATCCGTTGATGTTCAAAAACGCATCGATCGATCGAGTATATTAAGTGTTCTTCGGAATTTCCTCGGAATATTCTGAGGCTTTTCCGAGGAAACAGGGTTTGGGGTAACAATGTGATCGATCGATTAGATTATCCCATCGTTCGATGTGGATATCCAATAGATCGAATGAACAAAATCTCGAACGTTTTTTTATAAACGCATCGATCGATGCGTTTATGTTCAAAAACACATCGATCGATCGAGTATATCAAGTGTTTCTCGGAATTTCCTCGGAATATTCCGAGGCTTTTCCGAGGAAACAGGGTTTGGGGTAACAATGTGATCGATCGATCCCAAAAATGGATCGATCGATCACCAAGATGGACCAAAGCGTCACAATGTGATCGATCGATTAGATTATCCCATCGATCGATGTGGATATCCAATAGATCGAATGAACAAAATCTCGAACGTTTTTTTATAAACGCATCGATCGATCCGTTTATGTTCAAAAACTCATCGATCGATCGAGTATATCAAGTGTTCCTCGGAATTTTCTCGGAATATACCGACGGAATTCCGAAAAAATTCCGAGGAAACCAAATTTAGGATTTCCTCGGAATATCCTCGAAAATTCCTCGGGAAATTCCGAGGATTTCATTTTTCGTCGGAATGTCCGTCAGAATACCGATGTTTTCTTGTAGTGAATCTCCAAAATCACCAAATAAGGATCAGTATTTGGGGAGTTTTTGCACTATTTACGGGCCCCACCGACACATGGCGGCCCGCGATTGGTTTATTTTTTAATTTTTTTTTTTTAGAAAAAAAAAAAAAATTCTTAAGGACCCCTTACTGATAATCATGGTCTTAGAGCATCTCCAATGGTGGTATTTTAGTAATTTTTTTTTTGAATAGTTAAGGACTCTAATCAAAAATGTTTGTCCAATGGTGTTACCCAATTAGGAGTCCTTAGGAATAAAAAAATAATAAATTTTAAAACATGTGAAATTTAAATTTTTATTTATTGCATGATTAAAAATAAAGATACAATAATTAATCTTCATCACCAAATTTGTTCCAAATATTTTCAAATAAATCATTTTTCAATTGTTCATGTATACGCCTATCGCGAAGATGATTCCGAATGCCAAGCATATTACCGAGATTTTTAGGCATGTCGGTACTATAGGACATATCCACCCGTGAACTTCTGGATGCCTCTCCTTCAAAATCAGATGTATCGTACTGAGTGTATCCATCTCGTTCATTTTCGACTATCATATTGTGTAGTATGATACATGCTCTCATAATATGCCCTATCTTTTCTTTGTCCCATGAAAGAGCCGGGTTTTTCACAATCGCAAATCGAGCTTGCAATACTCCAAAAGCGCGCTCAACATCTTTTCGGGTTGCTTCTTGAACTTTAGCAAATAACTCTGCTTTAGGACCTTGAGGGAGTGAGATAGATTGGATAAATGTTGACCATTTCAGATATATACCGTCTGTGAGGTAGTACGCCAAATTATACATGTGTCCGTTGACCACGTACTCTAACCTGGGACCTCGACCTTGAAAAATGTCATCAAAAACAGGAGACCGATCGAGGACATTAATATTGTTTAAGTTACCTGGAGGACCAAAAAAAACGTGTCATATCCAAAGATCGTGTGAAGCTACAACCTCTAAGACAATTGTCGGTTTTCCTAATCCACGTGTGTACTGTCCTTTCCAAGCGGTTGGGCAATTTTTCCACTCCCAATGCATACAGTCAATGCTTCCTACCATCCCAGGAAACCCGCGTTTCTCTCCAATATCGAGTAGTCGTTGAAGATCCTCTGGTGTGGGTCTTCGTAGATACTTATCTCCAAATAACTGTATTATTCCTTCAGTGAAATTTTGTATACACGAAATTGCCGTGCTTTCACCAAGTCGGAGATACTCGTCAACCGTGTCAGCCGCAGAACCATAAGCAAGCAGACGAATTGCAGCCGTACATTTTTGCAGTGGAGATAGACCATACCTCCCGGTTGCATCTCTTCTATGTTGAAAGAATGGAACGTTCTCTGAGAGGCGATGGACTATACGCATGAATAATTCCTTGTCAGAAATGTCGGATCTTCGCTGAAGTAGTCATTCCATAAACGGGTATGTCCTTCTTCACGGTTTCGTTCTATATAAGCATGTTTCCTTTGCTTTTTGGTTTGGGCCTCCACTATGTTGTTGTATATTTGTTCGAAGACATCGTCGAAAGCTTCGTTCAATCTTTCTTCGAGTTCATCGGATGAAGATGATGACATTTTTGCTAATCCCTCCTTGAAAAAAAAAATCAAGCGAAACGGTTTAGACTCGTTTTAAATGATCAAGCCAAATGATTTCCAAATCTAAAATGGCTAAAATTATTTATTGCAAAGTTAAAAAAATGTATCTATTTGTTATTCACCATATCATTTTATTTAACGTTAAATGGAGTAGAATTAAAATAAAACTTAATTTGATGGAGTTAATCTGTTTTGAAAAAAAAATGGAATAACCCATTTACTATGTGCATTCAGAATCTATATAGACATATTTTTAGGAATCTGCTAAGCATGCTAATACATAGCAAATGAAAATATTATATGTTATGTTTGTTTGTGGTGAGAAGCTATTATAGGTTTATTGTATAACAAGATACCCATGAATCGATTAGAACTATTACTATCACTATGAACAGACCTAGAGTACTAGAGAGACAAGCATAATCTAAACACAAAACATACATATCCACGTACCAATATCCAGAGAAGTAGTTGCAGGCGTTTAAGGTTATAGAAGCAACACTGAAGTACCGTTACATGATTTTTTGGAGACAGATACAAGTAGTACACCGAAGTAGCTTACAGATTACAACCTTACAAGTCCAGAAAACAGATGAAGAGGAAAGAAAGATAAGGGGATAGCTAGCTAAAGACCTGCTGGAGACAAACTTATACAAGTGAAAGTGAAACAAGCAGACCCGTGAGTTGGTTCACATGTGCTACAGAACAAAACACTTTCACAGCTCCAAATGCACCCGTGAATGAACAAGAGAGATTCCTTGTACTGCACCTGACAGAACAAATAAGACAAGAGTTAGTAAAGTTTTTAAGCAACACTGATACGCAAAGCAACATTCATAATCACTACTCAAAATCACTACTCCAAGCAACATTGATACGCAAAGCAACATTCATAATCACTACTCAAAGCAACATTGATAATCACTACTCAAAGGAACGTTCATACTCAAAGCAACATTGATAATCACTACTGAAAGCAACATATAACATTGATACCTTAAACCGAAGATATAACACATCATAACATCTCAGACATCAGTTTGAGTTTAAGAGATGTTTTCATCTCAGAGAGTGGCTCCTTTTTGCCAAGTAAACGTTCAAGCAGTTTCTGCTTAGAAAGTTTTTCTTTGATTTCCAGCATGGCATGTATCTGTGACAACTCCTCTTCTTTACCACTCTTCTTCCTCTTACTAGCTGCTTTAGCAGCCTTCACTCCAACAGGTCGACCCTCTGGTTCTCCCACTTCCTCTTGTCCATCAACCTCCAACACTTGTTTGCGCTTTTCCTTGACAGTGTCCTTAGCCTGAAAGGTGGAGCACCATTTCTTGTCATGCCTCAGCTCTCTCCACGCATGTTCCAGGCTAAACTTGATTTCGTTGTCGGTTTAGAAGATATTCAGGGCAGCTTTCATCACATTATCATCATTTTGACCACTTCTCTGCTCTCTCAGAGCCGCTTCAAAGCAACCAACAAACTTGCAGACTTGATCGTTAATCCTAGACCACCTCTGCTTGCACTGAACAAGTTTTCTAGGTGTTGTTCCAACCAGGTGAGGGCTTGAGTTGTAGTAGTCTTGAATCCTCTTCCAGAAAGCACCAGCTTTCTGCTCGTTGCTGACCACAGGGTCCTTACTGGTGTTAAGCCAAGCACCAATAAGGATTTTATCCTCTTTTGGAGACCATTTCCTCCTCTCCTTCACGGTAGACTCATATGGACATTGGCTACTGAACCAAGCAGGTTCGGGTGAATCAAGATCAAAAGAACATTGGCTATTGAGCAGGTTAACAAAACCAGGGGTGCTATCCATGGTGGGAGAATGCTCTGTGTCACTCTACTAGCAACACAGAGCCTTAAGTAAGCGAATGTTAACTAAGTGACATTAAAAACCTATCAACTCAGAGGCGTTAGGAAGGTATAAAGCAATGCACTAGCATTTAACTCCAAACAAATGCTCTCTGTCACTCTACTAGCAACAAAGAGGCTTCGGGAACCGATTTAAAACTAATAAAACTACGTAACATTAAACACCTATCAACTTAGAGGAGTTAGGAAGGTAGAAACCAATTCAGTTGCATTTAACACCAATCAAATCTCACCAGTTTTAAAGTTTTACACTAAATGAGTGAACTTATGTTTTTTTAAACTACTATAGGTTCATTATAGTTATACATTTCGAATTTCAGATTGACATTATGTTTTTTAAAACTACTCTAGGTTTTTATAGTTATTTGTACAAGATAACAGAGTCGGAAGTTGTTTGTACATTACCTTCTAAAGGTCAGACCTTCTCTTCAACCCGCTTGAACATGACCACCATACATATTAAGACGAATACACTGACCATCACACAAACAACCATTGGAAAGCCATCTCTAACCCCTGATTTCTTCTTAGCTAACTCCCACACTGTCTCCTCTAGCTTAACCAGCTTCTGCTCACACTCATTACGTTGATCCTTAACCTCCCTAAGTTGTCTCTGAAAGTCACGCATATCCTCCATTACCGCCACATCCCACCATTTCCAAACATGGCAGTCTCCATCATCAGCATTGTCACACGTGAAGTACCTTCTGCCTGGATCTTTGCTTGTGTAAGATGTTGCCACAACAGGCTGACCACCACAGTAGCATGTCTTGAGGATTCCATCATCAGCCTCAGGTTGAGGAAGGTACTGATACGGCTCTGCAATATTCTGGCTACTCTCAGCTTCATCCGCGTAGATATCAGCTTCTGCTTGAATCAAGGAAGTTATATCTATATCATACTCCTCTGATGAAGAAGGCTGGCTGTAGCTATAATCTTGTCCCATGTTTCCTAAACCTGAAAGAAATTGACAAGGTAAATATTATACTTCACAGAGTCACACAGTCACACAGTCACACAGTCACACAGTCTATAATACTAAGCTCAACAGACTCAGATCACATATAAAGGTCAACATTTTCTCGAAAAGAATCACAGAGTCAAACTGTCTATAATACTAATGTAAGAGGAGAAGCTAACTCCAGAGTAAACAATCTTGATTAAACTAAGACTCCCATTTTGAATAACAAATCCCATAGACTCCCATATTGAATAGCTAATCCCTAGACTCCCATAAACTAAGACCACAGTCGTTTAATAATGCTAACAACCGTTAAGAACACAACAGTCCCATTTTGATTTCTACACCAACTGCACTAATCCTTAAGAACACAAACCATGAAGAACAATCATGCCGTTAAACAACACTAACACTACAAGAAAACAGGGGGATTCTGATGGCCGAAATCGTCGGAAATTCGTCGGAATTGACCAATTCCGACGAATTTCCGACGAACCCGTCCGTCGGTATCGTTTCGTCGGAAAAAAAAAAATCGTCGGAATTTCGTCAGAACTTCCGACGACTTTCTGACGAATACCGAGAAACGTCATTCTGACGAACTTCCGACGATATTACGATGCAGATACACGAGACCAGAGTTCATCGGAAAAACTACGTACCGACGGAGAACGTTCCTCGGACACTTCCGACGTAGAGTGTTCCTCGTTAATTCCGACGGATATATGTCCGTCGGTATATTCCGACGACCACTGTCCGTCGGTATATACCCATTTATTTTTTTAATTAATTTTGCATTTTTATATATTTTTTGATATTAATAAATTTAAAAAATCAGAAATTTAAAACTAATAATATTATAAAATTTAAATTCATAAAAACCGAAATAGGAAAAAAACATTCATAAAGTTTAAAATTCATACAAACCGAAATAAAAAAAAAACATTCCGAAAGTTTTAAAAAGCCGAAATAAACTAAGATGAACTCGAAGACATCAAACGATCTAGCTTCTGCATAATCTCGGTGTTGAACTTCTTCTGGGATGCCAACTCAGCAAGGATAGTGGCATTCTCCGAACGGATAGTGGCATTCTCCGAAAGGATAGTGGTGTTCTGCTCTTCCAATGCCCCAATCCGTTCATCTTTGTCATGTAGCTCCTCGAGAATCATGGGATCGGCATACGGAGCTTGTGAAGAAGATGCCGGATACGAAGAAGCACGACGGGCCAACCCAACTAAACGGCCTCCTTTCCTTTTAGGAACCGCCTACAAAAATATTTAAAGTAAGTAAATAGGGACAAGTAAGTAATCGACATTATAAAAAAAATATATTAATAAAAAAAATTACCTTTTCAACCATCTCATTTATTTGCAATAGAGACAGGTTGGTTGAAGCTCCCGTGGACTCGCCGTCATCAGAGAGAGGCTGAGATTGGGAAACTATTTCAGCTTCCACCAAATCAACTACACCTTTGATCACGGGGTCCTGAATTTGACCCGTCGTCTTGTTAGTGTGAGCCACCTTAATGAGTTGTAGACGATCAACGGGATTACCGTCATTTGCTTCGATCTAAAAAAACCGCCATTATTAGCCAAGAAATATATAAAATATTTATTTAAAAAATATAAAGATAAATAATAATAAAAAACTTACAAGTTCATCCTCCTTAGTAGACATAGAGCAAGCGCCGAGGTTGTGCACATACATACCTTTCCCGCCACGATCGCTCTTCCGGTTCCTGGAGTTCCTAGAAGACGTCTCTGCAGTTTCTTCCTTCTCCCAATGAGCTATCAACTGCTCCCACACCGACCCGTTGATGAACCGTGGCTTCTTGTTCTTCTGCCAAACTGTCTTCCACGAGTTTATCTGCTTTGTGTAAGAGTCCATGGCCTTTTCGTTGAATTTCTTACGGACTGTTTCCGTATGATCGGAGTGCCAGTTGAACTCTTGCTACAAAACAAACACAATTTAATAAGTAAATATATTTAAAAAAATGTTCAAACTTTAAAAAAATGAAGAGTTACTATACCGCGAATTGACGAAACCACAACTCTCGTTCGTCGGTAGGGATCACACTCCACTTTGGATATCCAAAACGGAGCATGGAGTACATCATCTGGTTGATGCTCCGGCTAATGCCATTTTTCGACTTGGTGAACCTTTAAAAAAATACAAGTTAGCAAGTTAATTAAAGGGAAAAATATAACGGTACAAATAAACAAAATACTAACCAAGTGCTATGGCCTCGTCGTGGGTTGGGTTGGAGAAACGGGAGATGCTCTCGACCTGGTTGTTGAACCAATAGATGAACCGGCATGACCCCCGGATCCTGTGGAGCAGCAGCGTGAGGGGCAGCGTGAGGGGCTGAGGGAGCTGGAGCGGGAATATATGCGGGAACCGAGTCATGAGACGATCCCGATGCACGGGAACTGCTCACCGAACTACGTCGAAGACGGGCTGCGGGGCGGGCTTCATCCTCGGCCCTAAAAAAAAAAATTAACCCATCAAACATATTTTCAAATCATTTCTATTTTTAATGTTTTCATTTATATATTTACAAAAGGTTTTATAAACGTTTTAAAAAAACTATTAAACCTTTATATATATATGTATATATGTATACAAAATTATAAAAAATTTATAAATATAGAAAAATGTTGTTAAAAATTTATAAATGAAGAAAAATGTTGTTAAATATTTATATTTTAAAAAAAAAATGTTTTATTATACATAGTTTATTAGTGGAAACTTATAAAAAATTATAAAAAATTTTAAAATTTTTATTATAGATGATTTACATATATATATATATATATATATATATGTATACAAAATTATAAAAAATTATAAATATAGAAAAATGTTGTTAAATATTTTTAAAAAATTTTAAAAACGTTTTATTATATATATATTTCATTACTGGAAACTTGAAAAACGTTTTTAAAAATAAAAAAAAAACGTTTTAAAAAATCAAAAAACGTTTTTAAAAATAAAAAAAAACGTTTTAAAAATCAAAAAACGTTTTTAAAAATAAAAATAAAAAGTTTTAAAAAATCAAAAAACGTTTTTAAAAATCAAAAAACGTTTTTAAAAATCAAAAAATGTTCCAAAAAAAACTAAAACAACAATCCTAACTTATATATCCTAAACTATCCATTTAGTCCTAAAATTTTCAATCAAACAACCTAAAATCCGAGATCAACTACCAAAACCCTAAACAATTGATAAAAAAAGAAGGTTTGGGATGATTCTTACATGATTTGGGGTTTGGGGAAGAGATATGAGGGTGAGGAGAGGATTCGCCGGTGAAGAGAGGTGGAGAAAGGCCGGAATCGCCGGAGAGGGGGAGAAATCGCCGGATTGTTTGCGTTTTGTGAGAGGGGGGCCGCGGAGATAACGAAGAAGGAAGAAGGAAGGTTTTTATATCCGAGGATTCCGACGGACACGGGTTCGTCGGTATTCCGTCGGTATAATTAAAATATACCAAATGCCGATTCGCGAAAATTTTCAAGCGGTTTGGTTCTCCCGGGCAAATTGAAATTCCGACGGAATGTGTCCGTCAGTATTTTCCGACGGACACATTTCGTCGGTATATTCCGACGGAATGTGTCCGTCAGTATTTTCCGACGGACACATTCCGTCGGTATATTCCGACGGAATTCCGACGACTTAGTGTTTAGGGTGTTGATTTCAAGTTTGTAAATGCAAAATCCAAATCTTTGATAATATATATAGTATTTGCATAAAGATTTAACAATAAAAATGTTTTATAACACGATTTTACACAACAACATTTTTTGTAGTGTAAGCTTATATAAATATGATTGTATAAGTATATAATGTTAAGATGAGATGTTATGAAAACAATGATATGCATACATAAATATTTTAATGAGTTGTTATATTTGAACGGTTGCGATCTAATACTATACTAAACACTTATTATGTGTTATTTTCATAGTTTTGGCATCTAAATTTATAGATTTTTATGATTGAAACTTTATAGAAACACATGTCGTCGGTATTTTCCGACGAAATACCGACGACCTTTCCAATTTTCAATGAAACCCATTGTCGTCGCTATGTCGTCGGTATATTGCGACGGATTTCCGACGGACCATTAAAAAAAAAAAAAAAAAAACTAATCAGAATCTTCTGAATCTTCATCAAACTCCCCAACCTCGGCTTCCGGCTCTGAATGTACGACAGCATCATGTCCAAACACAGTCAAATTCTCAACGAGTTGAACATTTTCCAAATCTTCAACTGCCTGGGCGTTGCTGGTAGACTCTGGTTGCAATGGTTCATCATCATCAGAAGTTCCATCCACTCGTCCTCTTGGGTTGATTTGCGTTACAGTAACCCATGGATCGTCTCTGTACGTCACCCGAGGGTAACTGATGTAGCACACCTATACATATCAATTATACAAGTATTAGTAAAATATATAACATTAATTAATTATATTGCTAAAAAATTATGAATAAATTGACATACCTGATCAGCTTGCGAACCAAGAATGAAGGGATCATAATATTGAAGTTTCCGCCGCGAATGAACTGATGTAACACCAAACGCATCAATCTTCACTCCTCTATCTGGGGTGGTGTCATACCAATCACAATAGAATACTACACAACGCAATCCAACCATTCCAGGAAATTGGATTTCCAATATTTCTTTTATGTTGCCGTAGTAGACATCGTCACCAGAAGAAGATGAAACACCAGCATCATATGTTGTCTTAGAATGACCTTTCCTTGTGAATGCATATCCTCGCGTACAAAATTTAGGATATGATTTGACCACATAGTTTGGTCCCTGCACAAATTCGCGTATCCAATCATCGAACACAAGACCTCTGGCCAAACCATCATTCACCTATAAATTAAAAACATATATGATTGCAAAATTAATTAGTTTATATATATTAAATTTAAACTAATCATTTGCATAGGGTAATATGATATATGACTCACATAACTACGAAGCCACGCAGCAAATCCGTTATCTCTAAGTTGTCGAAGCTCATCTTCTGTTGCATGCCTGTGAGTCATACGCAACTCCGCCATATATACACTATATACAAAAATATTATCAATATGAAATAAAATTATTGAATATTAATCTAACAATAAATGAATAAATATTTTTACCTCTCATATTGTAGAACATCTTCACAGTTGGTGAGCAAATATGTTTGCAAATGAGCGTGCTCAGTGTCCGTAAGTCTCCGCTTCGTGAATTTTCCACTAAGTCGTCCTATTTCCTTGAACATGCTTGGGACAGTAACATGATATGTTGCTCTCTCCCCTCTATCATCATGCCGAGCAGGTCTTCGGTGTTTTGTATGCACTTCTGGTGGAAAATAATTTTCAGCAAAGATTGCAGTTTCTTCATTGATCACCTGTGCCACTATAGATCCTTCCACCCTGCTTTGATTTTTGACCATCTTCTTCAGATGATGCATATAACGCTCAAAAATATACATCCATCTGTACTGCACAGGACCACCAAGTTCCAATTCTCTTGCGAGATGAATAGCAAGATGTTCCATTACATCAAAGAATGATGGAGGAAATATCTTCTCAAGGTTGCACATGCTGACTGGTGCGTTTGTCTTCAAATTATTAATACCCTCTTCAGTCACTACTCTGCTGCATAAGTCGCGGAAGAAAACACTAATCCCTACATAGATAAAAGACATAATTTTCGTAAGTATTAAGTTTTTATAAGCATAATTGTTAAATATAAAAATAAATTAAATTGTAAAAATATAATATACCTGCAATTGCTTCATGAACATTACGTGGCAATAATGCTGAAAAAGCAAACGGAAGGAGGCGCTGCATAATTACATGACAATCATGACTCTTCAAGCCAGTAAACTTTCCTTCGCTTCTATCAACGCAGTTCCCCAAATTTGATGCATATCCGTCAGGAAATTTCACTTTATCTGTAATCCAATCAAAGAACTCTTCTTTTCTAGCACCATCTAGCCGATAAATGGGAAAAGGGGCCGTACCGTTCTCATCAACGTGAAGTTCAGAACGATCACAAATATCGACTAAATCCAACCTTGACTTCAAATTATCCTTCGTTTTACCTTGGATGTTAAGGACTGTGTTCATCAGATTATCGAAGAAGTTCTTCTCAATATGCATGACATCTAAATTATGTCGCAATAGATGACTCTCCCAATATGGCAGATCCCAGAAAATACTCTTTTTGTGCCAGTTATGTAGCTCTCCAACCGCATTGACTCGAATGTTTTCATGTCCACCTACATCTGGCGTCCTTTCTGCATCAAAATACCTAAACTGCTTCAACAAATCTTTCCCACTAACTTCCTCAGGTGGACCATCAAACACCTGCTTGTTCTTCGTAAACGAAGTCTTACTCCTGCGGTATGGATGATCAGGTGGTAGAAATCGTCTGTGACAGTCAAACCAACACGTTTTCCTTCCGTTCTTTAGTTGGAAAGCATCTGTGTCATCTTGACAATATGGACATGATAGCTTCCCATGTGTTGTCCATCCAGATAACATACCATATGCTGGAAAGTCACTTATTGTCCACATAAGTACTGCCCGCATCTGAAAGTTTTCTTTGCGCGAAACATCGTATGTCTCAAAACCATGCGCCCATAGTTGTTGCAACTCATATATTAGTGGTTGAAGAAACACATCTAGTGATCTTTTAGGATGATCTGGCCCGGGGACGAGAATTGAGAGAAACAAAAACTCTCGTCGCATGCACAAGCTCGGCCGTAAGTTGTACGGTGTCACAATAACTGGCCATAGAGAATACTGCCTTCCATGCTTTCCAAATGGGCTGAAACCATCAGTAGATAATCCAAGATAAACATTTCTTCTCTCTTCCGCAAATTCTGGATATGTTGACTGGAAATGTTTCCAAGCCTTTGCATCTGAAGGATGTCTAATCTCACCATTTGTGGAATGCTCTGCATGCCATCTCATTGCTTTTGCTGTGCGCTCACACTGATACAACCTCTTCAATCTTTCCGTCAAAGGCAAATACCACATTCTTTTGAATGGGATCGGAACTCTTCCCCTCGTCTCCTGATAACGAGGTTTCCCACAAAATTTGCATACATTCCGTGTCTCATCCGCTCTCCAGTAGATCATGCAGTTGTCAATACATACATCTATCACTTCATACGGTAGTTGAAGACCTGCAACAAGTTTCTGAACCTCGTAGTATGAACCCGGTGCAAGGTTATCCTCAGGTAGAATACCTTTGACAAAATCAGTAATCGCATCCATACATTCTTCAGCCAAATTATAGTCTGTCTTAATACCCATTAATCTAGTTGCAGATGATAAGACTGAATGACCATCTCTACAATTTTGATACAAAGGTTGTTTTCCTGCATCCAACATGTCAAAAAATCTCCTAGACTCGGGGTTTGGTTCTTCCCCTCTATAATGATCATGTACCATCTGCTCAGTACCTACACCATAATCTATATCCGTTCTAGATTCTTCTAACCTAATATCAGGCTGAGGTTCACTAACAGGCTGAGGTTCGCTAGTACTACCATATTCATAACCAGTTTCCCCATGAAGGTACCAAACTTTATAATTACGTGAAAACCCTTTCATATACAAATGAGTCCAAACATCAAATTCTTTTATAACCTTATTATTATTGCAAGAAGAGCAGGGACATCTTAACATACCACTTTTTGCATCCGGTTGCTGTTGAACAAGCCTCATGAATTCTCCAATCCCTTGAACGTATTCTTCCGTAAGCAAATTGGTGTTCGGATCCAAATGAGGTTTATCCATCCACGAACGATAATAAACTTCTGAAGACATGATTTTCACGGAATTGTTATGACTAAAGAGAATGAAGAGAGAATGAAGTGTGAATGATTTGAATGAGGAGGGGTTGTATTTATAGGAAATTGCTTACGGACCTCCGACGACTTTCCGACGGAATTCCGACGGATGTAAAGCAGTCCGTCGGAATTCCGTCGGTATTGTCCAATCTCAAACGGCTATACAACGGTCATATATATTTGTCGGCAACGGTCACATGGTTCGTCGGAATTCCGTCGGATAATACCGACGGAATTCCGACGACATTCCTGTAAATCGGAATGTCGTCGGAAATTCGTCGGTATTTTCCGACGGAATTCCGACGACTACAACGGTTACATTTTTTATCGGAATGTCGTCGAAAAGTCATCGGAAAATTCCGACGAACCCTATTTCGTCGCAATTCCGTCGGAAATGGCCGACGGAATTCCGACGACTTAGTTTTTTTGGATTTGGTCGGAAATTTGTCAGTATTCCGTCACAAATATCCGACGACCTTGGTGTCCGTCGGAACCTCCGTCGGAATTCGGTGTGTTTTCTTGTAGTGTAATCACACAGTCAGGACACAAAAAAAAATCTGAAACCATAACCTCAACTGAGTCAGAGCACATATAAAGCTCAATATTTCTCGTAAAGAATCACAGAGTCATAGAGTGAAAGCACTTAATCTAAGACAAGAAGATACAACCAGAGTAACAATCGTAAGAGGCTAATAATCCCCAAATAGATTGAAACCCAAATCCTTTTAAACCCTAACTACAAACCGAAAGATCACCTAATCGATTGAAACCCAAACCTTTTTCAAACCGTAACTACAAACTCAAATATCCCCAAATCGATTGAAACCAATATCGTTTCAAACCCTAACTACAAACCAAACATCCCCAAATCGATTGAAAACCCAAACCTTTTTCAAACCGTAACTACAAACTCAAATATCCCCAAATCGATTGAATCCCAAATCGTTTGAAACCCTAACTACAAACCGATAGATCCCCAAATCGATTGAAAAGACAAAACCGAACCCTAAACACGAGGAAAACAGCATGCAAGCTAATCTAATGCCATAAATCAACAAGAAACGGCTTCGATTTACCTCGATTATCCCAGGAGATCAAATCGCCTCTTCCGTCTAAATGTGCCGTTGCGGATGCTCTTACGGTCTTCCTCACTTCTTTCCCCACCGATCAAGATCAAGAATATTAAAAATCATCGAAGCATTTCTCGTAATGAAACAAAGATGAAACATGCTCTTATTACCCAAACCACCTCGCAGAATGTTTGTATTATTATAATGGCTTGAAGCATAGCAAAAACAAAACATAAAAATGACGGATCTACTCGACCCGTTTTTTCTTCTTTAGCTCAGGAACGAGCTCAGTGACCTTCTCTGAATCAGGAAGAGACTTAGCCACACTGTCTCTCTTCACACACCTTTTAGCCCAAGCAATAATTTTAGGACACTCTGCTTCGATGCTAAAGTTCCCATACTTCTCAAAAGCGTCGAACCAGCCGTAGAATCCAATCAGGGCTATGTCCACATAACCAAATGTTTCGCCTCCAAAGTAAGTCCTGTCTCCAAGCTCAGACTCTAGCATCTTGAGCATCTCTACGAACTCCTTCTTCCCCGCCTCTTGCTCCTCTCCTTTCACTCCCCACATCAACTTCCCTAGACCCGGCAGCTAACCACACATTGTTAATTAAATTAAACCAAATATTAACGTTTCTTGCCTTTCGATCTTTATAAGTTTTTTTTTATTTTACCATTTTGTCGATGAAATCTCCCCAAAACCTGGCCTGAGCTCTTTGGTAAGGATCAGAAGGAAGGATTGGGTTCTCCCTTGGCCAAGTCTCGTCAATGTACTCGACCTGGATGAGAGATTCACAGACCGGTTTGCCATTGTGGATTAGAACCGGGATTTTCTTATGAACCGGGTTCATCTCGAGGAGCAAGGCACTTTTATTACACAGATCTTGTTCTATGTAATCGAATTTTATGTTTTTCTCCTCTAGAGCAATCCTCGTCCTCACTCCGAACATACTCGGCCAGTAATCCAGAAGAATCACCTCGTCCACCATTGTTGCTCTTTGATTAAGCTTACTGAGATATTCTATTATTTGTTTGTTTTGTGTCTTAATGAAGGTGTATGGTGAAGAGAAGCAAGGTTACTATTATTTATAGTGGATATGCCCAACAAAAAGAGAATGGACCCACGATACTGCATTGACAACTTTTAAATAAAGTTTTAACACGTGTTTTATTCAGGGTAAGTGAGCTATCGCCTATCGCTTTTGCAGCTTTGTGTAAAGTTAATGGGGTGATTGGTTAGGTTTAGCCGTATAAAATTTACTTTAGAATTTAGTCCGTAGAATTTTTTTATTTAGATTTTTGGATTTAAATTTTTGGATTTAGATTTAGATTTAGAAAGATGAGACTTTAAAAAATAAGATTTTTAAAACTATTTTTTGTGTGTTTTTGCTGTAACTTTAATTTTTTTGTTGTAGCTTTAAAAACTAGGATAAAGCATGATTGGTAATATTTAAGTATGTAGATAAAAATTAAAGCTAAAGTCACTTCCTACAACCCAACCAATCACCCCTAATATAATAATGTACTAGGTGTTTTTCTACGCTATGTGCCGTGAGATTTTTTTTCAAATAAAAATTTTATATTATATTTTTTTAATTTATTTTTTTTATCAATATTTCAATATAAATTTTGATTTAATTGAACATAAGATTAAGATAAAATAAATAATATTGTCTATTTTAAATTATAATCTTAGATAGATTTTTATCTATTTTTTGGATAAAATATATTAAATTAACTTGGATATAATTAATTAAAAATTTTGATATTAAAGTTGTATAATTATTAAAGAGTATAACTAAAAAATATTTCTAAAATTTGTAGATATATAAAAGAAGCTAATATATTACATTTAAAAATTTTTTTTCTTTAACTGTAAAAAAATTGAAAATCCTTTTTAGTAGTAAATTTATATAATTATAAAAATAGATATAAATAATATTTAAAATTTGTAAAATATTATTATATTTTATTATTATGTTATTTATGTCATATTTGAATTGATTTACTTTAATGATGATGTATAATTTACTATCATATTCTATAAAAATTTCCAAAAATATAAATAAACATGAAATATAATTGTCCATGTCACATTTAGTCATAAGCCATGTCATCAGTTCTAAAATGTCGTTTCATACTTATTTAGTGAAAATTATTGTAGAAATAACATGTGTCAAAATCAATTTTCAAATAATATCTAAGGGACTAGCGCAATGTTACATAGCTAATTTTTCAGTTTTCATCATTTTAAGATAAATGTTATACTGTGTAGTAATTATTTATATTTATACTTATTAATTTGAAGTACACTATTATTTAAGTCAAAATGTATTTCAGTATTCTTTTAACACACACTCTAGTAATATCGACGGTAGTTTGTTTATCTTATCAAATCTATACTATTAAAAGAAAATGAATCCTACAAAATCTACATAAAAAAAGTTGTTACACCTTTTTATTTTTAGTCCAATCTATTATATACAATCAAATATTATAACTAACCCCTACTACATAGCAACCAAATAATATTCTCTAACATTTATAAACATATGTAACTTCTCTTTTAATTTCAATTTTTTTGTGACCCACTTATCTTATCTACATATAAAAATGCTTAATGGTTACCAAACGTGCCTACCTATAGTATCTACAACTTATAACATCTATCATTAATGATATACCAATATCAACAATATTAAAAACAAATTATAGCAGACATTGTCGACAATATATAAGGTTTTGTATTATGTTCTTAGATCATTGTTGGGATTGCAATACTAAATTAGAAAAAATGTGCCAAGTAAATCTTAAATCTCATCAACTCGGACCAAGTATGGAACGATTCCTTTCGGGTTCCAGACATTTAGATCAACTAGGTATTTGAATATTTTCAGTTCGGATTCAGATTGGTTATTTTCAGGTCTGGATCAGTTCGCATCAATAATGTAAATAACTATAATTTTTGGGTATATGACAAGTCGGGTTAGTTTGGATATTTAGGATACGAAAATATTGTAAATACCCGAAAACACAAAAATATCTGAAACACGAAATTTTTGAAAACTCAAAAAAATACCCGAAAATAGTCAAATACCTTAAACGACCCAAATTTTTTACCCAAAATATAAACTAAAGAATTGAAAAATACCCAAAATTCTATTCGAATACCCAAAATATATAAGTAAAATTTTGATAGCTTTACTCTTTTAACTTAAAAATATCCATAATACCGAAAACATATCTTAAATACTCAGATACAAAAAATAAATTGGGTGCTTTAGGTAGCCGATCGATTCTCAGATAGGACACAGAACAAACCAAAACCCACAGGTCCAAAAATATACCCAATGGGTACTTTGTCTTAGACCTGGACACAAATTGAATATGTATTTTCGTGGTAGTTTTGGTTTGATTTTATAGGTTCGGATAAAGTGCTTATGTCTGATAGAAAGTTACATAAAAGTATACATATAAAATCTCAAATAAACTAATTAAGTTTAAATAAATTTTCTTCATCGATATATACAACTTTGTAACATAATAATGTACAACACCCAAAATATTAATTCACATCAAAGTGTGTTTTTATCTATAATCCAACAAACCCGCGTTTTTGAAGCGCGGATCAAAATCTAGTAGATAATTAAGAGTTGGGAACAAATCCGAAAATATCTAATATAATTATAACCAAACATATATTTTTAGGATCTTTTAAAATATGTATGTAGACGCTTATTAATTGGATTTAAGGACAAGATTTTTTAAGAACAAAATTTAGGTTCACCTTAACTTCTAGGACTAATCAAAGTACCACGTAGATTATTAAATAAATAATATAAAACTAGAGTTTGACCCACACGTCCGTGCGGGTATTTATTTTTAGTTTTATGTATAAAGTATTATTTAAATGTTTATTAGTTAATATTTTTAATATTTATCATATTTTAAAAATTTTATAAACATCATAATGAAATAGTTTACATGTTGGAAAGAAATATTGATCCCTGTGTCATATTAAACTTTCAACAAACATTTAACATTGATATGTTTGAGTAATGTTTCTTTTAACACGAAATTACTTCCCAATTCTATAATATTTTAAATATTTTGTTTATATATGGGTCATATAGTGAGATTTAGATACATCAGAAAAAATATTTTATTATAAACATTAATTATTATTCTACAAGTAATTTTATGATATTTAAAACTTTACATAGATAAATGTATTGTTGAAAATAATTAATAGTGACTGAGATGAATAAAAATGTATTTTAGAAATATTTAAATTATATATATTTTATGCAACATTTAGATAGATTATAAACAATCCATATTGTTCTACAAGTAATTCAAAAATAGTTGAACTTTAGCATAGATAGATTTTATTGTTTAAAATAATTAATAGTAATGGTTAAACATATATTTAAAAAAAAAAATACATATATTGTAAGCCTTACAAACTAAATATGTGGAATTTATATGATACTTAGGAAATATTATATTATACTATTAAAAACGTTTTTAAAATTTGAATTTTCCTAAAATTTAGCTAAATCATTTTAGGAAATATGTTGATCACAAATTTTTTACTAAATTGGATTCAGGAAATGATTTAATAAAATAGGAAAAACAATGATTACTTAAATGTAAGTTTATTTAATTTTTAGTGGCATTGGATTGTAAATATTATGCAAGATTAAGGGTTAGTTTATATTTGTACATCTATTTTAATAGATTAGATTAAAAAAATAGTTAAAAAAATGACTCCAATTTTAACGATGCTAACGCCACCAGCTAAATCCTAAACCCTAAATTTTAAATCATAAATTCTAGACCCTAAATTCTATACCAAAATTCTAGATCCTAAACCCAAACTCTATACTCTAAACTCAAATCCTAGACCTTAAACCCAAACTATATACGCTAAACCCAAATTCTAGATCATAAATCCTAAATCCAAATCTTATACCCTAATTTAGAATTTAAGATTTAGAGTTTAGGGTTTAGCCGGCGGCGTTAGTGTCATTAAAATTTAAGTCATTCTTTTTCTGTTATTTTTTTTAAAAAAGTTTATATTTTTTATTTAATAATCTACGTGACATTTTGATTGGTCCTAAAAGGTGAGATGAATTTAAAGGTTTGAAATATCCATTTATCAAATACTATTATCCCCTATATATTAATCTTGGAACATTACAACATGTTTTCTTAGCCACGTGTTATCACGAAGATAATTTTTAGAATTCTTAAAAAATAAATTGGTTCATATAAAGATATACTATTTTTTTATTAAACTAACTACCAAAGGAGTGAACCTGAATTTTGTTTAAAATATTAGATAGCACATGTTTCATCGTCCTATAATTTTTAATTCTATTACGTATAATTTAAGAGAAAATTTAATGGCACGTTTTTAATTGGACCTAAAAGTACTTGGCATGAATCTTTGACACTTACCAGAACTCATATGTTTGGATACTCTGAAAGTCTGAAACCTAGTTAATAAGTAACTACACCTTTTTTTATATATCAGAAGATTGGGAGTAGAAATCCGTAATCCCTCCGAACTAACAACACATTATGTAATATTAGTTTTGTTTAAGTGGTCACTCGAAACTTCTGACACAATAGCCCGTGGATAATGAATGATTATCCTATTTAGTTTTTTTTTTTTTTTTTGTAAAAGATTATCCTATTTAGTTCTTTCCACCACAATCAAGATCTAGAAAACGAAGAACCATTAAAGCATTTCTCATAGTGAAACAACTGGAGGATGTTTGTATTATTATAATGATTTCAAACAAAGCTGGAACAAAACAAAAGCTGAAAAGAAAAGAAAAAGACAGAACATAAATGATATTATTATAGATCTACTCGATACCCATTTTTTTCTTTAGCTCAGGAACGAGCTCAGTGACCTTCTCTGAATCAGGAAGAGACTTAGCCACACTGTCTCTCTTCATACAACTTTTAGCCCAAGCAATAATTTTAGGACACTCTGCTTCGATGCTAAAATTCCCATACTTCTCAAAAGCGTCGAACCAGCAGTAGTATCCAATCAGAGCTATGTCCACATAACCGAATGCTTCGCCTCCGAAGTAAGTCTTGTCTCCAAGCTCCGACTCTACCGTCTTGAGCATCTCTATGAACTCCTTCTTCCCCGCCTCTTGCTCCTCCCCTTTCGCTCCCCACATCAACCTCACTAGCCCGGGCACCTAACCACATATTGTTAACCAAATGAAACTTCATCGACAAAATGGTATAAGAAAAAACATCACAAATATTTAAATTTTTTGCTAAAAAATATTTATGATGTTTTTTCTTATACCATTTTGTCGATGAAGTCTCCCCAAAACTTGGCCTGAGCTCTTTGGTAAGGATCAGAAGGAAGGAGTGGAATTTTACCTGGCCAAGTTTCGTCAATGTACTCGACCTGGATAAGAGATTCACAGACTGGTTTGCCATTGTGGATGAGAACCGGTATTTTCTTATGAACCGGGTTCATCTCTAGGAGCAAGGAGCTTTTATTAAACAGATCTTGTTCTCTATAGTCAAATTTAATGTCTTTCTCTTCTAGAGCAATTCTCGTCCTCACTCCGAATGTACTCGGCCAATAACCGAGAAGAATCACCTCGTCCACCATTAGTTTTGCTATTTGGTTAAGCTAGCTTACTGAGAAGCAAGTTACTGTAATTTATGGAGGATATGCCCAACAAAAGAGAATGAATCCACAATCTTTGTTAAAAAAGTATATTGTCTGTATTTAAAACTTTTAAATAATACTATTACATAGGGCTTTTTATTTTGCAGCTTTGCTTAAAGTTAATATAAAGTGTGATCGGTTATATTCCCTCGGTCCATTAATGATAGACTTTTTAAAAAAAAAAATTGTTTCAAAAAGATGTATTTTTTGTGTTTTCTATGAAAAAATTGTAAATTTTAAGAAAATTAATTGATTTTACGGTTAAAAATTATTAAAAACTGAAAATTACAGAAAATGATACATTTATTATGGTAGTTTAATGTGTTTTCTTAATATGCGTGAAAATAGTAAAAAGTCTATCTTTTAGGAACGCAGAGAGTATAATATTTGGTATTAGATTATTGCGTGGCATTAATCTGCTTCTTTTCTTTATGCTATTTTTTTGTCAACCTTTTCTTTATGCTACTACAGCTGCATGGTTGGCTTGTTTAGCCATGCACTTGGTAAAATTTATTACTCGGTTGAACTCGAAAAAAGGAGTAAGATAAAATTTTGGAGGAGTATATTTTTTTATCGACAAATATCTAAATATTGGGGTTTTAAAGTTTTGTTTTTGTCTAAGAACATGAAAGCATTATAGTACAAATTTTAACGGGATAATAGTATATTATAGGATGTAAAGCAGTAATAATAATACAAAAACTAATAAATTTGATGTCATTGTCAATGATATACATAGCTAATATTTTTTGACAATAAAGTTTTACAAAATTTACGTAATAGTTATTCTGCTGGATAGCTATTATTATATCTGGTGTATTAATTCTCACTATGTTATTATTTAACTCAAAGTGTATTTCAACATTCTTTTTCTTTTTTTTTTAACATACAATCCAATATTGTACACACTAGTACAACTCAGTGGTTTGTTTATCTGTTCATGAAAAAATTAACAGCTGGGAACAAATGTGAAAGAATGTCTAATATATTATTTTATTATCCAAACTAACATCTCTTTTCAGTTAAGTTTCAAGAAAAAAACATCTCTTTTCAGGGTCTTATAAATATGTCTGTAGACGTAATGAAATAGGAAAATTCTTTAAAAATACACAAACTAATTTTCATTTGCTAATATAATAAACACTAACTATTTTGGATTTCCGTTTAATACACAAACTAATTTTCGTTGCCTATTAAATACACAAACTTTTGAAATTCGCAGATTTTACACATCATTTCAGACGGCGTTAACTATATTTAACGAAAGTGACAACGGCATTAGTGTTTAATTAATGTGTTAAATTGTAAAAAGAAAATTTCTTAAAAATACACAAACTATTTTTTATTTGCTAATAAAATACACTAACTATTTTGGATCCCCGTTTAATACACAAACTAATTTTTGTTTTCTATTAAATACACAAACTTTTGAAATTTTCAGATTTTATACATTGATTTAGACAATGTCAACTATGTTTAACAGAAGTGAAGATAATGTTAGTGTTTAATTGAGCATGTGGTTAAACCGTGAAGAAAAAAGTCCTTAAAAATCATCCCGATAGATTATATTATTAGCTTTCTTCTCCATTACACTTCTATAGTGTAAATTTTTTTTTTTGATGAAATTTCAAATTTTTTGATCATAGTAGAAAGAATATATGTAGAACTTAATTGATAACGCTAAACTTATTTATCATAGTGTAAATTAAAGCGAATAACAAGAATCAGAAATGCATAACACTAAACTAATTCCAAAATCAGAAACTCGTTTAAAACTACGTTGTTTTCTTCTTCTTTTTTCACGACATGGAAATCGACTCCACTTCGAATCGATATAAAGAGAAATCAAAGTAAAGAAGAAGAAAATGAATATAGTTTGAAGAATAAAATAGGTTGAAACAGATTAGGGTGTCAAACTCGAATTGAAACTAACTCAAATTAATTTTAATTGGCTGAGGGTGAGCGTGCTTTTCATAGTTAAATCATTTGTTTAATTAAAACTAACATCATCTGTTAAACATAGTTGACATCGTCTAAATCGATGTGTAAAATCTGCAAATTTCAAAAGTTTGTGTATTTAATGGAAAACAAAAATTAGTTTGTGTATTAAACGGAGATCCAAAATAGTTTGTGTATTTCATTGGGAAATGAAAAATATTTTATGTATTTTTAAGAAATTTTATTTTCAAAATCTAAACACGTGTTAATTAAACACTAACGCCATCGTCACTTCCGTTAAATATAGTTAACGCCGTCTAAAACGTTGTGTAAAATCTGCGAATTTCAAAAGTTTCTGTATTTAATAGGCAACGAAAATTAATTCATGTATTAAACGGAGATCTTAAATAGTTCGTGTATTTTATTAGCAAATGAAAATTAGTCTATGTATTTTTAAGGAATCTTCTCTATAAACGTAAAACAGCAACCCACGTAATAGTACTCTAAATTAGTTTCACGTGCTTTAACTATTAATTACGTATATAATCTAAGTTACATTTTAATATTAGTATGGTATTTAAAATACAAAAGTTATAAGTGGCTGAATGTCACCTAACACTTATTTTTGTTTGTTAACATTCTCACCTACTTTCTGGAACCACGTTTAAAATATGTTGGGCGGCACATGTTAAATATACTGATCTCCGCTGCACTTCTGTTTCGGTTCAAACTTGTTCAATTATTTTTTTTAAATGAACAAGAGAAAATCTAACAAGACTTGCACGTAATTCTAAAAGAAAAAATGAGTAGAACATGAACAGAGACCAAAAGGTCCAAAACTGATTTGAATTAAGGACCAGTTTGAATAGCCCGTTTTATATTGGACCTAAAGTATCCGAATCGTTGCCAGGGCTGATATGGTTTTGCTTTTATTTGAAACAAACATGTTTAGATACCCTAAAACCTTGTAACTAGACATTTCGATGACTCAAGAGTCTTCTTCAGATTTTTCCATCACGATCAAGATCTAAAAGATTACAAACCATTGAAGCATTTGTTTGGTGAAACCATTAGAGGATGTTTGTATTATTATGATAACTTCAAAATTCAAACCGAGCAGAAACAAAACATCAACTGAAAAGGTACGAAAAAAGACAACATAGATTAAATTATAACAGAACTACTCGATACCAATTTTTTTCTTTAGCTCAGGAACGAACTTAGTGATCTTGTCTGAATCAGGAAGAGACTTAGCCACACTCTCTCTCTTCATACACCTTTTAGCCCAAGCAATCAGCTTTGGACACTCTGCTTCGATGCTAAAATTCCCACACTTCTCCAAAACGTCGAACCAGCAGTAGAATCCGATCATAGCTATATCCACATAGCCGAATGTTTCACCTCCAAAGTAAGTCTTGTCTCCAAGCTCAGACTCTAGCATCTTGAGCATCTCAATGAACTCCTTCGTCCCCGCCTCTTGCTCCTCTCCTTTCGCTCCCCATATCAACCTCGTTGGACCATACACCTAAACCACAATTGTTAATCACATTAAACCAAAGTCTAAAAAAAGCTTAAATATTAAAAAGGTTTTTTTTTATTACCTTTTTGTCGATGAAATCTCCCCAAAACTTGGCCTGAGCTCTTTGGTAAGGATCAGAAGGAAGGAATGAGTTGCCCCCTGGCCAAGTCTCGTCGATGTACTCGACCTGGATGAGAGATTCACAAACCGGTTTACCATTGTGGATAAGAACCGGGATTTTCTTATGAACCGGGTTCATCTCGAGGAGAATCGGGCTCTTATTGAATAGGTCTTGTTCTCTGTAGTCGAACTTGATGTTCTTCTCCTCTAGAGCAACCCTCGTCCTCATTCCGAACATACTTGGCCAGTAGTCTAGAAGAATCACCTCGTCCGCCATTGTTGCTCTTTAAATTAACCTCACTGAGATATACTAATGTGTTTGTGTGTCTCTAAGTGTAATATGGATAAAGCAAGGTTCGGTCATTTATATAGCGGAGATAGTCAACAAAAAGAGATTGAATTGATTTTTGCTTCCTGGTTAATACTGAAATGCATTAACTTTCGCATTAAAAAGATTTCCAAACTAGTAAATAAAATTTGTACTTAGCATTTTAATACTATGAGTCTGTGAAGTTGACTTGACTGAACATATCCTTTTCTTTAGCTTTAACATTAAAGTCAGAGATTGTGAAATATTAATGTTTGAATCTCTGACTTTTAACGTTAAAGCTAGTGAAAAGGAAACGTAATAAATTCAAAAGGTCATTCCCTTCTTGCATGCTAATGAAAATATTGTCGAATTAATTTTCTTTGGTCAACAATTGATAAAATTAATGCAATATCTGACTTTGTTGTGTGTTCTGAATATGAGTGTAGCTAGTGATCGGCTTTGTACTTACTTGTGTTTTCTTCGACTATTGTATTAACTATAGTAAGTTTAATCGAAGAAGGTCACTGCATGCGTCATCGTTCTTATGATGGTGGGAAAATTCAAAATCTTGTTTATGCTTGGTACGGTTTAAGTATCGGTTAACATTTAGAGCGTTAACCTCACGTAACAACGACGCGCGTCTAAAAGCACCATTAACCTAGAAACCCTAAATGAGTCTCTTATTTTTTTTTAATATTTTTTAATTGTAAAAGTGAATTAAAAGACTAAATTAAGAGACTCGAAAATTTACATGTTCTAATGCAAGTCTCTTAATTAAGAGTTTTTAATTTTTTTTTTTTTAATTGAACACAATTTTTTTTTGATTTTTCTTATTAAACTTAAACTTTTCCTTAAAACATATTAAGAGATAACATTTTAAACATTGATTTTGAAATAAAAATATAAAAATATAAAAATAAAAATTAGTAAAATAAACAATAATAATTTGAACATTAGAAGGAAAAACATGAGAAGGAGAAAGAAAGTAAGAACATGAGAAGGAAGAACAAAGAGTTGTAAGTTGTAACGTTAGAACGTTTTCGAGCCTTGTAACGTTGATTATGTGTGATGTATATAGTACAAACCTCATATTTACTCCATTCAAAATCATAGCAAGTGTAAAGAAAAACAATTTTCTTAAAGAAGTACGAGAAAGTCAAAACACACTTGTACATGGTGATGTTATAATCAAATGACCAAATAATTTGGTAATGAAACTATTAAGAACGTTGAGACAAATCCTAATGTGGAAATCATTACACAAGTATCATCAATACAACCTTTAAGGAATCGACCTTTTCTCAGGATCCAAGGGACTCTGTCTGATGTCGACTACACTGAGAGACAATAGATATTCTGCTATTTGAAAACAATACTAGCTTTACACAATGAAGCTTCCATGGACCACTGCGACTATCACTGAAAGAAACAACCATCTACCAGAGTTTACAATATGAATCTTCTTAAACTGTTAGAAATTCATCCTGACACAAAACAGAAGTATATACAATTATGTTGATACCTCTGGTCTTTGTAGGTCGATGGAATGCCTAGCCTTGGATCTTCTCCTTGACTAAGAGCAATCAGCTATAAACAAACATTAAGCGTGCTACTGTCGTTGGAAACAGAGCCTTGGTCACTTCCATCCTAAATCAGAAAGATAATTTACATATAGGCTAAATTCATGGCTGCAAATGGAGCTCAACATATAACAAGTGCTGAGTTTACAAAGTGGAAAACAAAACTCAAAATCTATTACAAAGGAAGTGAGCATATTATCTGTTGAGAATTTACATCTCAGTGTGTGAGCAGCTTAGAGTCACATGCCACTATCCTGTAATATGAATGTCCAGACGTTGTCACAGAATCTGTAAGTGTGCAGGTGCCCCTGCACAAGAAGTAAAGAAGAAACGAGATTATAAACTTGGTTGTTTCATCTGCGAAAGCTCTCTCTTAAATCTTGCAGGGATTAACATTTGGCTATGAAAGTAGAGTTAGCAGGGTTTAGATGACGAAAGAGAATTAATGTCAACCACTAGAGACACTGGCACAAGAACTTGCGATTAAGCTGTATGAATTGACACAAATCTAAATAGTCTTGAAGTAACAGAAGTAAGCTCCTGCTTATAAGCCAGATAACTGAATCCATTCAGCTTAATCTCAAGTTGAACTTCTTTCCTCTAAGAAATCATACATGTGCTAGCTTTAACCTTATTATATATATGACATCTAAAAACTCTAATCTTGGTAGAATTCATGACAGTTTCAGTATTTCCTGAGATAACCAATGTATGCAAGGCCGTAAGCACCTAATAATAAGGCAGATAACTGAACCAATACAGCTTAAAACAAGTTGCCAGCGAAAGAAACTGAACACTTTGACATAAAGTATTACACTTTTAGAGGTATCAGAAACTATTAGATGAGGTACCTACTCAACAGAAACGAACAATTTAACCCGAATGTTAAAGAAACACCCTAAACTTTCTACTCTAAAACACTGTTCCATATTGTCCAAAAAAAAAAAAACACTGTTCCATGAAATATTAAAACTGCATCAGGTCCAAACAGCAAAACGTACGACCTAAAGCAAGATTAGTTAAGAACTAAAGATTCAATATTTCACGACAAAGGATTAAAACTGCGACAATACTAAAACTCACCTTAATAGACACCTTAGTCTTCACTTGTGGACAAACCCCTAGCCTTCGATTTCGTTTTCGTCTTCATAATAACATATGGCCTTCGATTTCGATTCAGAACAAAACCCTCGCCTTTGATTTCGATTCAGAACAAACCTCTCTCCTCCCAAAACAAACCTCTCTCCTTCTTCCGCGACGGCCAGGAGGCATTATCCGTGGGGGTAGAGGCGGCGATCACCAGGAAGAACGCGATCATCACCTCGTACAGAGATCAAGGCTTTTCGTCTGGAGAGAGAAAGAGAGCCCAATGGCTACACCTGTCTCAGAAGATACGACTCTTAGATCACCTTTAACTAGGGCTGTTCAATATGGCAAAACTGAACCGTACCGAACCGAACCAAACCGAAATAGATAATATGGTTTGGATTTGGTATATACCATACAAACCGAATGGATATGATTTTAAAAAAACCGTAGGATTTGAATATGGTTCGGTATATAACCGATAAAACCGAATAAACCGAATAAAACCGATAAAAAAATATAAACATGTAAATATGTATATATTTTATAACAACGTATGAAAATCATAAGTTAATTTTTTTGCTAATAACTATTACCATATTTTTTTACAGTAATAAAATAGTTCTGATTTGTAAAACACTTGAACTATAATTAAATAACAATTCATCGCAAACATGCTTCTTATTTTCTTAGTCTTCTTTTGATTTTTTTTGCTTTAATTTAGCATTGACTAAATTGAAATAAAGATTATAAATTTGATTATAATAATTAGTGAAAATTCTTCACAATTTTTTTTATCTATAAAAGAATAGAGTTTCGTGTTTAATAGAAGAAACATGACTTTGATGAACGCTAAATATGAAAGAATATAATAACTTATTTTTTGTGCTTCGTGCTTCTGTTTTATTTTTTGTTTTTTATTTTTATTATCAAAATTTTGAGCTTTGATTTTAATTATAGATTTGATTATTTTATTAGATGATAGAAACATTTTTTTTATTTTTGTTCTTTTATTTAAACTTATAATATTTTTTAATAAATGAATGTGTTGACAACAAGACTCTAAAATTCATATAATATGATCCCAAAATAAAGAATTATGTTTTTTGGTATAAAACCGAATAAACCGAAAACCGACGGTATATAAACCGAACCGAACCGAAGTAAATATGGATTTAGAATGGTAGTTATATTTTACTAACCGAAATACCGAAAAACCGAAAAAACCGAACCGAAACCGAACCGATATCCGGATTGAACACCCCTACCTTTAACAGTAGCTCTTATAACTGCTTTTTTTTAAAAAAAATTTAAAAATAAGCTGACCCCACCTTATGATCAAGAGCTGCCTCATCCGCCTCTTCTAGAAGGCGAGTTTAGTTTGGTTTTTGGACTGTGTGCGGACCCCACCGATATATGGCAGTCCGCGATTGGTTTGTTTTTTTTTTCCTTAAAAAACCAAAAGAAAAAAAAACACCTAAAAAATTGTGCCTAAGAACTTTACCGTTAATTATGCTCTTAGAGCATGAGCATCGACGGTTTATAACCAGATCACGGGCTCGGGATCCTAGGCCCATTCGATTAAAAGAAAATGTTTATTGGGTTTAATATCGTGATCCGTCTCTTGCGGGTGAACCCATATGATACGGGGTCAAGCCACGCGTCGATAGCAGAGTGAACACGCGAGTCCGCGTGTAGACGGAGAAAAAAAGGGATTCGCGATAGATCATTCATTTTCACTTTTCTCTTCTAAAGCTAGGGTTTCGTTCTCTCCCTGGCGATTTTTCGTGCGACGCGATAGCCGGATCATTTTCTCTTCTTTCTTCGATCTAATCGACGTCGTACTCTCTCGTAGACGATCTGAGGTGAGTATCCACTAGTTTCACCGATTGATTCAATCGTTTGGGGTCGAAAGCGTTTTAGGTTAAAAATCGATTTGGGGGTTTTGATTTATGGTTTTGGGGGTTTTGTCGTAGGGTTCGAAATTGAAAAGGGGGTATAGATTGCTGGTTTAAAATCGTCATGCGGGTACGTTTATTTGGGATTTGTAATCGATTTAGTTTATAGTTAGGGTTCTAAAAGGAATCGTTTTTTCTGATGCAGATGGATCCCGCAGCAGAGATAAGAGATTCAAAGAGGACAAAGGAGTACATCAACATGCTCTCTTCTGTGGCTGATTCAGAGTACGGGATTCCGACGAGGTGTCCCTGTGGTGGCAGTATCATTCACGAGGTTCGTGGGAAGGACGACTATGACACTCTTCCTGGGAAGCGGTTCTTCACCTGCAAAAACTACGAGGTACGGTTGTTCTTAATTCTATTTTGAATTTTTTTTTTAAACGAGATTGATTATTGATTCAAATTTTTTTTTCTTCTTACCAAGGCTGATGGGTTTCATTATCGTCAGCCTTGGGTCATTGGTGTCGAGGAGCAGATCGAACGCCTCACTAAGCGTCTGGAAGAGGTGGAGGTGGTGATAAATTGGGTGCCGGAGGTCAATAACCACATTCAAAGACTGGAGGTAACTAGATTCTAATTTGATTTCAATTTTGTAAAATATTTCTTAATTTTTTATGCATTGACTAACACTGTATGATTGTTCTTTCATGTACAGGCAGAGGTTAAAGACCTCGCTCGGGAGGTTGATAACCTCACTGGGCAGGTTTATAACCTCTCTATGCAGGTTGAGGTCTTGGAGAAGCTCTGCTTCGACTGAAAACAAAAGGTAACCCTTACTCTACACTGGTTAACTACAGTGGTAGCTAGCTAGAGTTTAACCACACTTAGTTGAGTTTTAAAAATTATAGGTAGTTGCGTATTCAATGGTAGTGAATGGTTGTGTATCAAATCGGTGTAGTTGAGTTTTTAAAATTTATTTGATGTTCATTCAATGATATCTGTGTAGTTATACCTATGTTGTACTTGTTATAGAGTCATTAAAACATACAAACGAAACACTAAAACTAGTATAGAGTAATTAAAACACACACAACAAACAGACACACGAAAAACCAAACACAGACACCATACTTAAACTAGTTTAATCAATGCTTGGTAGTTAGACAAACACACACACGTAATCAATTTGTTGTACTTTCTAACACTAAAACTAGTATTAAAACATAGGCATGATCCACATCTCAAAACACACCAAACTTTTAAAACTTCTATCTAAAACTAAATGGAACCAATTTCCCTTAACTCTCACGGGTTCGTTAACCTCCTTGCCTCCCAGAGCAGTCAACCAATAGATATTGGTTGTTCTGAGGTTCCAAAACCTGCGGAAAGGCGGAAGTGGACAACCAAAGAAGATGTGGTGCTGATCAGTGCTTGGTTGAACACCAGCAAGGATCCAATCGTGAGTAATGAGCAGAAGGTTGGCTCATTTTGGAAGCGCATAGAGGAGTGTGTGAATGCAAGCCCTCTGCTCGTTGGCTCCGTTCCTAGGGAGTGGAGTCAATGTAAGCAGAGGTGGGGTAGGGTTAATGAACAGGTTTGCAAGTTCGTGGGATGTCACGAAGCTGCTTTGAAGAAGCAAGCCAGTGGACAAACTGAGAATGATGTCATGAAGGCGGCTCATGACATCTTCTTTAATGACTACAATGCCAAGTTCACTCTTGAACATTGTTGGAGGGAGCTTTGGTTTGAACAAAAATGGAGATCCCACACTTCGACACGAGATGGTGCAAAGGAGAAGAGGAAGGAACCTGCAGAGGAGGTGGGTGGCGAGGAAGATGTTAGGCCTCCCGGTGTGAAGGCTTCCAAAGCAGCAAAACGCAAGAAACACTTCAATGAACCAGCGTTTGATCAGATAGAGAGCATTTTAGAGGCAAAGAATAACTTATCCAAACACAAACTCCTAGATAGGTTGCTAGGAAAAAATGCAGAAACTCTTTCTGATCAAGAAAGAGCTCTAAAAAACAAACTCATTTCAGAAATGCTTTAACGTGGTGAGTGGAAGCTTTTTTGTGCATTTATCAGTTGGTTAATCGTTTGATTTCTCTTGTTTCACTCTCTTGTGCTTTATGTTTTAGCTGTTGTATTTTCACATTGTTTGAATATGTTTTGGTTTATGTATATTGATAATGTTTGTATATGTTTTGGTATCTAGATTATTGATATGTATCCGTTTTTCTTTGTAGGTCACGGGTTCAAGGAGGAGGATGCGTGTGGACGTGGTTGTAGGTCTCGGTTTCTTTATGTATCATATCAAGTCACGGGTAAGGTTGATGGTTGTAGTAGTATTATGTCAGATTGAATCACGGGAGAGTGTAGTATTTTGTATGTTTCTACACTCGTTTTAGGACCTTCGGTTAATATGGGTGTATGTACCCACAGGATGTGTTTTCAAGTCACGGGTTTATGTCCCCACGACTTGCCTTTTCAACTCACGGGTGTATGTACCCGAGCAACTTGACTCATGTATCTCTATATATATAAACTATGTCTTTCTATTATTTTTTGTGCATCAAAGTGTTTCACAATAGTTGTAAACTTGAAAACCAAAACTTCTAAACTTGTAAACTTCGTTAATACACTTGCTTTGATACACTCATCACTTGCTTTGATACACTCATCAACCATCACCACTTGCTCTAATACACTTCTCATCCATCACCAGGGGGTTCACCACACGGATACGCTCAAATTAATACATCTGAGTTTGAGTCAGGAGAGTCCAGCAGAAGTTCAAGGGTGAGAAGCAGAGATAGTATTCATGTCGGTGATATGTTAGGCATCCGCAGAGAAGTTCGAGATTTAAAGAAGCATGCTCGATTGAAAGCTGATTTAGTGGAAAATATTTGGCAAAAGTTTGGTGATGAAGATGAATAAGTTTTGTATGTTTTTGAATTTCTCTATTTATGTAATCTACTCTTAATGTATTGAATAAAAAAAATTCAAAATTTTATAATATATTTTAATATTTTATTCATGTATTCTGAATTATTGCTAAATTTTTTTAATTTATATTATTATTTTATTCCTATGAACTTCTTCTTCGGGTTCACTAATGCAGAAAACAACAAATACAGGTTCATCACTATTTATGGCTCCACCAAAAAATATTAAAAAAATTGGGTGAACCCAATGCTCATGCTCTTAAGCACCTTAATTAAGGGACGGTTCTTCACTTAATACATAATTTTCTTTTTTTTTCAATACTAAAAACACTAAATACCCACTGTAAGAAACAGCGATAATCAGTTCCGAGTTCGAGAGAGTTGATCACTTTAAGTAACTTGTCTGCGTTGATTCAGGTTAAAAAGCGTACGGCGAGTACGACGATGATGAAAGGGATATCATTTTCTGAATCTAATAGTTTCCAACCAAACATTGAATTCAATCGAGCGAAGCCTCCGATCATCTTTGTGAACCCAATCTCATCTCGATCTTACCTCCGGTCTCCGAGAAGATCCCTCCGTGTTCACTCACTCTCCGTCGACTCATCCACAAACCGGAACGCTAAATCAACAATTGACCCCCACGCGCCGCCGCTGGTGGTTGTGGGATCAGCCGACATATCGATAGATTACCGAAATAAGGCGAAACGATATCAACCAAGACAGGGCAAACGCTCGCCGGAGGAAAAGGCGCGAATCAGGTGGCCTGTGGAGCTAAGCTGCTTTATCCAACTTACTTTGTGGGAGGAGCCGACGGGACACACAGTTGTGATGCTGCAAGAGGACGGTCAGAACTCCGATTATTATAGTAGGTGGTGCTTTTGAAATTGAATATTTAAAAACTTTTAAACAATATAAATTCAATAAACATAACCAACTCTTTTGAAGTTTACACTTTACCATTATTACTTAATAAAGATACATTAAAAATGTAAAAAAAATGTCGTTTTGAGTTTATGCACACAAATTAAAAAAATAATTAATTTTGTATATTTTCTATATAAAAACACAATTACTTATACAACCAATAAAAAAATAAATTAATAAATAAAATTAATAAATTTTGTATTAAAAGTAAAAACCAACACTTATTTTGTAACGAAATTTTTTTTCTATAACGATATTTAATATGAAACTAAGGAAATTATCTTTTAAAAACAAATATTCTTTCTTTCCTTTTTGATCAATAACAAAGTAGATAGTTACTTACTAGAGTTCAGCTCCAACAGTACAGATTAATCACATGATTCACAAATAGCGCCAGTTGATTACGCCACTGCCTACGACATCGTATCATATTTTTCTCTCCACTAAAATATTTTATAGATCATTGTCGGTCATCACAAGATTATGTAAAAAAGGACAACAATGAAACTGTCTCCATGCATCTCATTCAATGATTGCTTCTCAAGCAAGTAAATTTAGACATTGATTAATTGGTTTTTTAATTGTTTTTTGCTTCTTTTTTTTAATTTCAATTTACTGTTATGGTTCTTCCTGATCCGATTATTTTCAGAATATCGATTTTGTGCTCTTCGGTTTAGGGTTTCTAGTTAACTATTTAAGTATTCTTTAATTTGGCATCGTAACAGCCCTAAATCTGTGATCAATAATGCAATATCCGATGATGGATATTCCTAGAGTTTTCCTCGATATGGCCGTCAGCTTCAAAACGGTTGGTCGGATCGTGATTGAGCTCTTCGCCGACACAAACCAGTGCCAGCGAGAAAGACATGTATAAGGAAGTTCAGTCAGAAAAATGGATTAATGATCCTTATGATTTCATGATTTGAGTTGACATGTATCCTTTTATTATAGGCTTTTCAACTAATTGAAAATTTATTTCCAAATATAATGAAGACGCGAACAGAATCTTCGTATTATTCTGCAGAAGAAAACCTTTGAAAGAGAGAAAGAACATAACAAAGAGCAAGATATAGAACAACAGAAGATGATCTACTCGAGGCCAAGACTCTTCCTACGCTCAGAAATGAGCGCAATGAGTTTCTCCAACTCAGGCAGGGTTTTAGTGACGCTATCTCTCTGCAAACACCTTTTAGCCCATGCAATCAATTTTGAACACTCTGATTCAATACTAACATTCCCATATTTCTCGTACACCCCAAACCAGCTGTAGAACCCGATGAGAGCTATATCAACAAACCCAAACGTCTTGCCTCCAAAATAATGTTTTTCACCAAGCTCGGACTCTAGCGTCTTGAGTATCTCGATTAACTCCTTGGATGCTTCTTGCTCCTCACTTTTCGTTGCCCAAACTCTCTTCGCCGTAACACTCATCTGATCCATATTTGTTAAGTTTCAAACATCAAACAAAAACCAATTCAAGATACATGGCCTTTTTTATCATGTATATATAAGCCGAAGAATATATATTTTTTAGGAATTAAAATACCTTTTTGTCGATGAAGTCGGCCCAGAACTTGGCCTGCGCTCTCTCGTAAGGATCGGAGGGAAGGAGTGGGTTTTCACCGGGCCAAGTCTCGTCGATGTACTCGATCTGAATGAGAGATTCACAGACCGGTTTACCATTGTGAACGAGAACCGGGATTTTCTTATGAACCGGGTTCATCTCGAGGAGCAAGGCACTTTTATTCAAAAGATCTTGTTCTCTATAATCGTACTTGACTTTCTTCTCCTCCAGAGCAATCCTCGTCCTCATCCCATATACACTCGCCCAAAAATCCAGAAGAACCACCTCGTCAGCCATTGTTGCTCCTTGATTAAACTCAGTTTGTTTCTTTTCTTATTGTGTAGAGAAGACTGAATAAAAGTGAACTACAATAGGTCATTTATAGGGGTATTAATTAGCTGAATTTCAAACGCATTTTGCTTGCCATTTAAAAAAATCAGAAATTATATAATGGAGAACAATTTTGATTCAGCTTCTCTACTTCTTTATTCGTTTGTATTATTGTCGTTGCTTAGGCCACTGCATGCGTCATCCATCGTACTTATGATGGTGGGAAAAATCAAAATCTGGTTTATGCTTGGTACGGTTTAAGTATCGGTTAACATTTAGAGCGTGACTTTCACCGCAAGAGTGACGCGCGTCTAAGACAAAGACAGTTTAGTTCTGACTCCTAAGAGCATCTCCAAAAAGAATTCTATTTTGAAGTTTTCAAAATTCTTTTGAAGTTTAAAGGTGTTTTTCTCCAAAATCAAAACTTCAAACTCAACTTCAAAACTATTTATATTTTATAATATGGTCTTTATATTTGTCACAACTAATTTGAATTATAAAACTTTTGTAAATAACTAGCACATATATAAACATATTACAACAATATTAATTAATAAAATATTCTATTAAATAAAAAAATTTAAATAAAAATAACTTAATTAATATTAAACTTTAAACAAAATATCATATTATTTCATAAAATGATTTTCGTAATGCATAGATGATCTATTAGTGCATTTCGAAGTAAAAATAGCTCTCCTCATTTTTACTTTGTAGGTTAAGAGCTAAAAGTTGTTGAAATCTGGTAATATTGATACTTGTAAATACATTAGATCGGAACAAAAAAGTAAAAGAAAAACATAAAATATTGCTAAAAGATTAATTTCTTTTTGATAATATTAATACTCGTGAATATATTCAATATGAAAAATAAAAAATTGTACGAAAAAGACATCAAAAACAACAACAACAACGATCATCAGTTACACAAAAAAAATTGGACAATATTTGAAAATTTGAAGGTTCCGGATCAAACTTACCTGACTATTAGTGTTGTTATTAGTGTTGTTGTAATATTTAAATTTGTGTAATAGTTATGTCTTCATGTAATTTTTAAAAATCTTTTTGTTAAGTTTTTTTGTATATTATTGTTGTCTAAATCTAGGTTAAAAGGTTTTAAATCTTATTTTAAAGTTTTATTTAATTTTATGTGTAAAATTTAAAATCTGTAAACAAAATTTAAAATATTTATGAGATATAATTTTTTAAGGATTAAAACAATAAACGAGAAAATATTTATGAATCATAAAGGTGATGTGTGATTATATGGACCAAAATGCAAATAAAAATATGAAACTTCAAATTTAAAATTTTGAGTAGTGAAACTTCAAATATAGAGTTTCAATCCTCAAAACTTCAAATAAAAAAACTTAATATTTGAAGTTATAGAGTGTCTTTTGGAGATGCTGTAAGGTAGACCACCGAGTGCTACTCTCACTTAGAGTGTGATTGGTAAACTCATAGTAAATGGGAGTAAATTAATCAGAGTAACTGAGAGGGAAATGATGGAGTAAATGAGAGAAAAATGATAGAATAACAAATAATAAAAAGATCAAGAAAAAGTTAAACAAGCATACATCTTCAAAAGCCGTTAGGGAATAAAGTAAACCACATACCCTTAGTTAAACAGTATTGATCTACTTGTTACATGGGTATGCTTATAGAATTTTGATCAATGGGTTATAATTTTTAAATAAATTTTCCAAACCCTGCTATATTGGATAGTGATCATTTTCTAAAGAAATATTGTAGATTTTGGATTTTGATTTAAAAATTAGGATAACAAGAGTTTATGTAGATAGATTAGTACGATTTTAGAATTTTGATAAATAGGCTATAATTTTTAAATAAATTTTCCAACACCTGCTATTTGGGAAAGTTATCATTTTGTAGAGAAATATTGTAGATTTGAGATTCTGATTTAAAAATTAGGATAACAAGAGTTTTTGTTGATAGATGGGTATGCTTATAGAATTTTTGATCAATAGGCTATAATTTTAAAATAAATTTTCCAAAACCTGCTATTTTTGGAAAGTTATCATTTTGTTGATAAATATTGTAGATTTGAGATAGTGATTTAAAAATTAGGATAACAAAAGTTTTTGTTGATAGATAAGTATGCATTTAGAATTTTTGATCAATATGTTATATTTTTTAAATAAATTTTTAAAACCTAAAAAAAAAAATTAAAAAACTGCTATTTTTGGAAAGTTATCATTTTGTAGATAAATATTGTAGATTTGAGATTTGTGATTTATAAATTAGGATGACAAGAGTTTTTGTTGATAGATGGGTTTGCTTTTAGAATTTTGATCTATATGTTATATCTTGTATATAAATTTTCCAAAACCTGCTATTTTTAGAAAGTTATCATTTTGTAGAGAAATATTGTAGATCTGAGATTGTGATTTAAAAATTACGATAACAAGAGTTTTTCTTTATAGATGGTTATGCTTTTGAAATTTTTGATCAATAGGTTATAATTTTTAAATAAATTTTCCAAAACCTGCTATTTTTGGAAAATTATCATTTTGTTAATAAATATTATAGATTTGGGATAGTGATTTAAAAATTTGGATAACAAGAGTTTTTTTTTTATAAATGGGTATGCTTTTTAGAATAAATTTTTTAAAACTGTTATGCTTTTTGAATTTTTGATCAATGGGCTATATTTTTAAAATAAATTTTTTTAAAACTGCTATATTTTGAAAGTTATCATTTTGTAGAGAAATATTTTAAATTTGGGAATGTGATTTAGAAATTAGGATAACAATAGTTTTTGTTGATAGATGGGTATGCTTTCAAAAAATTTGATTATTAGGTTATAATTTTTAAATAGATTTTCCAAAACTTGTTATTTTTGTAAATTTATCTTTTTATAGAGAAACATTGTAGACTTGGGATTGTGATTTACAAATTAAGATAACAAGAGTTTTTGTTGATAGGATGGGTATGCTTTTAGAATTTTGATAAATTGGTTTTTAAATATATTTTCCAAAACCTGCTATTTTTAGGAAGTTATTATTTTGTTGAGAAATATTGTAGATTTGGGATTTTGATTTTGAAATTAGAATAACTTTAGTTTTTGTTGATTGATAGGTATGCTTTTAGAATTTTGATCAATGGGTTATAACTTTTAAATAAATTTTCCAAAACCTGCTATATTGGATAGTGTTCATTTTGTAAAAAAATATTGTAGATTTTGGATTTTTATTTAAAAATTAGGATAACAAGAGTTTATGTAGATTTATTAGTACGCTTTTAAATTTTTTTGATAAATAGGCTATAATTTTTAAATAAAATTTCCAACACCTGCTATTTTTGGAAAGTTATCATTTTGTAAAGAAATATTGAAGATTTGAGATTGTGATTTAGAAACAAGGATAACAATAGTTTATGTTGATAGATGAGTATGCTTTTCAAATTTTGACCAATAGACTATATTTTAAAAATGGTTATATTTCGAAAGTTATCATTTTGTAGATAAATATTCTACCTTTGAGATTGTGATTTAGAAATTAGGATAAGAAGAGTTTTTGTTGATAGATGGGTATGCTTTTAGAATTTTTGATCAATTGGTTATAATTTTTAAACAAATTTTTCAAAACCTGCTAATTTTAGAAAGTTTTCATTATGTAGGAAAATATCGTAGATTTGGGATTGTGATTTAGAAATTAGGATAACAAGAGTTTTTGTTGATAGATAGAGATGCTTGTTGAATTTTTGATCAATAAGTTATATTTTGAAAATAATTTTTTAAAAACTGCTATATTTGGAAAGTTATTATTTTGTAGATAAATATTGTAGATATAGGATTGTGATTTAGAAATTAGGATAACAAGAGTTTTTGTTGATAGATGGGTATGCTTTTAGAATTTGATCAATAGGTTATAATTTTTATATAAATTTTCCAAAACCTGCTATTTTTAGAAAGTTATCATTTTGTTGAGAAATATTGTAGATCTGAGATTTTGATTTAAAAATTAGGATAACAAGAGTTTTTGTTGATAGACGGGTATGCTTTTAGAATTTTGATCAATAGGCTATAATTTTAAAATAAATTTTCCAAAATCTGCTATTTTTGTAAAGTTATCATTTTGTTGATAAATATTGTAGATTTGGGATAGTGATTTAGAAATTAGGATAACAAGAGTTTTTGTTGATATATGAATATGCATTTAGAATTTTTGATCAATAGGTTATATTTTAAAAATAAATTTTTTAAAAAACTGCTATATTTGAAAAGTTATCATTTTGTAGATAAATATTGTAGATTTTGGATTGTGATTTAGAAATTATAATAACAAGAGTTTTTATTGATAGATGGGTATGCTTTTAGAATTTTGATCAATATGTTATATCTTGTATATAAATTTTCCAAACCCTGCTATATTTAGAAAGTTATCATTTTTGTTGAGAAATATTGTAGATCTGAGATTGTGATTTAAAAATTAGGATAACAAGAGTTTTTGTTGATAGATGGATATACTTTTAGAATTTTTGATCAATAGACTATAATTTTAAAATAAATTTCTCAAAACCTGTTATTTTTGGAAATTTATCATTTTGTTGATAAATATTGTAGATTTGTGATAGTGATTTAGAAATAAGAATAACTTGAGTTTTTGTTGATAGATGAGTATGTTTTTAGAATTTTTGATCAATATGTTATATTTTTAAAATAAATTTTGAAAAACTGCTATATTTGGAAAGTTATCATTTTGTAGATAAATATTGTAGATTTGAGATTGTGATTTAGAAATTATGATAACAAAAGTTTTTGTTGATAGATGGGTATGCTTTTAGAATTTTGATCAATGAGTTATTTCTTGTAGATATATTATCTAAAACCAGCTATTTTAGGAAAGTTATCATTTTGTAGAGAAATATTGTAGATCTGAGATTGTGATTTAAAAATTACGATAACAAGAGTTTTTCTTTATAGATGGTTATGCTTTTGAAATTTTTGATCAATAGGTTATAATTTTTAAATAAATTTTCCAAAACCTGCTATTTTTGGAAAATTATCATTTTGTTAATAAATATTATAGATTTGGGATAGTGATTTAAAAATTTGGATAACAAGAGTTTTTTTTTTATAAATGGGTATGCTTTTTAGAATAAATTTTTTAAAACTGTTATGCTTTTTGGATTTTTGATCAATGGGCTATATTTTTAAAATAATTTTTTTTAAAACTGCTATATTTTGAAAATTATCATTTTGTAGAGAAATATTTTAAATTTGGGAATGTGATTTAGAAATTAGGATAACAATAGTTTTTGTTGATAGATGGGTATGCTTTCAAAAAAATTGATTATTAGGTTATAATTTTAAATAGATTTTCCAAAACTTGTTATTTTTGTAAATTTATCTTTTTATAGAGAAACATTGTAGACTTGGGATTGTGATTTACAAATTAAGATAACAAGAGTTTTTGTTGATAGGATGGGTATGCTTTTAGAATTTTGATAAATTGGTTTTTAAATATATTTTCCAAAACTTGCTATTTTTAGGAAGTTATTATTTTGTTGAGAAATATTGTAGATTTGGGATTTTGATTTTGAAATTAGAATAACTTTAGTTTTTGTTGATTGATAGGTATGCTTTTAGAATTTTGATCAATGGGTTATAACTTTTAAATAAATTTTCCAAAACCTGCTATATTGGATAGTGTTCATTTTGTAAAAAAATATTGTAGATTTTGGATTTTTATTTAAAAATTAGGATAACAAGAGTTTATGTAGATTTATTAGTACGCTTTTAAATTTTTTTGATAAATAGGCTATAATTTTTAAATAAAATTTCCAACACCTGCTATTTTTGGAAAGTTATCATTTTGTAAAGAAATATTGAAGATTTGAGATTGTGATTTAGAAACAAGGATAACAATAGTTTATGTTGATAGATGAGTATGCTTTTCAAATTTTGACCAATAGACTATATTTTAAAAATGGTTATATTTCGAAAGTTATCATTTTGTAGATAAATATTCTACCTTTGAGATTGTGATTTAGAAATTAGGATAAGAAGAGTTTTTGTTGATAGATGGGTATGCTTTTAGAATTTTTGATCAATTGGTTATAATTTTTAAACAAATTTTTCAAAACCTGCTAATTTTAGAAAGTTTTCATTATGTAGGAAAATACCGTAGATTTGGGATTGTGATTTAGAAATTAGGATAACAAGAGTTTTTGTTGATAGATAGAGATGCTTGTTGAATTTTTGATCAATAAGTTATATTTTGAAAATAATTTTTTAAAAACTGCTATATTTGGAAAGTTATTATTTTGTAGATAAATATTGTAGATATAGGATTGTGATTTAGAAATTAGGATAACAAGAGTTTTTGTTGATAGATGGGTATGCTTTTAGAATTTGATCAATAGGTTATAATTTTTATATAAATTTTCCAAAACCTGCTATTTTTAGAAAGTTATCATTTTGTTGAGAAATATTGTAGATCTGAGATTTTGATTTAAAAATTAGGATAACAAGAGTTTTTGTTGATAGACGGGTATGCTTTTAGAATTTTGATCAATAGGCTATAATTTTAAAATAAATTTTCCAAAATCTGCTATTTTTGTAAAGTTATCATTTTGTTGATAAATATTGTAGATTTGGGATAGTGATTTAGAAATTAGGATAACAAGAGTTTTTGTTGATATATGAATATGCATTTAGAATTTTTGATCAATAGGTTATATTTTAAAAATAAATTTTTTAAAAAACTGCTATATTTGAAAAGTTATCATTTTGTAGATAAATATTGTAGATTTTGGATTGTGATTTAGAAATTATAATAACAAGAGTTTTTATTGATAGATGGGTATGCTTTTAGAATTTTGATCAATATGTTATATCTTGTATATAAATTTTCCAAACCCTGCTATATTTAGAAAGTTATCATTTTTGTTGAGAAATATTGTAGATCTGAGATTGTGATTTAAAAATTAGGATAACAAGAGTTTTTGTTGATAGATGGATATACTTTTAGAATTTTTGATCAATAGACTATAATTTTAAAATAAATTTCTCAAAACCTGTTATTTTTGGAAATTTATCATTTTGTTGATAAATATTGTAGATTTGTGATAGTGATTTAGAAATAAGAATAACTTGAGTTTTTGTTGATAGATGAGTATGTTTTTAGAATTTTTGATCAATATGTTATATTTTTAAAATAAATTTTGAAAAACTGCTATATTTGGAAAGTTATCATTTTGTAGATAAATATTGTAGATTTGAGATTGTGATTTAGAAATTATGATAACAAAAGTTTTTGTTGATAGATGGGTATGCTTTTAGAATTTTGATCAATGAGTTATTTCTTGTAGATATATTATCTAAAACCAGCTATTTTAGGAAAGTTATCATTTTGTAGAGAAATATTGTAGATCTGAGATTGTGATTTAAAAATTACGATAACAAGAGTTTTTCTTTATAGATGGTTATGCTTTTGAAATTTTTGATCAATAGGTTATAATTTTTAAATAAATTTTCCAAAACCTGCTATTTTTGGAAAATTATCATTTTGTTAATAAATATTATAGATTTGGGATAGTGATTTAAAAATTTGGATAACAAGAGTTTTTTTTTTATAAATGGGTATGCTTTTTAGAATAAATTTTTTAAAACTGTTATGCTTTTTGAATTTTTGATCAATGGGCTATATTTTTAAAATAATTTTTTTTAAAACTGCTATATTTTGAAAATTATCATTTTGTAGAGAAATATTTTAAATTTGGGAATGTGATTTAGAAATTAGGATAACAATAGTTTTTGTTGATAGATGGGTATGCTTTCAAAAAAATTGATTATTAGGTTATAATTTTTAAATAGATTTTCCAAAACTTGTTATTTTTGTAAATTTATCTTTTTATAGAGAAACATTGTAGACTTGGGATTGTGATTTACAAATTAAGATAACAAGAGTTTTTGTTGATAGGATGGGTATGCTTTTAGAATTTTGATAAATTGGTTTTTAAATATATTTTCCAAAACCTGCTATTTTTAGGAAGTTATTATTTTGTTGAGAAATATTGTAGATTTGGGATTTTGATTTTGAAATTAGAATAACTTTAGTTTTTGTTGATTGATAGGTATGCTTTTAGAATTTTGATCAATGGGTTATAACTTTTAAATAAATTTTCCAAAACCTGCTATATTGGATAGTGTTCATTTTGTAAAGAAATATTGTAGATTTTGGATTTTTATTTAAAAATTAGGATAACAAGAGTTTATGTAGATTTATTAGTACGCTTTTAAATTTTTTTGATAAATAGGCTATAATTTTTAAATAAAATTTCCAACACCTGCTATTTTTGGAAAGTTATCATTTTGTAAAGAAATATTGAAGATTTGAGATTGTGATTTAGAAACAAGGATAACAATAGTTTATGTTGATAGATGAGTATGCTTTTCAAATTTTGACCAATAGACTATATTTTAAAAATGGTTATATTTCGAAAGTTATCATTTTGTAGATAAATATTCTACCTTTGAGATTGTGATTTAGAAATTAGGATAAGAAGAGTTTTTGTTGATAGATGGGTATGCTTTTAGAATTTTTGATCAATTGGTTATAATTTTTAAACAAATTTTTCAAAACCTGCTAATTTTAGAAAGTTTTCATTATGTAGGAAAATATCGTAGATTTGGGATTGTGATTTAGAAATTAGGATAACAAGAGTTTTTGTTGATAGATAGAGATGCTTGTTGAATTTTTGATCAATAAGTTATATTTTGAAAATAATTTTTTAAAAACTGCTATATTTGGAAAGTTATTATTTTGTAGATAAATATTGTAGATATAGGATTGTGATTTAGAAATTAGGATAACAAGAGTTTTTGTTGATAGATGGGTATGCTTTTAGAATTTGATCAATAGGTTATAATTTTTATATAAATTTTCCAAAACCTGCTATTTTTAGAAAGTTATCATTTTGTTGAGAAATATTGTAGATCTGAGATTTTGATTTAAAAATTAGGATAACAAGAGTTTTTGTTGATAGACGGGTATGCTTTTAGAATTTTGATCAATAGGCTATAATTTTAAAATAAATTTTCCAAAATCTGCTATTTTTGTAAAGTTATCATTTTGTTGATAAATATTGTAGATTTGGGATAGTGATTTAGAAATTAGGATAACAAGAGTTTTTGTTGATATATGAATATGCATTTAGAATTTTTGATCAATAGGTTATATTTTAAAAATAAATTTTTTAAAAAACTGCTATATTTGAAAAGTTATCATTTTGTAGATAAATATTGTAGATTTTGGATTGTGATTATAAATTAGAATAACAAGAGTTTTTGTTTATAGATGAGTATGCTTTTAGAATTTTGATCAATATGTTATATCTTGTATATAAATTTTCCAAAACCTGCTATTTTTAGAGAGTTATCATTTTGTTAAGAAATATTGTATATCTGGGATTGTGATTTAAAAATTCGGATAACAAGAGTTTTTCTTGATAGGTGAGTATGCTTTTTAGAATTTTTGATCAATAGACTATAATTTTAAAATAAATTTTCCAAAACCTGTTATTTTTGGAAATTTATCATTTTATTGATAAATATTGTAGATTTGTGATAGTGATTTAGAAATTAGGATAACAAGAGTTTTTGTTGATAGATGAGTATGCTTTTAGAATTTTTGATCAATATGTTATATTTTTAAAATAAATTTTGAAAAACTGCTATATTTGGAAAGTTATCATTTTGTAGATAAATATTGTAGATTTGAGATTGTGATTTAGATATTATGATAACAAGAGTTTTTGTTGATAGATGAGTATGTTTTTAGAATTTTAATCAATATGTTATATCTTGTATATAAATTTTCCAAAACCTGCTATTTTTAGAAAGTTATCATTTTGTTGAGAAATATTGTAGATATGAGATTGTGATTTAAAAATTAGGATAAGAGTTTTTCTTGATAGATGAGTATGCTTTTGGAATTTTTTGATCAATAGTTTCTAATTTTTAAATAAATTTTTCAAAACCTGCTATTTTTGGAAAGTTATCATTTTTTTGATAAATTTTGTAGATTTGAGATAGTGATTTATAAATTAGGATAACAAGAGTTTTTATTGATAAATGGTATGCTTTTAGAATTTTTGATCAATGTGTTATATTTTTAAAATAATTTTTAAAAACTGCTATGTTTTGGAAAGTTATCATTTTGTAGAAAAATATTATAGATTTGAGATTGTGATTTAGAAATTAGGAAAACAAGAGTTTTTTTTTTGCTAGATGGTTATGCTTTCAAAAATTTTGATTAATAGGTTATAAGTTTTAAATAGATTTTCCAAAACTTGTTATTTTTGGAAATTTATCTTTTTGAGGAGAAACATTGTAGATTTGGGATTGTGATTTAGAAATTAGGATAACAAGAGTTTTTGTTGATAGTTGGGTATGCTTTTAGAATTTTGATCAATAGTTTATAATTTTTAAATAAATGTTTCAAAACCTGCAATTTTTAGAAAGTTATCATTTTGTTGAGAAATATTGTAGGTTTGAGATTTTGATTTAGAATTTAGAATAACAAGAGTTTTTGTTGATAGATGGGTATGCTTTTAGAATTTTGATCAATGGGTTATAATTTTTAAATAAATTTTCCAAAACCTGCTATTTTTAAATAGTTTTCATTTTGTAGGATAATATTGTAGATTTGGCATTGTGATTTAGAAATTAGGATAACAAGAGTTTTTGTTGATAGATAGGGATGAATTTAGAATTTTTGATCAATAGATTATATTTTTAAAATAATTTTTTTAAAATTTTTATATTTGGAAAGTTATCATTTTGTAGATAAATATTGTAGATTTAAGATTGTGATTTAGAAATTAGGATAACGAGAGTTTTTGTTGATAGATGAGTATGCTTTTAGAATTTTGATCAATAGGTTATAATTTTTATATAAAATTTTCAAAACCTGCTATTTTTAGAAAGTTATCATTTTTGTTGAGAAATATTGTATATCTGGGATTGTGATTTAAAAATTAGGATAACAAGAGTTTTTGCTGATAGATGAGTATGCTTTTTAGAATTTTTGATCAATAGACTATAATTTTAAAATAAATTTTCCAAAACCTGTTATTTTTGGAAATTTATCATTTTATTTATAAATATTGTAGATTTGTGATAGTGATTTAGAAATTAGGATAACAAGAGTTTTTGTTGATAGATGAGTATGCTTTTAGAATTTTTTGATCAATATGTTATATTTTTAAAATAAATTTTTAAAAACTGGTATATTTGGAAAGTTATCATTTTGTAGATAAATATTGTAGATTTTGGATTGTGATTATAAATTAGAATAACAAGAGTTTTTGTTTATAGATGAGTATGCTTTTAGAATTTTGATCAATATGTTATATCTTGTATATAAATTTTCCAAAACCTGCTATTTTTAGAGAGTTATCATTTTGTTAAGAAATATTGTATATCTGGGATTGTGATTTAAAAATTCGGATAACAAGAGTTTTTCTTGATAGGTGAGTATGCTTTTTAGAATTTTTGATCAATAGACTATAATTTTAAAATAAATTTTCCAAAACCTGTTATTTTTGGAAATTTATCATTTTATTGATAAATATTGTAGATTTGTGATAGTGATTTAGAAATTAGGAAAACAAGAGTTTTTGTTGATAGATGAGTATGCTTTTAGAATTTTTGATCAATATGTTATATTTTTAAAATAAATTTTGAAAAACTGCTATATTTGGAAAGTTATCATTTTGTAGATAAATATTGTAGATTTGAGATTGTGATTTAGATATTATGATAACAAGAGTTTTTGTTGATAGATGAGTATGTTTTTAGAATTTTAATCAATATGTTATATCTTGTATATAAATTTTCCAAAACCTGCTATTTTTAGAAAGTTATCATTTTGTAGAGAAATATTGTAAATCTGGGATTGTGATTTAAAAATTAGGATAACAAGAGTTTTTCTTGATAGGTGGTTATGCTTTTGAAATTTTTGATCAATAAGTTATAATTTTAAATAAATTTTCCAAAACCTGCTATTTTTGGAAAGTTATCATTTTGTTGATAAATATTGGAAATTTGATATAGTGATTTAGAAATTAGGATATCAAGAGTTTTTGTTGATAGATGAGTATGCTTTTAGAATTTTTGATCAATAAATTATATTTTTAAAATAAAATTTAAAAAACTGCTATATTTGGGAAGAAATTATTTTGTAGATAAATATCGTAGATTTGGGATTGTGATATAAAAATTAAGATAACAATAGTTTGTGTTAGCAGGTGAGGAAATGTCAAAAAGGACGACAAAATGAAGATTCACATGCTTTGGTCTCTTTGATTTTAAATGAGGAGAACATAAATTGAATTGTGGTGCCATCTTTGGGGCTTTAGGTTTTTCGAGATTTTACTTAGCGTTCCTCATCACGTGCCTTTGTCCGTGATTCTTGAAGTATTAAGTACACTACAGTTTGGTCTGTCCACTTACTATTAATTATATAGAACTAATAAATCGAAGTGTTTTCTCCAAATATAAATGTGAGTACCATTATTTATTATAGTCCCGTTTCTAATTTTGCTTAACCTATGTTAGTACAAAGCCTATCTTGGGGTATGTTCCAAGTTGGAAATTATCAAATTTAAATAGTAATACTTTGAAATACTTCATTCACTCATCACTTTAAAAATTTGTCTATGTTAACCAAATAAAAATATCAAAAAGAAAAAAACTGAACTTACATGTTATCATCAGTACACTTCATTCTTTCTAAATTCATCTCTACATCAAGAACAATACACACTTTCGAATTTCTTAAAAAAAGAATTTTTTAAAAATTATTACACTAATTATCTCTAATTGTAAACACGTGAAACTGGATTTTCAGGTGAATGATTCAATTAATGCTTATCTAAACAAATGATAGAGCCAGCTTACACCTACTAGCTAATGACAATAACTAAAAAAATCAAATCCAAATTAATTAGTGACAGTATCAAATAAAATATATAGCTACAAATATAATACATTAACAATAATTGTTAATAGTAATATGGACACCCACAGGGGATAAGCTAAGTTGTTGCTTGTGGGTGCAAGTTCACCCATAATTATTTTAAAATTTTCATGTTACACATAGACATTATAACTAAATTAGCTTTGTTGGTAAGGAATGCACCCAATTATCAAGGACGGAAGTTCGATGCACCCACAATCACAGTTTTCTACATATATATATAGAGATATATATACACATATTTATCATTTTTATGCACCCATTAATAATTTATCCTGGAATCTCCCCTGAACACCCTTGCCATCAATATATAAGTAGATACAATTCAATGTGCAAAACAAAATGATATTTTCTCTGTTTCATATTAAGTGTCGTTTTAATTTTTAAATTTTGTTTCATTATATATGTCATTTTACATTTTCAAAGTAAATATTAATTTTTTTATCAGTTTTTACCTTTACTCTTAGTTCATTAAATAATAAAATCAAACAAAATTATGTATTAAATATGGATAAAATAGTACATTTAATCTTTTTTTTTAATTTGTGTGAAAAACCTTAAGCAAAATTTATAAATGAAACGGAAACCGTATATATACATATAATTTGGTTTGTTCCAAATATTTTTTTATATGTTTTCCTTTAATAAACAAACATCAAATTGGTTTCTCGACGTCTGGGAGATCACAAAAAGAAACATCGAAATTAGAGGAGAGTGATAAAAAGGCTTGCAAATTGATATTTGTATAAAACCGACAAGAAGAAACAAGAGTGTCAGAAATATTGATATGTAGGTAAATACATGTGTGCGTATTTAATTTTTTTTTTTTTTTGATCAAACTAACATAATTACATAGTTATATATGCATATGCAATTGTCTGTCTATAGATATATCTATCACGGAATGCCGATAAATAAAATAAAATCAAAATGTTCCACATCGATGGTTAATTTCAGCTTCAGTTCTCGCAACATTTTTATACATGATTACATCCTCAGTTTCTCACTAATGTCAGATTCTGGTCTAGAATATCCGAGTGTCCATGGCTTTATATGTATTTTTTTTTTATCAAAAGATGGTTTTATATGTATAATGGTTGGTTTTGCCTTGTGTGTACACTAGTATGTAACGTTATTGGAAGGCTAGAAATTACGCTTTTGCCCCTTTGTCTCCCCCAAATGGTCCCTCGATTTTAAAATCTCACTACGCCCAAATTCATCAGCTTTATTTCAAATCTTCAAAAACACATTTCTCTTTCTCTCTCTCTCTCTCTCTGTCTCAAGGCTTCTTGATTTTTGAGTGTCTTCAAATAAAGCTGTCGGTTTCGAAAGGGTGCATGCGTTACACTACAACTCTCTCTCACTCTGATCTTGGGTCTTGTTCTGGTTTTATTTCGTTGTTCCTATCTTCAACTCACTACCAGCCAACGAAGACAATCTCTCTATCTTTTTTCATATTTAATATAACTCTTTGACTATTTCTACATATTCTCTCTAAGTCACCTCTTGAATTTCTCATCTCCTTTAAGGTAAGTTTTCAATCCTTCTTTGTGTCGTCGAAACCTTGCTTACAAAGTGAAAACGAACACATAACACGATAAAGTTCTCCAAATTTCTTGTAGCTTTGATAATTCTCTGTCATTTACTTTATAAAAGTTTAAAACCATCTTGAAAGACATTGAAGATTCTGATAAGTTTTTTTTTGTTTTTTCTTATTTTGGGCAAAGTTTCAAGTTTAATTACCGTATCTAAGTAAATTCCTACGGAAAAAAATTCCTAGAAATTCCCCGACAGGAGTCATGGCTTTTGGTAGTTGTTGTAATAAATGACATCTGCTTTTTCTTTAATTTATGCTTCAGATTTTCTCAAGAACTTGATAACGCTTCGAGCTTCCACCAACTTTGGTTTCCGTCTTAGTTAAATCCTCTGCAGAGAATCAAAAATGCCAAGACCAAGGTAAAGATTCTGACTACATTTGATCTCCATCTCTGTATGATCTGATATATAAATGGAAAGTGACTGTTCTGGTGTTTCCTTCTTTAGAGTTTCCGAGGTGTCTCAGAGGCAACAAGCTCCGAGGTTGAGGACTTCGTCATCTACTTCTGCCTCCAATCATCCCAACCGTCTGATCATAACTGACCGGAGTTCTAAGCTTGGTGTCGATAGTAGATTTCCTAAAAACGGTGGGGCTCGCAGTGATCCGCTTGGTCAGAAGAAACTTGGGGGGAGAATCTCGGATCTAGAATCGCAGTTAGGACAGGCACAAGAGGAACTGAGATTGCTCAAAGAGCAGTTGGCAAGTGCTGAAGCTGTCAAGAAACAAGCTCAAGATGAGCTTCTTCGTGACAATAACAAATCCAAGAAACCAAACCCTCTGGCTCGTGTGAAAGGATCTGCATCTGAGGCTGGTACAGTTGATAGAGACGAAATCCCTGGTGATGTGCAGAAAGAGACTGATGTGTTTGAGGTACCTGTTGAGAAGATTGAGCTAGTAGAAGAAGAAGCTGACAAATCGGGTGCAAAGGAAGATGAGATCAAGATGCTGAAAGCTAAACTTTATGATATGGAGAAAGAACATGAATCACTAGGGAAAGAAAACGAGAGCTTGAAGAATCAGTTAAGCGATTCGGCTTCAGAGATGTCTAACGTGAAAGCTAATGAAGAGGAGATGGCTTCAAAGGTGAGTCGGATTGGAGAAGAGTTGGAAGAAAGCAGAGCAAAGACAGCTCACCTTAAGGAGAGGCTAGAGTCCACGGAAGAAGCAAAAGCAGCGTTAGAGAGTGAGATGAAGAAGCTGAGGGTTCAAACAGAGCAGTGGAGGAAAGCGGCAGATGCTGCAGCTGCAGTGCTTTCCGGAGAGTTTGAGATGAATGGTCGGGATCGATATGGGTCAGGAGAGAAGTGTTTTGCAAATGGGTTGTTTGATCCTAGTGCAGTGGTTGGGTTTGTGGAACCGTCGGGAATGGGTGATGATTCTGAGGATGGGTTGGGAAGTGGGAAGAGGAAGAGCTCTGGGATGAAGATGTTTGGTGAGTTGTGGAAGAAGAAAGGGCAAAGGTGAGAGATGCAAGACACCTTTTGTGGTCTTTATTAGGATGCATTTTGCTGTATTTGTTTGTAAGTTGATCTAATATCATCTTTGCTCTTGTCAGCAAAAACAATTTCATAAACAAATTTCTGGAAATATGCATCTTAATATCAACTTGAGAGATCTCTTACATGAACAGTTTAATGATGGCTCCAACTCTAAAACAGTGATATAAGATCTGTGAAAGTGAGAAACCTGTTGAGAACAAAAGAAAAACTAAAATGATTCAATCCTCGTCTTCATCACTGCCATAGTTCTGGAATAAAGATGCTAATCCAGTGTTAGCCACACCCTCGCTCTTCTCATTCTCTGGCTTTGCAAGAGCTGGAGTAGTCGAAGAACTTGGCTGAGATTGCTTCTTGATGACTGTTATGTGAACGGATTTGAAAGGTTGCTTGCTGGTAGCTCGCTTCTTGGGCTCCTTGGGTATTTCTGATCAAAATGGAGAAATTTGTTAAGTATATTCAACCGAAAATTTTGGATATCAAAGTCAATAAACTTGTAAAGAAAGATTGAAAACTTACCTGCAGAAGAACTAGTCAAAATATCTGTGGGGTTGCTTGGACCTTCTTCTGATGCCTTTCTCTTCTGTATCAAAATTAACAGAATTAAAAAGTTAGTCCTGATTCTTAAAAGGACACACATGGTGATAGGAAGATACATGTCTGAAAACGCTTAAAGAACTAATGTTTCGAAGAAGGAAACCTTTGAAGAATCTGAAGATGATCCTTTCTTCTCCTTATGAAGGCTGGGAGAATCATCACTATCATCATCATCCTCATCATCTTCGTCATCTGCAATTCTCCTAACAACTTCTTTCTGCTTCTGCGTTTAGATAAGACATCAAATATGAAAAAATTAGCAAAACTACTGTAATGTGAGGAACCAACATTTACGAAAGAATGATATGAACACTTACACCAAATATCGACTTTATTACTGCTTCATCTTCTTCTTCTATACGTTTGACCTGTCAAAAGACATAAAACCATTAACAGCTAAGCCAGAGGTATAACGTGTCATAACAATTTTCAAGAACGACAGAAGAGAGATGGATTCTCAAAAACGATGAAAAGTAGAATTTTCAGTTCATATATGACTTAAAAATAACAAGTCGTTCGTGAAGACAGTCTCAAATCATTACATATATGAACAAGCAAACAAAGTAACAGGAACCTATACCTTCTCAGCGCCTGTTCTTTGCAAGGCCTCCAGCATTGCATCTACGCTCACAGTAGCGTGTCTAGACTGCAAAGAACAAAACAAAAGGAAATCAGTACAAAAACACACACTTATTCCCAGAGCATGTAGCTGAAACATAAAATATACACATGTATCAGATTTGAAACACTGACATCAACAGAGAGACAAGGCATCAGTCTCTTAATACCTTCATAGATTTCATTTCATCAAGAGCGGCTATAATGTCCATTTCTCTCTTAGAATCCAAAGTCCTGTTCTCCAAAGACTTCATAGCGTCCCCCATCTCCTCGGCATCTCTTTTCTGTTGTTCCTTATCAAGCACCTGTACAGAAGAAAACATAGTACATTAGAAAACTACAAACTTGTAGATCAAAAAGATACATGTCTGAAGTCCTTACCTCGTCTTCAGCACGCCAGGGTTCATAATTACGACTTGCCCCGGATTCAACAATATAATCAGAGTTCTGTGGATCAGTCTTCATAGTCAGCTCTGCAGAGCACTTGGTGCACTTAAAGTAGAACCTAAAGATTTGAATCCCCAGATATGTCTGCACATTGAAAACCAAAAAAAGCCATCAAAACAATACATTATGGTGAAGGTAACTCCTTGCTCAGTAATTTCTAGAGTTCAAGAGCCATCCAAGTGATTGTACCAACTTATCACCAGTCTATACAACAACCCAATTTCTCAAAACCCTAAAACCCCAAATCTGAAATCGTTTCAATTCACGCGAATTGAGGACAACAATCCCGAATTTGAATCAAACAAAAAAAATCAATTTACCTCGCCGATGACGTCTTCTTTACGGGAATTGAATTTGGTTCCCTTGTAGATATAGTTTCCGCAGGTACTGCATCGGACACTCATGGGAAGCATCATACGAACTTTGATCTGCTGGTTCTTCGGTCGCCGGAGCCGTGGAAGCTTCGACGGATCGAAGTCCGGCGGATAATACTTGTTAAGGACCTTCCGCTCTCCCATCTCGTCTTCTCCCTCCGCAACCTTCTACTTCTTCTTCTTCTAATCAAATTCACAGATTCTCGCTATGTTTCTAGCTTTCGTTATTTTCTCGGCTTCTCCTTATATATAACAATAACCGCCCGATAATAAGATCATATGGGCTCGACTCGGGTTAAGTTCATTAATGGGCTACAATGACCGGGTTAGGCCCAATTACCGGTTCATAGATAGATCATCCAGAGCTTGTTATAACTTAACATCACAAAATGCAGTACATATTTATCGATGCATATTTGATGTGTCACTCGGATTTGGTAATTTACAAAACTGTGTTTTTTAAATTTGTTCTTAGCCAAACAATTCTCTCGTCAAACTAGCATTTTTTGAAGTATTTTCTATTGTGTAATTCGGATTTAGACACCATGTTCTTATTTTTCTTTTAGTTTTTATTTCTAATAATTGTTTTCTTAGATAAGCTTCTGCGTAAACTGCAAGATGGAGTGGCATACTAACCTGAGCTGTGCTGAATTCAGGAAGACCAAAGCCTATACGAAGTCCGGTACGGCCGTTTTGGATGCTCCAGCTCGGGAGCTTGGTCCGAAGAAGTGCAGGAAGTGTCTCTGCACCGTTGAGCGTGCCAAAGGTTGCAATCTTTAGATGCCAAAAGTGTGGAAAAAAATGAAAAATACATGACCATCATTTTTGATTAAGGAACAATATTTTTTTACTGTTTAAAAACCTAATTGTATAATATAAATGTGAAAATTTCTTTAAATGCAAATTTCTCTTATAAAGTTATACTCAATTTAAATATCTAAAAACAAATTATGATTAAAATGTTTCTTTGATTTTTTAGTTCTGAAAAGTCTATGCTTAATTCAAGTTCGACTAGAGGAGTTTATTATTTTTTTAATCATAATTTGTTTTTGGAAACGCAAGATATGTTTAGGTGATCGCATCTCAAAACGCAAGTTAAGCAGTTCAAAATAACATCATCTGGCAACAAAGAAAAACATGCAGATGGCCGATAACTATCTTCTTGCGGTAGCTTCTCGGAGTTGGAGGCGGCTGGAAATGACATGGTGTCTTAGTTTATCATCGATATGAAAAAAATAGAACCTATTGTTTTTAGATATGTTTAGTGTATATGGCTCTAAAATATGGCTCCAAAATGTACTAGAGACTTAATTTACTCTCTTATTCTTCAATTTATTGATATTGTCAGAGATCAAATGAATTTTAAAACTAAAGGTTATTTTCTTTATTAATTACAAAATTACATAAGAAAATATTATCATTTAGTGTATATGGCTCTATTTATTGAAATTATGTTGTATAAAAAAATTTGTTTTGTGTGTGTTACTGCCATATGATTGTGAAAATATATAATAACGAAATAGATTTTTGAAAAAATTGATATACAAAAAAAGATGAAATCAACAAAAAAAAATGTCTTCCCATTATTAACAAAAACTCTTCAAATCGTTTTCATATGTTTTAACATATTCCCGTTAAAAATTATACTCTTTTGTTTCTAAATTATTTTTCAAAAATTTGCTTAAACTCTATCCTTTGCATGCTCTTCCCATTATCAACAACCCAAAGTGCACAAGCACTATTTCACAATCATGTTTGCACAAAAAATGATAACAATTAGCAACCTTAGAAAATTACATATGTTAATGTTTGGATAAAGGTCTACAAAAACGGAAGTATAAGCAAATGCCACAAGATATAGCAAGAAGAGAATATTATAAAATTAACAACTTTAAACATAAAACCAAGAACCATGACTTAGCTTTCTTGTTCAAATTCCATGGTTTAAAGATTTTCAAATTCAATTCAAAATCTAATTTTCTTTGTTATTGTAATTTTACCAATTCTCTTGTTATTGAGACATATATTTTCATTAGTTTTAGTCGTAAGTATCCGCATTGGAACAAAGATCATGGAAAATTTGAAATACAAATCAAGTTAAACAACATCAAAATGTGAAAACAATCATTTAAAAAAAAGCTATTTTAATACCAAATAAATCTATTTTATATAAGAAGTTTTGAAACTTTTTCATGTATATATTATTTTTAGAAAGATAAGTTTGGAAATACTAAATAACAATAATGTAATCAATTGTATTCCCCTTGCCTTTACATGAACATTACATCACCAATATATACTAATTGCAGGGAAACTTTCGTAACAAATATAAGAGATATCCAAGAATATGGATGGGTTTGTTGGCATATACTATCAAATCAAGGAGAATTCATACAAATATTTGGTAAAAAATCATAAAAATATTTGGTAAATCTACTTAACTTAAACTATTTACAATTTATGATAACTTCATCTTAGTAAAAATATAATTTAGAGGTGTTAAGAGAGTTAAATTTATGTAGAGTTGGTTGATTTTAAGAGACAAAAAAGTGTTAAATTTGTAAAGAATTTTAAAGAGTTTTTCATATTTAAAAATATATGAAAAATACTCTACTATAATAATTTTAGAAAACAAGAGGATATATGTTATATTTTTAAAGTTCAGTTTTATGGTTAAATAGTTTAAAATTCAAGTTCCAACAACACTAAATTTTCATAGAATCATAAAATCAATTAAAACTAAACTTTTTGAATAATGATGCATTTTGTATATCATTAAACCAATAACATGAGATTTTGTCACTTTTTAAGTTTTTTCTACATAAATTATCTGATTAGTGGGTATCTGTTGTTTCTCCATTACAACCACATAAACTACGAAATACAACTTAATACATGGAGATCGTTGACAAAAAAGAAGAAGCTAAAACACGTTATTAATTCCAAGATACAACATAATTTTCCAACAAGTTTTCAACACTAAAATATGAAAAGAAAGAGAAATACGAAGTTGGAAAGATCCAAGTATCATTGTAACTAAAATACAAGAATATGGAAATTACAAAAGAAAACATGTGATTTTATACAATTTACCAAACCATAATAAAGTGTTGCGATCGATTTTGAAGGAGTTAACTCTCCCCTTCAAACTTAGTTTCCTCCATGGGCTGATGAGCTACATCATAAGTTGCATGAAGACCAACAAAGACGTAGTACAAAAGCATCACCATGGTACATATAATGAATCTCAAGAACGCTACATAACCGAGTGATCCTATAAGGAAAAGATTCATGGCTATAGAAAACGATGGCAGCCACGGAACAAGAGGGACTCCCCATACCTTAGGAACACGGTACTTCGGTATCAATGCCAAACCCAAAGTCCCTATAAACCATACGACTCCAGTCACCGCGTAACCGATCCAGCCTCTAACCCCTGCGTTCCACAACGCTGATACACCAACCGAAGAAGCAACGATCAGAAACAAGAAACCAAGAAACTTCAACAAACCACTCTCAGGAGTTACGTCCTTCACGTAGTAACGTCTCACGAGCAACGCTACCGCCACGAGCATGAAAATGAAGAGCGTAGCAAAGGAGAAAACGCTGGAGAGAACATCTAAGCTGGTGAAAAAGGAGATAACCGCGCTGAGTATGGTCACGAGAAGAGTAGCGTTAATAGGAGTTCCTGTTTTCGGATGAACCAAAGCAAACCACGGAGGAATCATATGAGACCGAGCAATCTGAGTCGTATACCGAGCTTGTCCTAAAGAACCAACAAGAAGACTTGTAGTCATACCCTTCAAAGCACATATACCAACCAAATACTTAGCCCATTTCATCCCAATCTGAGAAAAAGCAACCGAATACGCCGCGTTGGGATCAATCTCACTGTACTTCACCATCATAGTCAACGCCAAAGCCATCAAACAGTAAACCACAGTGATCATAGACATCGACCCAACCAAACCAATCGGTATATCCCTAGCCGGTTTCTCCGTCTCCTCAGCCATGTTGGCAACCATATCAAACCCGGTGTACGACCAGTACACCACAGCAGCCGACTGAACAACGCCTTTCGCTCCGTAAGGGAAAAACGGAACCAAGTTTGAGGTTTTAGAATGAGTAAACCCAACAACAACTATAAACACAATAACACAAACCGTTACAACGGAAGTAATCAAATTAAGCCACGAAGTCCTCTTAGTCCCGCTCATTGCTATACCGTTAGCAACTAAAAGAACCGCCACAGCGACCGGATCCAGAAGATCAAATCCATTAGCAAAGGAATCGACTCTAATCCGAAAATAATCTGAATCGTTCTTAACCAAGCTCGCTAGATAACTAGACCACGACCTCCCTAAACCAGCAGCACCAACGATAGCCTCGAGGAGAATATTCCCAGCAGCTATAAACGCTATGAAGTCTCCTAACTCAACCCTTAGGTAAGAGAAGGAGCCTCCAGCTACAGGAATCTCGACTCCAAACTCGGCGTAGCATAGCACCGATAACAAGGCCGAGAGGCCTGAGATGGCGTAGGATAGCACAACGGCTGGGCCCGCTCCTACGCGGGCCTCCTGGCCCGTTATCACGAACACGCCGGACCCGACCACCGAGCCGAAGCTGAGCCAGAGGAGGTCCCACCACGTGAGGCAGCGGCGCATGGGGTTCTCGCTCTCGCGGCGGGCGGCGTCGATCTCGTAGGCGTCGGAGGAGCGCGCGAGGAGACGGTCGGCGAGGCGGGGACACGTGGCGGAGAGAGCTGATTTGTAGGAGGAGAGGCTCTGGAAAGAGAACTCCGGGAAGAAGTCTTGCTTCCTCCATCTCCAGTAGCTCCTCCGGGGGTTTCGGTCGTCGGAGATCGAGTCCTGCTGCGGCTGAGCTTCCATTGGCTGACTTGTTTGGAAGCAAGGTCGTGTTGACGAGTAACTAGAGAGTACAAGATTGATAAATATAAAATGTTTAGTGCCTTTATTTTGATTATAGAAGAGTTTTGGACTGGTTCTGTAAATAACGATATAATTATTTAAATTATAGTTATAAACTCGTGCGGGATTCACCGACAGTAGAAGTCTAGTTAGTCTTATTTAATTATTACTCCTTGTGTTTTTTAATATAAATCGTTTTGCACAATAAATTAAAAAATCATTAATTTTTTATATTTTCTAAACAAAAACATCGTTAATTATTTACCTAACCACAAATCAACCAATAATAAAATAGAATGTATATTATCATTGGTCATATAATATTAAGTGTTAATAAATTTTACATATAAAATCGAAAACGTCATATAATTTTAAACATAAATTTTTTTCTAAAACGATTTATATTAAAAAACGGAAGGAGTATATTATAATTAAACTCGTGCGGCATTCACTCTTATTAGAGAAACTCGTAACCAAATTATAGGGTCGTTATGATATATAAAAGTACAAGGGATCAATCGATAAGAAATGAAACTTAAGGGATCATTGTGTAATAAATACTACGCGGACTATATGTCTGTGTGATAAACGTTCAGACCTGTTCGATGCTCGCGCAAGGCAGCAGAGAGATTACCCACCCGACCCGGAATGGTTCGGCCCAGGAACGTCTAATAGTTTACGAAAATGCCGTAGCCGAAGTCGTTTCTTTAGTTATGAGTTTTTTTTGTTGTTTTGGAAATGCACATCAGGTGATCGACGAAATGTCTGAAATGAAAATAGACTCTCTTGAACGAGTATTGAAACCCGGGTATGTATGTGCGTTATGCGTTAGCCATATATACATGTTTATCTTCAAGATATAAGATATCTTTGAATAAACACAATGACATCAAAGTTACAATGATCAATCCTACACTGCTTAAATGCTGTAAACCCTTTAGAAATTGTGTATTCATTTCTACTAAGGAAACTTCTGCATTTAACTCTTTGAGACCCTTTCAAAGCTTTATGCATTTGTCTTTTTGAATTGTTTTGTTCAACTCAATTTTGGGATTATGATGAAAAAACTGTAATGGCTGAATATAAAACAAAGTACTGCCCAGCTCTTAGCTGCTGGTGGTTCTCTGTTTTGGATATGATGTATGCCTTACTCATTTGAATCTCTTTTCTGCATTTTTTTTTTTTTTTTTTGTATTTTACGGAACTCATTGACACATTCGTGGTTTAAGCTTGCCATGTTTAAAAAGATTTAGAGTTTCGTGATCAAATGTCAATTGCGTTTTGATGCATATATGTCTTTTAATCTATATTTTCGAGTTTCTTGCTATATGAATTAGGCAAAGTTCGAGATCAGGTAAATTTTAAGCTTTCATATACTAAATTGTTTTTGTTCATGGTGGCTTGAATTCATAGCTCCTCTTACAGAACGTTACTAATGTAATAGGTTGGAAATTTCTTAGTCTTGATAAAAATTGTGATATAAGTGGAGTTGCAGTTAAGAAAATGCAAGTAGTCAATGATAAAGTTGTGTGATATTTGCTATAAATTATCTGTGATTCAGATAAGTGGAAGAATAAGTCTTCAGATTTGCCACAAGCTCTCTTTCAAAAATGAAATTTTATTCTTAGTAGTAATGGTTCTCTTGATGTATACATCTAATTTAGAAATCTTCAAACCCTTGTTAATTGATCATTATCCACACTTGAGCCACATATTGATTGCTATCATCAGATACCCTTTTCATTAGAATTATTTTTCTAGACTTCAGATTCAATGGCAAACACTGAACTGGTCACTGAAAAAGACATCTATGGTGATGATCTTTTCAGATGTTATTACCAAACTCTGATGGAAAGTGTGCAGGTGAGACCAAATTACTGAAATCAAAATAGAAGTTGCTAATCTCTTTCATATTTCTGTGCTTGAAGTTCTTTAGATTCTAGAAATGTGTGGTAAAGTATAATATTAAAAATAATTAAAAGATATTTTTTTTTCTTATGTGAGAAACTAACAGATTTTGTGAAAAGGAAAGAAAGAGACAGATGCTTTTGTCATGCTTACCACCTTTATCCGTTGAAAAATCTTCCACCGTAGACCCAAAGATATATAATTTGTATACTTTATCCTTTTAAGTTTTCTTCATCTCATAAAGAGATGTGTAGACACAAAATATTTTCAGATTTTTAAGCTTTCTTCTTCTATCTGTGGAGGGGACCAGAGAATCAATCAATATACACATATATTGGTTCGGTTCCACTTTTCTTGATAATAGAATAGCTTTGGTTTCTCAATTTGAGTTGATTCTGGTTTTTGTAAATCAACTATCATGATCAGTTCCCAAGAAGAATGGATACTTATACTTCTATCGTCGTGATCCTATGCATCGCTTTATTTGCAATCAATCTAATTTTTGCTTGTTTCACTTGCTTCTCCATTCTTCATAGCTTCATGACAGAGACAACAAACCAGGATTTTAGTGATCTCAGGAAGAATCTTATTGAACCGGAAGAAGCTAAACCAGATGATGAGAAGGTAATGATCATTGCAGTCTCAAGTAACCAAGGATTCTCTGGCTCTATGGATTGTGATGATTGTGGCCAAGATTGCTCCCATGATATTTGTGCTTGTTGAACAAAGGTTGGATTCTATTTTCACTACACACTTTCTCCTCATGTTTTGCATTTTTCTTCTTTGATCATTCCTACTTGTAAATGGTGAAAACTGTGGGTTGAGAGTATTACATCTTATGCATCAGAATCCAGAAGTGCTTTTTTTTTCATCTTGTATCACGAGAAATAGTAATCTGAACATGTATTATACTATTTTATGTATAATGTATCACCATGTTTTAATATAGTTTGAACATATGTATTATACTATACATCAAACTCTAATGAATTTTTCCTTACTTCAAGTTATTTGGTTTTTTCAACTATTTGATTTTTTTTTCCTGTGTGTAGCATAATTCAAATGGAGGTGTAGACAAATTTGAATTAATATTTTTTTATTATTAAATTAACCTTCAGGGTTTATTTTTCTCTGAAGACTGAGAATTAAAGGCAAAAGGCTCCACTAAAGACGTGGAGAAAAAGAAGTTAAAACAAGTTCCACTCATTGAAAGTAATATAAAGCTTTTTTTGTCGACAAAAGTAATATAAAGCTTAACAACGAAATTGATAGTTGACAAAAGACCAATTACCAAATTCAAATAAAGTAAAAAATGAAGGCAACGACAGCGAATTGCTTATAGAGACAGATTTCTAGTTGAATAATAAGAACAAAATAATTGAAGGTGATATTTATTATTTTTTATGATTAATTAGTTTGATGGAAGTAGGGAATCAACATGAAACTTAAATGATTAGGAGCAATTAGTTAATTCCATTAATCCTTCCAATGAACTTGAAGCTTCTATGGATGAATTTAATAGTCATCATACACACCACATGTTTTCATAAGATTTTTGAAACTATAAATACTATTCCCTTTTGTTTTAAATTATTGATGTTCTAGTTTTTTGTTTATGTATTTAAAAATGGATATTTAAAATTTTAATTAATGAATATTACTCTAAACTTTAATATATACGAATGAAAAAAATTTCTTAATATGTGTACATAAATATTTTAAATATAAATAATTAAGCTTATTTATTAAACACATTTACTCAAAACATTGCAGTATGTGGGCTGTCAAGGCATATAATGAAAACTCTGGGTCCATACTGGAAAATACACATTATCCCGGGTCTATAAGCGAATTATAAAATAGCTGATTTAAAAAACAAAACAAAAATAAAAAGACTTCAACGCGGCAACACTTTCCATCTCGACCGAGTCAGAAAGAACGATCGAGACGAAAAAAGAAGAAGAAGAAAGATGGGTCAAGCAGAAGAAGAAGATAAAAGCAAAGGATTTGCTGAGGAAGCAGTTAACCAGCATCATCATCATCATCATCAATACGGTACGTTTCAAGGTGTTTCCAATTATCCTCAACCTTCGCCGCCTCCTGGAGTTTACGATTCCTCCGCTCCTCATTACGTCCATGGTTATCATGCTGTTCCAGGTAGCTTCTCTTTGCTGAATTTGATGTGCTGATTTACATATTTGGAGAATTAAGGTTTTAAATTGACGATCATGACTCTCTTCCTCAGTATTCTTCATTGACAATTTAGAAACTTGATGCAATTTAGGGGTTGTTTGACTAACATTATGTTTACTGTTGTCAGTATATGGCATTGCTGAAGGAAGACCTGTGACTGTGAGACAACGCCGCCTTTCTTGCTGTGGAATTGGTCTTGGATGGTTCTTGTAAGTTCCTTTTGCATCTCTCTGTCTTCACATGGCAGCTGCGCTTGCTTTTTTTAACAATGTCCCACTAGCAACAACTTTCAAACAAAGATCTCGCTTGTTTGGTATCTCATAGAGAGTTTGTGCGTAATCTTATTGAAGGTTCATAGTTGGTTTTTTCCTTGGAGGAATCCCTTGGTATGTCGGAATGGGCATCATGATAGTTGGAAGGAGGGTTGACCACAGGGAGAAGCCAGGTTACATTGCTTGCACCATCGCTGTAAGTTATCCAATACTCTCTCCCTCCATGTTTGTCCTTGGATTGCAATCCGACTCTGATCAAATTGATTGAGATATGTGTAAACACACACTTTCAGGCCATTCTTGCCACGATCGCTGTTATTCTTGGTGTATCTAAAGGAGCAGAAGATTGATGATCAATCATTTATATCTTTGGTTGATTCAGAACGTTTGTATAGATGTCGATTAACATTGCGTGCTGTATTCATTATCTTCGTACTTCTTATGAACTCCTTCTGAACATAAAGAAAAAGATGTAAACTTATAAAAGTTATTTGCCAACCAAGTGTGATGGCAATACAACAGAACCTTACATTAGTAAAAAAAAAAGTGTAAAATCTAACGTTTTCCAGAGACGCTTGCATTGTTGTGCATCCTCAATAAGTCATCAGGAGTTACAAGATACCAGCCTCCATCTTTCTGAGCCAACAGCTTCTGGTTAACCGAGTCTATCACCACACTCACATTCCCAAACCCATAAATCTGGAGACCGTTGTGCATTCTATTCGGCTTAGGTTTGAACAGCAACTCCTTCTCTTGCGCAAACACTTCCAACACTTCTTTCAAACTCAGCACCTCGTTGCTATCCATCTGAACTTTGGCCTGAGCCCGAGCCGGCTCGAAGTGTCTCTGCTCTTGTGCCTTCGCCCTTGGCTGAGACACTTCAACTCCTTCAACAGCTTCCATCAACATATCTAAACCACGCTTCAACTGAATTCGGATCCTCTCGTTTGCTGAAAGCTCTTGCGGGAATGACTTCTTCCAGCCGTAATACCAGTTGTGGATCTCGTCGAACCTCGGTTTAGCACGCAACCAGTGGTACAACACATCCAGCCATTTCGGGAAGAAGAACCTCTCCATCAGATCAGCCATTAGGTGTATCGGCACTGCAGATGCCCACTTCATAACCCAGTTGAACTGGTCTAAATTCTGGTTTGCTGGGTTTACCTGAAACTCCTGCAAGGCCAGCTGAAGTTTGGGGACTATGTAACGTCGCATAAGCTGTTCCCAGCTTGTAGCATCAAAAACCGTCTTCCATGGAGAGAGAATAGTGTAGGCGGATGGATCACTAGGATGCCAAGCATCAAGAACATTACTCAACTTCATCTGAATGATCTGATATAGAAACTCCAACTTCTGACCAAGTCTTGGCAACCAAGGATGCACCCAAACATGGATCGCAACAACTTCCCTTCGTGGGTCCCAATATTCAACGGCAGTTGACAGTTTTGGCAGCACTACTGTGTCCAAAATCGTATCCATGACAGATGAAGGCAGCAGATCTTCCCATGTCTCTATGAATCTAAGCATCGGCTCAGGGTCTCTCGGTTCCCAGGTATTGATGCCAGCTATACGCACAGCAGGTAACACTACCTCCGAGACTAGTTGACTGTAAGGCGTTGAGATTACCCAGATATTTTGATTTTCCTCGACTTCCAAAAGCTTTCTCCAAGAAGATATAGCCTTCAGACCATGCCCTGCATCCCTAAGAGGGTCCCAGCCCTGAAACATTCTGATAAAGAGAGGCAAAGCCAGTGAGCAAGCGATGGTGGACAAGTTGCAAAGCATGTAATCATGCGGATAGCTTGCTTGTAGGTCCTCGAAACGATTTGCAAGTGAATCCAGCGTCAAGCTACCAGACGTATTCTCCAGTTCGATTCGACTTATCTCATCTGCGATATATTCCATGTTGTCTAAGTGCGTTTTTTGTTTCTCTTCCTCCTTTATAAGCATCTCCTTCTCCTGCTGCAAGCTCAAGGCTGATTCTCTCTCGTTCCTCAAGTCCCTATCAATCTTTTGAATTTCATGTTCGACTAAATCAACAATCAGTCGCAAGTTGTGCTGTAACTCGGGCATAGGAACATCTGCTTCTCTTGCTTTCTCCTCTGCATCTAAATTTTCCAAATTCGTCACAACCCGAACCTGTGGTCCTCGCATATCAATAATGGTCTGCCCACCACCAAAACCCTCTTCCTGCTTCTTCTCCAACAACTCCTCTGCAGTGACATAAACTTCCTTCCTCGCCTTCTTCATCTTCCAAAGGTTTCTCCCTCCTCTATCACCATGGCCCTGATCATTCCCACTGGCCGTAACAGACTTCTTCTCCTCCACTTTCTTCAAATCAGGCAACTTTGCCTCCTTGAAATCATTATACCCCATACCCATATTCTTGGGCCTCAACTGTGCTTCAATAGGAGCTACAATACCTTGCTGGTTCTTCCCAAGACCACCTCCCTTGTACCCCATCTTCTCAAGAAGCTTCATACCAATTCCTTTAGTAGCCTTCTCAAACTTACCTATATCACCACCACCTAAACTCTCCTTCTTCCCTCCCTTTGCACCACCCTCTTGACCTCTCTTCTCCATCTTAGCCTTGTCTCTCATCTTTGCCCCCTCAGCTATCTTCTTCCCGAAAGCACCAGGTAAAAGACTATCCTCATCATCAAAACCAGACGCATTACCCCCTAACCCTAACCCTAAACCTAAACCTGACCTTCCAGCACCCAATCCACCTCTAACTTCACTATCATCATCAACAACCATATCATCCTCCTCATCATTAGGTTCCCTAGAATCCCTATCAATCTCTTGATTCGGCATAACAGTACCTGTAGATACGAAATTGACAGGCTTGGTTAAGTCGGCCTTCCTTCCCGAATCCAGATCCCTGCGGTTCTTCTTCCTCCGACCTCCTCCGCCGCTGGAATCGTCGGAATCCGAATCGCTCTCGGCGAAGACTCCGTAAGTAGCGTCGTGCTTGGTTTGTTTCCGCTTCTCCTTCCTCTTTTCGTATACGAACTCGCCGTTCTCCCAGCGGCCTCCTTCGTAGTCGTTCTCCATGCCGAACCTCTCCATCTCTTGATACTCGTCCATGGCCAATCAACAGATCCCTAAACCTCTGCGAATTTTTGTAATCAGATTGAACGAAATCGAGGTTTTCGGATTATTTTTATTGCAACTCGCCGACGTCGAACCGTATCGGAGATTGGGCTTTTTAGATAAGATGGGCTTATTTATTTGTATATCAGAGCCCATAACCTTCTCACGTGCTATTTCTTTTGTAACTCTCACAGTCTCACGTGATCTCTCATCTTCTTCCTTTTTGAACTCTTTTGTTGTGTGGATGTGGGCCCAACCCTATGTCCTTAGTAGAACGAAAATTTTGTAATGCCTGTAAACATGAGTTTGCTGTCTCGAAACCATTGGCTCTGAATTAATAACGATTGCTTAATAATACGTTTACAACTAAAGGAAGATTAAAAAAAAAACACATTTAGGATGAGATAAAATAAGAGAAATATTACACCTCCAAGGTATACTATACTCATAGAGTCATATTTATAACAATAACATTTATCATTTAAATTTTTATTAAAAAAAAACAAAAACTGGTGTATTTTTATATATTTTTATAAAGCTAGTATGCATGTTGAAAACATATACTATTTTCTAATCTCCACTTCATAATAGTATTAATTTCAGGTTGTATGCTGATTTAATTTTATTAATTTCAAGGAGTTTTATGAATACTTCTCATAAATTCATAACTCATAAGTAAAAGCATGCCTAGCTTCGCGACGCCGACAAGTTCGTTAATCCAAGTCTATTTATTATTTCTTGAACAAAACAATAAATTAGTATAGCTAATCAAATAAGCTTACGTTAGTAACTTTTTTTGGTCGTTACATCTATATTATTAAAAAAGAAGTACACATTTGAAAATGTTCTTATTTCATTAATTAAACTCCTTATTTTTTTGTTTGTCTTTTTCAGTTGCATTTATGAAATATCCTAAAACGAATAAAACTGCATAATTTATTACTTATCTTTTCAGTTACATTAATGAAATATGCTTAAATGAATTTAAACTTCATATTTTATTGTTTGTCTTTTTCAGTTACCTTAATGAAATATCCTTAAATAAATTTGGACATAATGTCATTTAATCAACAAAAAAAACTCATGAGTTATCTTTACATGCATAATTTTAATAATAGAGATTTTAAAAAACGTGCATCATTAAAATGTTACCTAGAACATACATCACTAATATATAACATGCATCAATAAAACTAGAATTTGACTCACACAATTGTACGGATATTATTTTCAGTTGATTAAATTAAAAAATATTTATTTACTCAAAAAATATTTAAGAATGGCTATGTTTTTAAAAATTATATGGTATTATTTGCTCATAACTCATTTGTTATTTGCTAAATTGTTAGAAATAAAATTTTAGTATAACTCAGTTGTCATTTGCTAAATTTATGGTTTTTATTTATATTTTTATTATTTAATTATAAAATTTTTATTTTATATTTGAAAGAGAAATGAATTTTCTTTCAAACAATATTTTTGTAAATGTATTTTTTAAAAAATAATCAATTTAAATTGTTATTATCATTGAATATAATTATTTTTGACATAATTTGAATTTTCGTTTACATCAAAACTTATCATATTTTAGGATAATTTTAATTTAAAATGTAATTTTCATATTTTTCAAACAAATTCTAAAAATATTTTTTAAATATTTTGTTATAATTTTTTAAAAAATATTGAGTTGCATTTCAAATAAAAAGGTAAAGATATTAAAAATATTTTAATTAAAATATGTAAAATTTAATATAGTTTTAAGGAAATGGTCAAAATAAACATAAAAAAATTCATGATTTTTGTTAATATATTTTAATATATAATAAACATGATATTTAGGACATTTAATTAATAAATAGATATTAATAATATATACCGATAATATCATCGTTACTTTTCTCTCATTTATAATTTTAATGACTAATATTTTAGCTAATAGCTAATTTCTCTGATTTTTACTGAAAATATTGATCAAATACAGATTATTATAAAATTTATATATAAGTATACTAATATATCTGAATTAATCAGTTTATTTAGTTAATTTGCTTATTTTTCATCTTTCCAATAGTTATAGGATAAATCATTAGTTTAATTAATATTATTAATTAATTTATTTATTTTGATATCTATATATTTATCATGATATTTAAAATAATTAATAAACATTAACATATTTTACCAATATATATACTAATATTTTTTAAAAATATATTTTAATATATAATTATCATGATATTTAGGAATTAATAAATATATATCAACAATATCTACCGATAATACCATCATTACTTTTCTCTCATTTTATAATTTTAATGACTAATATTATAGCCAATTTCTCTGATTTTTTCTGAAAATATTGATCAAATATGTATTACTATAAAATTTATATATAAGTATACTAATATATCTGAATTAATCGGTTTCTTTTGTTTATTCGGTTTGATCCCTTAATATATTGAACCATATTCATATACTGATGTTTTTTAAACATAATATCCTTGGTACTTCCAAATCCAGACTATTTTCTCTATTTCGGTTTGGTTCGGTTTTGAATGGTTTGGTTTTACCAGATTGAACACTCCTAAACTATTGTTATTTGTTAATGTTTTATATTTATGATTTTTTTATAATCTTTATAGTACCAGAGGATTTATTTTCAGTCCAAATACAATATGTGTTAATTTCACGTACAAAATTTTCTAATTTAGTTATTACTATAAAAAAGATTTTGATCCAAAATCTACATCACATAAATAAAAATATGAAACAAAATAATATAATTTAATAAATTGATTACCAATATGAATATTTAAATTTTATAATTTATAATAATTTAAAATTTATATCTAATTTAATTATTATTATTTTATTAAAAATAATTAAAATTAAAAATTGTTAGATGTATAGATACAAGGTGCGAGATATCAATTAAATACTCATGCAATAACGCCACATGCATGTAGCGTAAGGAAAGGAAGATAAAAAAATAAAATTTTGGAAATATACACCAAAGAACTTCTTTTTTATAAATTCACTGCCAGTTGCACATACAGCGAGTTATTACATATATCTCCTCTCTACAAACAAGTTTTATCACATTTCTATTATACAGTATTTCTATTCACACATTATAGAGAGATATAGTTTCAAAAAAAAAATATATAGAGAGAGAGATATACAGCTGCCTCCAACATATATAGTCAACTGATGAAATTATAAGCATCATCATTATAATCTTGTCTCCTTTCTTTCTCTCTTCCTCTCCTCTTTATCATAGATCAAGAACACAAGATGATAGAGATAATTGCAGTAAAGAACGTGTCCTTGATCGGGTTTTCGATCTTGATACTGAATTGGGTATGGAGAGCTGTAAATTGTGTTTGGTTAAGGCCAAAGAGGTTGGAAAAATATCTGAAGAAACAAGGATTTTCTGGAAATTCTTACAGAATTTTGATGGGAGACATGAGAGAGAGAGTAATCAGATGGATCAAGTTGCTCAGTCACTTCCTCTTCCTCTCACTGCTGATTTTGTCCCTCGCATGATGCCTTTTATCCATCAAACTGTTCTAAATGGTATAATCCATCAAACTCAGCTTAATTCTCAAGTTTTGAAGTGTTGTTTTTAGTATAACTATCCGAAGAAAATGTGAATCTAATTAAATATGAACCAAGCTAGACTTGGTCTTGTGTTAGATTCATATTTTTGTATTAATTTGGTTAAGAGTTGCTCATCTTCTTCATCTTGAATTTCAATTATTTCAAGGTATGAACAGAGAGATACATAGCAAGGATTAAAAGAGTTAACTGTGTATATATAAATTTTTTTTGCATAATTGCATAGTTAATATCTAAATCTGATAGCTTTTCTGGTTATAATCGAAATCTAACTCACATATAATAAAATAATAACACTCTCTAGCTGATCATGTACTTGCTCCAGTACATCATTTTTGTATGTGTTTTGTTTCATATGTAGATTGGTTAAACTATAACAACTAGTAATAAGTCAAGTTAAGAAAAACAAATGGTAGTAACTAATTTATATACCAAAAGCCAGTTACAAAATAAAACAAAATAATTTATATACTACTTATTTGTTTGAACAGGGAAGAAGTGTTTCACGTGGTACGAGAAATAATGTCAAGACACGAACTCTTTTCAAAACCAAAGATTGGATCACATAGTCATGTTTTCCTCAGTGGTCTTATCAATCACGATGGTCCTGAATGGTCCAAATATCGAAGCATTCTTAATCCTGCTTTTCGTATCGACAATTTAAAGGTATTTAAAAAAAAAACTTTTTGGTGAATTAATGAATACACTGCTCATTTTGACTCTCATAACTATTTTTCGTTTTTGACAAAAAAAAACTATTTTTCATTTTTTATAATATTTTTTAACTCTAAGTTTGACATAATCTGAACTTGCCGCATTTTCTTTAGATTCTCATCAGTTTCATCTCCTTTTCCTCCTTTCTGAAAAGAAATTCAGATGAGTTTGACATGAAAGCATGGTTAACCCTAAATTCTTAACGTAAGTTAAAAAATTGTTTCTTAATTTTTAACTAAAAAAATTAAGAACCGGTTATTAAAAAAACTCTTATTTAAGAACTCTTAGCTTTTTTAGTTAAAAGTTAAAAAACAATTTCTTAATTTCTGCTAAGAACCCTACTCTAAGAACCCCGGGTTAATCATGGTCTAAGTTTTGATAGTTGAGATACATTTAAACAAAAATAAATAATTAGATATTTTATCCGCACAAGCCAACATAATATTTTTACAAAATTTAAACAAAAATAAATAATTAGGCATTTTATCCGCACATACCAACATAATATTTTTACAAACAATTATTAGTTTATGTTTTATTAATTAAAAAATCAGCATTATAGCTTATTCCTTATTTTCAAAAAAAATTAAATCAAACGTCATTTCATCTATATATGACGATTTTTTTCATCACAATATATATGTTTATTATTGTGTTGAAATTATAAAAACACTCGCATGAAAATATTTTTTGAAAATATCTTTACACAAATATTTTTGTTTGATTAATATTTAATTATAAATTATTTTATATCTTACTTTTCAAAATTTATAATATAAAATATTATTTCCTGTTGACAACAAAAAATATATAAGAATTATCTTAATATACAATTTGTTTTTAATTATAATTTATTGAAGGTATCATTGATTTTAGCCGCTCCTGTTTTTTAACGTTAGAGTTCGAAAGCGAACAAATTAATTCGCAAATACTAGTATAGAAGACTAGGAAGACAAACAAAATAAACAAAAAAACAATTTACGAAAAGTAGAAAGAAAAAACACTTTACAAAAAATGTGTTCTCTTCTCTAAACTTTCCCCATGTTGCCGTCGCGTCCTTTGTGTGACACTGTGACCCCCTGAGCTCGTCTCAGCTCGGTTCAGATTCGGTTGCCTCTAAATTTTCAAACCGGATACTTGGTGGTGGCGCTTCTCGAGGATGGTGGTTACGCTTTCTGCTTGTGGTGAAGGGACAAAGGTTTTCGTCTGGTCTTATGATTGATCTTTTGTATGAGCGGTGGTGTGTGTGGCACTGTGGCGTCCAAAAACGTTGTTTGGTCATGTGTATCGCGCTTACCAGCATCGTGGTGCGGTGGTGGTGACTTGGCGGCGGTTTTCATTTTACATACGAGATTTCGCGAGTCAAGGTTCATTTTCCTTCAGCTTCACCGGTGGTCTCGTGTGGAGGCGCATGGGTTCAAGGTTGTGTTCCGATTTTCTGGCTTTTATTGTGGCAGTGCGTGAAGTAGTGGCAGTGCGCGGTGACGGCGCATGGATTTCTCGGCTCTCTCGGCATAACATTTTATCAATAATTTTTTTTACCAAAAGTATTTAAAGAAAAAGCACAAACAGAGAAAAAAATCAGCAAAGAAATAGAAGCCGCGCCACCAATTACCAACCAAACTATAAAAAGTCTGAAAGCGAAATATCAGAAAAAGACACATTACAAAAAGGTAAAATCAAGAATGCCCGAAAAAATCAAGAATATCCGAAAAATTCAACCTTTTTGGATCGGCTTTGATTTCATTATCAATACTACAGAGCATTTATTATCTTTAACAAAAAAAAATTGCTTGGTTATATATGAAAACCCATCAATGTGGATATTTGTATGAGACTGGTTTTATTTTTTTCAAATGAAACCCTATTTAATATCTTGTTTAAATGATGTACAGAGCATCCTTCCAGCACTCAACTCGAGTTGCAAAGAGATGTTAGAAGAATGGGAAAAGCTAGCTTCAGCAGAAAGAACAGTGGAACTTGATTCATGGACTTACTGTCATGACTTAACCAGAAACATGCTTGCTCGTGCTTCTTTTGGTGATTCCTACAAAGATGGCACCAAAAGCTTCGAAATCCAACAAGAACAGATCGATCTTGGTCTCCGAGCTCTTCGTTCTGTCTACATTCCTGGATCTAAGTAAGCAAAATGTCTTCTCTTTTTTATTTATCAACAGAGTTTGGAACTTGTAAAGCTAATCTTGCTGATTCTAACTGTAAATATTTTTTGAATTGTTTTCTTAATGAATTACACGCAGTTGTATATATACATATATGAGTCAAATATATTTAAAATAGAAATGAGACTTTTCTAAATCTTGGAGTATATATATAAATCAACTATCTTTGCCAGAATAATTTCTACATAATACTTTTCGGTTTGGACTCCACGATTTTCATTTCATAATCAAACTGTGCTTTTGATAATAGTTGGTTTGCAATATACACATCTTCCTCTTCAAGTTATTTTAATACTAATATCATTTTTTGTATTTGCAATTTGCAGATATTTGCCAACAAAGTTCAACAAGAGGTTGAAGAGAAACAGAAAGGGACATAAGGGCTATATTTAAAGATATGATTGAAACAAAAGAGAAGGAGATAAAAAGAGGAAGAGCTAACGACAAGAACAGCGACTTGTTGTGCTCCATGTTGGACTCGAATGCAAAGCAAATCAAACAACACGGACCAGATTCAGGGCTGAGTCTCGACGATCTGATAGATGACTGTAAGGCTTTCTATCTAGCTGGTCAACATGCGACTTCTTCATTGTTTGTTTGGACACTTGTTGCTCTAAGCCAACATCAAGACTGGCAAAACAAAGCAAGAGACGAGATTTCTCAGGCTTTTGGTAACAACGAGCCAGATTTTGAAGGGCTAAGCCACTTGAAAGTGGTAAGTAGACATTTTAAAACCCATCAAACAGAAAAAAGGAGACTTGTTTATAAAATTTTCTTTTGTTTTTTTGGGCCATTATTAGGTATCAATGATCCTGCATGAAGTTCTTAGACTCTACTCACCAGCTTACTTCACAAGTCGAATAACTGAACAAGAAGTGAAGCTTCAGAGATTCTCTTTACCCGAAGGAGTTGTGATCACAATACCAATGCTCTTGGTGCACCATGACCCTGATCTTTGGGGAGACGATGTCAAACAGTTTAAGCCCGAGAGATTCATCAATGGAGTTGCAAGTGCAACCAAAGGAAGACTATCTTTCTTGCCGTTTAGCTCGGGACCTCGGACTTGTATTGGTCAGAACTTCTCCATTTTACAAGCTAAGCTCTTTGTTGCAATGATTCTTCAACGGTTTAGTGTAGAGCTCTCTCCACCGTATACTCATGCTCCTTTTCCAGCTATAACTACAGTCCCACAACATGGAGCTCATTTGATCATTCGAAAAGTTTAAAGGAGGTAGAAGAAAAAGTTACAAGAAACAAATTCAAATTTCAAAAGATTTCTTGATTTTATTATTCCCTTATGACATTAGTAAAGATATAATTATGTGTTTGAACAAATAAGAGTGTTACAGTTTCCTTTGTCAAATACTATTTGGATCTAATCAATATTTTCAAGATTAAACATCACCATATCCTCTAGGGCTGATCTGAAGCCACTTCTAGGAAGATACTTCAGATTCTTTAAAGCAGATTCACCTTTCTCATTGGCCAGTTCTTGAGCTCTCTTGATCCCACCACGATCCAGGCTCACAAAACTCAGACTAAATGATCTCTCTTAGCCTTGACTCATTCTCTAGAGCGAAGATCACTGGCGCTGTTATGTTACATTTGGCTAAGTCGTTGGCTGCAGGCTTCCCTAGCTGCACTGAGGATTGAGTGAAGTCCAAAAATTTCATCAACTACTTGAAAAATAATCCAAGATTTTCCCCTAACTGATACATTTGTTCAGCTACCCCGCTTTCGACTTTACTGAAAATTGCAGCTCCTTTGGTGCTTGCAGCTACTAATGAAGTTGTCTTTTAGTAACTCTTGAGAAAGTTATCATCGAGTTTGATGTCACAATCAAATAAACTTGATGCTTGATTTATCTCACTGCTTGCAAAATCTTTGATCACCTGAAAAAGAGAAACCAAGATTCAGAGTGAGTGTTGTTGTACTGACCGTTTTTCAATCTCAAGAAAAAAAGAAAGTACCTGACTTATGAGCTTAAATACTTGTAGGTTTTCAGGATTAGCGAAGTACCATGATGCTTGAGCAAACATGAAAGCACCAGCTAATACAGCTACTCTTGTCCCAACATGCTATAGACAATTTCGCAAAAATTTGATAATATTTTTATAATTTATAAATCCATATTTATGTCTATTAGTTGTTAAAATTTTGAGAATTTAAAACCACTGTTTTATTTGATTGCGTCCAATATTAACCTTGAACATGAGTTAGTGTCATGAAACTATTGACTCCGAATGAATAACGATTGTTTAGTAAGAGTATCTCTAACCTCATGGTACTTCGCTAATCCTGAAAACAGCTGAGAATGTGTATAATATAACAGTTCTATTTTCATTTTAAAATAAAGTACTATTAGATTAGAATCTAACTCTATTATATAATTACTCTATTATAGAGCTACTCTATAATATTACTATAATATTTTAGAAAAAAATAGAGTGAACCATTGAAAATAATTTAAGAAAAATAATATTTTGGAGACAAAATGAAGGGAATATTAGACCTCCAAGAAAAACAGAATACAAGGTTTACTAAAATGCACTGTTATAACAGAAATATTTCATCATTAATATTTTATTCTTAAAAATTAAACTGGTTTATTCTTATAAAACTAAAATGTTCACAATCTAGTTTTCTTAATATTGTATAGGTACTAGGTATCCGTCTTTAATCCACATAGTTTCCTCGTTTCTAATTTCTTAGAATTGATAATTGTGGTGATTATTTTAACTTTTCATAATATATTTCTCACATTTTCAAGGTTCTATTTCTGATGAAAGTCAATATATTTTTGTTCACACAGCATAATTGGTACAAAGTCAAGAAAATTAGGAATAATTTCTTTTCTCTAACCAACTTTTGTTTTTTTGCAACAATATATACACATTCTCAGCTGTTTTCAAAGAAGAATTGTTATGTTTTGTCTGAACCAATACAACAAATTAAAATCCCATTTATTCTGTACAAACGACACATATTTGGGATTTCAGAGTACAAAAATAAAGACCACCTTTTCAAATGTCATAATGAAGGCCGATCTGACTATGACTAGACTTTTAGTAAGCTTTTCAAACATGTTGTTACAATGTTGAATTCATTACTAAAATTTGTATCCAGGGTAGAGAAATACGTGTAGACATGACGCCATATAATGGCACACATTGGTTGAACAATGCAAATTACTTTCCTAAACATGACTAGACTTCTTTACTTTTCTTAACGTATATTTTTTCTAATCTCCACTACATAATATTAATTTCAGGTAGTATGCTTATTTACTTTTATTTATTTCAAGGATTTTTATGAATACTTCTCATAAGTTCATAACTCATAAGTAAAGTATGTTTAGCTTCGCGACAAGTTCTTTAATCCAAGTCTATTTATTATTTCTTGAACAAAAGAATAAACTAGTATAGCTAATCAAATAAGCTTACGTTATAACTATTTTAATCAACCAACAACGTCCGTAGCCGGTAGCTCTACTTTGTCTTACGTTGAGTTTAGTAAATGATAATGACCCTAGTCTACGCGTAAGTGCATTATATTATTAAAATGAAAATTAATTGATATGGTTGGACGAACATCACCTTATACTATTATTGATATTATATATCACATGCGTTTCGTAAGAGAGTTGACATTGCTATTCAGCGTCTCCAAAGAACAACGCCACCTGGTTTCATATTTATTGTCTGCGATTAAATTAATATAACACTAACAAATCAATATATTTGGTAATTAGTTACCTTTTTAAGTTTTAAATGTAGTAAATTTCAAGGTTCGCTTCATATCATCTACCTGAATATAGCTCAAGAAAACTGAAAGGGATAAAACTAATAAAATATTAAATTACGGTGAGAATTGCGTGGGAATTCTCCTTTCTCAAACTTGGGCAATTACGAGTTTACGACAAAAACAGACACCAACAAGAAAAAGATAAGTAAATATAGAAGTATCATATAGAGTATATATTAAAATTAAAAGATAAAAATACACTAAATACTCATGCAATAAAGCCACATGCATGTAGCGTAAGGAAAGGAAGACAAAATTAAATTTTTGGAAATTATACACCAGAAACTTGTTGTTATAAATTCGTTGCCAGTTGCACATACAGCGAGTTATTACATATATCTTCTCTCTACAAACAAGTTTTATCACATTTTAATTATACAGTATATCTATTCAGGCATATATATAGAGAGATATACAGCTGCCTCCAACATATATAGTCAACTGATGAAATTTTAAGCATCATTATTATAGTCTTGTCTCCTTTCTTTCTCTCTTCCTCTCCTCTTCATCATAGATCAAGAACACAAGATGATTGAGATAATTACAGTAAAAAATGTGTTCTTGATCGGGTTTTTGGTCTTGATACTGAATTGGGTATGTAGAGCTGTGAACTGGGTTTGGTTAAGGCCAAAGAGGTTGGAGATATATCTGAAGAAACAAGGATTTTCTGGGAATTCTTACAGAATTTTGATGGGAGACATGAGAGAGAGTAATCAGATGGATCAAGTTGCTCACTCTCTTCCTCTTCCTCTCACAGCTGATTTTGTCCCTCGCATGATGCCTTTTATCCATCACACTGTTCTAAATCATGGTATGATACATTAAACTCAGCTTAATTCTCAAGTTTTAAAGTGTTGTTTTTAGTATGACTATCTGAAGAAGATGTGAATCTAACTATATAAAACCAAGCTAGACCTGGTCTTTTGTTAGATTCGTCTTTTTGTATTAATTTGGTTAAGAGTTGCTCATCTTCTTCATCTTGAATTTCTATTTTTCAAGGAATGAACAGAGAGATTCAGAGCCAGGGATTAAAAGAGTTAGCTGTGTATATATATATTTAATTATATTATAATATTTCTATTTGCATAATTAAGATCTAAATCTGATATCTATTTCTGGTTATAATCGAAATCTAGCTCACAAATAATAAAATAATAATATTCTTTAGCATATCATATATTGTCTCCAGTACATTCTTGTGTGAGTTTTGTTTCATATGCAGATATAATATAGTTAAACTTAAACTATAACATATGGTAATAAATAATTTATATACTATTTGTTTTAACAGGGAAGAAGTGTTTCACATGGTACGGACCGTACCCGAACGTGATAGTAATGGATCCAGAGACACTACGGGAGATAATGTCAAGACACGAACTCTTTCCAAAACCAAAGATTGGATCACATAGTCATGTTTTCCTCAGTGGTCTTCTCAATCACGAAGGTCCTGAATGGTCCAAACATCGAAGCATTCTTAATCCTGCTTTTCGTATCGACAATTTAAAGGTATTTTTAACAATTTTGTTTTTGGTAAATTAATGAATGAATATACACACTGCACATTTTGACTCTCATAACCACAATGTGAACTTTATGGACGTCATTTTCGTCTCATTCTTTAGATTCTCATCACTTTCATTCTCTTTTTCCTCTTTTCCGAAAAGAAAGCCAGATGAGTTTGAAAGAAGTCTTGGTGGTTGAGAGATTTAAACAACAATAAATAAATAGAAAGCATTTATTTAAATCTTTTTAAATGATTATTAATCAATTTGTTTCCAAAAAAATATAGTATATTTTACAAAAACGTATTTAAAGAAAAAGAACAAACAGAGAAAAAGTTCGCAAATAACTAGAAGCCACGCCACGCCACCAAATACCGACCAAACTATAAAAAGTCTAAAAGCGAAATAACAGAAAAAGACACTACAAAAAGGTGAAATCATATTTAAAAATAAAAAATGTCCAAATAAATCAAGAATGTCCAAGTACATCAACTTTTTTGTCATTTATCAATATTACATACCTGCATTTATTATCTTTAACAAAAAAAATCATTGGTAGGTTATATATAAATCTCCATTTATGTGAAGTTTTGTATGAATGGTTTTTTTTTTTTTTTTCAAATTGAACTATATTTAATATCTTGTTCCCAAAATGTACAGAGTATCCTTCCAGCATTCAACTCGAGTTGCAAAGAGATGCTAGAAGAATGGGATAAACTAGCTTCAGCAAAAGGAACAGTAGAACTTGATTCATGGACTTACTGTCATGACTTAACAAGAAACATGCTTGCTCGTGCTTCTTTTGGTGATTCCTACAAAGATGGCATCAAGATCTTCGAAATCCAACAAGAACAGATCGATCTTGGTCTCCAAGCTATTCGTTCTGTCTACATTCCTGGATCAAAGTAAGCAAAATGTAACTTCTTTTTAATTTATCAACCGAGTTTGGAACCGTAAAGCTAATCTTGCTGATATTTTTTGTCGAATTAAAGAAAAAAATATGAGTTGCCTTTTTAGTGAATTATACATAAGAATTAAACATATCTCAAATGAAAATAAGATTTATCTAAATCTATAGTATGTATATAAATCAACTAACCTTTATCAGAATATAACTTTTAAAATTTCTGTTTGACTTCACAAATTTCACCTCATAATCAAATTTTACTGCTAATAATAGTTTGTCCACAAGATACACATCTCACTTTTCAAGTTATTCTAATACTAATATCATTTTTTTTTGTATTTGCAATTTGCAGATATTTGCCAACAAAGTTCAACAAGAGGTTGAGAGAAACTGAAAGGGACATGAGGGCTATGTTTAAAGATATGATTGAAACAAAAGAGAAGGAGATAAAAAGAGGAAGAGCTACTGACAAAAACAGCGACTTGTTGTGCTCCATGTTAGACTCAAATACAAAGCAAGTAAAAGAACAAGGACCAGATTCAGGGCTTAGTCTCGATGATCTGATAGATGACTGCAAGGCTTTCTATCTAGCTGGTCAAAACGTGACTTCTTCATTGTTTCTTTGGACTCTTGTTGCTCTAAGCCAACACCAAGACTGGCAAAACAAAGCAAGAGACGAGATCTCTAAGGCGTTTGGTAACAATGAGCCAGATTTTGAAGGGTTAAGCCACTTGAAAGTTGTAAGTAAACATTTTCAAAACCGATCAAACCACACGCTACAAATAAAAAATGGTTGTTTATAACCTTTTCTTCTGATTTTGGGCCATTATTAGGTATCAATGATCCTGCATGAAGTGCTTAGACTCTATTCACCAGCTTACTTCACATGCCGGATAACTAAACAAGAAGTGAAGCTAGAGAGATTCTCTTTACCCCAAGGAGTTGTGATTACAATACCAATGCTATTGGTGCACCATGACCCTGATCTTTGGGGAGAGGATGTGAAACAGTTTAAGCCGGAGAGATTCGTCAATGGAGTTGCAAGTGCAACCAAAGGAAGACTCTCTTTCTTGCCGTTTAGCTCTGGACCTCGGACTTGTATTGGTCAAAACTTCTCCATGTTGCAAGCTAAGCTCTTTGTGGCAACGGTTCTTCAACGGTTTAGTGTAAAGCTCTCTCCATCGTATACTCATGCTCCTTTCCCAGCTGCAACGACGTTCCCACAACATGGAGCTCATCTGATCATTCGAAAAGTTTAAAGGAGGTAGCAAAAACTTTACAAAAACAAAGGTGCTTTGTATATAAGAAACAGATTCAAATCTATAAATTTCAACAGTTTTCTTGATTTTTATTATTCGTTTATGACATATAGTAAAAAAAATAATAATAATAATGTGTTAACAGTTTTCCTTTGCATAGTGCTGCTAAATCATTACTGCTGCTAAAAACTTGATTTTGGCGCATTCAAGCTTCGTCTCGAATCCGCTGTGATCTTCATTTAAAGAATTATCTTGATTAATTTACATTGTTGTAGCTTATGTTTTCAATCAAAGATGATGGTTAATTCCCTCCAATCGTTGTAATCAAGCAGTTTGAAGAGTAATGAAATTAAATTGTGCTAAAAAAAAGACTTCTGTTGCATAGTACAGCTTAATTATTTCACATTAAGAAATTGATTTATAAACAGAAGTCAGAATCAAGTTTCTTTAATTATTTCACATTAAGGAAATTTATTTTCTCTAAATCATTTGAGCTATTTATTGGGTTTCTGATAATTTTCCAGACACCTACCCAATCTCTTGTCAGAAACTCAATAAATAGCTCAAATGATTTAGAGAAAAAGACCCACAAATTGTTAAATCATAGAGCTTTGCAGAAGTTAGTACCAGTAAGGACTTAGCAAATCTATTATGTATTAGCAAAAGTATATGGAAACCTCAATAGTAACAGTTGCTTGTCTATCTTGTTGACATTCAATGATTCAAATGCCCATTATGATCCTGCAAAATGCAACAAACCAAAAAAAAAAACATTTTGAAAGTATTAACAATCAATAGTCTTTAATTTGGTTCAGTTACATTAAAATCTATTCAGTATATCTATTGTAAAAGTAGTGGGACAATAAAGAAATTCCAGTCCTTTTAGGCTATTTCGAATCGGCATGCTTTGTATTTTTATTCGAAAGCTCTGAACATTTTCTTTCTCAATCGATAATAACAATCAATAATTCTTGAAGAATTATTTGACATATGTTGTCCATTATCAATGAATACATATACACTTGGAGAGATCTTCTGTTGTTATCCACTCGAGCGAACAAGAGATTAGTAATACGTTAAGTAAAATGTAGTACCTACGTTGAGGTTTAGGAAGTTATCTAAAGAATATTGTGAACTAGTCTTTTCTTAAAGCGCACGTTAACAAAAAAAAAACTCACCAAGTTTGGGAGTCAAAGATTGAAACTAGAAATTTTACGTTTACAAAAAAAAAAACTCACACTGTGAATCATGTGATCACTATTATTAGATAACGTTTTGAGCAACAACGAACATTTATTAAGAAACGGAAACGTACAATCATCTTATTATAGCAATACGTAGAAGCATTCTTATTACAAGTTCATATAGACTTTTTTACTGCAGCAATCAAGAAAACAGAAGAGAACACAAAGTAGACATATGATAGAGTTTCTTAGGACGAAGGCATTACTTCTTTTATATTTTCAAAGCATCGAGATAAGCTTTTCCGTCGAGTGTACGAGAGAACAAGCCATCCATATACTCTTTCATGGTCAGACTTTTGAATTTTCTAACCTTCTGCCTTTCAACGAGGCTTTGTGCTGGACCAACTTCTTTATACAGTCCAGGGTTGTGAAACGTCGCAATAGAGAGCCTCTCTTTCTCTGAGTTCACAACTCCTCGATGCTCGATGCTTCTATATGTCCCATTTGTTATGATCTACATCAACCCACTAGAACCATTTACAATGATCGATTTGTTACCGTATGCTTTTTGATGTAATTTTATTACCTCTATGACGTCTCCTATGTTGACAATGAAAGCATTTGGGAGAGGTTTAACAGGAACCCATTTCCCATCTTTCTTGATTTGGAGACCTTCAACTTCATTAACCTGCAACAGTATGGTGAGTCCGACTGAATCTGAATGAGGAGATAGTCCGATAACCTTATCAGGTTGTGGACACGGTGGGTAGTAGTTCATCCTCATCATCTGGACCGAATCAACATCATCAAACAACTTTAACATTTCCTCTGGTTTGACCTCTAGGGCTCTTGCCATTTTTGCTATTAAGATCTTAGCTATGCTCTGCACTTCAGTCGAATACGTCTCCAGTGTGTCTCTGAAGAAGTCAGAAAACCAATAATTATACAGAGAAATACTTTGTAAATTTTAAGTTTCAAAAAAAAACTTTGTAAATTTAGTTTAAAAAAACAAAAACAAAAACCTAAAAGGAAGAGGTAGCTTGGGGAACAAGTGAGGCTTGCGTGCTTCAATAGGTTGCACAATATGGTAGAACATATCTGCCCAATCGAGCTTCTGATCTTCTGAAACCACAAAAGCTTGTCCGAAACCTTCGATCTCATTTGGTTGCTGCCAGAACTTCTTCTTTTCTTCCATGGGAAGATTGAAGAAACCTTGAATCTCCAACTTTATTTTGTCCAAGAAACTTGGGTCTATTCCATGGTTTACAAGCTGTAGATTATTACCACAAAGACATTATCACAATGCTTAATAAAAAGAGATTCCATAGTTTATTTTGTAAGAAACAATGTTTTTCCCAATTTCTCAAATCAATACTCTTTATGTTTGAGTTTATTTGGTGTTAAAAAATTCTTTTACAAAATTATAAATAAAAATTTAATGTTGTTTTGAGATTTGTGACTAGTTATATAATCTTTTTTATTAGTAGAATTAGTTTTTAGTGATATTTTTATGTAACCAAGATATATTGAATGAACCATTTTTAATTTGTGTGCAATAACTCTAAACATCAAATAAAATTAAAAAGAGTATTAGTAAATTCTGAGACTTGCCTCGGAAGAAACAAGTCTAAAATCTTCATATGAAGTTTTGACATGGTAATAAATAAAGATGATCGTTGATCTGCAAAGTAAAAAGTTTGGGGAGTTTACCTGGAAAAATCCCCATTCCTTGCAAGCAAAGTCGAGCTTCTCAACCTCAGAGTCCATGGTTGTTGAGGAACATAACCGCTTCATGTCAATGATTGGGATCTCGGTATTTAGACCAGAACGATCGGTGACTTCAGTCTTGTCTTGATCAGGCCGAACATACCTGGGAGGAACGGTCGTGACCATCTTCTCCTTAACCATCTCCTGAACAGAAGGAACTACAATCGAGCTCCACTGAGCTGATTCTTTTGATTCCATGGCGGTTTCTTTCTTGGACCAAAAACGATATGGTGTAGGTGTAGGTGTAGATATGTTTAGCAAGATGTTGTGTTAGGTAATTTAAAGGGAATTTCGATTTTTCCTATGTTATAATGATTGATTAGTTTGACCCAAATCCTCAATAGTCGAAACTGTTTGATTGTCCTCTGTTGGGACAAAAAAATGATTCCAATTGTTTAAAGATTAGATCGACAAAGATATGTGGCTGCCTTTGTCAACTGGTTGTTACTTGTTACTAACCCCACGTTATATTCATATTTAACATGAAACATGTTACCCTACATATAACTTTTTTAAGTGTGAAATTAGTTGTATACAGGATCACCTGACCCCAGATATTATATAAACTTGTTTTTGGCTGTTCGCAAATATCGCCCTCTAGCGCAAAATGTTGCAAGTGCATCCCCTACAATAGTCATGGGCATTTTATCAGAAACCTGAAAACCGAACCGGAACCGAACCGAAAAAACCGGGACCGAAATCCGACCAAAAATTACAAAAACCTGAACGGTTCCTATATTTCTAAATCCGAAAAACCGAAACCGAACCGAGAACCGAACGAGTACCTGAATATTTTGAATATATTGATTTTTTTTTTATATTTTTAATTTTAATATATATAAAATATAATTTATAAATAAAAAAATATCTAAAAAATCCGAACTACCCGAATAACCCAGATATTTTTCGCTTTTTCTGGGTATAGCTCGGGTTTTCGGGATTTTTTTCGGTTTTTTGGGTTTTAAACCCGAACCAAACCCGAATTATTTGTAATACGGTTCCATTTCGGGTTTTATAAAAAAAAATAGAAATCTGACCCGAACCTGACATTATCCGAACCGAACCGATCCGAAAAATGTCCGGTTCCTAAACGGTTCCTAAACATCCCAACCCGAATAACCCGAAAACCGAATAAACTGAACTGATCCGAACCGAAAACCCGAATGCCCAGCACTACCCTACAACATGAGGTTTCGTGTTGAACCCTCACATTCTGTTACCAAAGAGATGAAAGTTGGATTTGACGAGAGAGCCTTTATGATCAACCTGGACCACCTTCAATCTTTTTTATGCAGAGACCGTGCAATTTTTGCTTCACTATGATTTGAAAAGAAAAAAAAATCAATGATCCAATATTTTTTAAAATGTGAAGTAGATGTATACATGTATAACAAGAATTTGTGAAGTAGCCAGGTTTATTAGGCCGAACAAAGTTATTTCTTTCTTTGTTAGAGTCTTAGAGAATGTTAGAATCGTTCTTTTTTTTCTTTGTTAGAGAATTTGATATTTTTGTTAATAAGAATATTTCGCCCACCCTGTGACAAGATTTTCTGTTGTCCGCCGTTAAGTTTAGACCAAAAGAAAATAACTCAATTGTCCACCGTTATGTTTAGACCTCATTCTTAAGACATGCGACTGATTTAATTAATCACAAGTGGGTTTTAGTTACTAATTAACTCCATGCTGTCGTTCATATTTAACACGAATACATTTCTATACTTATAATTATTTTGAAATATGTAATTAGCTGAATGCAGTAGCAGATGGTTGTAACTGCGCATTTCCTCGTCGACGTCGTCGTCCATGTTGTCTAACTAAGATGGATAAATAGATATTTACAAAAGAAATTAAGATGGAGAAATATTGATTCAAGAAGCGTGATAAAAGCTATTTTGACATATGAAGGATGCAACATTTTGATATAATGAGTTAACTAGATTTTGATCTGCGTGTCCGCATAATTGTTTATTTTTATTTTTTATAAATTGTTTAGTGACTTTTTAAACATATGAGTTATTTGTCTAATATTATGTTTCTATAAACCTACCTGGACCTGTAAGAATCTGATTCGAACTCCGTCCGAAAATTTTCTTATATTCGAACTGAGTTTAATTTTAACATCCAAAAAATCAATACCCGTAAAATCGATATCTCTGAATATCATTGTCTAACTAATTATGTAAACAAATAAATAATTCTTTATGAACCGGTTTGAAATTCTTATCACGAAATGAAGTAATTTCATTCAAACCTGTGAACATGTAATATATTTTTAATAAATGACTGTGTTGACAATATGACTCTAAAATTCATTTTATATGATTTCAAACTAAATAATTATGTTTTTTCGGTTTATTCGGTTTTATACCAAAAAACATAATTATTTAGTTTGAAATCATATAAAATGAATTTTAGAGTCATATTGTCAACACAGTCATTTATTAAAAATAGATTACATGTTCAAATAAATGAACAAAAAAATAAAAATGCTTCTACCATCAAATAATATAATCAAATCTATAATTAAAATCACAGCCTAAAATTTTAAAAATAAAAATATGAAACAAAACAGAAACATGAAAGAAACGTTTTTCCACTCTTCTATATTTAGTGTTCATTAAAGTCATGCTTTTTCGATTGAACACGAAACTCTGTTTGTTTATAGATAAGAAAAAAATTATGAAATTTTTCCATTAATTATTTTCTATCAAATTTATAATCTTCATATTAATTTAGTGAATACTAAAATAAAGCAAAAAGATAAAAAAAAACTTAAAAATAAGATGTTGAATTGCGATGTATTGTTATTTAATTATAGTTCAATTGTTTTACAAATTGTTCTTTATTACTATAACATTATGGTAATAGTTATTAACACAAATTTAACTTATATAACAAATAGATATTCATGTATTGTTATAAAATAGATACATATTTACATGTTTCTACTTTTAGTCAGTTTTGTTCGGTTTATTGGGTTTAATCGGTTATATACCAAACCATATCCAAATCCTACGGTTTTTATAAAATTATATTCATTCGGTTTATATGGTATATACCAAAACCAAACCATATTGTCTATTTCGGTTCGGTACGGTTCGGTTTTACCATATTGAACAGCCTTAAAAAGAGATCATAGTAACCATACGATAACAGTTATTTAGGCTGTGATTTACGACTAAAAGAAAGTAAAAAAAATGGTAGAAATGAAAGGAAAATTAAAAAGGCGAAAAGAGGGAATAGTAGAAAACTTAAGAGAAATCAAATTACTCTTGTAAAATCTAGAGTAAAATTTAGTGTACATTTTCTGTTTGTATATAATAAGTAGAGTAAATAATGAAAACTGATATTCTACTTGATTAGTAAGTTTTTAGCTCAATTAAGAGTAAATACATATCCAAAGTAAAAATTTACTCTATTAGAACATCTTCAAAAGTTTCCTTATTTTAAAATTTGGCAAAATTTCAAATATAAAATTTGAGGGTGTTTCTTTCCAAAAGCAAAACTTTATTTTAAACTTTAAAACTTTAATATTTTACATAACAGTCCTTATGTTTAACAAAACTTAACTAAAAGCGTAAATCTGTTATAGTAACTATAAAGTATACATCAAAAGTATTATAAACAAAACTAATAAATAAAATCTTATATATTAAAATAGAAGTCATGACTTCTTTCATGTGTAATTTTTTAATTTGGACCATCACTTAGAAATCTTATTAAATGTATTTTATAAAGACTAATAATACATAGAATTTTTAAAATACTTCAATCATAATATCTTTTGATATCTTTTCATTTTAATTTAAATTTTTAACAAATCTGTTTTAAAAGATTTTTACAAGATCTTCATTTTTGAAATTATATTTAAATATTTATACTAATTTCGAAATTAGTTTGAAATATTATTATACATTAATATATTTAGTTATCGTTTATAAAATGAAAATAAAATATTCTATAATATTTTATCTATTATATAATCATAATCAATCATATTAAAAGAAAAATATTATATTGAGGTAAATATAATAAAATTGTATTAAAATTAAAAATTTTTAAATTTTATTTTCGTAAGTATAAAATATTTATGTTCAAAAATAAAATCTAATACGTTGGTAAAATAGGTTAACATTAGCAAACTATATTTTAAGTTATCATTTATAAAATGAAAAATAAATAAATTATATCATACTTTATCTACTTTATAGTCATGATGATTTTAAAATACAATTATTATACTTAAATAAATATGATAAATGTATATTCAATTGATAAATTTATAAATTTTATTTTTTAAAAATATAATATGATGATAGAACAACTTAAAATTAGCAAACTATATAATACATGTCTAAAAATTAACACATCTTAAACCAATAATATATTATATAAAATGAATAAGCATAAGAAATATTGGTAAAAAGAAATTCAGCTTTGAAAGACGGGTCAGAATTTAGCATAAATTAAATACAATATAATTTTCATATATGTTTTCTCATAAATATATTAATTTCCTTAATAACTAAATGCAAATACAATAAAATAAAAATATAATAAGAATTGACAAATACATACGGTTTTAAACAATTGATTAATTATAACATGTAAATTATAAAATTATTGTATTTGAAATTGTTATATAAATTTTTAAGTATACAGTTAACGTTAAAAATATATACACTTATGTTCTAAAACAATAATTTATGTATAGAAAAGTGAAAACAAACATCTGCGCGGTTGCGTGGATCAAAATCTAGTATTATATTAAAATATTCCAAGTAAAAACATACAAACTAATTCATTAGATTTAAATAAGTTACATAATTATTCAGTATAATGAAAACTTCCATAATGATCACCAATATATTAATTAAAGCATTTTGAAATGATAAATGAACTTTTTTATTTTGTATCAAGTATTCAGTTTTTTGTATTTGTTTGATGTAATACTATTTTTATATAATATTTGTCGTAGTGTTAATAATTTTTTTTTGTATTGAAAATGACTAAAATGATTAAACAAGAAAGTTAATAACATTATTTGAAAATTACAAAATTAAAAAGACTAAAAAGTAAGGAACCTTAAATGTAAGGTTTTGTACATGAAACCTTATATTTAAGGTTTTACTGTACAAAACCTTTAAATTTAAGGTTTTAAGGTTGCTTTTGGAATGCATAAAACCTTATATTTGAAATTATAAGAGGGTTTTTGGAGATGCTCTAATAAATACCATACAATCGCACCTTTTTTTTTTTGTCAAATACTACTTCCCTTCATTATATTAAAAGTCAAATTACAAAGATAACCGAGCTAGGCTTGCTCTTGCCAATGAGTCCGCCTGAGAGTTTTCTAAACGAGGAATAAAAGAGTAGGATAACGGACAGAAGAGAGTGTCAAGGTTCCTTATATCACTAAGGATACCTGCAATCTCGTTCAAGTCCCGCTCTTCACAAAAGGTAGAGATGAGGACCTGTGAGTCCGAGTAAATGTGTAGGCATGGAATATGTAAGTCCTTGGCCTGCTTAAGGGCATCTCGCATAGCCAAGGCTTCTGCAATGAGCGCTGATCCAACATGAGACCTATTTGAGGATCCTCGACAAAGAACAGCTCATTCTTCATTCTTGATTAACCAGCCCATTCCTCCTGCTTTATTGCTTTCCTGCCAAGCTCCATCGATCCAACAAGAGAAAGAGGAAAGTCTTACATGGCTTACTGGGGAAAACTTCCTTTGACTCTGCTTTTTCCCTAAATTTGCATCCTCCCAAGCTCGCGCTTATACAACTGCCTTTGAGAGAATATCCTCCATTGGAAAAATCTTCTCCTCAAAGACCAACTTATTTCTTGCAGTCCAGAGATTTCACAATAGCCAAGGAACTAGCGGAGAAGAGATTATTCCTAGCGGAGGAAGGGCTGCTTTATACACATGTGAAGAGACCCAAACTCTGAAATATATCAAAAGAGAGGATTCTTCTATGGAGCTAGTTAGTGGAGCTTTAGACCAGAACTGTACTGCAAAAGGACATGAGGAAAATAAATGTTGAATGGATTCCAACCCTCCACATCTTTTGCAGTTAAGTTCTGACTGTATACCCCTAATTGCGAGCATGGATCCTACCGGGATCGCATTGTTCAACACTTTCCACAAAAAATGTTAAATCTTTGGTGGTACCTGTAACTTCCAGACCGACTTCATCCAATCAAACTGATCAGGTTAGACCCCCTGTTCTTTCTCGAAGATTGCTTTGTAACCTGACTTTGCTGAATAGAGTCTTGATGGATCAGGTAGCCATACTTGTCGATCGCTTGGATTTATAGAACTTGGAATGATAAGTCTGATTTTCTCCTCATACTGAGGTAAGTGAAGACGAATTTTCTCCACATCCCACTCGTTAGTTTGCTGGTCTAGCAAATCAGCCTTTAATAAATACTGGTTGGATTGAGTTGGCGGTCCTATTGGTGCTTCTGGCCCAGGAGGAGAGAGGCATTTGTCTGACCATACGCTGATACTGCCACCATTTCCCACAAGGAAACCCAAACCCTTTTCCAGCACTGCTTTTCCAGCAAGCACACTTGTCCACCCGTGAGATGCTCCTGCTTTTGCTCCACTCTCCAAGAAAGAGCAATCAGGAAAATATTTTCCTTTCAAAACTTGTGTCAACAGAGAGTCCGGGTTATGCATAATCCTCCAGCCGAGCTTTGCTAGAAGTGAATCATTATACTCTTCTATTTTTTTGAACCCCAGCCCTCCCAATCGTTTTGGTTGAGCCATTGTACTCCAGGCTACCCACACTATCTTCCGAGTATCTGGTGAGCTGTCCCACCAAAACCGAGTCATGATAGACTGAATTCTCTTACACAGAGAGATTGGGATTTTGAAGCTAGACATCGAAAAGGTGGGGAGTGCCGTTAACACAGACTGGAGCATCACATGCTTTCCAGCTCCCGAGAGGAACCTTGTTGTCCATGACTGAGCGCGCTGTCTAATTTTATCAACCATACCAGTAAACACATCTTTCTTGCATCTCCCAAAAGATTCTGGAAGTCCTAAATATTTCCCCATGCCCCCTTCGAGAGTTATACCCAAAGTAGTCTTAACCCTGTCCTTGATGACTTCTGGAGTTTTTGATGAGAAAGTAATGGTAGACTTATTTTGATTGATGCATTGGCCTGAGCTTAGTTCGTACCTTCTCAAGATCTCACCCAAGGCTCTGAAATTTCGCTCGTTTGTTTTGCAGAACAGCATGGTATCGTCAGCGAAGAGTAGGTGGTTCACATGTGGACTTCTCTGAGCCACCTGAAGACCTAGGAGCTTGCCATTCTCTTGAGCGTTTTTACACAACCCAGATAGCACCTCGGTACATAATATGAAGAGATAGGAGGAGAGTGGATCTCCCTGTCGAAGTCCTCTTGAAGGTACTGCCTTGCCTTGTGGGGCGCCATTTATGAGGAAAGAGTATGTCACCGTAGTGACACATTCCATGATCCAAAGGATCCAGATGTCTCTAAAGCCTAGCTTAGTTAGAAATTTCTTCAAGAACCCCCACTCAATGCGATCGTACGCCTTGCTCATGTCGGTTTTAATGACCATGGAACATCTCTTTACTGCTCCTGAAGTCTTCAGGCAATGGAGAGTCTCATGTGTGATTAGCATGTTATCTTGGATGGCCCTGCCTGGAACGAAAGCCGTTTGGTGCTTGGAGATCAACATCGGAAGAACTTTTTGTAGACGATGAGTGAGCAGCTTAGCTATTATCTTGTACCTCACGTTGCAAAGTGCTATCGGCCTAAACTCCCATGCTGATTTTGGCGCCTCAGTCTTCGGAATCAAACACACATGAGTTTCATTGATCTGAGTGATCATAGAACCCGTGATGAAAAAGCTCCGGATTTCCCGGTAAATGTCTTGTCCCAACAGACTCCAAAAGGATTGGTAGAAACTAGCAGAGAACCCATCTGCTCTCGGTGCTTTGTCTCCATTGATAGAGAAGAGAGCTTCCCAAACCTCTTCCATATCTGGGATGCTGTAAAGATTATCGTTCATCTCCTCTGTAATTCTGTCTGAGATGGTCTCTTCCACCGTTCTGAAGTCGAAACCACCATTGGAGGAGAACAATTTTTGATAGAAGCTCTCAAAAAAAATTTCCACCTCTTCTTCTTCGTACACCGGTACTCCTTCTGCATTCTCAATAGCTGTAATGCAGTTCCTTGCCTTTCTAACTTTTGTGACCGCATGAAAGAACGCACTGTTTCTATCTCCACCTTGCAGCCATAAAATCCTGCTCCTCTGTCGCCAGAAAAGTTCTTCTTCTTTGTAAGCATTGCTGAGCGCCTCCGTTATCAGCAAGATTCTGTTGGAATTGGGCACTGCTGCTGTTAATTCGTTTTCCAAATCCTGCTGGGTCTGTATCACTGCCCTTGCTCGGATTTCTTTTTGAATCTTAGACCACTTGATGATCTCTTGTCGACATCTCGATATCTTATCTTCCACTCTCTCATCTGCACCCTATTTCCAGGCTTCTTCTATGACTTTGTGAGCTTCTTCATTTTCATTTAGCCTTCTGTCATAGCGGAATGGTTTCCGCTTTTTACCTTCTGAGTATCCAGATAGGTTAATAAAGGACGATGATCTGAACCCTCAAAACGGAGGTAACTGCAGCAGCTAGCAGGGAACATCTCCGCCCAAGCCAGATTAGCAAGAGTTCTGTCCAGGCGTGACTTGATGTCGTGGGTGTGGCGGCGACCTCTCCACGAAAGCTCATTCCCTGTATGCTTCACATCCCACAACCCATTTGTTGAGACAAAGCTTCTCAAAGGTATAAAGGAACCTTCACATCTTGATGGGCCTCCATCTTTCTCAGAGTTATTTAGGATGTCGTTAAAATCCCCGGTTAAGGCCCATGCTGAATCTCTTCCCTGTCCTAAGATCGAGAGTTCCTCCCAAAACTCTCCTCTATGCTCCTGTTGAGGGATGCCATAGATGAAGGTTAGGTAGAACTCATTTGACTTGTACTCCACCTTTGTATCAATGAAGTTGGGTGAGGAACTTAGAACAGTAAGGTTTATTTCATTTCTCCAAAACAGAGCAAGACCTCCACTGAGGCCATAAGGTGAGATTAAGAAATGATGCTTATACTCAATCGTTTGAACATTAGAAAGTACAAAAGCATCTTGATTCTTTGTTTCCATGAAATATATTATGTCTGGAGCATGAACACTTCTTAGCTCTCGGACTCTGGGAACTGTCAAGTCACCTCCTAATCCTTGACAGTTCCAACTCAAAACCGCTAAAGAATTCGGTCTGGTGGACCGTGAAAATCCACCCTACCTCTGTTTGTGCCTGCTACATTCACCATTGATGGTGCACCGGTATCCTTATTTAAAGGTAAATCTTTAGCTTGTGAAGTCCTCTCAACACAGAGACGTTTTCTTGCTGGGGGTCTCCCTCTGGTTGCTCTCTGCTTTGTAGTACGAACTCCTTGGAGTGGGCTGGAGTTGCCTCGAGTTCTAGCTGCACCTGTAACTTTTCCTGTAGTAGCTCGTTTTGCAGGAGGTTTTGGTTGCGCTGCCTTCATTGAAGCTGCTCTAGGTGGGTTTCTTTTTCTTGAGGAGGAGGCAGTTCCTAGTCTCTGAGCTGCGGGAGTTCTTTGGGCTTCTTGCATTTTGGGACTTTCTAGCTCCATGTTTCTTCTTGTAACCCCTTCACCCGTAAAAGGGCTTTGGTGATTACAATCGCACCCTTTATTTGATCTTTTGTGCAAATAAATGATGTTTAATTCCACACGTAGCATGTGACAACCCCTAATCTTACATAAGTACATTAAGGAACACTCACGCTAAGAAACGAAGACACACAAGCTATGGTCTTAGAGCATGTTTATCCGGGATCCTTAGTGAGGTTCTCAGTGTGTGGATCCCCACAAAACCCTTAAGGATCGGTTACAAAAACTACTAATTAAGAACCGATTTTAGTGAGTTTCTTACACTGTTCGCGGGCCCCACTGACTCATGGCGGCCCGCGATTGGTTTGCTTTTTAATTTTTTTTTTTAAACAAATAAAAACCTAAGAAATGGGTTTCTTAGAGATAAACATGCTCTTATGATACCAACCCTACGGTCCCTGGACCCTACAGGCTATGGACCTATTAGTCTTATTATATCAAACCTTCAAGCAATCTCACTGTGTTATTTTGAATTTAACAGATTTAAACCAGAGACAAAAGAGAGATGCAAAAACAAAACACATGGACCAGTCTGGAGAAGGCATATTTTTGGGAAACAAGATATCACTTCCCTTAGATTCTCATCGCATCTAAATAAGTTTTTCCATAGAGTTCACTGGAGAACAAGCCTTTCAAGTAGTCTTTAGTTGTCAGGCTTCTAAAATTGGCACCCTTTTGTTGCTTTTCAACGAGGCTTTTCGAGGGTGAAATTTCTTTATACAGTCCTGGATAATGAAATGTCGCAATAGACAACCTTTCTTTCTCCGAGTTCACCACTGCACGATGCTCGATGCTTTTGTATGTTCCGTTCGTAATGATCTACATTACCCGGACCAAATTGTGTTAGTTGATTTTTTTTTTTTTTTTTTGAACACAATTTTCTTTCATTAACTTTAACTTGCTTGCCTACAAAAGATAGAGAGAATTATCCATCCTCTTTGATTAAAAAGATAAACTATAACAGCATAACATAAAATGGATAGGTCTTCAAAAGAAGAAGATGACAACGAACTCAAGACGATGCTTGAATACGTCAATGTAGCTTTCACGACATGGTCGGACAGCAGAGAACTAGTCACCTTATATTGTGACGTAACACCCAATCCGCACCTCGGAATATCGTCGAAACAAAGTCCGATGCATCTTCAGGCTCCGAACAGACCGCTACGCAAGATAGCAAGACGGTTATAGATATGAGTGGACACTTCCATTTAACGTTTGGAAGGGAAACACTCCTTAAAAAGGATATAGTGGATAAAATGGTTCTCTTCTCCAAAGAGAAAGAGGTGAATGTTGATGAAGATGATCCTGATAAACCCTTCGCACAAGAGAGATAAGATGTATGTAGAACGGCTTCAGTAAAGATTTCAGTGAAACACCACTGGACTCACAAAGCCCAATTTCAATACATGAAGGCCCAGCCCAAGAGAAATAGAAACATGACCTTGTCGGGATATTGCGAGTACGACGGAGGAAGCACGGTGGAGGAAGGGAAGCTTCGGCGAGAGGACAGGGGAAGCAGGCGGCGGAGATGGTGACGGATCTGGCTGGTGAGGCGCAGTTCCGTTTGGATGACAGGCGTCGACCCCAGAACGGGATGGATATTCGTCGCGAGATAGATAGACGTAGCAGGAAAGCGACATTGATGAAGAACAGCGACTGTAACCGGCGAGAAACTCAACGGTTTGGGGAACCCCCCAGAAAATGTTCGGTCTAGTAGTACTAGATCCGTAAAGAGACAGACAAGAGCTTCGGCTCACAACAACAAGCTTTCTCCGAAGAGATACACTGGCGTGAGCAGAGAGGTTGACAAAGGCGGAGAACCAGATCGGCGAACTCACGAACCCGGTGGATATGAAGAATAGGAGGAGCGGATGACGAACATAGCTATGGAAGAAGGCTCGACGCCGGCGGCCAGAGGCTCACCGATGTCGAGATGTGGCGGCTGCAAGCGTACCTAGATTCTCGTGTCTGAGAGCTTTGGAGCTTTTAGGGCGAACTCGTGTTAGTTGATTACAACATAATAATATTGATACAATATGCTCTGTCTATCTCCATGTAATATGACTTACCTCTAAGATGTCTCCAACGTTAACAATGAAAGCATTTGGGAGCGGTTTGATAGAAACCCACTTGCCATCTTTCTTGATTTGGAGACCTTCAACTTCATTCACCTGCAACAATATGGTGAGGGCCACCGCATCCGAATGAGGAGTTAGACCAATAACCTGATGAGGCTCCGGACAGGGAGGATAGTAATTCATCCTCATACTCTGTAGCATATCATCACCAAATAAATCTTCAGTTTCCTCAGGTTTTATCTGAAGGGCTTCCCCCATTTTCGCTATTAAGATCTTAGCTATACTCTTCACTTGAGCGGAATACATCTCTAATGTATCTCTAGAGAACATAAAACAAAAATGTAAACAAAGAGATTTTGTGGAGTTAGTTGAGAGAGTTGGGAGTGTTGCAAAACCTAAAGGGAAGATGTAGCTTGGGGAACAAGTGAGGCTTGCGTAATTCAACAGGTTGCACTATAAAGAAGAACATATCTGCCCAGTCTAGTTTCTGATCTTCTGAAACCACAAAAGCTTGTCCAAAACCTTCCATCTCATTTGGTTGTTGCCAAAACTTTTTCTTTTCTTCCATGGGAAGGTTGAAGAAATCTTGAATCTCACACTTTGTTATGTCCAAGAAACTTGGGTCTACTCCATGATTTACAAGCTGTAAATGACCATAAAGACATAACCTACAACGAATAAATATCAAAGTTCACCAAAAATAACAATAACTAATAATGTTCACCAAATCATTAGACGGTAGCTGATGTAGAGAAATATCTTAATTATTTATTTTGATATTTATTTTAATTAGTTGAAATTATCTTCAAGATTTTAATAGTTTAAGTTATTTGATTTTCATATAAATAAATTTATTTTGCCAATAATTGTATTTATGATTTGATTAATAAAAAGAATTTTCTTAAAGAGATTTTAATAAACCACTTCAAACCTTAATTTCTAGGTATTCTTAATTCTGTTCTTAGAAACTTCCACTACCTCAGTAATTATTAAACAAATTAAACAAATAAGTGCCTAGATAGTGTTTATGTGCCGCCTAAAACGATTTTTAAAACATTAATATATGTCGAGACAGAAAGTATTATGCTCCATATAAAAGTAAAGAGTTAATCTTGGGTTCACCCATAAGGTTAAATCTTTAGATTCACCAACTAATAGAAAATTGTTATTTTAGATTTATTATTTTTTAATTAAGAAAACCAAATAATTTGGCAAATTATATTATTTTTTCAAAATAAAATTTAAAAATAAATAAAAATAATATATAAAAAACGAATTCAAAAAAAAAAAAAAATTGTCAACAAAACACTAAACCCTAAATTCTAATACTAAACCCTAAACTCTAATACTAAACCCTAAACTCAAATCCTAAACCCTAAACCCTTGGATAAACCCTAAATCCTTGGGTAATCCCTAAACCCTTGGAAAAACACTAAATATGTTGTCAACAAAACACTAAACCCTAAACTCTAATCATAAACCCTAAACCCTTGGAAAAATCCTAAACCCTTGGGTAAACCCTAAACTCTTAGGTAAACCCTAAACTCTTGGAAAAACACTAAACATTTGGATAAATTCTAAATTCTAAATTATAAATCTTAAACACTAAACTCTAAATTTTAAAAATAAATATTTTTTTAACAATAATATTTTTTTTAAAACTATTGTTATTTTTATTTATTTAATCTTTTATTTTTTATTTTAAAAAAATAATATAATTTACCAAGTTATTTTGTTTCCTTAATTAAAAGATACTAAATCTAAAATGATAACTTTCTATTGGTCGGTGATCCTTAGAAATCAATAAAAAGTCAAAAGTAAACTAAGCTCCTGAGGTCTAATTATTTTGTAAAACAGAGAAGTTGGAGACTGTGCCTGGAAAAATCCAAATTCGTTGCAAGCCAAGTTGAGTTTCTGAACCTCGGAGTCAGAGTCCATGGAGGTAAAAGAACACAACTGCTTCATGTCGATGATTGGGATCTCGGTTAATAGATCAGAATCTTCAACGACTCCAGATTGGACATACCTAGGAGGAACGGTAGTGATTATCTTCTCCTTCACCATCTCTTGAACCGAAAGAACTATAATAGAGCTCCACTGCGTTTCTCCTTTGGGTTCCATGGCTGGTTAGTTTCTCCTTAGATGAAATTAACAGATAAAATGTGTATATAAAAGCTACAAGCCTACTCTATCGATAGCATATGGAATGAGTGGTCACACTCACCAATAAAGATTACGTAAGGAAGTATCTAGCGGTTCACTCCAATCAAGCACTTATTTATTTATATTCTCTATAAATTTATATTTTATTTGCAATTTTATGGTTGCATGGAAACGGTATGGGAGGACTACGTCATAATATCACAAATAATTTCTTTTATAGACATAAATTTTGACTTTTTTAGTGTCATTTCAAAATTTTGACTTTTTTTAGTGTCTATCATTTCACCAATGGTTTTACATTCTGGTTATAGCCGGTGAATCTATTCAACTACGTTTTTTCTCTCAAGAGTTCAAATCGGAGACTGATTCATCTCACTTTATCATTTTCTCCTCTTATTGTGATTACCATTTAGAGTCGTACATGTTATAAAGTCAAATGGATTAATTAAAATGATGGAAAAATTCCTGGGCGGTGCGTGAAGGTGAGCCACATAGCCAATGTCCTGAACACTGCAACGCGGCAAGAAAGATATTCACTTTTGGGTTGCATAATTGCAATTTATTTATTTATAAATTCTTACATCTATTATATCTTTTGCCGACGTATATAAATAAACTGTTACATCTTTACTGCTTTTTTTACTGTTATGATACAAATATCATTTAACTTTTTAGGTAAATAAATACTAATATTTTATTTAAATTTTGTACTTCTAATATATTTTGAACCAGATTTTTTTTTTTTTTGCCATCTAGTATATTGCATTTATACGACAAATGTTTCAAGTTTTTGTACAACACAGATTAACCAAAGGAGGTATATAAACATCAAAAAACATGAGAGCACCATCGAGGTGCACCAGTTGCAACGTAGGATTGAAATCTGAAGTCCTGAACTGCACTAGTAGCTATAAGGCGTGCTCCTCTGTTAGCTTCAAACGATTCACAGAGCACCCGCCATTCCAAAAAATTCCTTAGTAATAATCTGATTTCCATCACTTTGAACTTGAAGGAAGGCCATTCGCTAGGTCTGATGATGGCATTTACTAGCATTCTTCCTTCAAAAGCAAAGTGTACCTTTAAGTATCTGTGATTCTTCATGCTTTCAATAGCCCAAGCAACACTGACAAACTGGGCTTCACTTTTCGATTCCACTTCCCCAAAAGACCGTCTGCTATGGAGAAGAACTGTACCTGATGAGTCTCTCACTACCCAAGCCGCCCCTGCAATTTTCTTTTTCTTCTCCCATTTGAAACCAATATTGCACTTGAGGAAATCCACCGGAGGGCACTTCCAAGTGACTGGGGCTTGGATAGATGGATCCCTATGATCATCTGCCCTCCTTTCCAAATTCTGAGCTACATACCATAAACGGGTTTCCTCTCGAGCTTTGTTTCCCAATTGCTCACTGTCGAACAATAAACCTTCAAATAGCAAATGATTCATGTTTTTCCATAAATACCAAAGTATCCACGGGAAAACCTTCGTCATTTCACTCATTGTTTCATCAACTTGCAAGGAATTAAAAAGGAAGGCCATGTTCGCATAAATAGACGCAGCATCAAACCCACCCCGAGGCGAAGGAAACCCTGAAACTGCCCACACTTGTCTTGCCAATGTACAGGAGAACAAAACATGGTTAATAGACTCACCATCCTCTCCACATGTTTGGCATACCGTGTCATATTTTATTCCTCGGGCACTAAGGCAATCAAAGACAGATAAAGCTCCAGAAAGAGCTTTCCATATGAAGACCTTAACCTTTGGAGGAGCCTTCAGATTCCATACCTGAGCCGTCAAGGGATGCAGAGACGGTTGAGCTTGCTGGAAGTGAAGGAGAGCCGAGTTGTTTCTCCAAAAAGCAAGGTCATATCCAGTTTTGACAGAGTAGATTCCATTCGGAGTATGCTTCCAAAAAGAGGAATCTGGCTCTGAGACCACCGGTTGATTGCGCATAAGAACTTTAATATCTGCAGGAACAAAGAGCTCATGCAAACGACTGCGGCTCCATCTTCTTGTTTGAGTGTTGATCAGTGAAGAGACTTGCAGGTTCGCGTCGAAAAAACTTTGTTTCCTCAGAGGAGGCCTACACAAACCATCCTTATCCTCCATCCAAGGATCAGACCAAACCTTTAGGCTAGTTCCATTACCTACTGATATCTTCAGCCCTTGCATCAGTAGCTCTCTCCCATTAAGAATACTACGCCAAGCATATGAAGGTCTTCTTCCTAACTGCGCATTTAAGAAAGAAGAACCTTCAAAGTATTTACCTTTAAGCACTCTCGCCATCAGACAGTCATCAAAGTGTAAGATCCTCCACGCTTGTTTTGCCAAGAGAGCCTGGTTAAAAGACTCTAAATCTTTAAAACCCATACCCCCCAAAGCCTTTGGTAAGCACATTTTCTCCCAGCTCAACCAGTGGATTTTCCTTTTGTGCTCAACATTACTCCACCAGAAAGATGCTAGAGCATTCGAGAGAGTAGAAATGACCGTCTTTGGTATTTTGAAAACCGACATAGCAGAGACAGGTAAAGCTGATCCCACTGCTTTTATCAACACCTCTTTTCCACCTTGAGAGAGCGTTCTAGCATGCCAGCCCGAGATCCTCCTACCTAATCGCTCTTTAAGATAGGCAAAGAGCTTTATCTTTGACCCTTTGAAGCATTCTGGAAGTCCTAAGTACTTGGACTCACCACCTTCTGATTCAATACCCAATTTCTGCTTTACTTTAGTTTTGTTCTCCTCAAGAACGTCTTTCCCGAAGATAATAGAAGATTTAATTGGGTTGATCGACTGACCGGTGACTGCTCCATAGCGATGTAGTATTTCTATCAAAGTCTTACTCTGATCTTCATCAGCTTTGCAAGAGAATAAACAATCATCAGCGAAAAGAAGATGATGAATAGAGGGACCGTGCTCCCCAAATCTCAGACCTGACAATCTGTTCTCCCTTTCAGCCTTTGACAGCAAATGAGTTAAACCTTCCGTACACAGCACAAACAGAAAAGGGGAAAGGGGATCTCCCTGCCTAAGACCCCTTTTAGGCGTAATCATTCCATGAGGCTGGTCATTAATCAGTATTGAATACGTTACTGTGGTGACGCATTTCATGATCAAATTAACCCATCTCTCATTGAATCCAAGCGCCAGCAGGAGTGATCTCAAATAACCCCATTCCACTCTGTCAAAAGCCTTTGACATATCTGTCTTTACCACCATAAAGTCTGAAGCAAACGAGCCTGAAGCCCCTAGCGAGTGGACTAACTCGTGCACAATGGTGATGTTGTCAGACATCAGTCTCTGGGAGACAAAAGCAGACTGCGTTGGAGAGATCAAGACCTGCAACCAAGGCTGAAGTCTTCTGACCATAATCTTTGAAACAATCTTGTAGATCACCGAACAAAGACTAATAGGTCTTAAATCTGAAACTGTCTTTGGATCTGCAATCTTAGGGATCAGACACAAGTGTGTGTAATTCCATTCCTTTGGGAGAATACCAAAGTTAAAGAATTTCTGCACCTCCGCTATCACTTGCTCTTCAATGATAGTCCAGAATTTCTGAAAGAAAAGGCCTGACATACCGTCAGGGCCTGGAGCTTTCGTCGGATTTATTGAAAAAACCGCTTCTTTGATTTCCAAATTCGTCACAGGTCTCAACAGATCCATGTTTAGTTGTTCAGAAACTCTTGGTTGCATATCGTTGAACCAGTCAGTAAATGGAGCAGGGTTCGTTGACCTGAAGAGATTTCTGAAAAAGTCTACTGCAACTTCACCCTTAGCAGCCTCTGAGAAGACCTCCTCTCCCTCGGCGTTGACAAGCTTGTCAATGTTATTCCTTGCACGAGCAGCGTTCACAGAGATGTGAAAAAAATGAGAGTTACGATCCCCTCGACTAAGCCATTTGTCTCTGCTCTTCTGCCACCAGTATGTCTCTTCATCTCTCTGGGCCTTAACCAGATCTTCTTTCAGCAATCGAATTCGAGCCGTTGATTGTTGTAAAGCTGATTGTTCATGCTCCAGAGCAGCTTCAGCTTGGTGAATTCTATCGCCTGAATTCATGCTTGAATGCTTCTTTAGACCGCTTAGAGATCTTCTGCAAGCTTTTAGACCCTTTGAGACTGAGCCCAAACCGTTACTTGTAGCAAAATCCCAGGCATTTGCCACACAATCATGAACCCCTTCTACCTCCAAGAATCTTCTATCAAACCGGAACCAACCTCTGTACTTTTCTTGGCTTTCAATCAGATGTATAAGAACAGGCCTGTGATCCGATCCACGCTTATCTAAAAACGTCTGGTTAGAGCAAGGGAACTTCTTGAACCAAGCCCTGTTTCCAAAACATCTGTCTAGTCTGGTATGAACCCAAGAGTTACTCCTTAACCCGCTCCAAGTAAAACTGTTTCCATGACTCTGAAGCTCTTCTAGCTTGCAAGCATTAATCATTTGATTGAAAGGAGCGAAGGACTCATCTTGTCTCCAGACACCACCCGTCTTTTCTCCGTTATGCAAAATATCATTAAAATCTCCAAAGACGCACCAGCTTTCCTTTCTATTCACACCTATTCTACTGAGCCTTTCCCAGAGATCGACCCTTCTTTTATAATGCGTCGGCCCGTAGATACAAGACGCAAAAAAGAGGTGTCGCCAAACTGAATTATACAATCAACCAAGTTCTTATGCACATCCAGAAACTTTATATTTACAGATTTCTTCCAAAAAATAGCCAAACCCCCAGCATGTCCAACAGGATCCACCGTATATACACGATCATAGCCCAACCAGACCTGAAGGTCAACCAAAACATTCATAGTATTCATAGTTTCCATAAGCAGTAGCACCTCAGGGAAAAGTTTTTGACGCATTTCCCTAAGGCGTTGAATTGTTAGATCCTGAGGCCGCCCCAGGCCCTGACAATTCCAGGAGATAAAGCTCATTGAGGCTTCGGCGGTCCCTCCATTGGGACCACCCTTGATTCTTTGAGTCGCGCCATTTTGTCACCCTTCAAAATAGCGTCTTCCGCCTTTCTTTTAGAACCGAGCTTCTCTGCTCCGTCGTTTTCACCGTAGAACTGGTGAAGAATTCCTGATGACTGACCTTGTTGTTCACGTCTTTTCTTGATGTAAGGTCTTCTCCTCGATTTAGAGCTTTTGTGGACAACCCCGGATGGCTTGGACACAAAGTATCCAGGACCATATTCCGTAGAGTTCCCATGTAAGCTTGCTGTCGAATCATGACCTCTCTCTGACACCCTTGACGAGGAAGGTTCATGAGGAAGGAAGGCCTGATGAACAATACTCCCAAGATCCGCCTTTCTATCTGATACCCTCAAATCTTCCCAGCGATGAACCAAGCTACCTGCGATATTAGCTTTGATTGCAGAAGCCATCAGTTTGTCAGCAGAATCTTTGTCTTCCAATCTTGGCTCAGCGGAAGTATTAAGGTCGAAATCATAGACAACACCCTTTCCTCTGTCAATTTGATTGGTAAAGGTCGGAGCAGTTTCTAGGCGCAACATTGTCTTCTGCAGAAAAGGGTCCTTCTCCGCTTCAGCTACTGATGATCTGACCCGGTCAATTCTAATCTTCATATCTTCCTCTGTTGCCATTAATAAATATCTTCTCATTTCTTCCAAAACCTCTGGCGCTATTTTCCTTCTTCCTGTCATCTTGCAAATTCCAACTTGATCTTCAGAAAGAACCCCAAACAGAGGATCGTCTTGATGCAAGATGACTTCATTTCTGTGACTGTCCATGATAACCCGCTTACTCCTCAGAGCAGCAGCCTCCCGATTCCTATTCAGAAGTGGACAAATATCTTTTTCGTGGTTCAATCTTTGACATTCATAGCATCGCTTCCTTATTCTCTCATAGTTAAAGAGAACCACTGCAGAGCCTCCCTCCGGAAGATTAACAACTTTTGATTTCCGTAGTGGTCTGGAGACATCGAATCGTACTTGGATCCTTACATAGTCTTGCACTTGTGGCTTGTCAGGATCAAAAGCAACCACCTTGACTGCACCTATCTTCTCGCCAAGAGCGGTAATAGCTTCCTTCGTATAATAATTGACAGGGAGATTTCTGATTTGAACCCATAAAGGGATGAACTGTAAGTAATCCTCAGGAGGCTTCTCCACCCATCGATCAATCGCTAAAGTCCAGTCGTTGAAGGTATGAACACCTTTTTCTAGAACCTCCAGCAGATCATGTTCATGATCAAAAACAAACTGGAACCGTTCCTTGGACAAAGCTATTCCTCTAACTTTCCCTTGCTTCTGCCACGTTCTTGGCATCTCGCGAATCAAACCTGACATCTTCTGGCAGTCTGGATTAAGAATCCTTCCGATAATACTTCGGGAGTTTCTTTCACACGATTTGTACTATGGAAGATCAGGCATATCGAACGGTTCATCTTCCTCTTCCAACGATAGAGCCATCAACGCTTTATCCATAGCGTACGACATCTTGATTTTACAGAAATTTCTGGAAATTCAACTTCTCCGCCGGTAAAAGTTATGAACAAACCCTAGATTTTTGAAGATTACACCGCAAAACTACCAGAAGAGATAAGTTTTGTGGTGGACGTGTCACTTTTAGAAAGACAGCTGTGCTCCACTCACTAAAAAAGATACTTAGCGAGAGAGAAACTAAAGCCCAAAAAAGGGAAAACTTAAGAGCATCTTATTTTGAACCAGATAACATCAATAGTATTTTTTTGACTGATCATCAATAGAATTTTCTTAGGATAATTGTATTAAAATTTTAAAATAATCTAAACTCTACTTCTGACAGTGAGACTCGCTCTAAAACGAAGTAGAAGTTGCAAGTTGCAACGTTTTAACCCAAGTCAATTTTTTTACCGTGATCAGCTGAGAAATGGCGTCAAAGTTGCCATAGCGGTTAAAGAAGTTCAAAAGCGATTCACACCAAAATTGACGAAACGCAGCGGCCAACACGCACCAATCAGCTAAAAGCTCTAACGTTCTCGGATCCGTACATGGGTAAGAAGGAGAAGGGTATATTCTCGTCAATCAAAATATTTATATATATAATTAACTCAGCGACTCCTTCCTCTCCAAGTGCCTCCTACCTTTCATCACCGAAGGCATTGACACCATCATGCACTTCGCCTCACAGACTCACGTGGACAACTCCTTCGGTAGCAGTTTCGAGTTCACTAAAAACATTATCTACGGAACGCATGTCCTTCTCGAGGCTTGTAAAGTGACTGGAGGATATATCAGGAGGTTTATACATGTGAGTGCAGATGAGGTTTATGGCTGAGACAGATGAAGATGCTGTTGTTGGACCTAAGTTTATTCCGTTGGCGATGGGAGGGAAAGCTCTTCCTATTCATGGAGAAGGTACTAATGTTCGTAGCTATCTTTACTGTGAAGATGTTGCTGAGGCGTTTGAGGTTATTCTTCACCAGGGAGAAGTAGCTAGGACATGTTTATAATATTGGTACAAAGGAAGAGAGGAGAGTGAATGATGTTGCGAAAGATATCTGCAGATTGTTTGACAAAGATCCTGAGGTGAACATCAAGTTTGTGGAAAACAGACCTTTTAATGACCAGAGGTATTTTCTTGATGATGTGAAGCTTAAGATCTTGGGATGGTCTGAGAGGACTACGTGGGAAGAACTGTTGAAGAAGACGATTGAATGGTACACGAAGAACCCCCAAGGGTGGGGTGAATTGATGTTTCTGAAGCATTGCTTCCTCATCCGAGGATGCTGATGATGCCTGGTGGAAGACATTCTGATGGGTCTGAAGAGAACTCTGGAGCCGTTTCTTTATCTGTAAACTCAAGTCAGAACCAGATGGTGGTGCCGAAACCTGGAACTAGTGGCTCCACTCAACCGATTTTAACCGATTTAGAACAATGTAATCGATTTGAGTCATATAAATCTAATTTTAAGAAAATCATTTCCTGACCGGGTTGACGTCTAGACTGATTTTTAGAACTATGTGATTACATGTTAACTTAGATAAGCTTGTGTTCTTAGAATGATGTGGTTGTGACTCGTCATAGGTTTAGGAGCTGCTTAAGGAGTTTGATAATGTATGCACTCTAAGGGTTAGTATGCCGATATCCTCTGATCTAAACAACTCTAGAAACTTCATCACTAAGATCTCCCGGTACAGAAAATTAGTGAACATCCCAAACAACATGACCGTGCTAGACGAGCTTCTTCCAATCTCATTAGAGATGGCGAAAAGAAAACTGAGAGGGATTTGGAACTCCACAAACCCTGGTGTTGTGAGTCACAACGAGGTCCTAGAGATCGATGTACAGAGACTACATAGACTCAGCTTCAAATGGGCAAACTTCATACCAGAGGAACAAGCTAAAGTCATCGTAGCTCCTAGAAGCAACAACGAGATGGATGCATCTAAGCTCAAGAAAGAGTTCCATGAGTTACTCTCAATCAAAGAGTCTCTGATCAAATATGCCTTTGAGCCAGACAAGAGAAATTGAGGTAGTATTAACTTATATCAGTTAAGTTTTAAATGGTTTGTGATTAGTTCTTCCCCTGAGTATTAAACCAAAAGCAACTGGCTTTGCCTTTAGGTTTCTCCATTTGAGGGGTATAATCTAGTTTGGATTCATCATTCATGTATTTTTTTTTTATTTGTTGGTATTTGTATCCATGTTCACGCATTTGGTAGATACAAACTAGATTCCTGTATTATTTACACATGATTTATGGTTTCTTGGAACACAAGGATACACAAACGAGTTTTTCTCGTCTCTTCTCCTTCTTACCTTTCTTTATTTGATTGTGATCAAGTTCGAAGGATCCCTTAGAACGTACTTAGGCAACTTGTACTTGGAACCCAGCCAAAAAAATATTACTATCTTTTTCTTAACCACTAAACCAAAAATCTTGTAGACGAATTTGTTTTATTTTTACCTTTCTCGTCGTAACAAATGGTGAGGTCAGCGTTCTGAACAACCACACCTGCACTCTCGATAACTGTCTGTGCAAGCGATAAATCATCTTCTTCTGCTGCAGCTCTTAACGCATCCCATATCTCTGTTTGCATATATATTATACCGAAATATTTAAACGTTTTGACTTTTCACGTGAATGGATAGACGTATATATGATTTAAAAAAAAAATTGGTAAATATGATCATCACCTTTCTTGCCTCCATAGTGAGGAGCTGTGTCCCAAAACTCCTCTCCCATCTGTGTGAGCTCAGCTCTTGATATCGGCTGAGGATGTTTCCATGTTTTTGGTCTTCTAATCTTTTCCTTTCTCCCTACAAAACTACATTCACATCACTCACCACAAAGATGCTCTTTTTTTTATAAATATATACAATGTTTGTGTTCTAAAACTTTAAAGTATAAACAGGGAGATCTAGTGTTGTTAAATGTGAGTCTGATAAAACCATCCTATAAAAAGTTTTATCAGGATGAACGACTAGAAACCTATGAACAATCAAGAAGAAGATGTGTGTACGTATGTCAGTTCTTGATTTACATTTAATCCGATTTGTATATTTGCTGTCATGGTTCTCGAACTAGAGCAGCCCATTTGTCTTCCTTCGATAGCCAGCAACGAACATAACAAATCTCCATAAGAGAGACGGAGAAGGTGAATAGAGAGAGATTAAGCTCTAAAGATTTGTGGACACTAAGGAGAGAAGGAGATTTTTGTGTAAAGATGAGAAACAATGGTTTGCGTTATCTCATGAATCACAAGGTTTCTTTCTTCTTATTTTGTTTTTCATTCCATAATGTTAGGTTTGTTCAAAGTGAGAAACTCGTGAGCCAAAAAGGTGTGTGGTAGTATGAAAATTTCATCATCTACCTAGACTAGCCATTAAGTGGTAAAAGATAGATCATACGTTTCCTACACTATAGTTTATAGAATATTTCATACTCTATATATCTTATGTAACCCCAACGTCATGGGACAAGCCTAATGAAATATTCGCTTCGGGCTCTCAAAATTTTTGAAAATTTTTATACGTAAATAAGTTCCCAAATTTGTAAAAAAAATTTTAAGATTCCAAATTTTTAAAATTTTTACTAAATGGTTTAGGTTCCCCAAACTCTCAGGGCTGGGCCTGGTAACAGCCAATATGTAAAGCATAAATTTTCGGAAAATATTTTTATTTTTTTTCTTAACTACGTACCACAAATGAAAACTCGTGTATTTCTTTAAAGAACAATATATACACATAGTCTTGATCATATTTGCTCTTTTTATTGGTATTGATTGATCAATTCAAACCTGGAAATGAATAGGGTTAACTTTTGAAACGTTAGGATAACATTTCACGTCATTTCCATGCACACTTCCTTCACTTACATGCGCACAGCGTGTTGTAACTATCATTTGATTTTTCGAGAAATCATGTTGTTTAGAATAGTACAACTCGGACCTCGTGCTGTTTCAGAACCGACGAGTTGCACGCCGTCTGCTTTTTTGGGTTTTTGGCTACAAGAGTACGTGGGGCGTTACCATCCGCTTCTACCAAGTACCAAGTACCAAGTACCAACCGTGCCATTTCACCTTTTATTTAAGCTACTAGTGTCTGAATAATATATTGACCACCAAATCATGATTTGAAAAAAAGTTACGAACAAACTTGCAATACTGATCCTCAAATGATGGAGTCTAAAGGATTTATGGTTTGAAGTACTATACCAATATTATTGACCGTGGATATATGTATCCTCAAAAGTAAGAATATACATATCATTTTCTGTTGTTGGTCAAATCCATACTATTGCTTATGCTCTTGATTATATATTTGTGTGAATGTGTGTGGTGATGTCAAATAAAGATGGCCGATGTCTTAATAAACTAAAGTGAAGCAAACTTTGATACATCATTATCAAGAAACTAAAGTGCAAAGCTGGGGTTATTCTAAGTAAGATGCACTAGTGTTATAAGAGTCACAGTGGTAGATTCACATGCTGATAGTGAAACTAACGTGTTTTACAAGTGTCAAAACAAATCTAGAATAATGCATTTTTACCAAGATTTATATACTGTATGATAATGACCCAATTGAACGATTTAAACTTGGCTTTCGGTTTTAAATTAAAATAGAATCATAAAACGTCTTTTCAACAGTTTCAGAACCACGTTAATCTTACAATACAAGCATAGGCTCCGAATGGTGACTTGCGGAACACCTGCGATACAATTATAATAATAACAAAAATATATAGATACATAAGTATATGTAGAGATTTTTGTTACTATTCACGGCGGTGCGGGGCGGTTCGTCACCATCCGAAGCCATAATTGAACGGCTGATATAACATTAGCGTGCAATGGAATAGAAACTGATACATAGTAGTTTTGGATCATACTTAACTCTAGACATGTGTTTTAAAAATTTATCAAGTCAAACTCAGAAACACAGATTCTTTCAAATTTGATGGCACGTTTATCTGACATGATATTACGTATGAAGATCATATATAGGGTTTGCTTTTCAAACGGGGCATGTAAGAAACTCAAATTGTAACTATATTTTATAAGACCATGATTAACTCGGGGTTCTTAGAGTAGGGTTCTTAGCGGAAGTTAAGAAACTGTTTCTTAACTTTTAACTTAAAAAGTTAAGAACCGATTCTTAAATAAGGACTTTAAAAATCGGTTCTTAGTTTTTTAAGTTAAAAGTTAAGAAACAGTTTCTTAACTTCCGCTAAGAACCTCATCTTAGAACTCCGGGTTAATGATGCTCTAAGATTTAAGTACTGATTTTAAGACACATATATATGACATGCATTGAATGTGTAAAAGGCGGCTCCATCTTACTAGTTGGTTAGTTAAACTTATTAAGAAAATACAAAAGAGGAAAGTGAGAGCAGAAGCTTCGTGATTAGAAGTTAGTCCATAAATAGTATATTCCCGGAGATGAGCAATAATGGTGTTCCTTATATTATTGCATGTCTATTTTCATTTTGCTTTTTTTCTTCTCTTTTGTCTTAAACTCTGAATCTATTCATAAAAGACATAACGTCAACAGGAGAGAGGAAGACGTCTCTCGTAAAACACACAAATAATTATAGATATTGTCAATTCATCAACTTTTGCTACAAAAGGGCCAAATAGAAGCTTTTGAATTATTATTACTATCGACTTATAAAGTTGTAGGCGGCTTATAAGTTATAACCCCGGTTCGGGGACGCGCTAGGCGAGTCGGGCTGTCGGATTGGACCTATCGCCTAAAGAGAAAATCAGAGATTAATCGAAAATTATGTGGGGCGGAATTTTTCGATTGTTTACTATGTTATAAAACATGTTAATCTTTAATTGTATATAAAATTAATACATTTTGATGTTTAAGATTGTATAAAACACAAATAGAATATATAAACTTAATATAGTGTAATTTTCATCGTATGAATATAAATGATATTTATAAAATTTTAGATCAAATAAATAAATAAAAATATTATTAAAAATAAAATAAAAATAAAAAAATAAAAAATAGATTAGGTAGCCGCTTAGGCGGTCATTTAGACGGTCTAGGCGGTCATTTAGACGGTCTAGGCGGAGAAAATCAGATATCCAATTTTTTAAACCAATTTGGCATAAATCGGGGCGGAAGAGTGACGCGTTGCGCTTAGGCGACCTATAGTCCATCATCTCAAATGTTTTATTTTGTTAATGTATATATGATCCACATATGTGTGAATCTGTGATGTGTCCCTAAAATATATTGTAATAGACTAATATAGTCGTTGGAGTTACTTAGCTTTATAAAATGCGCTAAACTATTAGTCTACCAGAAATGAAAACATAATACGGCTACAAATTGATTTTGTTGTGTTCTTATGCAGAGTTTGAAAAAGCAATAAATTCTTAAAAATATCTTGATAGAAAACTTTTAAGATCCTCTCCAAACTCTGATTGTACATGCCAATTCTCAAAAAGGAAAAACTCTGATTGTACATGTCTCTTTTTCATTGGTCTTAATTTCTCCTTTCATTTTCATTATAACTATTCAATAACATAATTAATTACTCCGATACTTAAGTATTTAACCGCTGGCCATGCTTTAAAAGAGCATAATTCATAAACAATAATTTTCTCAGTTTTTGTCTCATTCAACGCGAATAGAAGAGCTGCATGTAGTACGTTGCCTACATATTCATAAGTACCATATGCTAAACACACAAAAAGACAATACAATTATACTGTAAATAGTTATTTTGTATTACTCAATTATGGATTCCACAAGCAAATACATCTATTTCAGTAGTCATTACCATATCATACACAGACACACACAGTCTTCATTATAGGACGACGTACAATATATGATAATATGATGAAATGAAGTCGAAAATAATATATAAATGTCGGTAATCCGGTAATCAATGTGCCTAATTACCAACGCCAGGGCTGGGGACCGATCCTAGTCGACGGTAAATCTCCGGCGAGATTTCTGGAATCGTATGATGGTCGGAATAATCCTCTGGCGGAGAAGTGTGGCCCTTGTCGCTTGGAGCCGAAGGTGGAACATTGCCCTTTGGCAGGGCACTAAGAAACAATCCCTTGCTTGCACCGTAAGGCATCAGAACCTTTCTAGCTTCACAAGATTGCGAGACAAAACCTACAATAAAAAGCAATAAGTAAATAATCGAAATGGAGATCCTTACACGAGCCATTTTGTATAATTGATTTTATAATGTTGGAGCTTAATTAATATTTCAAAGTTCAGGCGTTTATTTTTTGGATGTTGTTGTGTGTTTTTTGTGTGAATGAATACTTGGCAGAGTGGATCTATATATAGAGAGCGCAAATGGAGTGGATCTAGGTCAATGGTGTAATTTGGGTTAGGTACATATGAACTAAAGTGTTGAGCTTGTATATATACACAGTGTTTTTAAGCATCTACACAGTGTTTATGATTATAATTCATATATAAATCAACTAATGCATATATAGATGAGTGTTTCTGCTTTTAAACTCCAAGAACAACTCTCACCTTACATGCTTCTGATTAGTAATCTACAAAACATAATTAGCATGTCAAAGAGAAAAAATTACTCCAGCAATTTAGTATATAGCTTAGTAATAATATAATAAAGCAAAATTGAGTTCTATGAGACAGAAATGTATTTTCACGAATAGAAACATTCAATTATTCTGTGTACTTTCAACATTATATAAAAATAAGATACGAAATAATTTTTTTTTGTCATTCAGTTCAATATATGTCTTATTAAGTTTCCTTCCTAAGAAAATAGGTTCCGTAAGAGACCAGAAAACAACTAAAGAGAGTGCTATTTTCTTCAAATTCATAGTTGAACAGTTATTTAGATTGGTCATTTAAAATGTGGTTCATGATGGCTATTATTATATGTGACTGCCTTTATGTGTTGGAATTTTGTGTGTTTATAGCTAAATCTTATCGTTGCGACACAATTATATGTTTAAAAACATTACTTTAGTTACATACCTCTACACCAGAAAGATCTAAAGTGAAAACATATTGTTTGTTGAATAAAAAGGGTACATCAGAATGTGGTGGAATATATAATTGCAGGTTCACATTGTTTTAGTATCTGAAAAATATAAATTGAAACATCATATGGTTAAGCAGAACATAAATTAAATAGCAGAGTTAATTGTCCTGCCTTGGAGATTATTTCATTGAGACTCCTAATTAGGCAGCGCCTATTACGACTTCCCATAATATGGAACACAAAATGACCTGCAAAGCTCAAACCCTAAAGTACATGACTTCCAATCAGGAGAAACCGTTAGCACAAGTAAACAAAGAAAAGGGCTTGCATGTTCCAAAAGCTCTACAGCGAACAACAACTTCACACTCCATAGATTGTCTTGGCAATGCAAAGAGCTCGTTGAGGATCACATAATGTTCTTCTTCTATCTGATCTAAACGGAGTGTGAATTTCTTGAGTGCTGTTGAATTAGCCATAAAATAACTCCCTATTTTCTTCATATCTGCCATGTCCTTTGCTCTTACCTCAACAAACTCAAGCGATGATAAGACACACTGAGGCACATCGAAAAAATTTAATCCATAATGATAACTTTTAAAGTCCTGCAATGTAGAGAGAGTGAAAAAGAAGATAAAGTAGTTAGTATAAATATGTGACAGTTTCAGAATCTAAGTATTAATTAGTTGGTTAACTAAGAGAAATACTAACCATGACAAGGGATTTTAGATTTGGACACTTCTCAAGAAAGACTAGCAAATGTTCCCAGAATCCAAAGTTATTGATAGCCTTGACGCTCAAGAAAGAAAGTTTATGAAACTGGGGTAATGATTCCGATTTGGAGAACTTACGATGGACCTACAAACAAAGAAAACAACATATAAATATGTTAAGAGAGAAACAACAACAACAACAAAAGTCTTAAAGTTAGAGAGAAAAATAGTTTACCGTGAGAATGTCAGAAGAGATGGTTATCTCTCTTACACGAGAGATCACTGTAAGCAAATGAAGATAGTTTTCAACGGAAGTAATCAAACCAACAAAATACAACTTAACAATGGAGATCAAATCATTCATAATGATTCTTTCAATATAGTGACGGTTCAAAAGAGACGGAGATGAGACTTTGACTCCATACAATAAATCCACAGTTAGGGTTTCTAAAGCTGGACAGACAGAGATCAGCATATCCATTAACAAACTGTCAACAAACCAGATTTGTTTGAGATCCATGAACTTGAGACAAGGCAAAGAAACTGACTGCGGAGGTGTAGGCAAGGTTGCACGATAGAGTTTCAAAGAGACCAACCTCTCACACGATGTATAAATGGTTGGAGGTATCTTAATTAACGTTAAACGAACATCTTTTCTTCTTTTTGGGTCAACATAACCAACATCTAAATGTTGAATTTTCTGCTTAATAGCAGTGTCTATTGTTGTCTCGTTATAAGTATTGTCCTTGTATCTAGCATACCGTAGCTTAATTCTTTGTAAGCACACGTCCCTCTTCACATCTATAAATCTGTTGAAGAAACCGTATTTATCAAAATCTGTGGAGCTATTAAACTCCAAATCCAATCCAAGAACAGATTGCCAAAGATCTCTCCATCTGCGACATAACAGGCTAGCCTTGATCATATCCTTCGTGGGAAGATTGAGAAGTATCTCACAAAGCAAACAATCTGGTAACTGGCTGATCATATCTTCTTCTTTTTCGATGATTCTATCAACACCAACAGGTTTCTTCTTTAACGTCATCTCTATAGAATTTTTGAAGCCGTGTGATTTTACCAAAGAGTTGGAAACGCAAACGTCTAGGCTCGAGTTAAACAATTGAGAAAGCTTGTTAAACAAGCAACACCAATCCGAGCTAGGGTTTCTGAGTGATCAACTATTCATGTTAATGCCGCTATCACAATACTAAAAGTAGCATATACTCAATAGCGAGGCTGCCACGTCCTCAAATTAATTCGTCCAATAAGAATGCTCTATTTTTCCATGTCATACCTGCTTTAGTCGAGGCATGATTTTCCCGAGACTATTCATTCTGAGCTTCTATAATTCGTAGTAGTCCCAAGCCCAACTCCCATCTTCCACTTTACCATCGTCGTTACCGATTCTGCAAATAGCAGTTTCTTTGAGTTATTACTCTCAATCATTCAATCCAATTCTTTACTCCTGAGCCACGCTATCATTTCACCTCCTTTCGTTATTCCTCTTATATAAATCCTTTATGTTCTTTAATCCTCATAAAATTTTGGTTCTTTCTGTACCCATAGAAGCCGGATCAAAATCAGCTGTCGTCTTGAATCAGTGCGCACCATAACTTCTCTCTTCCACTACCTCCATACATAGTCGGCTGACATACGTCGCTGAGCAACGTCACCAGTGAAGCTATGCATGGCCGGGTCCAGTTTTGATCCGCGACGCTTATGATTTTATATCACTTTTCAATTGTGGGATTTCAAAGATTTTATATGGTTAAAAGATGAAGCTTGATTTAATTGGTTTCGAGACATCCATGCATACGATTGGCTTTGGGTCTAGAAACAATATGCTTGATGGTTTTTCCGTTGTGCCCTCCTCTGATCTTCCCCAAACAACATATGTGGGTTTTATTCTTTGATGAGATCTTTTGTGTTTATCCGCTAAGCATTAATTTTTGCTTGACAACCCTATATTTGATTTTGCTAAGAATCCTAATTTGTTTCATTTTATGATTCCAGTCGCTGCGTTTCTTCTTGCGTAATGGGTTCGTTTCGTACTTATTACGTTTTGCTTTCAATTACTCTGCTTTATTCTCAGTGAATTGGTATCTTTACGCTTCTTTAAAGATCTCAAAGTGTAAGCTTTTTATGTTTCCACAATGGCTTCACATTCAATAGGTTCTTTTCCTTCCCAAATTGTTATGTTGAAGCAACGTTAGTACTGCATGCATACCTTTTTGACTCAAGTCTTTTAAGGAAGCAAACCGTTAACCATTTTATCTGTATGTATGGGATTTGGCTCAGTTTATTCGTATTTGAGTCTTGATAACTTCCATCACATTGGTGCTTCTGCCTGTTTATCTGACCCGGCCCTGAGGAGAAGATCTTCTGCGCAGGTCCTTTTGCATCTTTTATTCTCCATGGTAATTCTCTTTCTTTGTGTATGTATTTTCTGCTTAAAAATAAAATTGTTCTTTCTTTGAAACATGGACTTCATTGTATGTACAATTTTCTCTTTTGTTAATAACTCATTGTTATTTGATATGCATTTTACTCGCACCTGTTCCATATTGCAGTGCTTCAGTGTCAATGGTCTTTAACACAAAGCTATGATTATGCAAACAAATACACTCGATGACTTTTCTAACACTTCGGGTACTGAAGATTTTCAACAACAAAAGGTACCTCCTTCACAGATTTTCAACAACAAAAGGTACCTTCCATCACGTTGTATGATTACTCACTTTCTCCCAAAATGCATATTATGAATTGGTTCTGTTGTTTTCCTCTTTGCGTTGTGTTAGCAACTGGCTAATTCATCTCTTATACAATGTGACAGACAAATGGGACACAGTAGAGCAAACGTAATCGTTTTGGCCACTTCCGAAAAGCTTCTTAGTGTTTCCATCTTCTACATTGCTAATGCTGTATTTGTTCGTGCAATGTTGAGATGATTTAATATTCCCTTATATATCGCCATTAAGAGACTCACTCCTCATATTGGTTTATTGTTTTCATAGCCGGTTATATGTTATATGTTTGGTAAACGGAAACCAACAGCTCATGTAGTATATAATATGTTCTAAAATTAGGACTCCTCTACCTCCCTATAAACTTTATCATGTTTCAAGCGTTGAGTCTCTTGATCAAATGCACGTCGTTTAGTTTCATGCTTAGAGAAAGCATATGCTATTTGACTTTTTTTTTTCTTTTTTGTCCCACGACATATATATTAGCGAACAAATATCTATATAATAATATTTTAACCAGTAGAACATATATGATACTAATAATATTGATATCCAAAAACACTTCTCAATAACTCCACCACATATATGATACAAATATATAAAAAAATTATCGTATAACATATTTTAAAAAATTCTGTATATCACATCATACTCGCAAATTAGTTTAAAAAATTTACGATATATACTTATTTCTAATAATTGAAAGAAAAATATGGACTCATATCTATAAACAATATTTGCTTCCATAATTCTCTCCAATTAAATTTACTACCTATATACATCTTCTTCTATTAATTCCGCAACCAATGTTTTTAAATCCGATCCGGACATTGAACCGGACGACTTACCGGGTTAATGGATCACTGTTTTACCGCGGATGAACCGCAGGTTAATAAATGAATTAATTTTATTATATAATAATATATCAGCTATGTAAATAAAAAAATAGAAACTAAAGTTTAATATTTTCTAAATGCTTTTTAAAACATAAAATAATAGTTTGGATATGTATACATTTTATGTTTAAAACATTTAGAAAATACTTAACTTTAGTTTTTATATTTTTATTTTCATTTCACATACAAAATATCAAAAAATAGTTTACAATTTAAAATTTTTTCTCACAAGGTAATAGTTATGAAATGTAAAAAAAATCAAAACATAAAATTTACAAATATTTAAATGTCTAATGTGAATAATAAATTAAACTTCAAATACTAAATAAACCAAAAGTAAAAGATCATTGTAATAAATTGTCAATAACAGAAATAAACTAATATCAAATCACATCAACTAATTTTGATTCTCTCTACCATTGTTCGCTTCATTTCCTTCAAATGACATAGTGAAATCTTCATCAAAATCTAAGAAAACACAAAATCAAACTGAAAAGAAAAGAAAAAACTTAACTTTTTTTTTGTCAGCACCTAATTTCTTAATTGGAAATTTAGAATATAAACCATAATTAAAAACTTTTAAAAAGTAAAAGTTATTTATTGGTTCAACCGGTATCTGATTTCGGGGTTTACTGGGTTTTTGCGGGTTTTTAAATATTGAGTTTTTCACAAAACCAAAACTGGATTTTTTTTTCTGGGCCATCGGGTTTACTGGTTCAACAGTGGGTCCGCGTCGGGTTTCAAAACACTGTCTGCAACTATATTTTGGTTAAGATATACTATCATAACTACGTGTTCTTTCCTCACATGCCAAAATATTTTAAAGATGAATATTTATTAATTTATGTCTTATTAATTCAAAAATCAGCATGATAGGTTATTATTTATGTTGTCAAAAAGTTTGAATCAAACATTAAATTGTTTATATATGACAAAAAAATTCATAAAATTTATATACTTATTATTGTATTGAAATTTTAAATACACTCACATATTAGAAATATTATAGAAAATATCTTTATACAAATGTTTTTACTTAGTTAATATTTAATTATATATTATTTTATATTTTAATTTAAACATTTATAATAGAAAAATATTATTTTCAGATAACAACACAATATATATATATATATATAAGAACTCTTCTTTTATAATTTTTTTATTTTGAAGACTTTGTTATATTTATTTACAAGTCATTATCTACTATAACATATACATATAATATTATTAATCTAAAATCATTTTTATTTATATAATATATTATATATATAATGAACAAGTAAGTAATTATAACTATTTGAAATTACATTTGTCAAAAATAAGCACAATCAATCAAGGCCCAAGATTAAAATCATTTTTTTTTGTCATCAACTTTACAGACTCATACAGACACTGTAAACCAAACCGGGAGATATTGATCCATGTGAACGACGAAAGACGGCTGAATCCTGACACTGCGTGCTAGACTATCCGTCCAAGATTAAAATCTATCTCGGTAGAATTTACAAACATATACATTGTACACATATATACATATAGTAGATACCTCTTATTTGAAAACACATAATATTATAATTCACAAATCTTTACTTCTTTTAAATTGGAATTTAATATAATAAAAATTGTGCTTTTAGAATATGACTAAATCAGTTATTTATCAAATACAAGAAAAATTGTACAAAAAGAATTAAGTTTTGGCATATAAATTGAGAACGAAAACCGAACTGAAATAACATTAAAAAAAAAAACCAAAACTAAATCAGTGTTAACAAATACCTTAACAGCTTATATATCGCTGAAACAGAAAATCCTAAACCAAATTGAATCTAAACTGAAAACTGAATGGATATCTGAATATCTTAAATACAGTTTATACACCTTAAAAATATTAATTAGCTTTATTTCTAAAATTATCAATTATTCTAACACTAATACTTATAACCGAACAACCCAAAAATGGATTACTCTATTACTTTTTATTCGAGATATTTAAAATTTTCGTAATTTCCCGGGAAAAAAATATTCGGAATATTTAAATTTATCCGAGTTATTCGATATTGTATAAAACAAAATCCAAAATGTGATTTTATCTGAATTATTCAAAATTATCCAAAAATAGGAACTGAAAACCGAAATGAACTCAAATTTTATCAGGTTCCTAACATTATTATTCAAATCAAACCAAAAACCAAAATAATCAAACCGAATTTACATCCTAAAATATATACTAAATATAAATAATGATGTTAAAACAAAAACAATCTTTCGAAATATTTCATCCTAATTTTTCAAATATTATATAAAAATAAAAATATATATAATATAACAAAAAGTAAAATTAATTATTTATATATTGATATTTTTTATTATATTTAACATTAAAAATTTATAGACAAATAATATTATATTTAATATTATATTTAACATTTCCAGTGTATTTAACACATATATATTTTTTTAAGTTGTCTTATTTAAAGTAATGAGTATTTAAATTAGCTTTACTTTAAAATTGTAAAAAGAGATTAGAATCATTAAAAAGTATAACAAAATATTAAATAAGATATAAATAACATATAAATATGAAATAAATAATATATATAACAAAGAAATATGTGATGTGGAGATTAATAATATATTTACTTAATAACCTAAATATGTAAGAAAAGATACTTTGGATAATAACTACAGAGTAACAAATTCTTTATTAATTTTGCATTTGTTTACCATCCCATACATATTCTAGATAGTACAAAAATAAATTGTAAGTTTTACTCATTTCTAATTCAATTTCTATGACGAAAAAATAATTCAATTTCTATTTATATTCTTATAACATAGAAGTTATATAGATATTAAATACAACATTATTTGAATAAACCCGGGCTACGCCCGGGCAAAGTATCTAGTTTATATAAGGTCAACTGAGGAAGCTATTCCTGAGTTTTTAATGAGATAATTTATTATTATTTTATTATCAATAATGGCATAATCCTATTCGAAATAAGGTAATTTAGCATTTATCATTGTTTTGTGTTATTTTAAGTTTTTAATGAGATGATTTATTATTATTTTAAAACATTCAAATTTACTTTGCTTTAATTTAGTAATTAATGACCAAACATTCAGAGAAGAAAATGGAAACTTTCTATTAGAAATAAGGTAATTTAGCATTTATCATTGTTTTGTGTTATTTTAAGTTTTTAATGAGATGATTTATTATTATAATAAAACATTCAAATTTACTTTGTTTTAATTTAGTAATTAATAACCAAACATTCCCAGAAGAAAATGGAAAATTTCGTAAGTTATAGGGATTCATGATTTTTTTTATAAAAAATCTCCTTATTAATGAACTAGAATGTTAATCAACCATATATTATTTAGTTTATCTATAGTAATTACTTAAAGTTAGATTTTAATAATCATGTAGATTTAAGAATACTCATATGAGATATTCAATTGACAATTGATCACACGGTCTCTGAGCTCTCCACTAACCGGAACTATTGAGTTTAAAATCTATATGTTTGATGTCAAATAACCCACATGGTGAATTTTTAGTGATTTAATTTAGAAATTATTATTATTATGTACATAACTTTTTAGAAAATATTATATGTGTTATTATGTACATATCATTTTTAACAAATATTATTGAGATATGTAAATACTATGTAATATTACTAAACTGACATTTGGAAATTAAAATTTTCAACACTACATAACATATAATTTTAAACATACCGTAAGTGATTAAAATGAAGCATATGTTAACTATTTTACTTTGGTTGTTTATAAAAACAAATAAAATACTACAAAATTCATATTTATATGTCTAAAAGTAATAAAAACGAAATACAAAAATAAATAATTTATTCAATTATAAAATATATAGCAAATAAATTTTACATTCAGTTTAAAAAAATAAAAAAATATTGTAGTCTACCAAAAACACATAACATATTAATTTATATTTAAAATTTTTAAAACTATTTATACCCGGACAATCACCTAGTAGTATATTAAATTATTTGTGAAGAATTATGGAATATATAAGAATTCCCCATCAAATAATAAACATATTTTAGAAAAGATTAATGTCTATCAAATCCATAATTCGATTATCTTTTTTAAGAGAATCCCAATCCTCCAAAACCTGCTGACTGTCGTCAAAAGGAAAACTTATATTCCCAAATAAAAAGTCGAAAATTTATCTCATAAAATAACAAAGAGAAGCTGACGAAAAATAACAAAGAAAAAGAAAAGCTTATCTACAAACATTCTAGACAAACAAAATAAGAAGAAATTCTTAGTCGAACCTAGGAATGGTCGGTCAATTTTTCCGGCCTTGGAGATTAATTTATCAAGACTCCTAATTAGGCAGATTCCATAACGATTTAGCATTACACAAACAAAAGTGGTCCCAAAAAGCTAAAAATGTTTCCTCAAGAATACTAGTTAGACAAAAAAAAAGCTAATGGCTGGAAACAAACCATGATTTCCCAATAGATCCTTAGATATAAGACTGGATTTATCAAAGACTAGACAACCTCGGTTAACTAAGCCATGACAATTTGACACCTCGTAGAGCTTCTTGGGAACAATTTTATTTCGTTGATGATGTTGCAGAAAGTCGCACTCAATGTCAGTTTCTTGAGACATGCACAATTCGCTATGAAGTATTTTGCCAACTTCATCTTACTTGATGTTTTCGGGAGTTCCTTTTGTGCGTTTGCAAAGTACCGTGTCTTTAGGTGAACAAACTCAGTACCGTGTCTTTAGGTGAAAAAAACAACTCAAGAGATAAATGGAAACACTGTGGCACTAATGGAAGATCAACCTGCTCCGTCTTTGGAAGACATTCAAATTCATGATAAGAATATAACCGAGAGAGGTTTGAGTTTTCTTTATCACAGATCTCAGTGTGATTTGAATGAGAGCATGATGAAATGAGACGAACAAGGACGACACAGTGTAGATTTGGACAGCTCTCAAGGAAGGTTGGCAACATTTCACACAAAGTGTCTTGGAAGTAAGCATGCAAGCAAGCCAAGTTAGTAAACTGAGGTAGCTGTTCCATCTTGCAGTAAACACAAATAACCTGAGCAGCGAGAAATAAAGTAATTCACTTAGAAATGTGACAAAAGAAACTATACAAGCTTAATGCTATTGAATCAACCATGTGTCATTACACCTCAACAGTCTTTGCAGAGATTGTCATGTCGCTGACTATAGATGCTGACTGTAGATACCCCGGTGAAAAATTTACCAAGCATTGTTATCTTGAACGAATCATCTGGTTCCAGTGATTCATCATATTCACATTTAGGTTAACATCACTAACCTTGGGACCAATATTGTGTATTATGAAGTTGTCAGATCGGTGATCAATGAGAGTCATGCACTTAAGTTTTGGAGCATCGATGGCCAAAGCATAATCTATACCATCATTGATACAACCTTCGCAAGGGCCGGCCTCTATTTTGAACTTTTTCAATGACTTGGAAAGCACACACACAGCTATTAGACATTCATTGGGCTCACGGACTATGTTTTAACTCTTTAAGAACATGACAATTTGATATTAAAGTTTACACAGTTGGATCACCATCGAACTTGACCATCTCAAGATGCATAATTTTGACACAAGGCAGCGGAACAGATTCAGGATGATCCAATAACATGCGGTACAGAGTTAAGTCCACCAATATCTCACATGAATACAAAGATAGAGGCATATCAACTAAGTAGTCCTGACAGTCCTCATTCGCTTTGTTAGAAATATTAAGAGGACAAACTTTACGTCTAACCACATCATCTATCAAGACTTTAAACACGGTACATCCAGCTCGTATACCTCATGGATAAACTTGAATCTATTCGAATGCAGCTCATTTTCACTTCCTATAAACATATCTACGAAACTCACAAAGTTATCCTCTGCCTCTAGGAAATCGTGGGAATCTAAATCCACTGCAGGGACTTGTAACCAAAGGTTTATCCATCATTGCGTTAAAAGGATTGTGCAAACCGATTCCTTCAGAGAGATCAGAGAGTATCTGACCCAACAATGAATCAGGTAAGTCGCTTATCAAATCGGAGCTCCTTCGATTCTTTTTGACAGAGGTTTCTTCATCCATGTCTACAATCCTGAAATTTAAAAGAATAAGCATGAAGAATACAATTTCAATTGAAGACATAAATAATAGACTTTGAAGTATTTTAAATGATTTGATGATGATTTTAATGCATTTTTCTAATTCTTTCATTTTAGATTTTAAAAGAAAAAAAAATATTTGATAGACACTAAGCTTTATCAACTTTTTGAATTTTATATAAAAATGCACAAAGAAAGAACATTTTTACTGATAAAACTAATAAAACCATAATAATTTCAATGCCATATAGACATATAATCATTTTAAGAAGTGGAATAAAATTCTACTAACAAAAAATAATAAAAAGAAAATTATTTTTATATAATACAACTATATCAGAATATAAAAAGTTTGTTTCTCTATTATAATATGAATTACAACAAATGATATACTTTGTCATTTTGTCAAAACGATAATATAAATTGATGACGAGTATTACCTTTCCAAATCTATCCTACCAATAAGTTTGATGTACATATCTAATAAAGAAATGCTGTAAAATTATTTTTAAATCCTAACTTAAACCTTACGAATTGTTTTTTTTATACTTTATAATTATTTTTTCCATTAAATTCTTTTCAAATACAATTACCATGAAATACACCAAAATTGAATAACACAAATATTTAATAGAATTCGAAATTAGTGAACTGAATAACACTAGAACATAAAGTATTTTAGAAGAATGATTTCAAATACATAATCATATATTCCATATGGAAGCGGAGCTACAAGTTTGGTTTGTAAAATCTATAGGAGTTTGTTTAAGTTGCTGACAAAAAAAAAACCTATAACACAAAAATTTTAAAGAATTTATGAAATACATAATTAAATAACATAATAATTTAATTTAAACTTCAAAATTCTCTCAAATTAAGTTAACTTATAAATTGAATATCTCATCTAAGACCATTTACAACCTTTCTATTATAGAAGGGAATTTGCTCCATTGTATGTCTATATAATAGAGTTTTTCTATTTATAGGAGAAAATATAGAAAATACTATTTTCATCCTCAAATGTAGCGGCAAAATAGTACTTTGTTTTTTTACATTTTCCACTAGAGAACTCTATTATAGAGTCATACATTGGAGCAAAACCAACTATACAATAGAGATTTCTATTTTAGAATAAAACTAGTGTTACTCATGTGCTACACACAGGTCAAAGTTATTGTGTTTTAAATTATTTTATCATAACGTTTAATCAACAAAAATTAGTATTTTAATCAAATATTGTAACATGAGGGTTGTTGCATTGAAACAAAGCGGTTAGAAACTGTAAAACAAAATTTTTGTGTTGTTTTTAAAATAAATGATGGTTATTTATCTATCTTATTCTACTCATTTGAAGATCGTCTCGGTTAACTTATGCCAAGAATAACGGGTGAAATTCTAATATCGGAGAGGTACTGGGTGTATAGATGGAAAACATGAAGCCATTAAGGTACAATTATTTTTCTGAATTAATCAAGTTTTGTTACAGAAGCATGTGATCAGTAGATAAATTATAAACATAGTATATGATCTTTTGTTTTACAGAGGAAGTAGTATGAAATCTACAGCATGTATCCATTAATTAAAACCTCTATTAACAATACATTTTATCCTCTAACAATTCAACTTATGTTTTGCTTCATTGATATCCCGAGTCACACATGTTTTGTGTTAAATGTAGTGGTAATTGTCCATAAGTTTTTGACTTTATAATGTGGTGTTATACACCATTCCTGATGATGCTTTATATTTTTTTGTAAAGAATATATTATTATGTGCAGCAATTTATATGGTTGGAATCAGATATTTGTATTTTTCATGTTTTCAAATACTCTAGTTTTCTCTACTTAAATGGAAATATAAAAAGTTAACATTTATATCAACACAGAAAAACATAGTTCAAAGAAAAAGTATAATAAGCATTTTGAAAGATAGGAAACAAAATATCACTAACCTAGTATATTTTCGTAGTTGATTAAACCTTGTCCACTCTAAAAAAATATGAAGTTTGATTTGCCTTTTTTCTAAAACATTGTGAAAATTATCATCCTCATGTGTAGTTTCCTATATTCATATAAAAAACTGAATGGATTCGTGACAATATGATTATAGTATAAGAAAAGTTTTTATTGTTACCTTAATTTTGGATATAAATTGCTGCAACTTTTTCTCTGGTGCTTACTGAAAATGAATTGATGGTTTGTTTCTTCAGATTTTCTTCGTTGTTAGCAACTTCCCCTTCTGTCATATTTGATGTTGCTTCAAGTTTGTTGATGATTCATGAAATATATTTACTGGCAAACATAGCAGAAATCCCTTGTCATCTTCTTTCAAATATGTGTTCTCCATCTATAAGAAATAGGTAACATAATTTTTAAAATATAATTGACAAAAACAGACATGAAACTTAACTTAGGAGACTTGGAGTTGCAAGAACACGTGGGATTGATTGCTCATATTTTTCCATCGCTATATAATAACAAAGAAGCACTTACTGTATCCTTTTTGATAACGTGAACTGGCTCCTGCTTTTGATAAATCAATTACAAATTACGCAATCTTTGGTGATAGATAAAGCGTAAAGAAGAAAACAGTGAGTTTTTAAATTTTATAGAGAAGAAAATAGTTGAAGAACGAAGAAGTTAACTAAAACGTGAGATGAAAATTTTGAGAAAAATCAGGAATTTAGGTAGTTAAAGATTTGGATTGCACAAAAATACAAGATGAAGAAAATACAATTTTAATTGTTTTTTTTTAAGCTTTGCCATGTGTCAAAATTTTAGTGGCCATGTGAGTTGTGCGTTAATATATAAGTTTCTTTCGCTAATGCTCAACCAGACGTGGGGATGTGTTTTGTCACTCTTGTTATAGATCTGGAAGCTGATGTTTCCTGCTGGCTTGCAACTTAGATAAGTAAGAAGAGGGGTGTAAGGTGGCGCGTGAAGCAGTCTTGCCGTGTGGGTGACTCAGCGTCACTTCTTACTCGTGTGAACTTTAGAGACTCTCCTTCGAAGGCGCCCTAGAGATAATAAGGCGGACGCGTGTTCGTCGGATGAAATTATGCGTGTGCTGTTACTTTTTGACTTCTGAAGGATCGTCTATGGTTTGGATGGAGAAGGAAAGGGTGGTGCTTCACCCACACCAGATGAAGCCTCAGCATTAGAGTAAAGACGTTCTATAGAAGAAGCTGCTCTTACGGTTCTTGTAAGTGGAGTGTGGTGAGTTTTAGTTTTCCAAGTGGTCCTCAGGAGAAGTTCAAAGACCTGGTGGCAAACACGCTTAGGACTTGGCATTCGAAGTACCGAGTGTGGCCCTTCTCCGATTTACAGATTTCCTGGCTTTGTTGTGAATGATGTCACTGCCTCGACCCGTCTTTCCAGATACAAAACCTCTGTCCCAAGCTCTCGTTTGATTCTAAGTAAAAAAAACGCGTCTCTTTCGGGTGTCGAAGCAAATGGCCAAGCCTAACAGTCCAATCATTTGTCCCATTTGCTATGCTCTAATTTGGATTTATCATTATAGGATTGTCGATTAGCTAAGGATATGTTTTCTTATCTGTTGTAGTGGTAGAATTAGAAGATGGTCTAAAAGACAATTTATTCCGGGATGAATTTGTTCTCACAGTGATGTAATATACAATGATGCTTTGATTAGATAGCGTAAGGACCATGACAAGTGTTCCTAGGTATTACTAGATTTGGGTTTTGTATGTTAACATCTATAAACAGTGATAATTTTGTATCCACATTTGGTAAATAAAAAATTGATGATTAAGTTAAAAAAGAAATTGATTTTCTCGGTGGAGAAGAAGAAGAAGAAGAAGAAGAAAAACTACAGTGATCAGATACACGTCGCTCACGTGACACTACACGTGGAGGATAAAACTGACAGTCACCGACGCGAGCGAGAGATCAACGGACGAGATCTCAGCTTATGATCACAACACTATCACCGCCAGTCACGTTAACTGTTACACCATCCATCTTCTCGAGTTATTTCAAATCTCAGTTTGTTTACACTGCGTCTCTTTCTCACTCTCTCAATCAATCAAGCAAGCAAGGAAGCAAATACGGGAGACGGGGGGAGATGGCAGGGTACAAAGTGGAAGACGACTACGATTACCTCTTCAAAGTTGTTCTTATAGGCGATTCCGGAGTAGGCAAATCCAATCTCCTCTCCAGATTCACCAAAAACGAGTTCAACCTCGAGTCTAAATCCACCATCGGAGTCGAGTTCGCCACTCGGACCTTGAAGGTTGATGATAAGGTCATCAAAGCTCAGATTTGGGACACTGCTGGTCAAGAGAGGTTCGCTTTTCTTTCGTCAAGCTAGATCTTGCTCGAGTAGTGTATTCCGCTTTGAGTTTCGATTTGCGTCATAGCTCCTTTGCATAGATCTATCTTTTTGGTAACTTGGATTGTGGAAGCTTGCTTTTGATCGCTGAGTATATGACAAAATTTGAGCTCATGAGACTACATTGGAATTGAATCTGTAGGTCTCTTTAGATGGTGATTATTCAATGTATCATTCATTCACTTGCTTCTATGCTTGAGCCTTAGGACTAGTGAATGTGTTCACCTATTCTGATTCTAGAGAGTCTGTCCGTTGACTCTTTGTACTCAATGGTTGACTGCATTTGACCACCATTGAAGGATACATTATGGATTTAGCTAATAATGTAACTGTAGATAAAATAATAGACTCTCTTCTGAGAATAAGTCTTGTTTTTGACTCATACAACAGTGATTTGCTTGAGGTGGATGATTCTTAATTGAATGGATGAACAAGAGCATGTGAACTTTTCTGGTTAATGAACTTGCTCTCTTTACTAGTAGAGTTGCATCCATTTAAACGATTGTTTTCACTGCCTTGAGCCTTCTTTGACCTAGCAATTTAGTTTATATCCCTATTTTGGCAAAAAAAAAAAAAAAAATGGAAACGGGATCAGTATGCACGTCCTTGTGTCCTTGATCTAGATTTGGGATTGGCCCGAGATTAGGATGATGAAAGTTAAAACCTTTATTATCACATTTGCTCACTTTATCACTGATTCTCGGCACCATCTTAAGACTTGGTTTGGTTCTGGTGACAGGTACCGTGCCATCACTAGTGCATACTACCGTGGAGCAGTTGGCGCACTCCTAGTATACGATACCACCCGCCGTGCAACATTTGAGAACGTAGACCGGTGGTTGAAAGAGCTCAAGAACCACACAGACCCAAACATTGTGGTGATGCTGGTTGGTAACAAATCTGACCTGCGCCATCTACTAGCTGTTCCGACAGAAGATGGTAAATCCTATGCTGAGCAGGAATCGCTGTGCTTCATGGAAACATCTGCCCTTGAAGCCACCAACGTGGAGGACGCGTTCGCAGAGGTTTTGACGCAGATTTACCGCATCACTAGCAAGAAGCAAGTCGAAGCTGGTGAAGATGCGAACGGGTCTGTCCCGAAAGGGGAGAAAATCGAAGTTAAGAACGATGTCTCTGCTCTGAAGAAACTCGGTTGCTGCTCAAATTGAAGGCTTTTTGGTTTATATATGTTGAGAGAGAGAGAGAGAGAGAGAGAGAGAGAGAGAGTTGTAATACCCGAAGGTCCATTGTTTGGTTATGTTATTGTTTTGTAATAAATATAGACATCTATATGAGTTTTACACTATACATAATTACATATGATAACAATGTTTTAACTTTATTCCAAAGTATTGTTGGTCAACCAATTTGTAACTTGAAAAATCAGCAGCAAAAGAACCAGAGCCGGGTTAAACCGGGTCGGGTTGCGTTATGTTTTGGTCGTCGGGTTAGGTCTCATTTCGTTTCCTACAGAACATAGAAGCGACAACGTTTGAAAAACAAACTCCTGAGAGAGAAGAGAGAAGAGAGAAGAGAGAAGAGAGAAGGAGATAGCGATTAGAAGGAAGAATGATAGAGGAAGGTCCACCGGCTCCGAAGGTTCTCCGTATGGTCTACTTCGTCGGCGCCGGATGTAAGTTAGATCGAAACTCTTATAGGCTTGTATTTTGATCGACTAGATCGATGATTTTGACTATGTTCGATTTTGGCAGTTTTATGTACTTTCGCGATCAACAAATGGCGTGAGATGGAGAAAAAATCAAATCTGAAAGAGCAGGAGAAGAATCAGCAAGCAAATGGAGGAGGTTTATTGCATCAAATTCCTGCAGATTCGGTTCAGAAAGCAATGAAATGATGATTTTTTTTTTCTCTTTTGTCTATTGCTATGTTCCAGATGCAAAAGATAACGCAACTCCAGTTGTATCTTTGACCTCAAAGTTTGCATTTTCTTTTATATTTTCCCTGAATTTTTGTTTTCCTCTGATGAACCTCTCTGCCTTTCCTTTAATCATCTACAACTGTGATATCCGGACGCTAAGTGAGAATCAAGTTTCGATATTGATTTTGTATACGACTTATCTACCTGTTTAGTGTTGGGATTTTTAGTTTCCGAACTTCAAAATAAAGTTTCGTCGCTTTCAGTATCGAACAAAATAGCTTTACTAATATTTGATGTTTACCAGTGGAAGTCTTAACATCTTTTAGTAACCCTCTAGACCGATAAAACTCAGTTCAGTGTCCAGTTTGGAGCTGAACGTAACAACTAATAACTGCTCAGTCCCCGTTCACGGTTCATAGTGGTTGGTTTGTAGTGAATCTCCACAAGGCAAAAAGAAGATCATGTTATTGATGTTGACACACTAATGCTGCCAATAATGTCCAACTTTCTTAATCCTTCTTTATATTTTGCGTTAGACCAACGCGTCGTTAAAAGGAAAAATAAAGAAAATTAAAAGGAAAAAGAATAAAAAACAATCAAGAGGGGTCACAAGACGAGACACGACGTAGCATCCGTTGCTAGCTAGCTTCGTTCTCTCTAAAATAAACCCTAAATTATCCGCGAGATCGATCGAATCCGATAATGGCGAATAGTAATCTACCGCGAAGAATCATCAAGGTGCGTTTCCCGATCTCTTAAAGTTGCCAGCTCATCGGAACTTATGATCTGACTTTTTCTTGTCTTCTCGGATCTGGTAGGAAACTCAACGGCTGCTTAGTGAACCGGGTAAGCTCTCATCGCTTCGTTATATCCCTGTTGATTTTGATATAGCTGCTATTATGAAATTGAATTTAGGAATATTGGTTGTGTGTGTTGGTGCAGCTCCGGGGATAAGTGCGTCTCCGTCAGAGGAGAATATGCGATATTTCAATGTTATGATTCTTGGTCCTACCCAGTCTCCTTATGAAGGTACTCAAGATTAAGTCTGCTGTGATGATATCTGCTGTGTTCATTTACCAGAACTAATTCTTGTGTATTAACGTTCATTAAAATGTTTATTAATTGGTATTTTTTTTTAAAAAAAAATTATCCTCAATTTGTAGGAGGAGTTTTCAAGTTGGAGCTCTTTTTGCCTGAAGAGTATCCTATGGCAGCTCCCAAAGTAAGTTGCTTCAACTTTTGTGAGTTTTACTCATTTTCATTTCATGTTTCTGATGTTTTGGCTGCATTCATTACATTCCATTGTAACTTTGAGTAGAATTAGTGTAACCCAACAATATTGTATGAACGCATTGTAAATGACTATCAAGTTGATTGTCTTTTACACATTATAATTTTTTTTTTGTTTTATACCGAATGCGGTTTATGAGATTGGTTACTGTGGTTCGTCATGACTACTTCAAATGCTTTTTCACTTGTAAGATTAGACAGCGTATCCAAATTTCAATATTGATATAGAGTTTGGCGGTCTTATCATTATGTAACACAGGTTAGGTTTCTCACCAAGATTTACCATCCTAACATTGACAAGGTTTGTTGCAAAATTTATACTATTTTATTTTCTCTTACTATCTTTATATATCCTTATGAAACATGTTTTGTATGCTTTCATTTATGTATATATAGCTTGGAAGAATTTGCCTTGACATATTGAAAGACAAGTGGAGTCCTGCGCTACAAATAAGAACTGTGCTCTTGAGGTATAGTTGATATTCCATAGATTTACTCTCTCTAGTCTCTAATGCATAATAATAACAGTTGTTAATATCAATTATTGAAACTTTATGGTTCTCCAATGGTGGTTTAAAAATCAAGTATTCAAGCTCTTCTAAGTGCACCAAACCCAGATGATCCACTCTCTGAGAACATAGCTAAGCATTGGAAGAGTAATGAAGCTGAAGCTGTGGAGACAGGTGATAAACATGATCTTAAAACTGTCAACAAATCTTTGTTCCTCTATAATCTGGTGAATCTCATATCGTTGTGAACATATATGCAGCTAAGGAGTGGACTCGTCTGTATGCAAGTGGCGCTTGATGGGGGGAGTGCAACAGGAGAAAGATCATTGTCATTTAAATAAGATTATATATGGTGAAACACTCTATCTCAAGGTTTTATCCAAATCCTTCTTTTCTAAAACATGGAAAAAAAAAGATTTGTACTCTCTGGATATGTATAACTACTAGGGAGGATTTAAGACTAGTTTACCCATATTTGCAAACTAACTTTCTTCAAATGTGCTTGCGCTTGCTGTGTTTAGAAATATTCTCTAATTATTAAAGCACTGCTAGATGATAAAGTTTGACAGGTTGTGAATGAAGGCCAGTTTGGTGAATGGTTAAAGTAGAGAGAAATGTTACTATTACAGATGTATGAGCAGGCTACCAAAATGAAGCAGATTATTTTGGTCAAACGTAGAAAAAGGTGTAAAAAATCGTCATGATGTGGGATGAGATTTCAATTTGTTTGTTTCTTTTAAATGGCTTTATATAAACTGGCCTCGTTAGTTGATGGACGCCTCAAGTAGTAACTGAGGCTATTGGCAAGAACCTACAATCAAAATGAGATTTTGCTCAATAAGCGGCAAAAATAAGATCTGAAAGAAAATACTCACCAGCTCAACTAACACTTGCTAAGATGGTAAACAAAGGTTAAATACGAGTCTCGCGACTTTGGAAATTGAAAAGATAAAATATGGTTCTATCATACGGATTAGAATGGTTACGATGGTCGTAACTCGTAAGTACCGAACCAATTCTACAGTAAGTGGCAAGTCATACATGTCAATAATACGGTCGGGTATAAACCGGATTTGGGTATAAAACGTAATAGTAAAGTCTTACATGAGCCCACCTCCTTTACGTTCGACCTTTCACGTCGTTTTGTGGTTCACGCGTCAGACACGTGTGGTGTCCCCACCACGTCTCACTTGCCGACTTGCCTTGGCAAACAGTAACCTTTGTAACACATTTTGTCAACCACAAGTTTTGTTCCTTAAGTTCAACTCACCTGCATTATTTAAACACACAGAGAGAAAGAAACATAGAGAACCTTAACAACGAAAATAAACACATGGCCGGAAAATTAATGACATTACAGGTTTCTCATCTGCTATGCATATCTTTAGTCATCTTCTTTGTATTCTCTGTGAATGTTGTCAGTGAGGAGGATTACCAGAGAGTGGTGCCTCCGGAAGATAAAACGACTACGGTTTGGTTCTCTACGATCAAACAATCTGGTAATGATTACTGGGCGAAACTCAAAGAGAGTTTAGGTCGTGGTCACGCCCGCTTTTTTCCTCCGAACATAGAGTAAGTAGATACTCGGTTCAAATAGTCAGTCTTAGAGATCATATAATATTATACTCCATTTGTTTCCTATTTTTCTACCGTCTACTTTTCTTCAAAAGTGTCACTAAAACATAATTTAAATTTTATTTATTTAATTATTAATAAAATAATAAAAATATATAACTTTGATTATATGCATAAAGTTAAAGTATATTGTGAAACAATGAAAATTCTCTAAAACATCATTAAAAAAATAATAAAACGGAGGAAGTGAATCGTAACTGAGAAATACGTGGTTTCTAGTCCAAGTAGCTTCTTTTTTTCAAGGCGGGTTATTTTCTTTGCATTTGTGTAGTTTTAGAGGAAAGGATGATGCATCAATGGGAGCAGGAGGAAAGATGAAAGAGGCGGTCACAAGGAGCTTCGAGCACAGTAAAGATACGGTGGAGGAAGCTGCCAGGTCAGCAGCGGAGGTGGCGTGTGATGCGACGGAAGCAGTTAAAGAAAAGGTGAAGAGGAGCTTTTCCGGCAGCGAGACGACTCAGCAGCAGTCGGATGAGCTCTAAATACGTCGTCTTTCTAGCTCATGTGTTGGTTGTTCAGTTTCGGAAGAGAATCGCAACATCTCATACTTGTTTGATTTCTACGTCGACTCGCGTGTTTTTTCTCTCGAAATACTGGAATATGTACACGTCACATGAGGGATTTCAGATCTCATATTCAAATAAGTTCTGTCCTAAACCATTGACTCACAAATATCTTCTTTTTTCTTTTGTCAACAAGAGCAAAATATCTATTAAGACCCAAAATATCCATCTATAAAAAAGTGTGAATATCATTATACAAATGAGAATTACAGTGGCCATTGATCGATGTTATTTTTCAATTATCTTGATCTTGTTGAGATGCGAAACAGCTATACAAATTAGCCTCGGGACGGATCGGGTATCCGGACAACTTTAAGGTATCCGGATCTTTATCCGGTTGATCCATAATTTTACTATCCTTATCCGGATCCGGGGTTCTCGGATATCCACTGGCGGATATCTTTCTAAAAATTGTAATATCCGGCGGATATCCGGATCCAGATTTGGATCCTTAAAATAAATAAATAAATAATATTTATATTTATATTAAAAATAATTTAAAAATAAAAAAATATATAATGTTTTTAATTATTTTGATGTATAATATTAAAAAATTTAAATAAAATTTACGTATACTATTATAAAAATGAAAATATATTAAAAAGTTAATTTTTATATATAGATATTACTATTTCTAAAATAGTTATTAATAAAACTTACTGATCCGGATATCCGGACTAAAAATCAAGATATCCGGATCCGGATCCGGCTTTGACGGATCCAACATTTTACTATCCGGATCCGGATTCGGCCCCTCCGGATATCCGGATTTTCGGATCGAATCTCAGATCGAATCCGGATCTCGGATAAAACTCTGAAGCCTAATACAAATTATATAAACAAAATAAACTTAATATAATTATCCTTTTATAATTCCTAAAAAAAAGGATTACGATAAAAGGGGAAAATGCTCTTCTTATCCTTTTATCCACAAAACCAAACCAAAACTCGTGTCTTTATCTTTTAATTACAGCTTTGTTCCCGAAAGTCAGAAACCGTTCGTCTCCCCCCCCTCTCTATCTCTCTCTAGATGGCTCGTTCCCTCTCCCTTCCACTTTCTCTCTCTAAAAACCGACTCACAGCAGCTGCAGCCTCCTTCCTCCCTTCATCGCACCTCTTATCCATCCGATCTCAATCCTCCGACCGTCGCGGCGATCTGTACGAATTCGACATCGCCGCGTCGCAATCGCCCTCGGATCCGTTAATTCAGAAGCTAGAGGACGCCGTTCACCGGATAGTCGTCCGAAGATCGGCACCCGATTGGCTCCCGTTTGTTCCCGGTGCGTCGTACTGGGTCCCTCCTCCTGGATCTGGATCTCAGACTCACGGGATCGCTCAGCTCGTCGCGAAGCTGGCTAATCCGTTAACGGACGAAGAATCTCTCTCCACCAATTCGTCTCGCGGATGGCCTTCCTCTGATTATTTCCTTAAAGGTTCGTACTTTGGGTTTTGATCGTGTTAGTGCTACATGTTAATGTTATGTTAATTAACATTTATTTAATCTTATAGGTAAAAAGGCCTAGCTTTGTGGTGGTGTAACAGGTTCATACTTTGGGTTTTGATCGTGTTAGTGCTACATGTTAAATGTTATTAACATTTATTGAAATCTTATATGTAAAAATCGTAACTTTATGGTGTAATTGGTTCATTTGTAATTTTGTGGTTATTCTCATTAACGTATTGTTTTTTTGGTCGGTTAGTTTAGGTGTGCAGCCTCTATTGATGGAGACTAAGACCGAGGCGACTTCAAATACAGAGTCTCACTCCGAGGATGAGGAAGGGTAAAGAGAATGCTACTTTGAAGAATCAACCGGCGCGTTTGGGTGGGTTGTTACTTAAACTAAAGGTCTGACCTTTTTTATTGAATGATCATGTATAAAGAGTCAGACGTCTGATGACTTTTTGGTTGGGTTTCATTAGATAGAAGAAATAATGAAGCTAGATCTATTGGATCTGTAGATTGTTATGAATATGAGCCGGGGTGATTCTGATGACGACTGAACCAAGTCAAGTGCAAAGACTCGCCATATAGACTGCTTTACTAATCCTGAAATGTAAAAAAAAAAGAATAATAGTAGTTAGTTGTAGCCATTTTACCTCTGTTTAGTGTAATCTTTTCCTTTTTTAAAAAGCTGTTGTATATATTTCTGTTTCATTGCTCTTTCAGTTATGTAACCAGTTTATGATAAACTCGAATGAATAAAAGGGGAAAAAAAATTGAGCTTTCACTTTTAAATACAATGCCAGCTAGGGAGTTTCGGTAGGGTGGATGCTGTTTTTCTTAGGTTCGTTATGACTCTTAAGGTTAGGAGATTCGTTTTAGTGATCCTTTTGCATTTGATCTTTTTTTTTTTTTTATGAAATTTTAAATTTATTGATCATCAATGAAAAGAATAGTTATTTACAAAGGACTAAAGGCTGAAAGTGAACAAGAACTCTATGATCTATGTATGTGTTCTGTACCACTCTTGCATAACTTTCTTCATGCGTTATTTCTCCTAATATCTGGTAGCTAAAAGCCGATTATGTATATTTTTATCAATAATCTTCGTCAATTGGTGGTGGTGTCTAGGTTTCTTGAGATGCCTTCTATCATTCTTTTCTCTCCATATCATATATATTGTAGCTTGAAACACTAACCTCAATAGAATGTAGTCAAGATAGCTGAAACTATGTGTTGTAAAGTGTTCAAGCGTACTTACCCAATCATGATCAGGAGGTCTTCCCAGTAGCGTGCCCACAACTTCAGTCCAGAGAGTGTAGGTATATAGACAAGCAAAAAACAGATGGTCCCTTGCCTCGTTTGGTTCTCCACAAAACAGACATCCTTGCACCAGTCCCCAAATTCTCATACGGTCACCTGTTGACAATCTATTGTTTACTGCCAGCCATGTGATTAAAGCAAACCGGGGGACTCCAAGATAAACTTGTTTTGTAAAACAAGGTGAAGATACACACGCAGGCTTTTAAATTGTTTGGTTTATATTACAGTTTATCTGGTGTTTATTTTTTATTTTTAGATATTTCATTTCTATAAATACATAAAAGAACTGTACATATACGTTATACAGTTTCCTCGAAACTCAGCCAGCAGAAACATACAACTCACGGCAAGAATCAGAAACATCAAAGTCCCCACACCATTTCTCAAAAACCAATCTAAACTCAGAACAGTCTCTACCATATCTTGACGAGAGATCACTTTAAACTTAGTATTAAGATCCAACTCAATAGTGGCGGAGCCAAAAAATTATTTTATTGGAATCAGTTATTATATATTTTATATAAATTATATTAAATAATAAAATATATATAATAATTAGGATAATTATATACTATATACTAAAGCTTTAAACCTGTAGACAATCAAAAGCTAAAAACCAAATTAAAACTGCATATTTAAATGCATATTTTATATAAATTTGATAAAAATTAAATTTTTTGATAATACATTTTATTTTAAAAAAAATAAAAAATTACAGGTCAATAGTATGTGTTTATTGAATTATAAAATAGTTAAAGTATTTACTAAATGAACAATCGTATGATATATGAGTTTTAAAGCTGGTTTATGTGGTAAGATATTAAATGTAATACAGTTTTACAAACAGTAATATATATCCACAACACAAATACATAGTTTTCCACTTTTTGTTCTATAATGACTTTTTAGTCGAGCATTAACTAGATAAAGTAAAAGAAAAAATATTAAACAAAATAAAAAGTAAATAAAAATGTGCAAGAGAGCGTGAGTAAAAATTGGGTGGGTTCATAAATGAAAATTTACTGGGTGCATTCATTATTTTGTAAGGTATATATAAAAGGATTTTATGATTTTAGGGGTCTCAGCTGACCCACTCTTGTGTGAGTGGATCCGCCCCTGCAACTCAAACTCCCTCCTCAACGCAGTCCCACACAATCTTCTTCAACCTATCCTTATCTCTCTCCTCGCACAAACCAGAGATAATAGTCCTATAAGTCCTTTCATTTTGTACAAGAGAGAACAAGCTTCATCCATCCTTCTCCCACGCACAAGCCCCTTAACTGCTACTGTATACGACACAACATCTAACGGATGTTTCTCCACGACGGATCTGTTAAACAAACGAATCGCTGCACTAATACTCACCGATCTCCACAAGACTATCAATCAACACAGTATGAAAACGAGCATCGAGGCGTACGTTCTTCATCTTTATGATTTTGTCATACATGTTTAGTGCATCGCGAGGTGCCTTTCCTCGACAATTAAAGAGCGGCGAGAAAGGCGGTTTATGTATAACAATCCAAAGCTAAATATTTGTTAGACATGTCGCGAACACGGCTGTGGCGTTACAAACCTTGCAGAGATAGTTTATGAGCGAGTTTCCTATCCATCTCCAAACTAGTACCTATGGTGATACCGAGATCCAAGTCTCTACACAAACATAGACAAGAGAGTATTGAAGCAAAAGTTATGGATATCCGGAAGACCAGATGGTTACGGATCAGATCGGATTGAATCGAATCGGAAAATTGATTATTCGAACAAAACGGATCGGATCACAAACTCTTCCAAAATTCCAGATATACGCTCTGTGCCATCCACAATCAAAAGTGATAGGGTGGTACCAATAAAACTTAAGTCAAAGATTTAGTTTGACTTTTGAGTTTAGTTTCTAAAAGTATGTTTGACCACATAAACCTTACCATAAAACTCTGGATTATGGTTGACCACTACAATCAAATATATACTTATGTTTTGCCAAGAAATCTTCTGTTTAGGTAGCTACTTTGTAAGCATTATCCTTTATGTACAATGATACGATCATTCTTAGTAACACAAACTGTACTTACGTGGATTGATTGTAATGTTCAACTATGCTTATAGAAACTAAACTTCCATGTTTGACTAGTTCATTTTGTATTCAATATTTAGCCGAATCCACAAATACATGCATTACTATTTTTGTTTATAAAAAAAGTTAAAAAGAAAGAATGTTTTCCATTCAAAGGCTATAAATACTCAAACATGTTTGACATCTTTATCATTACAAAAAATAATCTTAGATCCACAACATGAATCATTTGATAGCTTTTGTGTTTATTAGTGCTATGTTCTTTGGGTTGAACGAAGCTTGCAAGAAAAAACATTGTAATGGTTGAAAATCAACTAGTTTCTTCTCGTAGTAATTTGTTTATCGATTGTTATAACAAGGGGAAATTTATATCTAATCTGTTAAGTTTCGATGCAAGTCCGTTTATCATTTCTTTCGCCGACTATAGATGGCCAAAAGAAACACGATGGTCTTGCACTATTAGTCATGGAGAGAGAAATAAGTTTTATTATGATCTTCAAGTATATCATGCAAATTATCAGCGATGTGGTCAGTTACGTTCATGGATTGCCAAAGATGATGGAATTTGGTTTACAAGAAGATATGAGGATCCAGCAGGGTTTGTTTTACCTTGGAGAATAATTGCATAGCTTTCTGTTTCCATTTGATCAAAAAAAAAAAAAAAAAACTTTCTGCTTTCCTTTGTTCTTACAAGTGTTATTGGTTTTATTATTTTAAAATCTATATTTAAATCTAGTGCTATTAGTTATGTAATTTTAAAATAGATTTTGAAATCAAGTGTTATTCAGTAATAAAGATTTGTTTAAGGATTTGATTTTAAATTATATTTCAATAGATTTGTAAGTGCTTTTAAGATTAAAGTACAAAGAAACAAATACAAAGATGAACCTTGTTATTTTGGTTGGATTTGTATTATTGGGTTTTCTCAAATTCTACAAACAACACATTATATTTTCTGTTCACGAGAACAGACATGGACCAAACGACCTACAACTACAACCTCGTTAAAACACATTAGCTTGGTTCTTTCCCATTCTACTTCCCCATCACATCATAAAATATCATCGAAGCTGTAATTTGCATCCTACTCAGTGGCGGATGTAGATGGACAAAGGGTGGGGCAGTTGCCCACCATGGTTTTTAAAATTTCAGTGTATTTTTTCAAATTTTTGACAAATGCCTCTGTTGACATTGTTGATAAATTATATGTATGCCCCGGATCGAAGTAACTTCTAGATCCGCCACTGATCCTACTCAGTGAACTCTCAATGGGAATGGAGTCATATGTATCAGAACACATCAACATATACCTTGTCACTCTCAATGTGAGTATCTCTTCTACTGTAATATAACCAAGGAGAGAAAAGAAAACTGAAATTGCCTTGAGAAATAGCATCTTGTCATGTCCCGTTGCTGCAACACTCAAAACGGATTCAGCAGCTCCAACAGTATTATCTAAGCGTGCAACGATGTTACTGGCTGTGTCTTGTGATATTTGCCAATCTAATGGATCCACAGGTACCCTTCACACAAATTAAACTTTGCATTGCACATAATGTCAAAGCGGTGATCATCAATCAATAAACATTCGTGCTTCTGAATATAGAAAGCGGATACATTCACAGAAACAAAAAGCTTTTATCTTCATATCCTAATTCGTTGTGATGAACAAGAAAATCACCTTAGCTTTTCAGTGATAACAATTGGTCAAATAAGACAATAAGGAACTGCGTATTAGAAACGGTTCTAATGGTAGAAGCACCTTGGCCTGCTGGTTAAGGTTTAAATGTTTTTACACCCAGATTTAGGGTCCGAATCCCAGACTTTATAATTTATTGCAGATTATTGGAAGTTCCATGGTAATACAGGCAGAGCCGTTCGTTGTGGTCGTTTGCTGCGGAGAGAGCATGTACATGAACGATGTCCTACATGCAGAACCGTTTGTCGAGGTAAGTGTTTCGGAGAGAACTTCGTCGTGGAATCCTTATCTGTGGAGCTGTTCATCATTATCACATATATTGCAGGTAGTTGATCATCGTATGTAAAAAAATTAGAGATTATATGATGATGTAATGTATTACCCATTGTTACAAAAAAAAAGAAACTGTTCCAATCATGGCTTAAGCATATAAGGCAATTATCAATGATGTGATTGACCACTTTCGGGATATATCAAAACTAGGGCTCTGCAAATTATCTATAAATTTTGATTTGATTCGTTATCGATTCGAACCGAAAAAATTCGGAAATCTGTAACTCTACAAAGTAAAGCAAATAATAATTTACAATGTCCGTAAAAATGAAGCAAATCACAAATACTAATATTCCTAGAAACAGATATCCAATCAGATCCATTATTTTTATTTATTAGTTTTTATAGTAGTTAGTATAATTTTAAAAGGTAAATATTTTTTTTTATTTTGTAGTCAAATATTATTATTTTACATGATTTCAGATTTTTATTTAATTTGCTTTTAAAATTTTTATTTGTACAATCTGATATCCAATTAAAAATCTAAAATTTTCTGGATATCCGGAAGACGGAATATTCGGATGGTTACGGATCGTATCGAACCGGAAAATTGATTATTCAAACGAAATGGATCAGATCACAAAAGAATCTCTAAAAATCCGGATATCCACTTCGTGTCCACCCCTAATAAAAATCCACCCCTAATAAAAAGTGATAGGATGAGACCAATAAAACTTAAGTCAAAGATTTAGTTTGACTTTTGAGTTTAGTTTTTAAAAGTATGGTTGACCACTACCATTACAGTCAGACCAAATAAATAAACATTACCATAAAACTGGATTATGGTTGACCACTACAATCAAATATATACTTATGTTCTGCCAAGAAATCTTCTGTTTAGGTAGCTACTTTGTAAGCATTATCCTTTATGTATAATGATACTATCATTCTTAGTAACACAAACTGTACTTATCTTGATTGATTGTAATGGTCAACTATGCTTATAGAAACTAAACTTCCATGTTTGACTAGTTCATTTTGTATTCAATATTTAGCCAAATCCACAAATACATGCATTACTAATTTTTTTTTTATAAAAAAAAGTTAAAAAGAAAGAATGTTTTTCATTCAAAGGCTATAAATACTCAAACGTGTTTGACATCTTTATCATTACAAAAATATTTTTAGATCAACAACATGAATCGTTTGATAGCTTTTGTGTTTATTACTGCTATGTTCTTTGGGTTGAACGAAGCTTGCAAGCAAAACATTGTAATGATTGATAATCAACTAGATTCTTCTCGTGATAATTTGTTGATCGATTGTAGTGATAACAAGGGGAAATTTATGTCTAATCTGTTAAGTTTCCATGCAAGTCAGTTTATTATTTCTTTCAAGGACTATAAATGGCCAGAAGAAACACGATGGGATTGCACTATTAGCCATGGAGAGAATAATAAGTTTTATTATGATCTTCAAGTATATCATGCAAATTTTCCGCGATGTGGCCAGTTACGTTCGTGGATTGCCAAAGATGATGGAATTTGGTTTACAAGAAGATATGAGTATCCAGCAGGGTTTGTTTTACCTTGGAAAACACGTGCTTAGTTTTCTGCTTTTCTTTCTTCTTACAATAACTACAAACCAAATCAGTTATTGGTTTTATGACTTTAAAATCTATATTTAAATCTAGTGTTATTGGTTATGTAATTTTAAAATAAATTTTGAAATCAAGTGTTATTCAATAATAAAGAATTGTTTAAAGATTTAGTTTGAAACTATATTTCAATGAATTTGTAAGTGCTTACAAAGAAACAAATACAAAGATGAACCTTGTTATTTTGGTTGGATTTGTATTATTGGTTTTTCTCAAATTCTATAAACAACACATTATTTTTTCTGTTCACGAGAACATACATGGACCAAACCACCTACAACTACAACCTAGTTAAAACACATTAGCTATTTAGCTTGGTTCTTTCCCATTCTACTTCCCCATCACTTCATCAAATATCATCGAAGTTGTAATTTGCATCCTGCTTAGTGAACTCTCAATGGGAGTGGAGTCATATGTATCAGAACACATCAACATATACCTTGTCATACAAGCTGTACGTAAAATTACATTACAAAACCTGCAACACAAAATGCCACAGATCGACAAAAGATTTAGAGGCAAGACCACAATAGACTCACAGATCTGCCTCTAAACCCTTCTCTGAGCCAAAACGAAAGCATAAGCCACCGCAGTCCCATAGAGAAGAGGGTGAACTCCCAACAAAAGGAGACCACAATAGACTCACAGATCTGCCTCTAAACCCTTCTCTGAGCCAAAACGAAAGCATAAGCCACCGCAGTCCCATAGAGAAGAGGGTGAACTCCCAACAAAAGGAGATCGGTGGAAGAAAAATGAAAAGATAATGAGAGGAACAAAAGAGGTACAACGCCCAGGACTCGGAGAGTCACCGGCCGAGTCACCGGACGTTGGCCGAAACACAATCTAGTGACGGCGGAAGTTTTGGAAGAAAAGAGAGAAGAGAGAAAAAGTCTAATTCATGTTGCTTTGTTAAGTGTTTGATTTTTTTCCAGAATCCTAGTTGTGTTTTCCGGCGAAGAATCCTGCGATCCTCCTTGCTCGATATCAGTGCTTTCATTTTTATTGAAATTTGAAGTGAGCCCATCAACAACTCTCTGCATTGCAAAATTCAAACCACACAAATAAAGTACAGAAAAGAGAATAAACATGTTCAAATAGCAATCACTAAGGAATTCATGGTTTATGTGTGCATTTGACAACTATCCTTGTCAAAGTCATCTCCACCAAAAGTCATCTACTAGTTCATTTTGTATACAAGATTTAGCCAAATCCACAAATATATGCATTACTATTATTTTTTTTTTTAAGTTAAAAAGAAAGAATTTGTCAATTGCTTTCTAAGCACACGTCCCTCTTCACATCTATAAATCTGTTGAAGAAACCGTATTTATCAAAATCTGTGGAGCCATTAAACTCCAAATCCAATCCAAGAACAGATTGCCAAAGATCTCTCCATCTGCGACATAACAGGCTAGCCTTGATCACATCCTTCGTGGGAAGATTGAGAAGTATCTCACAAAGCAAATAATCTGGTAACTGGTTGATCATATCTTCTTTTTCTTCTATGATTCTATCAACACCAAACAGGTTTCTTCTCTAACGCCATATCTATAGAATTTTTGAAGCCGTGTGATTTTACCAAAGAATTGGAAACGCAAACGTCAAGGCTCAAGTAAAACAATTGAGAAAGAGTGTTGAACAAGGAAACCAATTCTAGCTAGGGTTTCTGAGTCTTGAGCAATATCGATTCATGTGAATGCCGCTATTTATAAAAGGTCAACTAAGGAAGCTAGTCCTGATCGTGAAGACGTTGGGAAACAATAATGGCATAATCCTATTAAAAAAAAACACAATGGACAGGATTCTACAGATGTTAGTCAAATGTCATAAACAAATTTAGTTTTATATTCTTTTGCTACTCAGGCGATATCAAAGAGAAGTATCTCTTCTACTGTAATATAATAACCAAGGAGACAAAAGAAAACTGAACTTGCCTTGAGAAATAGCCTCTTGTCATGTCCGGTAGCTGCAACACGCAAAACGGATTCAGCAGCACCAACAGTATTAGCTAAGCGTGCAACGATGTTACCAGGTACCCTTCAAAATAAACATTCACAGAAACAAAAAGCTTCATTTTCGTATCCTAATTTGTTGTGATGAACAAAAAAAAACAATAACAAAATCAAACAACAAAGAATCCTTATTAGGCATTGCAATAAGGAAGAAACTTCAACATTCACACGATTATGATAAAACCATAGGACAACAAAAGGCACACTGAATCTAACAGATCAGAGACAGAAGACAAACAAATTGGAGAATCTTACGAGACATTGAGTTGACGAAAGAGAAGACCGAGAATGGCGAGGGAGGACAAGAGAACGATGAGGACATCGGAGAAGAGGGAGAAGTTTCAGTTGGCGCAATTGTGAGATAATGATCCAACTTGATGATAAAGAGAAGAGTGGCAAACACTTTGACTCATCTAGAAGGTCTTATTAAAGGAAAGTCTTTAAAGAGCACGTGAGAGGCATGTGCTATGACTAAGAGCAAGAGTCTTCTGGTTTTCTATTGGGCGAGAGAGTAAGAGACGACGTCATCGTCTTCTTCACCTGAGCTCCAAGCTTCAAGGCTAGAGAGATCAAGAGAGAAGAAATACAGAGAGGTTGTATATATATCACGAGCTGGGTTTGGTGACTGATCTTGAATCAGTTAATTATGGAATCGTCAGTAAGAGTTCTACGATGGAGAGTCTGCTCAGTGTTGACAGTTGTAGGTTCTGGAAAGAGGAAACAGAATCAACAATGAACATATTCATCATCACGACGTCAAAGAAGACGCACAGTATGTGTCACTGTTACGGAGACGTCGCAAGCTGTGGAAGAAGAATATATCAGCTGGGTTCATGTGTTGATATCACAGGTCTTGAAGGAAGACATGTCTCGATGGTGATGATTTCAAGAAGATGAAATCATGGAGCAGTAAGTTAATCTCTCTCTACTCTCGGTGATGAAGCAACATTGTTACTGCGAGTATGGTCGTTCAAGATTGGAGGCTTCAAGATTGCTCAAGACTAAAGCAAGAGCAGTGGAGCAATGAGGTTTTGTTCGTGTCTCGATGACTCAATGCTTAGAGTTTGGTTTCTGATTGAGAAGGGAAAGAGGCTGAGATCTTTCAACTCAGGGTTACACAATCAGAATGGATCAAGCAAGTGTAAGGCTCAAATCAAGTTTAGCTGCACTCACAAGGTACATCGTGTGATGTATTCCGTTGATGTTCCGGCACTCATGGTCTGTGTTTCTCAAGGAATTGAAAGCTGGTTTGGAACACAAGAGAGCATACTGGTTTTGCACAAGGAGATAGCCAAAGTTGTTTTCTTTGGTTAAATTCTTGGTGTGAAAGGATTATGTGCCACTGGTGTTCAAGTGTTTGCTGAGGGAATAAGCTGGAGGTAACACACTTAGATCGAAGGACTAGGGGACGCCTTAGGAGGTTTGACTTACAGTGTGTTGGTGGAAGCTTATATATCAGTTTGGTTTTTTCAGAATTCAGAGAAGTAGATGGTGTATTGAGGTTGGAACAAAATCAGAAAAACAGGTTATGAGAGCAGGGAAATAACTTTGAAGGCTTTCAAGTTATGGTTTGGATTTGAGTGAAGGTTGTGTGTTTGATTAGTCTCAGAAGTAAAGATCAGAGCTCAAGAATCTGAGAAGTCTACAGGTCGTGGTGAACATGGTCAAGTGGTTGATCATGATATCTGTGGAGGTACAGATGGTTGGATCAAGATGAAAGACAAGTGTCTTAGAGTGCTTTCTGAAGTAGCAGATGGTGAGTCTAAGGCGTGGTGATCCAGGGAGTGCTGCAAGGAAGCTCAAGGTCTGCACAGGTCTAAAGGAGTGCTGCAAGGAAGCTGCTGTAGTCGAATAAATCTGAGAAAAGATTCATGTCTCTGGGAAGAACGTGTATGTTCTCTAACGATGGATGGACAGAGACTGAGACAAAATCATATTGGAGTTCTCAGTGGGAGCAAGAACAACTTGTGGAGCAGTGTTCTTTTCAGAGAAAATTTCTCAGAAGAGAGTCAAGTGAATGTAACACTCAAAGTCAGTTCAGTTGAGTGGCGCAAGGAAGCAAAAGGAAGCCTCTGGTGGATCTTCTGCTTTATCAGAGAATTGTTGCAGTGGCTGCAATTATATAGCAACATGCCATGGTTAAAGATTGAGGCAGTGACGATTAACTCTGAAAGGTGGAGCTATGTTTGACGTACATATGAACTTTGAAGGATTGACGCTTCAGGTGGAGTTTCTGCAAGTAAATGAACTTCAGAGCTACTTTTAGTGGAAGTTTGGTCGCAGGTGGAGTAATGAACTCAGACGGAACCCAATTCCTCAACAGAAATGGTCATACACTAGCGTCCCGCTTATCAGTAATCCTATCGCCTTTCCCATTTCCCATTTCCCATTTCCCATTTCCCCCATCTCTGAATCTTATTCGTTCCGACATCGTTCGTTAGTTAGTTTTCATATAATATAAAGAGATTATTGGCCAGATATACCTTAGTGTACGCAAAATTAGGGAACTATCCGAAAGCAAAAAAAACCCGTGATCCCTGTAGCAACTTGTGTATGACTTGCCCAAAATGCCCCTAGAGCAAAGACACGTACGCTAAAAAAGTGAGGAGAGATAGATTTGGTTTGATTTTTTTTATAGTACATTCGTAGACTTCTATGTAGATGTAGGTCTGTAGACTGCAGCTGTCCAATAATTATTTAATAATGTACTATTTATCATCTTTCACACTTTTTCCTCCATGTTCGTTTTTTTTTTTTCTTATCCTCAACTTTTCAACAACTGGTCTATTATCCATTAATCTCTGTGTACTAACAATATTTTTTTAAAATAATCAACTTTTTTATTCTAGTATTTTCACAATGATTTCATGATGAATCCTATAATAATGTTGAAATAAATACTTCGATTTCATCATGCCATGCCTACCTTCAACGCACATATTCAGTAGCACTCAGGTCAAAGTAAGCAGAAAAGACGATCAATTTTATTTTGAAAATTTAACAGAGCTTAAGATTCCGCCGAACATCTTGTGAATCATCATATTTAACATATGATAAAAACAAAGTTAACTGTTATAATATCTTGGACGTGTAATATAACATATTATCTGTTAAGTTATAAAATATTATCGTTAACATTATTCACATGTATCACATGTAAAATATATAATTAGTACACGATACTATACTTACTTGGTAGGCACTAATTTATTAGTGCAGACCGAAACAAGCATAAAAAAAGTTAATGATTGTAACAAAAGCGTTTATTGTTACCTCAAAGGTAGTAATACTACTTGTTAGCAGGTAACGATGGGATGTTATATATATGATGAGTTGTTAATGGGTTTCTTACTGATTAGATTTATTATTACTAGTTTACACATGCTTAAAGATCATTTTAGATGTGCAATCATTGTTATATTAAGAAGTATTACTTATAAAGTAATCATTGTTAACTACTATGAATTGACCTTACCTGGTTACTGAATAAATTAATGTCTAACAAGTAAGGATACTAATGTCTACTATATTAGAGACAATATTGATTTCAAGATTAAAGAAAGATGAAACATAACGATCGTAGTTAATACTTTTAACATTGTAGCAGTTAACAATAGAATGTTAGATATATGGTATGTTGTTAATGTGATAATAATATAATTGACACCAACACTACTATCAAGTATCTTACACGTATCATTAATGCAACATTAGTATATAAATGTAATTATGTACATTGGTATGATATACATACGAAACAAATGTGGTAATTGTCCACAAGATGTGGGTAGCAACAGTCTCTCCAACGACTTGCTAGTTCACAAGATGCACGAAGAATCTAACGATGTCTAACAAGAGAGACTTTCTGTTGTGATCATAAGTCCGGCAGAGCTGCAAAAATAATATATAACACAATGATTAGAGGTAACAAATTATGTTAACTAAAACTATCACATGTTATTTGTTGATGTTAAAGTTTATATAAATTTTCATACCCAAACTTTTATATGTTAACAATAACCTCGTATGTAACATATAACATACTACTTATCAACTAATGATAATTATTATTTAACATCTCACTAACATTTTAGAAAGCATCAACAAGTTCTATAACAACTAACCAAACATGTATCAACTAATTGAACTATTTATAACATTTTACCTACCAATAATATTTAGCGGGAACCTACTACTCAGCCTCGTCCTCTACTTCATCATACCAGACTAGTGTGTAGTATCCTCATTCATAGATATCAACATCAGTCTTCAAAAACACACACAACTGATCAGCGAGGTAATAACCAGTATGATATGAAACATCTACTAGTATTATTGGACGTTACTTTCCGAGATAGCGTTCAATTGTTAACCTTAGACTCTACTATAGTAACACTAAAGATAATTTAACATGGTATCTGAAATGATTATATATCAGTTATCAGTAACGTCTATTACATATCTTACACGGAACTTTCTGAGATTACGTCCAGTTTGATAATTATTCCTATTGCAGATATTTCGATAGGATAATGAAAAAGATTATTATTGACACCTACTGATTCCTTTGGAAGTTACGTTTAACATTACTAACCTTAGCTTCTTCTTGTTCTTCTTCTTCTTCTTCTTCTTCTTCTTCTTTTTCTTGGGAATCATTTCACCCAAATCTCGTACTTCTTCTTCACTCTAAGCATGCGGACAACAACGAACTGGCAAAAATTCTCGGAGGATAAATGGTTCTCGGCTTGTAATATGATCGTCTCAAACGTTGTGTACCGCAAAAAATCTACCTCTTCCAGATCTAGAGCGTCGATTATGGGTACAATTCTCTTTGGTTTGTGGTAGGTATTAATCTTTTCGTCGACAACTCTTCCCCGTAAACAAACAAGGGAGCACTCCAGCAACTGCAAATTTCCCATTACGCCAACTAATAACCTATTTGGATCTCTAGAACGAAAAAAATTTTCGTTATAGTTTAGGGATAAAAAGGAAAGAGAGTGTGACTTTTCACAAACATAATAAATCTCCGACGTCTTTTCAGATAAAGGTATTGTACATAACATGACGTGTAATAGGGGAGCTATGATCTTAGTTTGACACATAGTATAATAGTATACGATAGTGGAGCTGTAGGTCTATAGGGGTTTTTTCGTATTAAAAAAAGTCTAACAGTTGATGGGGTATTCTCCTAATTTTAACATATTCTGTGTATACACGGCCTAATTTCTCTAATATAAAACGATGAAACAGCGACGAGTTTCGGTTTGCCGGTCTGACTTCGGTTCACATTTGGTTTGACGGCTAAGATTAATTATGAATCAAATGTGCATTCGGTTAAGCTAAAGAAGGCCCCACTCGAATTAAAGTTAAACCGGTTACCTATTGAACCGTTTGATAAAACTTGGGCTTATATTGGGCGGGATGAGCAACACGACTCATGAAAGTCCGGATAGCAAGCTATATTAATGAATTCTTTTTACTTTAAAATAAAATTAATATCATGTGATCCGATATGGCCACATATCAGATATTTAAACCAATAATAACAAATATTACACTTGAAATTAGCAAAAAAAAATATGAAAAAGGTATGAGTTGCAAAAAGAGGATACGAGGTGCTTTACATATGACTTGGATTTGGATGAACACACCTTCGGTAGTAACTAATGTGGGACAAAAATGACTTACATAAATATTATATTTTATATCAGTTTTACAATATTTTTATTTATTAGTTATTATAGTACTTATTATAATTTTAAAAATTAAATATTTTTTTTATTTTGTAATCAAATATTATTATTTAACATTATTTCAGATTTTTATTTAATTTGCTTTTTTAATTTTATTTGTACAATATGATATCCGGTTAAAAATCTAAAATTTTCTAGATATCCGGAAGACCGAATATTCGGATGGTTACAGATCGTATCGAATCGAATAATTGATTATTCGAATGAAAAGGATCGGATCACAAATACCTCTAAAAATCCGGATATCCGCTCCGTATCCACCTCTGATAAAAAGTGATAGGATTGGATCAATAAAACTTAAGTCAAAGATTTAGTTTGATTTTTGAGTTTAGTTTCTAAAAGTGTGGTTTTACAGTCAGACCAAATAAATAAACATTACCATAAAGCTCTCGATTATGGTTGACCACTACAATCAAATATATATACTTATGTTCTGCCAAGAAATCTTCTGTTTAGGTAGCTACTTTGTAAGCATTATCATTCATGTATACTGAGACTGTAACTGGTGACAACTAAAAGAAATATGTGGAATGATATAAATTATTATTTCTGTAATTTAATGGAATGGAATCAGCATTCCACTTATTCCAATACATTTTTGATTTGGAATGATATTTCAAATGATACTTAATTTTTGAAATATGTGGAATGATATGAATTATTATTTCTGAAATTTAATAGAATGAAATCAACATTCTACTTATTCCAATACGTTTTTTATTTGGAATGATATTTCAAATGATACTTAATTTTTGAAATATGTGGAATGATATGAATTATTATTTCTGAAATTTAATAGAATGAAATCAACATTCAACTTATTCCAATACGTTTTTGATTTGGAATGATATTTCAAATGATACTTAATTTTTTTTCTGAAATGGTATGGAATATTATTGAATGAAATGGAATACACATTCCATTTTTTAATCATAACTGGTGAATGTTTTTTGGAATGCACATGAATTAATCATTTAAGAAGTTTGCATTCGAGTTGCAGTCTGATACTATCATTCTTAGTAACACAAACTGTACTTGTCTGGATAGATTGTCATGGTCAACTATACTTATAATAAAACTCCCATGTTTTAATAGTATTGATTTTGTATTCAAGATTTAGCCAAATCCAGAAATACATGCATTGCTAATTTGTTTTTATAAAAAAGGTTAAAAAGAAAGAATGTTTTCCATTCAAAGGTTATAAATACTCAAACATGTTTGACATCTTTATCATTACAAAAAATAATCTTAGATCCACAACATGAATCGTTTGATAGCTTTTGTGTTTATTAGTGCTATGTTCTTTGGGTTGAATGAAGCTTGCAAGAAAAACATTGTAATGATTGCTAATCAACTATATTCTTCTCGTGGCAATTTGTTGATCGAATGTAGTGATAACAAGGGGAAATTTTTATCTAATCTGTTAAGCTTCGATGCAAGTCCGTTTATCATTTCTTTCAGCGACTATAGATGGCCAAAAGAAACACGATGGGATTGCACTATTAGTCATGGAGAGAATAATAAGTTTTATTATGATCTTCAAGTATATCATGCAAATTATCAGCGATGTGGTCAGTTACGTTCATGGATTGCCAAAGATGATGGAATTTGGTTTACAGAAAGATATGAAGATCCAGCAGGGTTTGTTTTACCTTGGAAAACACGTGCCTAGCTTTCTGCTTTACTCTGTTCTTACAATAACTACAAACATTAAATAAAAGAAATCGATTTTGCTTTAAGTTTGTTGAATAAAAAAATATGAAATAAAATTATCTCATTTCTATAATACATAAAAGAATTACATTGCCTATTGTCACTACAAAAAAAACAATTGAATTGCATCACTTAATTTGTATCACAAAAATAAATGATATCATTTTAAATTACTTATTTGTAAATGATGTTAATTTTAATTAATTTTACATCGGTTCAGTAAACTGATGTAATCTTTATTAGTTTATATCATTTAGACAAAGGTGATTTTATTTTATAAATTTATATCAGTTAAATAATTGATGCATTTATTATTTTAGTTAACATCACTTATGAAGATGATACACAATTTAGATCAATAAAAACTGATGCTAATAAAAATTATATAACCGTATTTTTGTTTAATATCAGTTTAATAAAAGTGATGGTATGTTATCTGAATTTACATCAGTTAAAACGGTTACATAATATTTACTTAATTTAAATCAATATAAGCCGAAATTTCAAAGAACCCACCCAATATTAGGAAAAGAAGTTACGATTCTTTTGATTTTGTCTTTGTTTTGTTTTGTATCTTTAACTTAGTGGATCTTATTTATAACTGTTTTGCTAAAAAGAAGTTTTTCTTTTGATCTTCTTCTTCTTCTTTTACAAACCCTCATTCATCTCCCACTGTAACAAGTCATACGTGTTTTCTTGTGTTCATATCCCTCTACTTCTTATAAGTCAAAAACTAAATGACCCATTAAGACAAAAAGTTATTTCTCAATTTCACAGCCTCATGTCTTCTATATATGGAAAAGCAAATGATGACACTTTACAATTCTGAAACTATGTGCTTCTCACATTCGACTCCTGTCCACACCGTCTACTACCCCCACCACTCCATTGTACTAATACATGTATTTCTTCTTTCTCCATTTACAATTTAAATCGTAACATTTTTATTTAGTAGTGATTCTTACTAGATCTTCTGATATACTCTTTTTCTTTTCAGGAGCAGTTATCAATTTAAGAACACCATCAACAGAAGAACATACAGTGAAGGAGAAGAAAAATATTGACGGAAGAATTCTCAAGTGAAGATTTTAACTTTTTTTACCAATTTTCTTTTGCTGAATTCATCATCTTCATGTTTTTGGAGGCTTTCTATATCTTTTTTTTTTTCATATTGTATCTTCATTGGAATGAAGAAAAAGAAATAATTAATGAAAAGTCTTTTAATCTATTTATTTATTTATTGACATAAATGTAGTAGAATTCTAAGTTTCAATAATGATCATAAATTTCTTTTCATGGAAGTAAAAAAAACGAATCGACCGTTCGACTATTTTTTAAAATTGAAGACAACGATGAAAAAAAGAAGAACATATATATGTTCTCTAATATATAACCATATTGAATTGAAAATACTAAAATGATAGATAAAACTAATTAAAAAAATATTAATATTTTAAATTAATAATTGTAAACGATATAATTATTAAAATCACTTTCAGAAATATTAAATTTATTTCAGTTATTATTAAATGATATCAATATCTAAATCAATTATTTTAAGTGATGTTAATATTAACATCAGTTTGAAGAATTGATTTAACTGTTAAAATCATTTTTTATAACTGATTTATCTTGTCATCACTTATAATAATTGATGAAAATATTTTTTATATTTACATCAGTTACTAAAAAAATGATGTATATTATTTGCATCACCACTTTCAGAATCACTTATTTAAATGATGTAAAATTCTTTTACATCATTTATAAGTAGGGATTTTTGCCAAAACTAACCAACAACTTGATTTTAACCCCAAACTTATACCCAAACTTGAATCAAATGCAAAACTAACCTAAAAACCTAGTGAAATTACAGCTCAGCCCCTTGTGACCAAACAAAAAAACAGAAGCCATTTTTACGAATATAGCCCTAGTAAATCGTCTGAGTCGTCTGAGATGTTGGAAGTCGTCTGGACGACTGAAATGTAAGTCGTCTGGTACCGGTTTATTTTAAAAATAATTTATAAATCTTGTAAAAAAATATTTTGATGCGTGAAAAATAAAAATCAAGTAATTATAAACAGTTTTAAGTGATATAAATTAAGATATGATAAAATTGATTTGTTTTGAAGAAAGATGAGTGGAAGTAGTGAATCATGAAATACTTTGGTTTAGGAGTTTGGCAAACATATGTTGTAGTATTATATGTATTGTTAGGGTTAGATTTTGGAAAACTAAAATGTTTTTTTCAAAAATTAGTTTTCACCTATATGTGTTTATTTATGTGTATAGTAAACACTTTTCAAGTTTGATTTGATTTTATGAAGTCTTTAATTAGATAATTAAGTTTAGGGGTTATGTTTAGGGTGTGGACGACTTATATTTCAGTCGTCTGTTGAATAATTTACTCGGACGACGTATATTTTAGTCGTCTGTTGAATAATTTACTCGGACGACTTACATTTCAGTCGTCTGGTGAAGAAATTAAAACAGATGACTTACATGTAAGTCGTCCAAATATTCCCGCCTAAAATTTTTTTAAAAAATTATTTTTCCGCTTAAATAATTTAAACCAGACGACTTACTTGTAAGTCGTCTGGAAAGTCTTCTATTTTAGTTTCCCGCTAAAAATATTTAATTTCCCGCTAAAAATATTAAACTCTTCTGGACGACTTACATGTAAGTCGTCTGTTTTAATTTCTTCACCAGACGACTGAAATGTAAGTCATCCAGGAAGTCGTCTGAGTAAAAAATATTTAATCTAATTGGATTTTTTGTCTCCCTATATAAAGAAAAATTTACACATTCTCTCTCCTCCTCTCAAATGGCTGCAACAAAAATGTAATGTTCATCATTCTAAAATTCTCCAACCTCTCTCTAATCTCTTTGACTTGAAAACACCAAACTTTATATGAATTTTCAGTTTTGTCTCATGTATTTCTTACTAATCTATCTCTTTTACAGGTTTTTAATCAAATGGTACTCATCTTCCATTAATTTAAAGGTAAATCTATTAATTTTAGATATGTATTTTTGTGTGTTCTATAAATGTAGATTTATCTAATCTTCCACTTATTTTCTCTATTTTTAAGTCATTTGAACGTTTTTGGATATGCAGGTTTTTCAGATCTGGATTTGATATGCAGGTTTTTCAGATCTGGAAGACTTCTTGGACGACTTACCTGTTAGTCGTCTGGAAGTCGTCTGGACTTCTTGGAAGTCTTCTGACAAAGTCGTCTGGACTTCCAGGAAGTCGTCTGGACTTCCAGGAAGTCGTCTGGACTTCCAGGAAGTCATCTGGACTTCAGGGAAGTCGTCTGGACTTCAGGGAAGTCGTCTGAACTTCATGGAAGTCTTCTGACGAAGTCTCCCTTTCATAATAGATCTGAGCGTTTTGGTAAGTTCTTATGTCTGATTTTTCTTCATTTGGGAACTTCTTGTTGTATAAAGTTCTTACTTTTTTCCCAAACTAAAACTCTCCAAACCCACTCTAATCTCTTTGACTTGAAAACACCAAACTTTATATGAATTTTCCAGTTTTGTCTCATGTCTTTCTTACTAATCTATCTTTTTTGCAGGTTTTTAATTAGATGGTACTCATCTTCCACTAATTTAAAGGTAGATCTATTATTTTTAGATATGTATTTTTGTGTGTTCTGTAAAGGTAGATTTATCTAATCTTTCACTCATTTTTTCTGTTTTTAAGCCATTTGAACGTTTTTGGATATGCAGGTTTTTCAGATCTGGATTTAATATGCAGGTTTTTCAGATCTGGAAGACTTCTGGGACGACTTACCTGTTAGTCGTCTGGAAGTCGTCTGGAAGTCGTCTGGACTTCTTGGAAGTCTTCTGACAAAGTCGTCTGGACTTCCTGTAAAGTCGTCTGGACTTCCTGTAAAGTCGTCTGGACTTCCTGTAAAGTAGTCTGGACTTCCTGTAAAGTCGTCTGGAAGTCGTCTGAACTTCCTAAAAGTCTTCTGACAAAGTCGTCTGAACTTCTTGGAAGTCGTCTGGACTTCTTAGAAGTCGTCTGGACTTCTTAGAAGTCGTCTGGACTTCTTAAAACTCGTGTGGTCTTGTCAACTCAAGTGGAATCCAAGCTTGTCTTTGTAGAGGAATGATCTATAATAGTTTTGTTTGTGGTCTGTTTTGTGAATTGCATGTCTACTCTTTTAGTTGTGAATTTTTTGTAAAATCAGTAATAATGTTTTCCAAAATGTATTAAATGTGCTAACAATGTGTTTACACATTTACAAATCAATGAAATAATAGACTTCAGTAGCCTTTTTCTTATCTTTGGATCTCTCATATGCAATAATAAACTCCAATGACCTTTTTCTCATCTTAATAAACAAGAATGTTGGTAGCTTTATATTGATACAACATTTTAAGAAGTATTTTAACCCTTCTTCCAACTCATAACAATAGTCATCATTATTTTCTATAACAATAATACTTAAGAGATGGAAACAAACAATAGTAACTAGTCAAAGCATATCATATTTTATTATAATTTTGAGTTGAAAAACTTAGTCAAATTTAGTAAAACTAAGGGAGAGAACATATTTTGTAAATATGAGTTTTACATATCTTGAAGTTACTTATCACTCTTAAAAATACAAGTTATTCAAAAACTAACGTAGAAGACTTAAAAACTAGCGGAGAAGACGCGGACGACTTCAATCTAAGTTGTCCAGACGACTAAACTATACGTCGTCTGGTCAACACAGAGGTTATTTTTGCAATTGACTTTGAAATCTGTTATTTCGGACGACTGAAAAATAAGTCGTCTACTATTGTTTGGCTAAAAAAAAAACTCCAAAAAAGCTAGACGACTTACATTTCAGTCGTCATAGGTTAGTTTTGCATTTGACTGGATAATTTCAGAAGTTTGACTTTTCTGGACGACTTACATTTCAGTCGTCTAGTGAAAATTAAAATAATAATATTTTTTTAAAAGTAGACGACTTACAGTTAAGTCGTCATAGGTTAGTTTTGCAATTGAAAAAAAAACTTCAAGATTTAATTATATACAGACGACTTATAATTCAGTCGTCCACGAGACGACTGAAATGTAAGTCGTCCAGGATTTACGAGGTTTGACCAGAATCTCAGAAAAAAATCCTGGACGACTTACAAGTAAGTCGTCTCGTGGACGACTGAAGTATAAGTCGTCTGTGTATAATTAAATTTTGAAGTTTTTTTTTTCAATTGCAAAACTAACCTATGACGACTTAACTGTAAGTCGTCTACTTTTAAAAAAATATTATTATTTTAATTTTCGCCAGACGACTGAAATGTAAGTCGTCTGGGGAAGTCAAACTTCTGAAATTATTCAGTCAAATGCAAAACTAACCTATGAGGACTGAAATGTAAGTCGTCTAGGTTCTTTGGAAATTTTTTTGAAACCAAACAAAAACAGACGACTTAACTTTCAGTCGTCTCAGGTTACAGATTTCAAAGTCAATTGCAAAAATAACCTCTGCGTTGACCAGACGACTTCAAGGTAAGTTGTCTACAGCCAGACGACTTCCCAAGTAAGTCGTCTGACGAACAGATCTGGAAAAAAACTCGATGTCATACCTTAAATTGGTGAGATAAGTTCCTTAGCATACATAAGGCTTCTCCAAGCACACAGAATCACAAACGAAAGTAACCCACCCAGAATTGTTAGCTTCTATGACTCTATGAACCATAAAAATTTTAGAATCAAAATCTTGGGTTTTTTTAGCTCATTGTGGAGAGAAAGTGAGAGATATGTTGTGTTTAGTTCACAAGAATGGAAAAAGAAGAAGGGTAAATCGATTTTGGGAGCATTAAGAGCTTCAAATTGGTTATTCATGGTGGTTGTGGTATTGATGACAATCGCAATCTTGTAATTACTTGAAGATGATGAGGGTGAGAGAGTAAAAATGTCATTTTCGAAAAAAAAAAAAAAAAAAAATTGATGGCATTTTCGTAAATTATATGAACTTGTAGGGTGAATAGGGCAAAACTAATTTTCAAAAAAAAGGAAGTTAGTTTTGTGTTTGACTTTAAGTTATAGGTCAATTCTGCAAAAAGCCCTTATAAGTAATGCAAAAATAGACACTAAATGATGTTAAACCACTCTTTTTTTGTAGTGTGTACACATACATTATACAATTCTCTCATAACTCAGTAGAAACATATAACACATTACAACAAGGCCGGCGAAAAATCGATTAGGGCTTTTGGATAAAAAATAATAATATGGCCTTTAGTAAATTATATATTTTTTAAATTAGTTTAAATTAAAATTTAATATAATTATTTAAGCTATTTTATTATTATGTATGGAAATTTACAAAATAAATTTAGTTTTTAAAATATTTTAAACCAAATTTAGTTAAAAATATTTATATATATTTTTAATTACAAAATTCAAATGAATCTATACTAACAAAATAGACCTTTTGAAACTCTATGGAGTGTCATCCGTAAAAAAAACTTCTCCCAAAAATGTCACATGACGTTATTACTAAAAAAAACAAAAAAATATACAATATAATAAAAAATAAATAACAAGTAAATATATAATAGAGGAAATATATATATTACATTAAACATCTATTATAATATTATCATTTGATATCAAAAATAAAAATTAAAAAAAGTAAATATATAACATAAAAAAAATAAACAAAAAGTAAATATAAAATTAAGAAATGAACAAACTAAATTATACAACACAACACGATCAAACAATCAAGAAGAATCAAATTGAGTGCACTCTCAAATGTTAGTCATACATAATAATAGAGAAAACACCCGTAACCCCGTCATAAATTATAAAGTTTAGCGACTAAAAACATTGAAAAGGTATATAAATCTAATAACAAAACATATGCATCGACTACACAAACAAGAACATTCAAGTTGAGTACATTCTCAAATATCAGTTATATGTAATTTTTAAAAACCATTTGCGCAGGCGTGCGGGTTAAACACATTACTTTTTTATATATCTATATTATTAAACTATATATAAACTATTAATTTTATATACAAAGATGACACCCATACGGATGCGCAGGTCCGATTCTAGTCATACATTAATTTTACTTTTAATTCTAGTATCTATTAAATCATTTTTTTTTCTTGAACCAATAAAAATATTTAGTTTTATTGAAACAAGTAGTTCTAAACAATAAAAATATCACAACAGGAAAATAAAATTAATTGAAAAATACACCTTAAGCATTAATAGAATTTATAAGAACAATAATTCAGTGTTTAATTATGTTAAATATATAAATCAACACCATATAAATTTTATGTCATAATATATATATATATATATATGTATCACTATTATTTGCCTTGCCCTCTAATAATTAAAAAAAATATTTTATAATTATAGTTTTTAAGAAACGATAAATACGCATTATATATATATTTAAAAATAATATAATAGATTAAATTAAACTAAAACTTATATAAGATAACTCGGGCATAGTCCGAAAAAACCACTAGTTGTATTAAAAAATTGACCCTTGGGCTCAGGGGAGGTCGCACTATTCGCCATGCTACCTAAGACGCCCCTGATCACAAGGATCATAAACATAGATGTTCATGGGGAAAAGTGTGTGGTTTACACAAACAACACCTAGATATGCTTTTATAATGTGGTTGGCTATTTAAGATCGTCTCACTACATAGAACCGAATAACTAGTTGGAACCCTATTATCAGCACAAAAGTGTTCTATGCCTATCCATTATGGAAACTTGGAATCACTTGTTTTTCTCTTGTCAGTACTCTGCTCAGGTGTGGAGTTCGCTAATGAGTGGTCTGCTCAAAGATGACTATAGCACGGACTGGAATGTCACTACAACGCTCATCAAAGACCCCAATTACAATCAAGACAAACTCTTCATCATTCGATATGTTTTCCAAGCATATCCATTACCAAACTGCATTTGTTTGAGATCCATGAACTTGAGACTAGGCAAAGAAACTGACTGCAGAGGTGTAGGCAAGGTTGCACGATAGAGTTTCAAAGAGACCAACTTCTCACACGATGTATAAATGGTTGGAGGTATCTTCTTTTTGGGTCAACATAACCAACATCTAAATGTTGAATTTTCTGCTTACTAGCAGTGTCTATTGTTGTCTCGTTATAAGTATTGTCCTCATATCTAACATACCGTAGCTTAATTCTTTGTAAGCACACTTCACTGTTCTCATCTATAAACCTGTTGAAGAAACTGTATTTATCAAAATCTGTGGAGCCATTAAACTCCAAATCCAATCCACGGATAGATTGCCAAAGTTCTCTCCTATTTTTTTTGAACAACATACTTTATTAACTTTTAAAGGTAGAGTTTAGTACAAAAGATGAGTAGCAGTACACAGAGCTGATTTTGCTAGTAAGTCAGCTGCTGAGTTCTGTTCTCTCGGGAAGAAAAAAAAACGAAATCAAAGGAGGCAGATAGAAACTCGATATTCGTTAAAACTCCAAAAAGCTCCATCGAATAGGTCTTCGAGTTGATGGCTCTGATGAGCCCTTTGGAGTCGGATCTGATCCAGACTTTAGAGATGAAATAAGAGTGAGCTGCGAGCAGTGTCATCTTCAAGGCAATGGCTTCCACGAGGAGGGGTGAGGAGATGAAATCGCAGCTTGATGATCCTTGTATTTGTTGGCCAACGCGATCACAGTGAATAATCCATCCCAAACCAGCTGTAAGTGAGTCTCCCGTCCACGCTCTATCGGAGTTGCAGGGAGTAAACTCTTGTGGGAGATGTGTAGGCGGTCGACAGAGAGGCAGTATATGGCAGAGTGGTTTGCTTGATTCCTGAGCCACTAACCATTCTCTAGCTCCGCTGATAGCGTTCATCATAGTAGTACTAGCAGAGATAGGACGGTTCTCAAATAACAGATTGTTCCTTGCAGTCAAGATGTTCCAGCATATCCAAGAGAAGATATCGGAAATGATACCCATTGGCGGGAGACCAACTAGAGAAGACGCCATCATGAGAGCTTGCAGCGGAGTTGATGTGCTGGTGAAATCCGGGAGAGTAGATATGGGGGCTCGTGTCCACACCTGCTGTGCATACGGACATTCCAGGAAGAGGTGTGTCTCTGACTCTGTTTCTTCACAATGAGGACAAGTTTCGAAAGAAGATAACCCTCTAGCTTGGAAGTTTTCTCCCAGGGGAAGATCACCACGTCCGGTTTTCCATAAAAAAAGCTTGAGCTTTTGGGACGTATTGATGGACCAGACGTACTTGTTCCAGTTAAAGGAGTGACGGAAGGACCTCTGTCTCAACCATCACATAATATCCAGATTTAACACTATAAATCCCTGAAGTCGATCGGTACCAGCAGTAAGCATCATCAGCTCCCATTGTACTTGGATGAATCAGATAAATCTGATCTGCGAGTGTCGGTAGCACAGCTTCCACTCTCTGTTTGTTCCACATGGCTGAGCCACGTTGAAGTAGGTCCGAAACAACGAGGTCGCGATCCACTTCCTTCGGGGGTTCATACGCCAAGGTATGCGCTGAGGTGGATATCCATGAGTCTGTCCAAACATTTGTAGTCAGGCCATTTCCTATCGTCTTTCCCAAATGCTTCAGTAATAGATCTCATCCTTTTAAAACTCCACGCCATCCATGTGAGCATGAAGAGGCGCACTTCCGATCATGGCAATACTTACCCAATAGGGTACGTGCAAGCAAGCTGCTTGGTTTGGTGAGGATCCTCCATGAGAGCTTTGCCAACATTGCTATGTTGAAAGGCATGGATGTCTCTAAACCCGAGTCCACCCTCTCCTTTTAGTTTAGCAAGAACATCCCAAGCCACCCAACACATTTTCTTGGTGGTTGGGTTCGAGTCCCACCAGAGTCTAGTAAAAGCGGACTGAATTCGATCACAGAGACCAACAGGCAAAAGAAAGCACAACATGGATATGTAGGAACTGCCGAGAGAGCCGCCTTCAGCATCGTGAGTTTTCCGGCTGACTAAAGGAACCTAGTTGAATAGGCTGATGAACGCAGTTTGATCCTATCAACAATTGACGTAAAGAGATCTCGTTTCTTGCGAGTAAAGAGCTCCGGAAGACCAAGATACTTTCCCATACCTCCTTCATTAGCTATACCAAGGGATTGTTTTAACACTTATTCGTGTAGCCTGTGGTGTTCTCGCTGAGAAGGAGATAGAAGATTTATCCGAATTGATAAGCTGCCCCGAAGCCACTTCATAGTCATGGAGAGTGGCCAGTAAAGAAGAGCAGCTTTTAGTGCTTGCTTTGAGGAAAAACATAGTTTCATCGGCAAATAGGAGATGATTTAACCAAAGGGAATTGCCTAGCCACCTTGATCCCTATGAGATCTCTGCTCGCATGTGCTTGGGTGCAAAGACCCGACAGCACTTCTCCGCAAAGAATGAAGATATGTGGCGATAATGGGTCTCCTTGTCTGATGCCTCTATGAGGTATAACACTTCGCAGAGCTGAGTCGTTGACCAAGAATGAGTATGAGACTGTTGAAACTCACTGCATAATCCATTTTGTCCATACCGGGTCGAAACCAAGTCGCTCAAAAACTAGACGGATGAAGCTCCACTCAAGACGATCATAAGCCTTACTCATATCGGTCTTCACCGCCATATAACAATGCTTTCAGCCTCCGACTCTTTCAGATAGTGTAAGACCTCATATGTGATGAGAACATTATCTGAGATGGCTCGTCCTGGTAAAAAGGTGGATTGACTTTCTGAAATGATTTCTCCCAGCACGGACGCAACCGAAGCGATAGGAGCTTCGAGATGATTTTATAATAAACACTGCACAATGCGATCGGTCTGAAGTCTGAGACAACCTTTGCAGCAAGGGTCTTCGGGATTAACCGTGTGTGTGTGGTTTTGATGCTATCTGGCATAATCCCCTAGCGAAAAAACCCTGAATCTTTGTGACTATTGTCGCACCTACGGCTGTCCAGTTAGACTGGAAGAAACATGCTGAAAAGCCATTCGGACCTGGAGCTTTGTCCGGGTGAATTGCAAAAACATCCTTTTTAACCTCTTCGGCTGAAGGCAATGCCGTGAGAGTTTCATTTGTTTCTGGTGATATACACGGCTTTAGGGCCTTTGAGACTATAGCTGACCCATCTGATCCGTTGGAGGTGAAGATAGCATGAAGTATCTTGCGATTTCAGAGACAATATGATGTTCTTCAAAGAGAGGTAAACCTTCCGAGTCTTCCAGCACACTGAGTTTATTTCTGGCTCTACGTCCCTTTGCAACAGCATGGAAAAACCCAGTGTTTTAGTCGCCTAAGGTCAGCCAAAGAAGGCGGCTTTCAGCAGGTCTGAGGTTATCTTGGCTATCACTGCATCTTCGACCACTGTGGAAGACATAGCTCTATCTAATTCGTCCTTAAGTGATACAATTGCCTTATGACTATTAGCGAAATGTTTCTTGCTCCAAGAGACAATTGCTCTTCGACAGCGGGTTAGACGTTTTGAGACAGATTCTGATCTAGCTGCGTGCCAAGTAGCATCTATGATCCCTTTGACCTCATCATTGTCCTTTAAACGTCTATCATAACTGAAGGTTCTTCCCGACTTCTTCTTTTTAGCGTCAAAGGAGCAGTGTATCGGACGGTGATCCGAACCCTCGAACTTTAGGTAGTGACATCTTCCTTGGGGGAAAGTGTCATACCAGTCGCTGTTGACGAGGGTTCTGTCGAGGCGGCAGTGAACCCGATGCTTGCCACGGGTACCTCTCCAGGAAAGGTAAGTTACCAGTGTGTTGTAAGTCGAATAGATCATTCTTACCCAAAAATTCTCGAAAAGCTGAGAAGGAGCTCTCTGGTCTAGCCGGACCCCCTGATTTCTCCGTGTTATCAATGATCTCATTAAAATCGCCAGTCAAGAGCCAGGGACCCGATCTGCCAGAAGCCAGAGTCGAGATTTGATACCATACTAGAGAGCGACGTGGGACTTCAGGTGCGCCGTAAACAAATGTAGCGTTGACTGTGCTCCATCTGCGACATAACAGGCTAGCCTTGATCACATCCTTCGTGGGAAGATTAAGAAGTATCTCACAAAGCAAACAATCTGGTAACTGGCTGATCCTATCTTCTTTTTTTTTCTTCTATGATTCTATCAGCACCAACAGGTTTCTTCTCTAACGTCATCTCTATAGAATTTTTGAAGCCGTGTCATTTCACCAAAGAGTTGGAAACGCAAACGTCAAGGCTCGAGTAAAACAATTGAGAAAGATTGTTGAACAAGCAACACCAATTCGAGCTAGGGTTTCTGAGTCTTGATCACCTATTCATGTGAAGACGTTGGGAAACAATAATGGCATAATCCTATTAGAAATAAGGTGATTTAGCATTTATCATTTCATTGTTTATGTGTGATTTTAAATTTTTAATGAGATGATTAATACTTTGTTTTAATTTGTTAATTAATGACCCAATATTTCAATACTTTTATGATGTTTGATCAATTATAAATATATGCTAGGAGAGCCAAAGGAGAAAACAATTTTAGACAGATTATGATTGTGAGAGTCAAATGTTAAGAACTCTGTAGCTGATTCTTCTCATTCTGAAGTCTCTCTGTTAGTTCGATTCAGTACAGAGTTTCCGGTAGATTGAGAGTTCTGACAAGCCATGTAGAGACAGAACAAACATAGTCCTGTTTCAGACAGAAAGAAAGTATTAGTCAGAAACAGGTTCTGCAGATTCTTTTACATCCATTATTCTTTTACATACATTTCAAAATGAATGTCAAAAGCATTGCTTCTTTTCCATCGTCTTTATCAATTGCCATAATGTATAGTCTTAACACTTGGGAAAGAGTATATGCTTACCCGCATAAGCAATGGTCATACCGGATATGATCCGTCCCAGAGCTGCCAGGAAATATAGAGAGATCACGACCTGAAAGTAAGAAACATCCCAATGGAACAACAATAAAGTTTAGAAGTTTGTCAATACGTAGAACCATGTCTGATAATCGCGTTAAAAAAAAGGGACAGGATTCTACAGAATGTTAGTCAAATGACATAAACATCAGTAAATGGCATTCAAAGTATCTCTTCTACTGTAATATAATAACCAAGGAGATGGAAAAAAAAAACTGAACTTGCCTTAAGAAATAGCCTCTTGTCATGTCCCGTAGCTGCAACACGCAAAACGGATTCAGCAGCACCAACAGTATTAGCTAAGCGTGCAACGATGTTACTAGCTGTGTCTTGTGATATTTGCCACTCTAATGGATCCACAGGTACCCTTCAAAATAAACATTCACAGAAACAAAAAGCTTCATTTTCATATCCTAATTCGTGTGATGAACAAAAAAAATCAATATCAAACAACAAAGAATCCTTATTAGGCATTGCAACAAGGAAGAAAATTCAACATTCACACGATTATGATAAAACCATAGGACAACAAAAGGCAGACTGAATCTAACAGATCAGAGACAGAAGACAAACAAATTGGAGAATCTTACGAGACATTGAGTTGACGAAAGAGAAGACCGAGAATGGCGAGGGAGGACAAGAGAACGATGAGGACATCGGAGAAGAGGGAGAGAAGAGTCGCGTTTCGATTAGCGCAATGGTGATACACTAGCGTCCCGCTTATCAGTAATCCTATCGCCTTTCCCATTTCCCCCATCTCTGAATCTTATTGGTTCCGACATCGTTCGTTAGTTTTCATTTAAAACGATGACAGCGACGAGTTCCGGTTTGCCGGTCTGACTTCGGTTCACATTTGGTTTGATTCTTCGTAAGAAATAAAATTAATATCACGTGATCCGATATGGCCACATACCAGATGTTAAACTAATAATAGCAAATATTACACTTGAAATTAGCCAAAAAAACAAAAAAAAGGTATGAGTTGCAAAGAGGATACGAGGTGCTTTACATATGACTTGGATTCGGAAGAACACACCTTCGGTAGTAACTAATGTGGGACAAAAAATAACCCGAGACCCTAGAGACACCGGAAGCCGCTACCGGTTCAACAAACCGGAGAGAAACGAGAGCGCTGAGAGATCCTCCAAACACACGCTGAAGCACATCGAAACAAAGGATTCAGGGAGGAAACACTCCAAAATCGCCACACGCGCCGCTACCACTGCAAGCGAAGAAGACCGGAAAAGAAGCGAAAAAATTGGATCTCCAGGGCCACCGGCAACCACTAACATGCTGAGATCCACCGCGGTCAGATCCTTTATCAGATTCGTCGAGAAATTCCAGAGCTTTGAGCATATTGGAAAGGGAGGACAAGAGAATCCAGCGAAGCAAAAATAAAAGAGGAAGAGAAAGATTCCGACGTCGGCGGCAACTGACGCCGGAAGAAAGAGAAAATAAACTTTTGGTTTCTAGAGAGAGGTGAGAGAGGTTTTTGTAACTTCTCTCTATTAAAGCGAAATTAAGAAACTATCTTTCGAGATTTGATTGTCGCGGAAAGGCGTTATAAAATCTTATAGACTTTTGAATCCCAGACTATGTAATTTATTTCAGATTATTGGATGCAAAGCTTATTGGAAGTTCCATAGTACTGCAGGCAGAACTGTTCGTTGTGGTCGTTTGCTGTGGAGAGAGCATGTCCATGAGGATGTCGTACATGCAGAACCGTTTGTCGATCGAAGTGTTTCGGGGAAAGCTTCATCGTGGAATCCTTATCCGTGGAGTTGTTCATCAATATCACATATGTTGCAAGTAGTTGATCATCGTATGTAACCGACTTAGAGATTATATGATGATGTAATGTGTTACCCAATGTTAAATAAAATAGTTCTAATCATGTCGTAAGCATATAATGCAATTATCAATGACGTGATTGACCACGTTCGGGATATATCAAAACTAGGGCTCGGCAAAATATATGTAAATTTTGTTTCGATTTGTTATCGATTCGAATCGAAAAAATTCAGAAGTATGTAACTCTACGAAGTGAAGCAAATACTAATTTACAATATACGTAAAAATGAATCAAATCACAAATATTAATATTCCTAGGAACAAATATCTGATTCGATCCGTTATATGCATATATCTAAAACCAATTATATATAACTTATATAAATAATATATCATATAAATAATATATTTATATAAGTTTTACAATAATTTTATTTATTAGTTATTATAATTTTAAAATGTAAATAATTTTTTTATTTTGTAATAAATTATTATTATTTTACATTATTTCTGATTTTCATTTATTTTTTTAATTTTATTTGTAAAATCGGATATCCGGTTAAAAATCTAAAATTTTCTCGATTTTCAGAAAATCGAACAATCAGATGATTACGGATTGTATCGAACCAGATCCCCTATATCTTAATTGAGGAACATTTGAAAAGATGTAACCTTAATTTTGTAATAATAAAAAAAAAACACTTTGCTTATGTGTCAATCAATTCGGTAGTTAATTAATCCTACGTGTCAGTCCCACATTGAAATTGAAAAACATGTTGGTCCAATTCGATTTTTATATCTCATTAGAAACATTTAATACCAACTATATGATATCATATGATATTAACTAAAGCAAGGTGATACCTACAGAATTATCTAATGTGATTATGATATATATAGTAATTAATGATTTTAAATAATGAATATTTGTTAATAATCTGTATGTTTTCTATCATTTTTGTTTAATTCTTTACTATTAAAATAAATTACACAATTACATTAATCATATATTAAGAATTAGATTTTTTTGTATATGTTGTATTTTGAATTTTTCAAAGCGAGTATAAATGACTAAAACTGTTAAAAGTCTCACATAAACTTTTGTGATCAATGTTTAATTTTTTTTTTATAATAAGATACAATGATAATAAAATGATATGAATAAATAATTTTATTTTAATAGGTGTTTATATTAATATATATATATATATATACTTCATATCGTTTAAATTTAATTATATATCATATACGATAGATAAGATTGATTTTTTTTGTTTATTCTAAAATGATTGCGAATAAAAAAAAGCAGTCATATACGATAGACTCCGAGGGTGTCTTGCTTGTGTTGTGTTTTAGTCTTCAGTCCTAGGTTGGTCTGGGTTGTTGGATTGGAGATCAAGTTTAGTAATCACTTTGTGGATTGCTTCTCTAGGGTCGAAACTGTTTTCAGGTGTGCAGTTGCAGGTTATAGCTGGCTCTGATGTGGGTTTTTAATTCTTCCATTGATCCTGGTCAAGCGCCCTTCAGGCGTCCTTTGGTGGTTTTCGAGCTTGTATATCAGTTTATGCTTCGGGGGGGGGGGGGGGGGGGGGGGGGGGGGGGAAGGAGGTTTAGAGGTGTAAGCAGGCTGGAGTTTTTTTGGGTTGGCAACTTGTTTAGAAGGAGCTTTTGCTTGGTTGGAATTGATCTGATGTGGTCTCTTTGATGTTTGTTCTTTCTGGGGCTTTCGGTTTCTGCTTCGTGTAGTCACTGGTTTGGTCTCGTCGTTCAGTCTATGTGGTATTTTTAGGTCTTCATGTGATGAAGTGTCGAAGCGAGGAAGCTGTGCAGTTCCTTGCTATGCATCCTACGGGTTCTCTGGACTTCTTGGTAAGGGGTTGTGGAGCTTATGCTCAATCGCGACGGTCTTGGAGTAGTCAATCGCCAATCGTGCATGTGTCTCATCGTTGGTTGCTCGGGTTGATGGCTTGTTCTCTGGTGGCTTCTCTTGCTTGAAGAAGTGGTAAGTGTGTTGTTTGCTTGTGGTTCCTTGGGGAACGGTAGTGGAGATTTCAGCTCAACTCTAATAATAAAGACCAGTTGCTTTCCTACTCAATCCTGCTTCTGGTTTCGACCAACTTCATCTTGTTTGAAGTTATGCTTGTGCTCCAGCAGGCGTTTAGCCTCTTTTTCTTTCTTTTGTCTCTTGAGTTTGTAGATATGTTTTAGTTTAAGCGTTTGGCTCCGGGTGGTAACTTGTACACGCCGGTTTGTGGCTCCAGAAAGGGATTATACCTTTGTTGGCTATGTTGTAAGAACTGTTGAAAATCTATCATTAATCTATCAGATGACAAAAAAAATGGTTGACCACTACAATCAAATATATATTTATGTTCTTCCAAGAAATCTTCTGTTTAGGTAGCTACTCTGTAAGCATTATCCTTTATGTATAATGATACTATCATTCTTAGTAACACAAACTGTACTTACCTAGATTGATTGCTATTGTCAACTATGCTTATAGAAACTGTACTTATCTGGATTGATTGTAATGGTCAACTATGTTTATAGAAACTAAACTCCCATGTTTGACTAGTTCATTTTGTATTCGAGATTTAGCCAAATCCACAAATAAATGCATTACTATTTTTTCAAAAGTTAAATAGAAAGAATGTTTTTTCATTCAAAGGCTATAAATACCCAAACATGTTTAACATCTTTATCATTGCAAAAAAAAATATCTTAGATCCACAACATGAATCGTTTGATAGTTTTTGTGTTTATTAGTGCTATGTGCTTTGGGTTGAACGAAGCTTGCATGAAAAACATTGTAGAGATTGCTAATCAATTAACTGCTTTGAATGATACTTTGTTGGTCTATTGTAGTGATAACAAGGGCACATTTAAATCTAATATGTTAGGTTTCGGTAAACCTCCGTTTATCATTTCTTTCAACGACTATAGATGGCCAAAAAAAACAAGATGGTCTTGCACTATTAGTCATGGAGATAACTATCAGTTATATTATGATATTGAAGTATATCATGCAAATTATCAGCGATGTGGTCAGTTACGTTCATGGATTGCCAAAGATGATGGAATTTGGTTTAGAAGAAGCTATCATGCTCCACCAGGGCTTGTTTTATCTTGGAAAACGCGTGCGCGTGGCTAGCGTTCTGCTTTAGTTTGTTCTTACAATAACTATAAAAAGTAAATAAAAGAAATCGATTTTGGTTTTAAGTTTGTTGAATAAACTTTTTTAATATTAATTAAAAATTATGAAACAAGATATCCCATTTATATAATACATAAAAGAATTACATTGTTATTGTACACATACATTTTACAATTGTCTCATAACTCAGTAGAAACATAACATTCATCGCAACAACGCCGGCTCAAAATCAATTAGGACTTTTGGGTTAAAAAATAATACAATAATATGGCCTATTGGCACATTTTTATATTTAAATTAGTTTAAATTAAAATTAAATATAATTATTTCAGCTATTTTATTATTGTGTATGAAATTTTCCAAAATAAATTTAGTTTTTTTATATAAAACCAAATTTATTTTTAATTACAAAATTCAAATGAATTGTATTTTAAAAAATGGGAAAATTGACCCTTGGGGCCGGGGGAGGTCGCACTCTTGGCCATGCTACCTAAGCCGCCCCTCCATCGCAAGGATCATAAACATAGATGTTCATGGGGAAAAGTGTGTGGTTTACAAAAACAACACCTAGATATGCTTTTATAGTGTGGTTGGCTATTCAAGATCGTCTCACTACATAGAACCGAATAACTAGTTGGAACTCTACTATCAGCAAAAAATGTGTTCTATGCCTATCCATTATGGAAACTTGTGAATCACTTGTTTTTCTCTTGTCAGTACTCTGCTCAGGTGTGGAATTCGCTAATGAGAGGTTTGTTCAAAGATGACTATAGCACGGACTGGAATGTCACTACAACGCTCATCGAAGACACCGCTTACAATCAAGACAAACTCTTCATCACTCGATATGTTTTCCTAGCAAATGTTCATAGTATTTGGCGAAAAAAGAACTGTCGTTGTCATTGGACTTGGGGCTGAGCCATATAACCGATCAGAACAGAAAAGTAGCTTGACAAATCGATAAGGAACAGATTTATCTACAGTCAGGTTACATGGAAACAGAGCTTACGTACAGAGCCTCATGGTTCGGTTTGGTTCTAGAACAAATAGTTAGGACATTATTTCACTAAGATTTTTCTTGTTCTTTTTTGAGATTTCACAATCAAAAACATCTACAAAAAAAAATGAACCAGATGTAACACAGTCTTTTGATTGAATACAATTTCACATTCATTCAAAAAAACATGGATATTTTCCCTCCATTTCTCTCAGTCTCTGCCATGTGTATAAAAAAAAATACACCTCTCGTGGGGTGTATCGTGTCTGTTCCAGCTGTTGACAAAGATTGTCTTGTGATTGAGATAATAGAACAAGTCTGGAAATTGAGAGATACAGAAGGAAGAGTGAACATCCCACGAATATTTGTCAGTCATAAAAAGAGCAGAGGTCACATAATAAAAAAGTTACGGGAATAACACAAGAGAGATCCAACAACAGTAGTTGTTTAACAAGGCCAGATTTATCAATAAGCAGAGAGAGAGAAGGAAGAGGTAGATTTAACCAGGTCCGACTTTAGGGATATCGTAGTGCTCACTCATGTTAGCCAGATACTGATTGAAATCCTCAATCCTGTTACGGTGAGACTTGTTCGCTTCCTTGGCTAGTTTCTGCACATCCAGTTTCTGCTTCTGCTCTATGTACCTTCTTTCTGCTGGCGTTAACAGATCATCATCATCATCATCAGGTTGCACTTTTCCATCCTCCTTTTCACTCCTACCCTCCTCCTCTTCTTCTTCTTCCATCAATTTACCCAATGTTTCTGCGTTTTCTCCTATAACCCAAGCCGACAAATCAGTCAACACCACATCGAATTTCTTCTTTCCATTGGTTATAAAATATTAGGAAATGAAAAGAATTCGTCATGTGTTACCTTCTATGAGTTCATGTTCAGTAATCTTAAGAGCTTGTTCTTCGTGTTTCTTCTGTTTCTTCTTCTTCTTCTTTACTCCACCTGCTTTCACATCTAAGGCCTTCCCTTTTAGCTTTAGCTTCCCACCAATAACATTGTCGTATGCCGACATCTGAACAAACACAAGTAGCACATAACAAAAAATTTAGAGCTGTAAAACCAAAGAGGAAGTAATGTAGTACTCAAGGCAAAGACTTTGAGAGTGGCACACAATAGTCTGAAACTTACAAAATACAGTTACAACTTAAAACTAACCATTAGAAAAGATAATCAAAGATTATTAACGAGGTTACTGAGATTATAAACCCTGATTTGATTCCCCTTTGAATCAATCAGACATCGCAGACGTAAGCATCCAACAAAATTAAAGCGAGCCATTACGTAACGCACAGTAGATCTACAGTGTATACCCTAACAATCAGCACAGAGTCCATAGCTACGAAGCATAAAGAGAAACCCTAATCGAATCAATCACCTGAAATCGAAAGCGGAGCTTGCAAGGAGACCGAGAAAGAACGAAGAGAATAATTATTATTTTTCTTTTCTTCTAAAAAGGATTAATCGAAAGAGGAGCTACCTACTTGCAGGTCAGTGTGTTCATTAACGGCCCATTATCTACAAAACGATGACGTATCATTGTTCTCCTACGCTCGCTTTTTAAAGGCAATAAAATAATAAGGGCCTGTTTAAGAAGCCCATTCACTAACGGCCCATTATCGAATAAACGGGGTCGTTTCATCCTTCTTCTACGCTCGCTTTTTAAAGGCGAAAAAGTAATAAGGGCTTTCAAATTGATTAAAAATTCAATTTCTTCCTCTGTAACATCGGAAACTTCAATTCCCGTCGCCGGAAACTCTCGACTTCGCCTTCCGTGTCGAGGAGGAGAAAAATGACGAGTAAAGTCTCCTCAAGCGCTGAGCTCCTGACCCGGTGGAGGAGAATCGAGGAAGACGAAGAGGAGAACGACGATTCTGATCCCTCCACAGTACGCCGTCTTAACCAGCGCAAAGAACAATGGTTTACTTCCTTCTCTATCTCCCCTCTCACTTCTTTTGTTAAAATTGAGTGCGAATCCGAGCCCAAGCTGATGTTATCTACAGGTTTACAGATGCATTCACCATGCTGATCTCCTTGCCGAGAGACACTCATATCTGGTGCGGGTGTAGCGACGTGATGGGACCTCTTATCGAGACGTTCTACAATTTCTTCAGAGACGATAGAGAGGACTCGCCTCTTAAGGCTCTGTGGAAGAGAATCTCTGGGGAGATGCGGACTTGTGCTCAGTGTATCTCTCAGCACCATCAGACTCAAGAGATGTATGAGAAAGAGTACGAGTGCGCTTCCGTTGGTCCGTTGCTCGTTGTGCTGCGTAAGCTCGATGAGCAGAGAGTGACTATGCACTTGCAAGAGATTAACTCGATTATAGAAAAAGGAGCGTATGATCCTGATCATCATCATGCAGAAGTTGTTAGTGTAATGTACGAGGTAGTGTCTGAGATTCTGTGATTGTTATTTCAATGATGAACGATTTTGTGTTGATTCCGGGGGGGGGGGGGGGGTTTTCAGGTTTTGATGTTTCCCTTCTTCTTTGACGACATGTCCTTATGCACTGAGTTTGAGAAGTTCATTGAGTCGATCGACAACATTCATGAGCTGGCATTTGCTGAGAATCAAGAATTTCCGGTATAGTCTTATCCCGTGGAGAGCTTCTTGTGTTTCCTGCTTAACTAAAATCTCTCTGACTTGGTATATTCTCTCATTTCATCATTTTAGGGTGTGTATGCACTTCTTTTTCTCAATAGAAGGGTGCGTGTCATTGGTTATCGCTTGGCGAGGGCCATGGGGAAGTTGAGGTCTTTTTCTCCCTTTTTACTATATTAACTATTCTCATGACTGTATTTATTGCTTATGAAACTTTGATTGCTATAATGTATGTGATATTATTTGCTTCCTTGGCAGGTCAGCAACTCAATTGGAACGCCTTCAGCCATTGCTCAAGAAATTCATTGGAATTCTGGAGATGGAGGGACTGCCTTCTTCATCTCAGGATCCAAGGCCGAGGATTAATCTAGACCGCTCATCCATATGGCTTGGGATGACATCACTGTAAGACTTAATGACTAAATCTCATTTTGTAGTTTTTGTCTTATCTTGTTTTTGCTGATTCCTGAATGTCTTCTGTTTCTTAAAGGCTTGAGTTCTTAGAAGGCCCTGCTTTTGAAGAGGGGATATTAGAGCCTTATCCCATTTTTGTTGACACAGTGTTAAACCATATAAGCGGCGATTCACCTGAATTTTCGCTGGCTGTTAATTGCCTGAAAGAGCTATTTAAGACACTTGGTACGGTAACTATTTTTGTTTTGCGAAGTGCTCAGTGTATCTTGAAACTTTATATTATGTTTAGATGATACATTCTCACATTCTCAAAGGTTGTAAGCTTTGGCTTAGGGCTACCTTGTCCCCAAGTGTGATGCGTAACACATTGTTGGGTCAGTGTTTCCATACAAGAGCCGAGAAAATCCACAAAGCCATTTTTGATCTTTTCCAGCCACTATTACAGGCAAGCTTGAATTAGTTTCTCTTAAATATATGATTTATCTAAAGAGATTTCACGATTTCACGTGTTTTGTGCTCTTCGTTTTAATTTTACTTATCTTTTCATATTATGCATTATGTTCAGTCCCTTGAGGCTTTGCGAGATGGTGAGCATGAAAAGCAACGTAGACACTTTCTCTACTTTCTCCTTCATCAGGTCCCAGTTAGCAGTAACTTCAGTGTTTTAGCGAGAAGAATTGGCCACAAGGTAGTTCTAGTCTTTCTTACTAACACATATTTGTTGCATTTTTTTTTTCTTGGAGTGAAACTCTTTGATCCCTTTATCTATCTTCACCAAACTTTTTTTTTTCTTTCAGATTGCTCTTCTTATTGTACTCAGAGGTTACAAGATGAACCCTCCTTGCCCTCCCTTTGAGTGTGCACACATGTGGTTAGTGTAACTGGTCCTATCTTCTCTTTTGCAGCTGTTTGTTGTGTCTGGTACTCGAGAGAATCGGCTTTAAATTCCATCCTTGGTTTTGAATATCTGTAAAATACTTTTCACATGAGCTTGAAGGATATTTAGCATGAAGATTCTTGTTTCATCACATATATGTTGTAGTTGTGATTGTTTCTTTCTCCTCACAATTTCCCGTTCGCTTATGACCTATTTTATTTTTGTATGTAAGATGAAAAAACACGTTTTCTCATAGACAATTGATTTGACAGGGGACCGTCTCTTGTGTCATCGTTTAACGATTCTGCACTGCATATTTCATTGCGTCAACCTGCTATTGATCTTGTCCAAACTATCCTGGTATCTGATGCTACGGCCCTACTAGCTTCGCTGCTACGTAATAATACAGGCAACTATATGGGCAATGAGGTGAAATATGACGACGATGACAGTAATCTTCCCTTTCCCCATGCTGTCGAAGATGTAAGTGATCGTCCCTGGAGTGACTTTACCCAGCAGAGCAAAGTTACTCTTGGGGAGTGCAAAGAGTGGATGTGCATTCCAATGCTCTGGATTACTACTCTTACAAATACAAATCTTCTGAACCTTCCAGTATCGCTATCCCAAGCAGTATTTTGGTCTCGGTCACGTTTTTGTTTGGTGGAATCTGAAAAGACTGATGACATGACAGTTGATATGGAAACCTGGCTTTCATCTTCCGCTGTTGAAATCAAAGGCACGCTTGGATGGAAGGTAGCAACAGGTTCTGATGACGGGGGGCCAGGAAAGGAGTCCAAAAACTCTGTGGCAGTGTCAAAGATGTGCCCTACGTTAATACGAACACTGAAGAGGTACTTTTTCATTTCACTATTGTGGTAGGAAAGCCACTAAGTCTCTTACGATTTGTTATAGTGAGGCTTTTGGGTTTTGATTTTGTAGATTGACCACTTGTTTTCTGGTCCAAATGGGTGAAGAGTATCGAAAACAATGGACCTGGGTACCAGGGATGAGCGAAACTTTCATCCTTTCTCTTTCAGATCCAGATGATGTACGTAACGAACCTGAAATGATTGCTGGGTACCATCTCACGAGATGATTGCTTTATGTTTAAAACTCTCTGGTTCAAATGCGTGTAATGTTGAGCAATGTTGCTAGTGTTGTTTTTGTTGACAGAATATACGGCAGTTTGGAAAGTCTATGCTGGAACACGTTTCAAATACCAGAGGCCTGTCTTGTGGGCTGAAGTTTCTCTGCTCTCAAAGTTCACACCTCGTACATGTTTTTTCTGGAGCTACACATGTTTTACAGCAGGTAGGCAGCAGCTACATTCTACTCAAGATATAGAACGATACACATACAATGAGTCCTTTAACTTTTGTCTCATGAATGCAAGTTCAGTAATAATTTGCATTTTTCTGCTCTGTACGTGATGATGTTCTTAATGTTAGTCTTTGCTTAGGCTACAACATGTCCACCCTTTGCCACTATTGCTTATATCAGTTTTTGCTGATTTTGGCAGGTCCATTTGAGCTCTGTTCTACAAAGATTTCAGATCCTGCATCATTTTTTCTTTCTATTATTCAAGCTGCTGAAGGAAGAGGATGTGGTCATTATTACTGTGAAGAGTTCTGGAGGGGGATTTTTGAGGCAGCCGGACTTCAGTGCTCCTCCTGTGATTGAGAGCAGAAATTCCTCCACTGCTACCCCGGAATTACTGAAGTTTCTCTACTCGCTGGCAGAAGTTGCCTGGGGCGCAGTAAGGAAGTGCTTAGCTGAGGGAAAGGCTTTCATCCATCAAAGTCTTTGCCAGGTATTAGATAGTGAGCCTTTGTTATACATCTATTGCTTATGCTTTATTCTACTGTCCTCTTGGGTTGTCTATCTTTGAGCTGTTTGTGATTCAAATTAGTCGAGTATGGCTTTTTGCTTACGTTCCAATTTATCTTACTTGGCAGATGACATGTGTACGTTTGCTTGAGATAACTCCTGTCGTTCTGGGAAAGCTTAGACTAAGCCGTGAAGCTATTGGAGGAGCTTTGAAAGATGCATCTGATCTTAAATGGCTTCCTGATCTCATTGATTGGGGAAGGTCACAACTTAAAGTTGTTGTTACGTATTGGAGACGAGCATTAGCGGCTTTGCTAGATATCTTACAAGGATCAAAGAGTAACACTTGTTCCTCAGCAGTCCAGGCTATCAGACGTGTGTTGTCTGCTGGTAAGTGGTTTTCGTGCTTGCCCATGGTTACTAATTGGCAATTTTGAATTATATTTCTCTGATTATAGAATTCATCATGCTTTTCCTCTTTTTAATTCAGATGATCTTGACATCGAGCAATTAGCAGACCAAATCTCCCGCCTTGTTCCCAAGGCAAATGAGTGTCTTAAACCTGTTGATGCTGTTGGCAGAGCACCAGATAATGTGATGGATCTAACAGAGGATGTGACTGAGAAGGAATCATTGAAGAATTTACCTAGTTTGCATAAGTCTCATCAACTTGATATCAATAAAACTCTTCCACCTATCAGAAGCATCTCACGGGTCCCATCTCTGAAGAAGGGTACTTCTAGTATTGATACTTCAAAGAGTTCGGCGGCAGTTGTCTCAGAGAAAGATGTTTCAGTAAGATCCAGCAATATTGTTAGGGACCTTCCCACCACAAGCGCTGAACCAAGCAAGGTTGGTAGTATGAGTAAGGATGCAGAAAACAGACAGACTGTGGGAGGTCCTCTTTCACTTGTAAACAAAGCCAACTTAAAGAACGCTGCTGATGAATTCATCTCTCGTGGAACTTCGAAAGAGGCCCAGAAATCTGCGATTTCCAACACCAAAGGCATGGATTTGAGAAAAGTAGTTATTGAGCCGGAGGTTGATCCACTGGATTTGGCACTTAAATCTCTGAAACCACAGCCATTACCCCTAACAAAACCAGGACCTATTGTTCCCAAACGACAAGTTATTCAACTTTGTGCACCTGTAAATAAGAAAGCTGAGCGTTGGCAGAGGCAAGCAGCTGGATTTAAAAGATTCAGGCCACCAAAGCTTGAAGATTGGTTTAGAAAGATTTTGCAAATGGACTACTATGCAATAGTGGGACTGGCGTCAACAAATAAAGATGAGAATCAGAATGTCGGAAAGTTCAGGGAAGTTCCAGTGCGTTTTAGCTCACCTGAGCAATATGTACAGATTTTCCAGCCCTTGGTTCTCGAAGAGTTTAAAGCACAGTTGCAAAGTTCCTTCCAGGAGATATCGTCATTGGAGGAGATTTATTACGGTGATCTGTCTGTTTTGTCGATTGAAAGGGTTGATGACTTCCACTTTGTTCGTTTTATTAAAGACGAAAGTGATGGACCCAACTCGAAAAGTTTCTCTGAGAATGATTTGATTTTGTTCACAAAAGAGCATCCAGAAAACAGTAATGTTGGTGGTAATATGATTGGAAAGGTATGTGGTATTTCTAATACTTGAACTTAGTAAATTTCTCACATATAATCATGATCTTTATTGGCCTTGCTTGTTTCTTAGGTGGAAGGGCGGGAATGGGATGAGAAAAAACGGTCGAGTATTTTGAATGTGCGCTTGTATCTTCAGAATGCGTCTTCACGATTAAATCAAGCTAGAAGGAATCTTTTGGAACGTAGCCAATGGCATGCATGTCGGATTTTAAACATTACATCCCAAATCCGAGAGTTTCAAGCGTTGTCATCCATTAAGGATATCCCCGTTCTTCCTGTGATCTTGAGCCCTTTGGGTGACTCGAACTATGACTCTGAAACTAAAAGATCAGATCTGCGTTCATTACCACATTCTTTACAACAAATACTCAAATCATCTTTCAATGAGAGTCAACTTCAGGCTATTAGCGTTTCCATTGGCTCATCCAATCTGACAAAAGAGTTTGACATTTCACTTATTCAGGGTCCTCCAGGTTAGTCGTTTTCTTTCTTTGTCAGTATTAACCAATTATTTTGATACTATGCTAGTCTTTGATCTTTGATGAATAATTTTTTTGCTTGATAGGAACTGGCAAGACTCGCACTATTGTTGCCATTATTAGTGGTTTGCTTGCTTCCGTTTCACGTAAAACTGGAAATTCTGAGCAAGATCATAGTTCTTCTACAACTTCTAGGCAGAGAATGAATCCGAATGTGGCTATGGCAAGGGTATGGCAAGATGCAGCTCTGGCTAAACAGCTAGATGATGATGGGGAGTCAAAGAAAAAGATGGGAGAAAAGATTGGTAAGGGAAGGGTATTGATCTGCGCTCAGTCAAATGCTGCAGTTGATGAATTAGTTTCGCGAATATCTAGTTTAGGCGTTTATGGCATGGATGGGAAGATGTTTAAACCGTATCTTGTGAGGGTTGGTAATGCAAAAACTGTTCATCCAAATTCACTGCCCTTCTTTCTGGATACACTGGTTGATCAGCGCTTAGCAGAGGAGAGAATGCGGATAAACAAAGCTAAGAGTAATAAGGCTGAAGATTCTTCTGCCTTACTGCGCTGTAGTTTAGAAAAGGTCGTTGATCAGATCACCCGTTTTGAAGCTAAGCGTGCAAACTTAAACCAGGAAAGTTTGGACGCCAAAGAAAAGCTAGGGAGTAAAAACCTCGATATAGATGATGATGGCAAGCCAATGTCTGATGCAGAGCTAGGAATAAGATTGCGGAGGCTATATGAGCAAAAGAGGAAAATTTACAAAGATCTTGGTGCTGTTCAGGCTCAAGAGAGAAAAGCTAACAATGAAATTAGAGCATTGAAGCATAAGTTGAGGAAGTCCATTCTTAAAGATGCTCAAATAGTTGTTACGACTTTAAGTGGTTGTGGAGGAGACTTGTACAATGTGTGTGCTGAATCTTCATCAGCCCATAAATTTGGCAGTCCATCTGAAGATAATTTGTTTGATGCTGTAGTGATTGACGAAGCAGCTCAGGTGAAGACACTACACGCTGGATTGTTTTGCATAGGTGTTCGTGTCACAACTCATTACTAATTTGTTTTTGTTTTACAGGCTCTGGAGCCAGCTACCTTGATTCCTCTACAGCTCTTAAAGTCAAGAGGGACTAAATGCATAATGGTGAGAATCGTTCACTTGTGTTACAAAACGTTCCATAAATTTGCAGTTTTTATCTAATAACGTTTTCGGTGATTAAAGGTTGGAGATCCAAAGCAGCTTCCAGCAACTGTTCTCTCCAACATTGCTAGTAAATACTTGTATGAATGCAGCATGTTTGAACGCTTACAAAGGGCTGGTTATCCTATCCTAATGCTTACCCAACAGGTATACATCACCTGATTTTCTTGGCTCGTAGTTTCAGTTTTGGAACTTCTCCTTTCACATTATTTAATCTTATGTTTACATGATGTAATATTGAATTTGGAACTTGGGCTTACACTTTCTCTGCTAAAAAACAGTATAGGATGCATCCAGATATTTGTAGATTCCCGTCTATGCATTTCTACGACAATAAGCTACTGAATGGTGTCGACATGTCAAGCAAATCAGCTCCGTTTCACAAGAGCCCTTATCTTCGACCATATGTTTTTTATGATATTGTTGACGGCCAAGAGCATCGAAGTGGGGACTCTAGCTCCGTGTGCAATGAACAAGAAGCTGAAGCTGCTGTTCAACTGCTTAGATTTTTCAAAAGGAGGTCTATAACTATCTTAAGCTCTCTGTTCACACACGTTTTAGAAACATATTGAGTATTATTTTCTTCACTGGCTGTCTCGTTGCTTACAGATACCCCTCTGAATTTGTCGCTGGAAGGATTGGCATCATTACTCCCTACAAACGTCAGCTTGCGGTTTTGCGTTCTCGTTTCTCAAGTGCATTTGGATCTCAAGTAGCAGCAGATATGGAACTGAATACTGTGGATGGCTTTCAAGGGAGAGAGGTCGACATATTGGTGTTATCCACTGTAAGAGCTACTCATTCTGCTTCCGATGGGAACAGTCAAAGTCGGATTGGTTTCGTTGCAGATGTTAGACGTATGAATGTTGCTCTCACAAGAGCCAGACTCTCCCTTTGGGTTTTTGGTAACACGCGAACCTTGCAAAGAGACCATAACTGGGGTGCTCTTGTGAAAGATGCAAAAGAAAGAGAAGCCATCATACCGGTTAAGAGACCATACAACATGTTTGGCGAGAAAGCCACGGAACAAAAACAGTTTGAGAATCTTTCAAAGAATTTTCCTGAGCCTGAGAAACAGCATCAGCATTCTCGCCGTAAAGAACATAGAGCAGAGACATCCTCTGATAGAAAAATGAGGAAACCTGATGGAGATGTTGTGCCTCTCTTATCGAAAGGATCAGAGAGCAAGCAGAGCAGACGAAAAGCCAAAGAAGAAGCTTCTTCTCAAAGGGAAAAACTAGCTACAGGCAGTGAGGAAGTAACATCCGAAGTGAATCCTAGGCGGAACCAAGAGAAGAAAGAAAAAATGAAAGGTATAGAGAAAAGCAGTGATCCAGAGGATACAGATGTAACTAGTTCGAAGAAGGAAGATCCAAATGCGAGGAAAAAATCTAAGAAGGCTTCATCAAAGCTTGACAGTAACAAGAGGGAAAAATCCACAGATGAGTCTGAACAGAGAGACCGACAAGCAAACAAAAGCAATGCTCCTTCTAATCAAGGAGGTGGTGAAGATTTAGTATCTAAGCGGAAAAAAGAGCGTGAAGCTGTTGAGGCCATTCTAAAATCGTCTCTGATTCCTTCACATAAGCCTAAACCTCCAAAGCGACCACTGTCCCCAAGTTCAACTGCAAGCAGTCACACAAGACCGTCTAAAGCTATCAAAGGTAACAGATTTCATTACATACCTAATCTTGAGTGATGTTTTGCCTCAAATGCTGAAACCTTTGAGTTCACTCTTATTTGCAGAATCCACCAAGAACAACAGTAAACAAAGATAACAAAATGATTTCACAATTGTTATTTCAGGCAATCATGAAACTAATTGCTAACTAATGTTTTTGGGTCACTACTTGAACATTCTCTAGCATCATCATAGTCTCGAGTATAAGATCAAAAAGTAGCACTCGGGATTTTTTTTTGGCTCACCTATAATGAAATAGCCTATGCTTTACAATATTTTTTATCTCCAGTTTCAAAATTTTGGATGTAAAGTTGCCTGTTAAGAATTTTTTTGGTTCTATGTATGCTTGCCATCTATTAGTTTTACATTTGCTTTGTTCCTTGCAAGGAATTTAGAGGAAAATTATTTGGGAACTGTATAAAAATTGAAGTCACTGATACTCAATTACGCTAATACAACACTGGAAGTAACTAACAAGGAACAAAATCAACACAATCAGCTTTTTTTCTTTTTCCTGAATGTATATATACATTGTTCTTGGCTTTCTTTCAACAAGATTCAGACATAACTTCATACGTAACTAGTGTGTCATATCTTACCAGACTCCTCTGTTCTCAATACTATGAGTTTGATATAGAAGATCCTGGATTTGATATAGAAGGAGCACTTCTACCTTCCTGCAACTACCCCACAACAATAAATCAAACATCATACAGATATATAACCAAATGTTATTCAGTGTACAAATTAAATACAAAATCTTACCGATGTATAGGAGACTTGGCTAGCATGTGTCATCCGTCCATGTCCAGCAAAAAAAACACTCTCAAGACTCTCTTCACCCATCTCTCTAAGTCTATTAAGCTCAGGCATCACTTCTTTACCAAGATCAGGCCTATCTTTCCTTCTCAACTCAGCACATTGTAGCGATAACTTAGCAAGAGACAAAGCTTCCTCTAGTGGCCAGTCTGGTACTTCAGGATCAAGCATATCTTTAAACTTCCCTTCTTCTATTGCTTGTTCCACATAATAAGCCAAACCCATCGGCTGTTTAGCAGTCAAAAGCTGCAGAAGCATGATTCCTAGTGAATAAACATCAGACTTCACACCTAACATTCCTGTTTGTTGATACTCAGGGTCGATGTAACAGAACGTTCCTGCAGCTGATGTCACTCGGTAGTGTGTCACGTTCTCTGCTACGGCTGGGACGAGTCTTGCAAGCCCGACGTCGCTGATCTTGCTGACGTAGTTTTGGTCTAGGAGGACGTTTCCTGGTTTCAAGTCTCTGTGGACAATTGGTTCTGGTTTTGTCTGGTGTAAGAAGAGGAGACCTGTGGCTATCTCAGCAGCGATTCTGAAACGTAGCTGCCACGAAATGGGAGGCGTGTTTCCGCGTCTGAATAAACGGTCATCTAAGCTTCCTCTGGCCATGTATTCGTAGACGAGGATGCCATATTCTGGACATGCTCCTAAGAGAAGCACCATGTTTGGATGCCTTATGCAACTTAGTACTTCAACCTGTGTGTCAAAACACACAAATTTCAAACAACACTTCCTTGTATCACAGTTATCTATAAGGAAGATGAAAGTTGTCCGCCTAGACATTCCGAGTATTGGTTCGGGTCGGATATTTTGGGTAACGGGTTGTTTGGGTAAGGTGCTAAAAGGATCTATATAAGAACATGCAAATTTCCAGTTCGGATCGGTTGCCGAAGGTTCGGATAGTAAAATTTAGGAATCGTCTAATACCTGGAATAAATTGTGTTTCGCTTTGATTTCGGTTTCAATTCGATTATTTTGGGTAATTTGGATAAAATGTCAAGTATTATCAGATAAAATATAGAGTAGTTAGGATGATTTTAGACAAAAATCTTGAAAAAGTAAATTATTTTGGGTCGGATAATTCAGGTAGTTCAGATATTTTTTGATAATTTAGTTTTTTCAAATACTTTGAGATACTGTTAATATATTTTAAATTATATATATATATAATAAATATTTTATATATTTGGGTATCCGTTCGGTTCTCACTTAAGTTATTTCTGATATAGAAATATAGAAATTGTTTGGGTATTTGACTGTTTTGGTCGGTTCTAGTTTCAGTTATTTCGGTTTGGTTCCGGTTTTTTTGCCAAGGCCTAGTCTTGCATCTGAAAGCTATATCTTTACCTCTTTGTGAAACTGTGATCTTCCTTGAGCAGCGTCAGGACGTAAAACCTTAACAGCAACACTTGTGTGATCAAGATGACCTCTAAACACAGGCCCATACCCTCCTTCTCCTACTTTTCTTGATTCTGCAAAATTATCAGTTCCTTCTTCGATTTCATGAACAGTGTATTTTCTGTATCGAACGATGCTCTGTCCAGAGGAAGAATCACTTTCTTTCAACACCTTCATCTCTGCGTTTAGTCTTCTCTTTGCTTCTGCTTCGGCAAGCCTGTTCGCAGCTTCAGCAGCTTCCATGGCAGTTTTAACCTTTGCTCTCTCATTTGCCACCATTGACATTGCTGTCTCCTCTGTCATCTTGAGTTCTTCCATTCGTCTTTCTTCTTCTGACCTCAGATTTTTCAGCTCTGTCGCCTGAAACAGAAGTTTAAGCACACTTCAGTTTGGTTTTAATGAATCAAATCACTTGAGATACACACAAGGATGTATATAATATTAAGTTACAAAAAAAAAGGATGTATATAATATTGGGGAAATCTCATCAATAGCACATTTTTAATTTTGTCACAAAATAGCATTCAAAATGAAAATCTCTAAAATAGCATTTATTAAACCAATACAACACTAAATTTATCATACATCCTAAACACTAATCTCACCCTCACTTTTAAATACTAAACCCTAAATTCTAATCATTAAACCCAAATTTTTTTTTTAAAAACTTTTATTAAGTTATTTTGGTGATTTTCCTTTTTTTGTGTGCTATTTTTTAATAAATGTTTTGAATTAATGCTATCTAAGGGTTCTTCTAATCTTCTCTATAATATAATACCTCTTGCCTTGCGGTTAAAGCTTCTTTACAAGCTGAGCTATACATATCCATGGTTTGTTTTAGCTCTAAACGCAGTCTCCTCATTTGAGCTTCAACATCATCCTGAAGACAGAACAAATACTTCCATGGAATGTAACAAAAAAAAAACTATATCGAATCTGAATGTGATCATAACTCATACCAAGCTCTGAGATGAGTAAGAGCAAGAAGTTCTTCCACTATCCTCAGAAACCGTAGAAGAGTTATTCAGAAAACCCAAATCAGTAAACTTGATTCCTAATCTATGTGACCCTATGCTCTGCTCTGAGCTAGTTGACATTCTTGATGTTCTTGCTGAGTCTGGTAAATCGTATGTAAAAGAACACCTGTCTGCACTACTCGGCGTCCCCGAGCTGATAAAGGAGTTTTCTGATCCTTGATGTGAAGCACTTATGAATGAATACTCGGACTCTGAATCTGAGAAGTCCCCAATTAGTTTCATATGTCCTTGTGTCGGTTTCGTAAACCTTGGTTTACACAAAATCAATACCAAGAAACTGTTAAGTAATCGAAGCTTTATAGAATTATGTAAGTAATGTAACATAACATACCTTGTATCAACTGATCTTCGTGGCCTAGGAGATACCGGTGTGTTGACTGTTGTTAAGAAGAAAGATGAACAAGTAAAAAAAAAAAGAATGTATGTTGAGTTACTTGAAAGCAATGTTCTACAAATCGGTTTAGGCGAGGCTTAACCAGCAAATCGGTCATATGTGAAACGATTTGTTAATCAGGATCTAGACGGCGTCTAATCACCCGTCTAGACACCTAATAGCGAGATTTTGAACATTGCTTGAAATGCAAGCAAGCAACATGCATAATGGAAGAGTAGAACTCTCTTACCTATTTTAGGTTTATTCTCAAAGTCAAAGTCGCTGAGAACTGATGGATGGTAAGGAGCAGGACGTGAGGAGCTTCGTAAGGAAGAGACTTTGCCTTTGGAAATGACGTAAACATTGCAGAAATCTGGAGCTGCCTTTGAAACACTCGTTGGTAAATCCGTTTTGAATCTTCTGTTGAAAGAAGAAAACAATTACTATTTTTGGTTATATTCTTCTGCACGCTATTAATCACACTATAAACCCTAATGATTTTTTTTTTTTTTTGTATTACCTCATTAAGCTACTTCTTGAAGGAGCACCAAGTACTAAATTCTCGATCGCAGATATTGTAACATATTCCACGATGGCTTTGACTTTGTCTACGTCTTCAAGCAATACATCCAGACATTGGATCTGCAGATATATATATACATTTTTAAATAAATAAAAAGCTTACAAGTTTGGTCGATTTTAACAAGCTCTAGATTTCAATTATTATTACTTCTTTACGGCTGCAGTAACAATGAAAAGATACAAAGAGATCTTTTGTTTGCTTATCCATGTGCTGCATATGCATTGTTCCCTCTTCAATGTCTGCAAGTAAAAAACCCTAAACTCACTCACAAGAATCATTGAGCAAAAGCATTCCTTAATGTGGATATAATAAACTAACCGGAAGAGGATTGAGATTTGGGAGCGACATGAATAAGAGCAAGAGTTTGGCCACGAGAAGTAAGATTCTCCAATGTCCATTTGAGAGCAATTTTGCTAGTTTTGTCATTGTCTATTGCAACAGCCACTGAACCACTTTTTTTTCCTTTACTTGTCGCATCTGTTTTCGGTAGCCACATTCTTGTCTCTCCCTTCTTCTTCTTTCTTTTTTTCTCCCATTCAAAGAAAATATAACAGAGATGTAGAGATTTCTCTTTTTTTCCTTATATTTGGAAGAAACTAAAAAAAAAAAAAAGTAGATAATGTAATGGGTTGAAAAACCATTCTATTTTACTATTTCTAATCTGATGGATGTTATATCTTTGGATGAAAACCTAATTTTGGAGTTAAACCACAAACCACATAACTTAAGCACTGGTTTTAAGAAAGCTATTAGATTTTTTTTATTGAATTTGTGGAAACTAAGCTTAAGGCATAAATTTAACATAGACATAGACATAGACATACGACCTCTCTTTTTTAACCTTCAAAATGAATGTTACAAGAGAACCCAGTTATAAATACATAACTAATAAAAAAAATTACATCATGGTCTGAAACTTTTGTCGCAGGTCTTTGGTTTTTTTTTTTTTTTTGAATATCAAATCCAACGTTGAAGCAAATGTGGAAGTGTGAAAACGGAGTATTCTTAGTATGGAAAGTCTTCATGTGATCCAGGTGGTTTTATAAAATAGAAGTAGAACAAAAAAAAAAGTGGAAGACCAAATAATCTGATTTATATATTCTTGAACAGTAATACGAGTTATGAGCCAATTAACAAGCCACGTACACTCTCACTTTTCCTCTTTATTTTTCTATTTGATTTCTTTCTTCACTTTGCATGGTAATCTGTCACTTCTGCTAAACCAAAATCTATTTGAACTGAAGATATGAAAAATGTTATTAATACAGAGCATCAAAAATGTTAGAGACGTATCCATAGGACACTCCCTTCATCTTACTTGCCTATAAAGTTAAGAAACTACTTATACATAGTCAGAGGATCGTTGCCAAGGCGTTTTATAGGCGCTACGAAAAGAAGAGCAAGTCACAGTGACTTGAAGAGTTTCTCAGCCTAAGTGCCACTTATGTAGAAGAATCTTCGTAGATGCTCTCAACTTAGGCTCTGGTCAGGCCGCAATTATATTTCAGACTCTATAGCTTCATTGGTTTGTGATCCATTTGATTATATACACTCTATTATTTCTGCTGCTTACCATAACTTGCTTCGAGTGGAGCTCAGAGACACACCAGCTTCTTCTTCTATCTTCTTAACCTTCGGAAAGAAGATCAGTTTTCCACTTCTACTTAGATCCTAAATGAAAATAAGTATATCTACAAGTTAATCAACTGGAGGTCCCAGCGACTTCTGCAGCTCTCTGTCTCATCATCTCCATAACTGCTGCTCTGCGCCGTGATTCTGATTGCTGCGTTAACCTTCTCAAATGTTCCTTTAGGTCCCTGAGTAGAGATATACACACAATGATCAATACAAAGAAATCAATTCCAAAAATGTTAGAAAGGGACAGAAGCTGAGGAGATTACCCGCATCGAGGTACATTGCAATTTGATTCCTTACAGGCCCTAGCATGAATCTGCAAGAGATACCACATTTTCTTGCAAAGAACACAACCACCTGCAGCACGTATTGTGCAACGGATACCATGTCGGAACAGCCCCTTCACTTTGCGGCAGTTAGGATACTGACAATACATAGCACGGCATAGCGCCGCATGCACCAAAAGATCAAGCATTTTCCTAAGCTGCAAATTATTAAAACAATGAAAACGTTAGTAATCAAAACCAGACGAAGCCTAGAGCAAAGAGAAGATGATGCAATACCTGCAAGACTCGCAATTGCCTAGCTTCTTTATTCTGAGCATCTTGATCAGCTAGTGAAGGATGATTCGTCAGCTTGTGAGGATGATTAACACCGCCTTCTTTACTGTAACAAGCATTGCACACGTCGTAGTCCGGGCAAACCTCACATCGCCAGCCTTGGCCACTTTCGATATCGAGGTGGCATGCGTTACATGTTGTGACAAAGGCAGGAGCGGTTGGATTGTGGAGGTGATAAAGCACCATCATGGAAGAATGTTTTGCCCGCCTCAGTGTATCATACTGATAATGGTTTCCTTGGCAAAGACTCAGGAACGCTTGCCTCGTATCGAAAAACTCGCTTTCAAGTATCTCATCTTTATCCATGGTGTCTGCTGGAATATCGGTGATCGCAACCTACAAAATAAATATATAAAAAAAACTGTCTCGTAAGATAAAAATAAAAACAGAGAAACAAGTAACGTGTATTACAAGCCAAAGCCAACTTACAGGATGCAGTGTATGTTGATCCTTCTGATTAACAGGATGCCTTTCTCTGTCCTCTCGTTTCTGTTCAGCCTTATAGCACCTGAACGGTAGAATAACATATCAGAAACTGCAGCATTCTATCAGGTAAGAACCTCAGCTTCCAAGTTATACAAACCAAGTCAGAATAACAAAAGAGGCAGGACAATACTTACCCATCACATAACTGAAAATCTTTGCATTGGCTGCAGACCCAACGGTTTCCAGTTACCATCAGTGTACAGCAATGCCTGCAACAATGCTGCAAGTGAACCATGATAAAGTCCTCCTTCATTGGATGAATGGTCTCACCAAGCTAAAACCAAACAGAAACAATATTAACAAGTAAAACACAAAACTATGCAAAAGAATCGAAGCTGTTATGCAGGAGAGGAAACGATTACTTTCTGCATTAGCAGCAGATCTTTAGATGTATTCCCAGGCAGACCAGACTGGCCACACGCTTTCAGAGCCCTTTTTGTAATGGGTTTCTTGAGTACTCCTTTCTTATTTCCCTTTCTACCATCATCTTCTTGACTCATTTGTTGTATGATATCCTCTGCTGCACCTGGCCAATAGTCACCATCGAAATACGGGAGCCTAGCTGCCGTAACCTTAGCTCTACACTCACCGGTTTGCAAGAAAAAATGGTCATATAGATTTGTAGTTTCCGCTACAATTCCTTCCTTTGCAGCTTTTTTCAACATTGCTAAGTACCTGTACCAGAAACAAGTGGAGGATGTAAAGGATACCAAAAATTTATGAAGAAAAATCACTAAATGCAATTTTTACTAACCACTCCCGTAGTTTATCAGACTTTGGCGTTTTCTGAATCTCTGGATGGCAATATAGGATATAGTCCTCACCCTTCAGTGGTGGACAAGCCCATATATAGCAGCTAGTGAAGCCACGCATTTTGCAGTACTCCAAGTAACCAATCTAAAATAAAATAAAAAAGCATCAATGTATACTCATGAAACCTCCATGCAATGTAAAGACCACACAGATCTTTCTTTAAACCAGGACTTACAAGAATTTCTTGGTATACAAAAGTGCGGAGAGCCTCTCCACTAGCTGTTTTAATCTCAGGTCTAAAGTACTTCACAGAATCCAGATACGAGAGATACACACGGCGATGATTAGGAGATGAACACTCGGATCCAAATTCTTGGACATACATCCCAAACAAGCATACTTCTACACCTTCGATCTTCTGGAACAATAGAACGACCTGCCAAAATAAAATATGGAGAGTGAAATTTTGTTATTTGAAGAGTGGAATAATGAAACTGTGAACGTGAAAGTGAATACAACAGAGGTGTGTCTGGATCATTCTCACCTTGGACTTGTATGGAAACTCAGTAGGGAAATTATCCTCCCTAAAAATTTCAAGAAATCGAGATTTGACTTCCAGCTTCTTGTCAACGGATAAAACAACTCTAACCACAAGGGATTCAGCAGTTGGAACCTGTCAATGGCAGTTAAAAAGGTAAAACAATGAGTGACCAACCAGTAAACTTCTTTCCAAAGAAGAAGCACTACAGCCATTTAATACCTCATCATAATTTTTTCCTTTAGCCTTGGCTCTCTCAATCCTTTCCTGCTCCAGCCTTTTAAACAAACGCTGCTCTATATGGTCACTGAGAATTGTTTTCGGCAGATCTTTCGCTCCAAGAACAGAACTTTGAGGTAAAGGCACTCTCTCGTTTTGCTCCACCTCAGTTATATAGCACCTTGTGCAGGTGTACTCAGCTTGCCCTCCATCATTCCTCCGCCCATTAAACAGAGCACATATTTGATGCTGCCAGGCCTCACATTTATCACACTGGACCCACTGCAAAACCATGTAGCGCAATAGACCAAACTCAGAAAACCTACAAAGGGGGACACACACATGACTAATACAACTCTACTGAGTGAATGGACTTTACCGCTTCTTCAGTCTCTTCATCGTTCCTCTTTTTCTCGAGTTTTGCCTTCGGTATTGAAGTCCCTTCAGCGAGTATTGTGTCTCCTCGTGATTCATTAAAACAGGGAATACAAAAGTAGTGGCGAGTTTCACCAGCTCCAACAGTATAGTACATTGCGTTTCTTTTGATACGAGCACCACAAGGAGTGCAATAAAGAGGAGGTGGCTCGAATGTAAGCCTCTCCACCGCACATAACTGGCAGGAATTTGGACTCATCGAATTCTCCATGGCCTGATTCTTTTCTACTTTGGCTTTACTCTGCAGAAAGAAATACAAATCAATAGAAAAGTTATTATTCATCAGCGAGCACATACTTGTGGAGAGAAAATAAAAGGATAAATCTATGAATAAAAATTGCTTTTCTGTAAATTTTTGAAGTCAATAAAATCGCACACCTGGCCAACCCACTGACGAAGACTAAGAATATGTTCTCTCACTTGGTCGGGAGTGAACATTTCAGTTAAAGAAACACCCTTTATCTTTGGTTTTCCAGGTTTTGATGCAACAACGTCAGCAGACTCCACCACAACTTCTTCCTTCGGCTCTTTCTCCATTTTAACGTTTTCTTGCTTTAGCGAGGCACCAGATAAATCATGTTGACCTGGTTCACTGACAGGCCTAGGTTTGGGAACATTTTCAACAGCTTCATGTTTTATCTCCTTGATGCTGAATCCTGCTTGAACAGAAACATCAGGAATCTCTTCTTTCACTTCCAACTTCTCTGACTTCAATGCCGCATGTGCGTCGCTCTGCATATGATCCTTTCTTTCAGCATTCTGAGATGGTTCTGTCTCTGCTTTGGGAACAATGGAGCTTTTACAAACTTCACTCTCACGGACCACTGGTTCAAAAGAAGGCTCCACCTTCAACCGTTTTGATGAAGGTTCCAAATTATCTACAGTATCAGTACATCCAGGGGCACCAGAAACGGCTCCATCAGTAGCGCATGGTGAATCATTTGATACTACAGCTCCGTTCACTACACTGCTTTCGCTTTTTAAACGGGCCTGGACACGCGCATTAGCTTGCTGCTGATGGTAGGTCTTAACTGGTACACAGACGGGGCACCGAGGATCCTTGCAGTTTTTATAGTGGCCAATCAACGACTTCGTGGGGCGACAACGAGGATACAAACACTGAGGCTCTACACAGCTGTTCATGTGACTCAGTAGCTTCTGAACAGTAACGCAGTTTCGTCCCGGGCACTTCACTCCTGGCCGTTTGCAGGTCCGTGCATGAAGCAGAAACAAGAGCCATCTCTGTTGATTTTGGAACTTGACATCGCGATTTCCATATCTACATGCCGTTCCAGTTGCATTTTGCAGACTGTGGGATTCGGATGCGGTGGAAGTATGAATTTGACCAATAACAGACCCTTCCATCAAATTATTAGGTTGAGCTTCATCCGTACCGGTAACTCTTTCACGAAAATCCTCCTGAACGTTCTGTTCACTCGACATACCATTAGACATTTGAGTGTTTCCCTGAGACTGGGAAGGCCACTGATCCTGTGGATTGGATTCTAATTTTACTCCAACAGCAAGGTTGCTAAAACTGTGGACTGTATCAGAGCCCGGGTGCATCATTTGCTGAACCTGTTGGCTATTTTGAGGAAGGAGCGTGCATATATCACTCTGACTTGTAACTGCTACATGTTGAGCGTTTGCAGAGCGGTCTGCTCCTGGGTTCTGATATTGATTCTGGAACTGAGAAAGCTGGAGTCGTTCAGATGCTTGGGAGTGCAAAGGTTCACTATGGCTCTGCACTCCAGGTTCATGTTGAACATTCGTAACAACGTCAGAAGCCACCTGAGGTTTCCCGGAACCATCTTTGCTTATTAACTTATGTTGCTGCAGGGCCTGCTGCTTCAATGTTTTTTGCTGGATAAATTTCTGCTGCTGCTGCTGCTGTTGTTGAATCTGATTAGGCTGTTGCGGAAATTGTTGTTGTTGATGTGAATGCAGAGAAGAGTTAGCTCTGGACACAGACTGGAAACTTGCTGCATTGATATTCTGAGCACTTGGCATCTTCCCTACCGATGTTACAGCTCCATGCAAATTTTTAGATCCAAGGTTGTTGTCAGGATTTGTTGTTCTATAACCTTCCCCTGAAATATGAAGAAACATACTTTAAAATATTCTGATAGGTTAGTACTAGTGCCAAAGCACAAGAAAGGACCATACATATAAAATGAGATGATTAGGACAGACGAAAAAGCGAGAGCCTGAAGAGTTTACCTGCGTCTACACTTTTTTTGCTCACACCAACACCACCATTTACAGAGTTACTAGCCACACCAGCCAGCTTTGGTTGCATGTTGTCCGGTCTATGACCAGCAGTCATTTGGTTAGACACCGTTTGACTATTTTGACCACCAGTATCCTGCCTTTGCTTCTGCTGCTGAGACTGAGGTACCACCGTGGGCTCAGCAGAAAATCCACCACTGTTGTTATTAGTACCACTATTAACGAAACCAGGTGTAGGAATCATCTGGGGAGCACTTCTTTGAGAACCCATGTTCCCTCTTGAACCAAGAGAAAAGTTTCTCGGTGAATTCTGGTAACCATTAGACATATTACCTGAAATGAAATTGCTAAGGTGTCAGAGACTCGGCGTGAGATTAAAATTTCCAGGAAAAGTATCTATGATCAAACCTCCATGGATGCCACCAGAAGCTAGAAGGTTTCCAGTGTTGACAGCTTTGCTTGTACTGCTGTTGTTTCCAGCTATAGTAGTATCAGCAGAGGGTGTAACCATCGAAGTAGAATTATCCCCAGTATGTGGTAATCTTGGAGTAGGTATCATCGTAGTACCCCCACCAGCATGTGATAATCCTGGAGTAGGTATCATCATTCCAACAGAAGGAGAATTAGAATGTCGCTGATTGTAGTTATTCAAATGTCTGCCTTTTATTAGGCTCGTAATCCTAGACTCAAGGGTTGACCGGTTCACGTAATCCTCCTGTTAGTATAAGTCGAAAAGAAAAATCTTAAGGAATGACATGAGTCAACAAGCTGGATGTAGAGGCAGAAATATTTTGAGATACCTTTGAGACGGCCATCTTAAACAGCCCCTCCTCTAAGCGTCTAGCAACATCCATATACTTTGCCTTTGATGCAGCATCGGCCTGTGATGGTTGCCGCTGCTGTAACATGTTAAACCTGGAAGATCAAGGAGACTCAGTCAACCATGAAGTAATTATCAGAAAATCTAAAAGGAGCATAAACACTAAAGTATCAGGTCTTAATCAACAAAGAAGATATACATTAGTAATGCAGCCAAGAAAAATAATCATTTCGATCATTCCCATTCCACATTGGGATTAACATCAACTCAATCCATTATAAGCAATATAAGATGAAGGCTTACACAAGGGTTTGCATGTACTGTCTGAGTTTCAAAATATCATGGTCCATGGGACCAACAATGTTACGTGAAGGCCCTACACTAGCACCAGCACCAGTACCAGCACCAGCTCCGACTAAATTCTGCAATTGAGAGTTCCCATTACTCTGCGGCGCAGTCCCTTGGTTTGGAACCTGCCCCCCAGACATCTGTCCCGACAAGTGAGCCTGAACATTCATGTTACTTCTTAAACTTTCGTCTCCTTGTCCTAACTCTTCTTGCAACCAGCACTAACAGACACTGCATAACTCTTCCACCCTAGACCGAAAGCTCATTTCCTACTTTTAATTATTCTTCAAATGGTCTCACTCAGTGTAGCAGCTCCTACAAAACAATCATAAGACTATGATGATCAAAGCAAAAACAAAGCCCAATTGCAATAACCAACAAAGAAAACAAAATGTATCATTCAAATAATATGAATTAAACCCCTAAATAAAATAAATAAATAAACCTAGAAACTCAATCCAACCTTCAAATTGATGCACAAAGAAGCAAACTTGGTACGTTACTAAGTGATTAGGATGATCGAAACGCAGTTACAACAGAGCAATAAAGTCGGTGATGTCGCACGTGTGAACGGACCCTCACACAAGCCAAGGAAGACGAGAAACAATACAATACAATTTCGAATCAAACGAGCAAATACCCACGAAGAGATTCCGAAACCTAGACGATGAAGATAACGATTTTGAAATCGGAGACTTTCTTCGAATTGGGGATGGCGCTCGGCTCGATTTTGGGGATTTTTGTTTTTTTTTTTTTAGGGATTTTTCGTTTTGATTTTTGTTTTAAGTTAAAAAAAAAAAAAAAAAAAGACACATTAAATAACAATTACCTTTATGTTTCTTTTCATGTCTGAATACATAAAGGAAAATTTAATTGGGGGAAACCGAGGTCGAGAGAGAGAATCCAACAGACGAGGGAGAAGTGTCGGGTGATAGATTGCGTTCCTGACCGTCCGATCCACATACAATAATGTCCTCATAATTTACATTCTTTACCCTTGTAGTTTTGTTTCTTTTCTTTTTGGTACTGAGAGTTACAAAACAATAATCATAATACGCCTAGCATCGGTTCCTATCGAGTCCGGATCCTTACATTTAGGACCAATTAGATATTTATAAATGTTCAGTTTAGATTCGGGTCAGTTTCTGTCAGATATGAATCAGTTCGGATCTACAATTAAAATACATTTTTAACTATATTTTGTGTTCAGGTCGGTTCGGATATTATAGATCCGAAGTACCCAAAGAGCCGAAAAATACTCTTTCAAAGATCAAACCGGAAACAAATTGTAACCCATTGGTACGTACGATCTTACAAGCAATGCGGTAGCAAATGTAAATACTGAAGCATGGAGTTACACTTATATGATTTCATCATTACTTGTAACAGAAGTAATTGAAAAACATTCGGATCATGTTTCAGCGATAAACCCTCATGGACATCAGAATCTCTGCCACCTCCATCTCCAACCGATCTCTGTTCTCAGAAACCTTCTCTATCTCCTGCATACAACAACAAATAGTCGTCTCTTAGTTTTAAGATTAGGAGCAATTATTATGTCTAGTATAGGTCTATTATGATCACGTACCATGGTGGTCTCAGAAACTTCAGGAGTGGTTGTTATCATAGTCCCAGGTGCAGAAGAGTTGGCATTTTGCTGAATCTGATTGTCATCATTCAATTTTATCCTCTTTATTAAGCTTGACAAACGAGATTTGAGGGCTGATGGTTTAACTTAATCCTCCTGTAAATTTTAAGTAATAAAAGTGTGTCACAAACGAAAGAAAGATCTTCTAAAGTGAGAGCATGTAGCTAATAATTAAGCTTCAGACAATCTTGTTTAGTTGGAAATTCTCAGTATCTCAAAGTTGTGTAACTACCTTTATTTTAGACATTTAATAAAGAGTATCCTCATCTAAGTTTCTAGTAACATACAGATACTTACCTTTGATGCATCGTCAGCTGCACATGGATTCTGTTTCTGTACCTCGCTGAGGCTGGAAAGATCAGTTAGAAGAGAATCCCTCGTTAATGAATTCTCAAGGATATACCAAGGGAAAGATAATTAGTCAATGATAAAAAAAACACCAACTTGACATAATTGGAATCGAGGAAAATAAAAACAGAGCAGACATGCAGGTTACATATCCACAAAAAGTAATAAGTTTGATCGTTCCTAGCTCAGAATGAGATAATTAATTGACAGTGAAATCAGTGCAAGAAGAACCAGTTTAGCTAAAAAAGGTTGAAGGCTTACACAAGCTTTCGCATGTACTCTTGAAGATCAAGGAGGATCAGTTAAAAATAGCCCACCATGAAGTAACTATCAAGAAAATCTAAGGGAATAGAACACTAAATTTATCATTACTTAAGCATAAAAGAAAATATACAGTAATGCAGCCAAGACAGTAATCAGTTGGATCATGTCCCCACTCCCCAGCCCACATTGAGACCATATTAACCAGACATGCATGATATGGCAGACAGACAAAAATGGTGTAAACTAAAAGTTAAAGGCTGGTTCATTCAGGGGTAGTCCTGGACATAACCAACTGAAACATTGGTCTTTAGTCCCAAAAATTTTAAAAATAATTTATATAGAAAGAAGTTCTCAAATTTGTAAAAATGATTTTTTAATAAAAACTCGTACCAAATTGTTTATAGCTAGCAAAATCTCAGGATCGCTACTAGGTTCACGTAGATGTAACATGTTATAAGTGGAACATGTGGAAGATCAATGGGGTCAATTAGAAATCCCCATTAAGTTATAACCAAAAAAAATCCTCGAACACTAAAAGAATTTATAACAGGCAGGTTTGATCATTAATCTCAGCCCAGCAGACAACATGAACTCAAACCTTAGTACAGCGGCAACTAAAAGACAAGCAATGCAATATGGTGGGAAGAAGCAAGGCTTACACAAGCGTTCTCATGTCCTCTCGGAGTTTCAAATTACCGGAAGTATCAGCACAACGAGGAGCACCAGAACCAGCTCCAGCAGAGGCCCGTACTGAGTCGTTTGATACTCGAGCTTTGTCCACTTTACTGCTTTTGATTTTCAAACCGGCCAGGGCACGCTCATTAGCTTGTTGCTTACGGTATGTCCTCACTGGTACACAGACGAGGCACCAAAGATCCTTGCATTTTACATAGTGGCTAATCAACGACTTTGTGGGACGACAACGAGGATACAAGCATTGAGGCTCTACACAACTGTTCATGTGACTCAGTAGCTTCTGAACCGTAACGCAATTTCGTCCCGGGCACTTCACTCCTGGCCGTTTGCAGGTCCGTGCATGAAGTAGAAACAAGACCCATCTCTGCTGTTTATGAAACTTGTTGTGAACCATCTTTGTTTGTTTCAGAGCTCAATAAAAATCTACCTCCCGAGATCACACGGACACCAAAAGGTTACTAGTGATTGCGATTACTGATTCTCCACAACGCACAATGAAGTCCGGTGATGAGACCTAAAAATGGATTTATTTATGTGAATTCTTCGAATCTAGGGTTCCTATATTTCCTGTGAAACTTATATCTTATTCTCTTATTTCATTTTAATTGTTGTTTTAGATTTACATTAAGAACACATTTAATTTTGCATATTTTCAAAATAAAAATATATTTACTTATATACCTAAACATATTTCAACTAATAGAAAAATAAATAAACTGAAGAATATTATTAATAAATTTTACATTGAAATCCTAAAACGATTTATTTTGAAACGAAATTTTATTGTAAACTGAAACGGAAAGAGTATTTGGTAAGTGAAAGATTTATTATAAATTTTTTGTTTTCAGTTTTTTTACTTGCTCTGATTTTTTTCTTTGTGTGGGCTCTAGACTCCAGTAGCAGCTCCATTGAATCATAACTTCATATTCTGTGGAAGCCCCCTTACTAATTTGATGAAAAGATAATTAATGATTCTACACTTGATATGAGTTTGGAGTAACGAGCTAATATTATCTCCAATGTAAAACTCCATAATGAAATTAAGTTTACACAAATCCTACTATATTGTTAGAGTGAAAAATTAAATAATGTAAAAATAAAACGATTACTCTATTTATAGAATAAATCCATTTTCTACTTCATAGGAATGGAGCATTTTTTACAAACTTATCGAGTTCGGATCCTTCGAGTCCTAGACATTGAGGACCAACTAGATATTTAGAAGTTTTTGGTTCGGATATGAGTCATTTCCTTATAAAATGGTTCTAATCTACAGTTAAAATACATGTAACTTTTAAGTATATTTTGTGTTCAGGTCGGTTCAGATATTTAAGACCGGAAAAAGACCTGAAGTATCCGGAGAGCCAAAAAATACTCGAAACCCTGAAAAATATTCAAAGATCAAACCGGAAACAAATTATAACCCGTGTCACCATTGGTACGTACGATCTTACAAGCAATGCGGTAGCAAATGTAAATACTGAAGCATGGAATTACACTTATATGATTTCATCATTACTTGTAACAGAAGTAATTAAAAAACATTCGGATCATGTTTCAGCGATAAACCCTCAGGGACATCAGAATTTCTGCCACCTCTATCTCCAACTGATCTATGTTCTCAGGAACCTTCTCTATCTCCTGCATAAAACAACAAATAGTCGTCTCTTAGTTTTAAGATTATGAGCGATTATTATATATAGGTCTATTATGATCACGTACCATCGTGGTCTCAGCATAAACTTCAGGAGCGGTTGTTATCATTGTCCCAGGTGCAGAAGAGTTGGCATTTTGCTGAATCAGATTGTAATCATTCAATTTCATCCTTTTTCTTAAGCTTGACCAACGAGAAACGAGGGTTGATGGGTTAGTGTAAGCCTCCTGTAAATTTGAAGTTATAAAATTAAGTGTCACAAACGAGAGAAAGATCTTTTAAAGTGAGAGCATGCAGCTAATAAAGCTTCAGACAGTCTTGTTTAGTTGGAATGCCTTAGTAAATCAAAGTTGTGTAAATACCTTTGTGTTAGATACTTACCTTTGATGCATCATCAGCTGCACGTGGATTCTGTTTCTGTACCTCGCTGAGGCTGGAAAAATCAGTAAGAAGAGAATCCCTCGTTAATGAATTCTCAAGGATATACCAAGGGAAAGATAATTAGTCAACGATAAAAAAACACCAACGTGACATAGTTGGAATCGAGGAAAATAAAAACAGAGCCGACATGCAGGTTACGTATCCAAAAAGTCAAAAATAAGTTCAACCATTCCTAGCTCAGATTGAGATAATTAACTGACAGTGAAATCGGTGCAAGAAGAACCAGTGTAGCTAAAATGTTGAAGGCTTTACAAAAGGTTTCGCGTGTACTCTTGAAGATCAAGGAGACTCAGTTAAAAACAGCCCACCACGAAGTAACTATCAAGAAAATCTAAAGGGAATAGAATACTAAATTTAGCAGTAATTAAGCATAAAAGAAAATATCAGTAATGCAGCCAAGACAGTAATCAGTTGGATCATGTCCCTAGCCCACATTGAGACCATACTAACGAGACATACGTGACATGGTAGACAGACAGACACAAATGGTGTAAACTAAAAGTTGAAGGCTGGTTCATTCAGCGGTTGTCCTGAGCATAACCAACTGAAACATTGGTCTTTAGTCACAAATTTTTTTAAAATAATTTACATAGAAAGAAGTTCTCAAATTTGTAAAAATATTTTTTAATACTACTAGGTTCATGTAAATGTAACATGTTAAAAGTGGAACACTTGGAAGATCAATGGGGTCAATTAGAAATAGTCCCCCATGAAGTTATAACCAAAAAAAATCTCGAAAACTAAAAGAATTTATAACAGGCAGGTTTGATCATTAATCTCAGCCCAGCATACAACATGAACTCAAAGTAATGCAATATGGTGGGAAGAAGCAAGGCTTACACAAGCGTTCTCATGTCCTCTCGGAGTTTCAAGTTATCGGAAGTATCAGCACAATGAGGAGCACCAGAACCAGCTCCAGCAGAGGCCCGTACTGAGTCGTTTGATACTCGAGCTTTGTCCACTTTACTGCTTTTGATACCGTAAGCACGCTCATTAGCTTGTTGCTTACGGTATGTCCTCACTGGTACACAGACGGGGCACCGAAGATCCTTGCAGTTTGTATAGTGGCTAATCAACGACTTTGTGCGATGACAACGAGGATACAAACACTGAGGCTCTACACAACTGTTCATGTGACTCAGTAGCTTCTGAACAGTAACGCAATTTCCCCCCTGGCACTTCACTCCTGGACGTTTGCAGGTCCGTGCATGAAGTAGAAACAAGAGCCATCTCTGCTGATTACGAAACTTGTCGTGAACCATCTTTGTTGGTTTCGGAGCTAAATAAAAATCTACCACACGAGATCACACGGACACCAAAAGGTTACTGGTGATTACGATGACTGATTCTCCACAACGCACAATGAAGTCTGGTGATGTGACCTAAAAATGGATTTTTTATGTGATTTCTTCGAATCTAGGTTCCTATATTTCCGGTGTAACTTATCGTATAGTCCCTCCATTTCATTTTAATTGTGTTTTAGGTTTACACAAAAAAAACATTCAATTTTACATATTTTTAAAATAAAAACATCATTATCTATATTATGTTAATTTTTACCGGACTTTAAAATAAAAACATCATTATGACCTTAAAACATCATAATCATATTTCAACCAATAAAAATTAATTAAAAATATTGTTAATAATTTTTTCATTGAAATTTTAAGAATATTTTTTTGAAACAAAAAAATTACTTCACAACGGCAACTAAATTGAAATTGAGAGAGTATCTAGTAATGACAGATTTATTATAATTTTTTTTCCAGTTTTTACTTGCTCTGATTTTTTTCTTTGGGTGGGCTATAAACTAGAGTAGACTCGATTGAATCATAACTTTATATTATGTGGAAGCCCTTTTACTAATTTGATGAAAATATAATTAATGATTTTACACTTGATCTGAGTTTCGAGTAACGAATTAATAATATCTCTAATGTAAAAATTCATAATGGAATTAATTTTACACAAATCCTACTACATTATTAGAGTGAAAATAGAATAGTGAACAAAAAAAATACTCTATTTATGGAATATATCCATTTTCTACTCCATATGAATGGAGCATTTTTTTACTCCAAACTTTATTTTGGAATAAATTATAAAGCGGAATTTGGAAATGTTTGAAAAACTTACATAACTAAATATCTTTATGGAACCATGCATAAATCTTCATAGAAGTAAATGTAATGCAAGTAGAACCGTCAAATCTTATACTTCATCCGTTCTATGAAAATAGTAATCTTGAAATTTTTATTTGTTTCATAAAGATAGTAATTTATGTTTTCAGTTATTTTTTATTTACCATTTTATTCATATTAATTAACACAATTACTAATAATATTTTTATAAATTATGCATAAGACTAGTTGTTTTTGGTATTGTCGGTGTGGTTGGGTGGGGCATGGCGTCCCAAATGTCACTTGAGGTGCGCTTGAAGTGGTGGGTGTGCTGTGGGTCCGAATCCGCGCCAAGTCAGGTTTAACCATCCATGTGGCTGGCGCCAGTGGCCAGACGGATTATCAAAAAAAAAAACTATAAAACTTTAATCTTCGTGAATCTGAAAGAGTATAATATACATACACTCGAATCAGGTTCAATTTCAAACTTATATATATACACTCAAATCTTTGTTTGCAAATTGCAAGTGAAGATAACTTTAACAACAATGAGGCATAATCTAACAGAAAACCCTGTTTGAATCCAAGAAAAAGAAGAAGATGATGATGAGACACACAGAGACATCACACTTTTTCTCCTATTTATTTCTCAAAAACAAAACAGAAAAAAAAAACTATATTCTTTTCTAAACGTTAATGCTGTGAGTACCGCCACCTAGGGTTCACAGCTGTGAGTACCGCCACCTGGGTTCGATTCCCGGCCACTGCGAAATTTAACATTCGGGCCGCAGCGACACAGATTAGTCCCTTGGGCCTGGGAAGCCTTTGGGGAAACTGTGTATAATTCAAAAAAAAAAAAAAAGAATGAACAAGCGGGATTAGCTGATGAACCCCCTGATGAGTAAGCATTTGAGTTCTCTCCAGTCCCGGAGCTAGACGAGACATTATAAGAAGAAGGGTTTGTGTAGTTGTGTCTGTTCACTTCCTCTGCCTTTGTCTCGACCGGTTCTCTCACTTTCAAGTCCATAAAATCAGATATCAAACCCGGCCTTGTTATTTTCTTGTTGTCTATATTCCTCACCCCCGTTAACAACTTCACCACTGTGGACATCTTTGGCCTTAGCTTAGGACTGTCTTGCGTGCACAAAAGACCTACTTTTAGGTACCGGCAAGCTTCCCCTACGTCAAAGAGTCCGTCTAACCCTGTATCAACAAGATCCACTAGCTCATTCCGCTCATAAAGTTTCCAAGCCTGTGGAATACAAGACAATGTTATCCCTCAAAGTAAGAGCTTAGACATTGCGAACTAGACCAGATAAAAAAGAGCTTACTCTTTCTAGAAGATATTCATATTCTGTGGGTAACCGTGTGTTTTTGTTACTTCGTCCACTGACTATCTCCATAAGAAGGACACCAAAGCTGTATATATCGGCTTTACGTGTCAACTGTCCCCTAACCGCATACTCTGGCGCTAAGTAACCACTATAACAAATGTGAACACATGTTAAGACCTGCAATTTTCAGCGAGAATAAGAAGAAAATGGAAATATAAACATTTTGGAACTCACAGTGTACCGGCGACACGAGTGCTGACATGAGTCATGTTCGGTGGCATAAGCCTAGCGAGTCCAAAATCAGATATCTTGGGGGACAAGTCTCTGTCAAGTAAAATGTTGCTCGCCTTGATATCTCTATGAACTATGTGTGGTGTTACTTCTTCATGAAGAAAGGAAAGACCTTTAGCAACACCAATGCAAATGTTGGCCCGTGTACTCCAATCAAACTTTATTCCACTCTGAGTGTATCCCGCAACTGAAAAAAAAACATTCATTCGGTTAGAACTTAGAAGTGACATTACACCCCCCATAGACTACGAGAATCACCTAGAAGCGTCTTGTCAAGGCTATTGTTCTCGAGATAATTGTAAACAAGGATCCTGTGATTCCCCTCCACGCAGCATCCATATAACTTGACCAGATTCCCATGCTGTATCTCTGATATAACATTGATCTCAGTCAAGAACTCTCTAACGCCTTGTCTTGATTCAGCCGACAGGACTTTGATAGCTGCCACCTTTCCGTCTCTAAGACAACCCTACTCATCAAAATTTTGTTCCCCCAGAGAGTTAAGAAGATGAAGAGAGCATTTGAAAAAAGAAGAGTAAGCAAATATAAGCAAATGATCTTTTTTTATCATTTACCTTGTATACAGGACCAAAACCTCCTTCTCCGATTTTATTGATGGGATTGAAATCATCTGTAGCCTGACGAATCTCTTTGTATTTGTAAATCTTTACCTTGTCTGACACTGAAAGTTCTGTTTGCATATATACACACTAAGTTAGAGGAAACCACCATAAAGTAGTAATCCTTATAATTCAAGAACCCATAGATCATGTATATATGTACCTCCATCAACTTCTGAAGGCTTTCCTCCACTCTTGTGGCGTGAGAACCAGAAGCAACCCATCAGTGTAAGACAGACCTGTGAACTGTTTATGCCATTAATTAGAATGTTAACCCACGAAAACCAGCCATATATCCATTTTAAATTACCACTAAAAGAATCATTTTCCAAGTAATAAACCTTTAAAACACCCCTAGTGGGTGACCAAAAACCTCAAAGGTTAAAAGCAACTATAAAAGCTGTTAGCTTGCAATCTGGGTTAAGAACAAAAACTAGAAACAGACGCAGATAAAACGATGTTAACCGAAAAAAGAGAGAAAGAAAGAGAAACCCACCTGAGAGAAAGTGTTTCAGAGATCGCAGGTTGTCTACTTGGCTAGAGTTCGTATATAAAGGCTCTGTCTTTACGCGAACAGAGTCGCTGTCTCTCTCTTTCTCTCTCCTTGTTTTGGCTTCGTCTGTGTGGATATCAGATAACGGGTTTGTTGAAATGGAGGACTAGAAGAGAGAGATGAATGAAGAAGAAAGAAAACGTTCTTTGTCTGCTGGCTGGTAAAAGTCAACGTAACACACACGTCTGCATCTTATACGTTGCTGTCGACGACCGTCTTTTTTTACTTTTATTTTATTTCTTTTGTTTTTCCAAATGTCTATCCGGTTAATGATTTACGAAAGGACTTTCTTCCTAAACCTTCGTTTAATTTATTTGACTTTCGTATTATTAGCAACTTTACGTTTCATCCATGCGGGCATAATTCTTCATCTTTCTTGGAAAGGAGGTATTGTTTTTAGTATTAGGCCATGACTAGTCTAATTATGGATGAACCAATTATTTGCTTTCTTTGATTATAGTATTGGAGTAAATGCTTTTCAACGACAACATGTATCGTCAAAAAAAAAAGAAAAACCAACATTTTTTTGTCAAAAAAATGCATCATTATTTTCTCCTGCAAGTTTTTTAAATTCACATATTTGAATAGAGCATTCATCACGCCGATTCACACACACAACATTATTTTTATATTTTGAAATAATTTATCAAATGTAGAGTATAACCTATTTAATTTGTACTAGTAAGTATCATTGTGTCGATACCACCTAGCATAATGGAAATCTATTTTGTCGTTTTCAACTTTAAAACTGAGTGTTAAGTTATACATTAGATATATTAACTAATAATAATTTGATAACGTGTACGGAATTTCTTATTAAATATAGAGATTTTCAATGATAGGCTTTAAATTAATAGTTAAACTTACAAAGTTAGGTGATGAAATGTAGGGCTGACCATTTTATCCGTTAAATTTGATTCGATTCGTTATTCGTCTCGATTCGATCCGAAATTTCTGGATATCCGTAAACTTCCGAAGCAAAGCAAATACTAAAAATCAATATCCGTTAAAATTGAAACTAATCACAAATATCAAAATTTTGGAAAGCGGATATCCGCTCCGATCCGGAAATATATAAATACATGTACATCTTGATTATACTTAATGTTTTAAATGTATAAGTTTATATAATTATTATTATAACAAATTATTTGACAAATTCTATTCACATTATTACTTATATAAAATTACTATATAAAAAATAAGAGAAAAAATTTATAAAGCAATTATAATTTTTTTCTTAAGTTTTGTGTTATTATAATTGTTAACTAAGTTTAAAATTTACAAAATATGTAGTTTCACTATTTTTTTAGTTTTTATTTTATATATCATACAAAAAAATATATTAAAAAATAAATTTGTATTGAATTTTTAAGATTATTTGTATTAATCAAAGCGGATGAGATATCCGTAAGTATTCGTAAATATCCGCAAATATCTATTTATTTTCCGGATATCCATATTTTTCCGAAGCAAAACAAATTGAAAAATTAGATATTCGTAACATACGAATCAAATCACAAATATCTTCAAATAGATATTATGTGAGAGTAAGTAAAGGCCACGCCTTTCTTTTAGATATCCGATCCGTATCCAGCCCTAATGAAATGCATAAACAATGATAAAAACCGTGGATTTGAAAGCAATTACGGTGAAAAGTCAAAGGAAACATCATCACATTTTCTTGTATATAACACGAACACAAGGAAGAAATGGGACTATGTTCACACGCAGAAGACGGGGACAGGTAAAGCAGAGTTTTAAAGCTTTATTAGGGTCAGGCCTTTTAGCAAGGATGACGACATCCTTGGGTGAGATGGTGAGATCAATGATGGGAACTTGGGAAGCATTACAACTTCAGTAGAGCCTCCTTGTTCTTGGAGAAACATAAGTCTTTTTTTTAACAAGGAGAAACATAAGTCTATCAAGCAAGATCAATGTCTCAAGCACTGGTCCTAATGCATCTCAAATAGTTATGAAACACAAGTCTATCAAACATGTCTCATAATGATTCAAAAACATCAACGTTGCAACATCCAGCTATCCAAGATAGGTACAATAATGGACAATGCAGAAGGAAGCTAATGCTTTCAAGGTAAGATATTTCTCAACTCTCTCTTTTGTCTCTTTTTTTTTTTTTGAATTTAATGTTAAATTTAACTCAAAAAAAATATTCTTGTTACAACAAGTGTAGCCTTTTCTAATCTATTGTAAAAATTAAATACTCTTTTCTTTATATACTCTCTAGACTCCATTTATACTGCTTTGTCTTGCGGCAAACCAAAAGACCATTCCTCCTTCATAATCACTTCTTCCCTTTCTCCTCATAACTGTGAATTTGTTCCTCATAATCTTATCCAGCAGTTTGATTAGAAGAGCTGCTGGTGAAGAAGCTTCTCCATGCCTCCTTCTATTTCTCTCCCTCCATATAGTATGAACCACAGATTGAAACATATATCTAATGACAAAAAGCTTGGTTCTGCTCTGGTTTGTATTTGATACCAGTCTCATCAGCTCATCCCATTCTGTTGTAAACGAATCACATAGAACTCCACGCATCATAACTTCCCAAATTTGCGCTGAGAAGGCACACTCAAAAAACAGATGTCTTCTTGTTTCTATCGGGTCGTGACAGAACACACATGATGGATCAATATTTCCATTCCAACTTAGCATGCGATCACCTGTTGTCAGTCTCTCCTTTATAGCAATCCATAAAATGAAGGAGTATTTTAGTGTGATTTTTAAACCAAACCGCTTGTTCCCAGTGAAATTCTTGATGTCTCTATTCTCACAAATTCACGGATGCTTGTCTTTGGTGGTGTTAAACTCAAAATAAATAAATATAAAGCAGGAACTGATAGGGCCGCAGTAGTCTATTCGAGCTGCACTAGAACCAGTGTTTGTGACATTGATCTTGCTTGATAGACTTACGTTTCTCCAAAAACAAGGAGGCTCAATTGAAGCTTTAGTGCTTCCCATCTCTCACCATATCAACTAAGAATGTTGCCATCATTGCTAAAAGGCGCTGACCTAAAGCTTAAAAACTCTCTTTTTTTTGGGTGTAAAACTCTCTTTTGTTTTGATCCTTTGTAAAGCTTTGTTTGACGTATGAAATGTGTTTCTGTTGGAGGTGACGTCTGAAGTTTTTATTCATCAAATTTCATGGAGCAGCGAAGAGAGTTCACCTGAAGACTGTTTTTACCGGTCCACATTTTCAGCCGTGTGAACACAGTCCCATTTCTTCTTTCTGTACGTGTCTACGTGATATACAAAAAAAAAACATGAAAATGTGATGAAGTTTCCTTCCACTTTCTTATAAGTTATAACCGTAATTGCTTTCAAAACCCCTGTTTTGTCATTGTTTATGCATTTCATCACCTAACTCTATAGGTTTAACTATTGTTTTTTTAAAACAGTTCATTCAGAATCAATATTTAATAAGCAGTTCCTTGTTTTATTTCTTATACACGTTATCACACTATTATTACTAGTTAAAATGAACATAACACTCGGTTTAAAAGATAAAACCAATTAGATTTTCATCGTGAACAAATTAATTGGGTATAAATCCTAATAGTTTTTTTTTTTGACATCGTAAATCCTAATAGTTTTTCATGGCTATTTTGTAACATTAAAGTGTATCTGGTAATCATACTATTCATTTTATAAGTTATTCAATAAATAGTAGAATCATTTTGTTTCTGTATCGGCGTGAGGAATCTCTATAGACATATATGAATAAAAAGAACTTAACAAAAGAAAACAATGAAGCATTTTTTTGACAACAAGTGTTGGTTTTTCCTTTTGACGTACATGTTGAAAAGCGTTTATTCCAAATATTGTAATCAGGAAGGAAAATATTTGGTTCTTCATCCTTAATGGACAAGACATTGGCCTATACTAAAAAAAAAGAAGCAAATACTTATACCAAGAAAGATGAAGAATTATGCCCATGAATATAGCATAGATTAAAGATTAGTGATAATACGAAATAATTAATAATTAAACGGTCGACGACTTTTTGCCCAAAAAAAAAAATTGCCCGAAAAAAAAAACGGTCGACGACTTCTTAAAAAGGTCGGTTCATAAATGATAACCGGGAGATGAGAAAGAAAGAAATAAAGTAAGAAAAGACCGTAGGTTGCTTGGTCGTCAGAGCAACATATAAAGAAAGATACTGACTTGTGCTTACGATTGACTTTTACCCGCCTCTATAAATAGAGACCATCTTCTCCTTCTTCTTCTTCATCCATCCCTCAAGTCCTCCATTTCGACAGTCCTAATTAATCGCACAAAAATTTCACAGGTCTGTTTTACACTGATGGGTTGCTTCTGGTTCTCACGCCACGAGAGTGGAGTAGAGCCTTCAGAAGCTGATGGAGGTAAATACACACGTTCTTGAAATATATGGATTGCTATCTATTTGGTTCATTACCTCTGTTGCTGGTTTCCTCTAACTTTATATATATATATATATATATATATGTATGCAAACAGAAGTTTCACTGACAGAAAAGGTAAAGATTTACAAATACAAAGAGATTCGTCAAGCTACAGATGATTTCAATGCCCTGAATAAAATTGGAGAAGGAGGGTTTGGTTCTGTGTACAAGGTAAATGATAAAAAAAAATCAGTTGCTTACTCTTCTTGTTTTAAATTCTCTCTTCATGTTCTTAACTCTTTGGGGGAAATAAAATTTCGATGACTATAGGGTCATCTTAAAGATGGAAAGGTGGCAGCTATCAAAGTTCTATCAGCTGAATCAAGACAAGGTGTAAAAGAGTTCTTGACTGAGATCAATGTGATCTCAGAGATACAACATGAGAATTTAGTTAAGTTATATGGATGCTGCGTGGAGGGGAATCACAGGACCCTTGTTTACAACTATCTCGAGAACAAGACCCTTCTAGGTGATTCCCGTAGTTTGTTTACTCTCTAAGTGTTTGGAATGTCATTTACTCATTTCTAACCAAATGAATGTTTCTTTCTAGCTGGGGGCTACACTAGGAGTGGTTTACAGTTTGATTGGAGCACTCGTGCCAATATTTGCGTTGGGGTTGCTAAAGGTCTTGCCTTTCTTCATGAAGAAGTACAGCCACACATAATTCATAGAGATATCAAGGCAAGCAACATAATACTTGACAGAGATTTATCCCCCAAGATATCTGATTTTGGACTCGCTAGGCTTATGCCACCGAACATGACACATGTCAGCACTTGTGTCGCGGGTACAATGTGAGTTCCAAATGTTTATATGTCCCTTCTTTTCAAATTCTCACTAACATATGTTTTTGGACAGTGGTTATTTAGCGCCAGAGTATGCGGCTAGGGGACAGTTGACGCGTAAAGCCGATGTATACAGCTTTGGAGTCCTTCTTATGGAGATAGTCAGTGGAAGAAGTAACAAAAACACACGGTCACCCACTGAATATCAGTATCTTCTAGAAAGAGTAAGCTACTTTTTTTTATCTGGTCTAGTTCTCAATGTTTCGAGAGATAACCTTGTGTTACACTCCACAGGCTTGGGAGCTTTATGAGCGGAATGAGCTCGTGGATCTTGTTGATATAGCGTTAGGCGGAGTTTTTGACGCAGAGGAGGCTTGCCGGTACCTTAGAATCGGTCTTTTGTGCACTCAAGACGGTACTCAGCTAAGGCCAACTATGTCCACAGTGGTGAAGGATATAGACACCAAGAAAATAACCAAGCCGGGTTTGATATCTGATTTTATGGACATGAAAGTGAGAGAACCGGTGGAAACAAAGACAGAGGAAGTGAGCAGATGCAACTACACAAACCCTTCTTCTTATAATGCCTCGCCTAGCTCCGGGACTAGTGACAACTCAAATGGTTACTCATCAGGGGCTTCATCAACTAATGCGATTTATTCGTTCAGCATTACCAATTAGAAAATAAATGTTTTTTTTTGGTGTTTGATGTTTTTGTGTGTGTGTCATCATCCAGGTTCTTCTTTCTTTGATTTGCAAACAGAGATTTGTGTGTGTGTGTGTGTGTATATAAGTTTCAATTTGAATACGAATTTGTCCCAGAAAAGAGAGAAGTAGCTGTTCACATTTTTTATCAAGGTTGGAGTCTCAGAAACATTTGTGCTCGTGGTTTTGCGCTGTAATGCAATGTTTTGGGGGAAGACAGAAACTCTCGTGGAGCGTCACTGGCGGGAAGCTATGACTTATAACGTTATATGAAAAATGATGATAATGTTACTTTTGGTTTTCATTGAAGGGAACGTAGACCAAAACACACATATATAGATGATAGACCAAGTTTCCATGTGAACATGGTTGCTTTGGAATTTGGAAAAGACAACGCAAATATCAAACTCGAGCAGGCATATTGATTGAGGTGCATCAAAAGACAGATTTACCTGCGCCAAGCAAAAGATAGGGATGAGATATGAAAAAAAAGCTATAAGAAGATTACCGAAAAAAATCCGCTATAAGAAACAAAAACTTAATTCGAAAATATAATCGTGAGGAGAAGACTATTGACTGGTTGGGTTTTATTTAGGTGTGAACTATAGCTCATGGACTGTCTCAATTCAGCTCAATTTTTCATGAACACAATCTCTAATTTTAGGTTCATTTAATAAATGAATTTAACGATCGAGTTTAAATTAGATGATCTATAATGAACATATGCCAGGTCATGAGCTTGGTCGTTTTTATATTTACAATTATATGTGTATATATATATATATTGGATAATTTCTATATTAATCATATTTATCTTCCAAAAATTTAAATGTAAAATATACATAAGTAATATAGAAATTAAACTTTTAAAATTATCTTTAACTTTTTAGAAAAAGAGAAAGTAGACTCTCACGAAAAATAAGGATTTTGGATCAACCTTTAATTTAATTTAATATTTTGGATCATTGTTTCACCTTTATTTTAATATTTAAATTTCAAATAATGTTATAGAATTTATTTTAATAATTTATTTTATAATTATTTTAAAATAATTATTTTAATACAATATCGCGAGTTAGCTCATTTAACTCATGACTAGATCTCGATCCGCGCAACCGCGCGGGTTTTTGTTTTCATTTATTTTTATATAAACATTTTGTTTTCAATTCTAAATTGGTATATATTATAATATATATGTGTCTATCAATTTTTAAAACAAAATAAGTTTACGGTATATTTTTTTCATTGAATAGATTGTTTCAAACTTTCACATGTATTTGTATCTTCTTCTATATATATATTTTCGGATTATTATTTCATTATTAAAATCGTAACTATATATATAAAGATTAGTAAAATATTGTTTTATTGTCATATTTAAAAATATTGTAATATTTCACAAATTTAGAAAGTTTTAAAAAAATTAAACTTTTCGCTTCACAGATTTATATTATCGAGTAAATAATTAAACATTTAGTTTTTGTTTAATTTTTAAAATAAACTATATAGTTTAAAAAAAAAATTCATTGGTTTAAACCAATAAAGATTAATAAAGATTAATAAAAAAATTTCATTGGTAATAAAGATTAATCATTGTTAGATAATATGATTTTTGTTATTTAAAAAAAAAATCTTCATAATTTTAAAATTTAACATCGACAAATATTTAAATAATTAACATATGGAGGTATAGTATTGAAACATTATATTATATCTATTTAATTTATATTATCTATAAATCCAATGGATCATCTATTGTTTAAATTCAATTATTGATAGCCCAATAAAAATTTCTGGTTTGCCCAAAATTTAAATGATAAGATTAGAGATTAAATGTAACATGACTTTCTAGGAATAGGTCCATTAGGTCCATTTTTAAAAATATCACACATGAATCAAAGTTGTGACTTCTGTTTTAATATATAAGATTTAGATGATTTGAGTTCGAGTTTACATATTATAAATGAGCTGAGCTGATCTCATGAAAGATCACAAGTTGTTTTTTTTTCCCAAATTTTATTGTGTGATTTAAAATACTTTTGAAAAAATGTTAGGTAAGGTTTACAAAATAAAAGTTTTTATAAAATACCATATTTAAAAGCCATCAAAAGTGATACATGGCCTTATAAGCTAAAAGGCCTTTAAAATAAAAACCACCGACGAATCTTTCTATTGGTTGGTAAATCCCCAGCCCGCGAACGAAAGGACCAAACAATTTTTTTTTTCAGAGTCTCTCGTCTTTACTTTTATCCGCTAGGGTTTTGAACCGGAGAGGTTTCCTTCGCTTCTGCTCGATAAACGCGCCCATGGCGAAACCAAGCCGTGGCCGTCGTTCTCCATCCGCCTCCGGGTCCTCATCTCGTTCCAGCTCCAGATCTCGTTCCCGCTCCGGTTCGAGTCGGTCCAGGTCTCTTTCTTCGTCATCTCCTTCCCGTAGCGTCAGCTCAGGGAGTCGCAGCCCTCCTCGTCGAGGAAAAAGGTTAGGGTTTCTTTCTCACCGCTGGATTTGGTAATGTTGCTCCTTTAGGAAGTGGATTGAGTCCAAATCTGGTTAATCTTTACAGTTCTGCTGGGGCTGCTAGGCGAGGTCGCTCTCCTCCTCCTCCAAAAGGAGCCTCTTCACCCTCTAAGTAGGTCTCCAAACTCATAACATTCTCTAGTTTATAATGTTAACATTAACATCTTTCTTTATCTCTGTGTGTGACCTGATGAGAGTTGAGGCTTACTTAGAACAATGCTATTAACATTAACGAATGGTCATAACGTGTTAACTGATTTTGTATCTTTTTATTGTATTGGTATCTCTGCTTGAAAGTCTCAGTGTTTGAAATCCTTGCTTTTGCTGACTTTACAATCGAATTATAAATTTCAGGAAAGCTACTACGCCTATTCAGGAATCACTTGTTCTCCATGTTGATTGTCTTAGCAGGAATGTGAATGAAGGCCATCTGAAAGAGATATTTGGTATGTGAATTGGTCTTGCATTATCCCTTTCCTCTGATTTTGTTACATGATAACTGTGTACACCAGTACTTCTGATCTCAACTAAGATCAGTAGTATATGGATCATGTATAGTCGCTGGCATTATGGTTGTTGTATTTTGCTTGTGCTGACCAATTTACTTGGCTTCAAGTTATGTCTTCGCACTGTGTGTTAATAAGGGCTTTTTATGGCGTATGTATAGGCAACTTTGGTGAAGTTGTACACGTAGAACTTGCTATGGATCGAGCTGTAAGTTGCTTGTTCGCCTTTTCTCTGTTGTTTCTGGCATTACTTGTTAAGAAATTGGCTCCTAACTTCTTCACACATTAACAGGTTAATCTTCCCAAAGGATATGCTTATGTTGAGTTCAAAGCAAGATCTGATGCTGAGAAAGCTCAGCTTTCTATGGATGGTGTATGTCATTTTCCATATGTAAAATGCACTATGTTATTATCTCAACATTTTGTCTGAGAAGATTTATGCTTGCATTGTTTGTTTACTTAACGCAGGGCCAAATTGATGGAAACTTTGTTAAAGCAAAGTTCACTCTACCACCGCGTCAGAAAGTACCTCTACCTCCACCTCCTAAACCTGTTTCTAGTGCACCAAAAGCAGAGGCTCCAAAATCTGATAATGCCAGTGCTGACGTTGAGAAAGATGGGCCCAAGCGCCCAAGAGAGAGTACGTTTATATTCATGTTTGTTATTGTTGTATATATGCTTCATATGGTGAGTGTTAATGATTATTACCGTTATATGTGATTAGCTTCTCCGCTACGGAAAACATCACTTTCTCCAAGAAGGCGATCACCACTGCCTAGGAGAGGCGCATCACCTAGGAGATTGCCTGTTTCTTCTCCTCGCCGGAGGCCTAGCTCTCCTATCCGCCGTCGCGGTGATACGCCACCTAGACGCAGGGCAGGATCGCCATTTAGAGGCCGTTCTCCATCTTCTCCCCCTCCAAGGCGACAAAGATCTCCTCCAAGGTTAGCTGTGGTAGCATCTGTTTATGGTGTTTTCAGAATCAATAGACTCACCTTTTGTATGTCGACAGGGGCTCCCCTAGAAGAATCCGTGGCAGTCCTGTTCGAAGACGGTCTCCTCCTCCTCTAAGGCGAAGGTAAGTCTACGAGTTACACAAATTACGCTCCTAGTGATTGGAGTATAGGAATTAAAGGTGTCGTCACTGTGTAAATATTTTGAATTGGGCATGTTTCAGGTCACCTCCAAGAAGGCTACGCAGTCCCCTCAGAAGATCTCCTATCCGCAGACGTAGCCGATCCCCAATTCGTAGACCTGGTCGCTCTCGTTCAAGGTCCATCTCACCCCGCAGGTATGTCTTTGATATCTCCTGGATTTTATTTGGTTGCAGTTGCATAGTTAAGATAGTGCATATGATGATACATATAAGAGCCATGCCATGTTTTTTTTAGATTTTGCATAATTTACGCGTATATTTCAAGTTATACTGTGTGTTATCCTTGTATGTAGGTTTGTTACATATTGGTTCATAGAGACGTTTATACCAAATATGACCAAGTTATATAGATTTATGTGGAGTCTGCAATTGGTGTAAAATTGTCTTTGTTTGTAAGCAGGGGAAGAGGTCCAGCTGGGAGACGTGGGAGGTCATCTTCTTACTCTAGTTCCCCTAGTCCCAGAAGGGTAAGGGTTTGTTGAAGATCCCTTTTTACTTATAAAAATGTTGATGCCTTTGTTTATATATGTGTTTTGACTTTCTGTGTGCGTTTATTAAAACTTACAGGTACCTAGGAAGATCTCAAGGAGCCGCAGTCCTAGGAAGATTTCAAGGAGCCGCAGTCCGAAGAGGTAAATGACTTTCTTCGCTTAAAACATGTCCAAACAATTGAGTCTGCACTCTGTAGCATGCATTAGTATAAAAATGCTAGCCCAATATCTGATGGGAGATATATAGTAGGAACGGACGCTTATAAATGATTGATTTTGATAACTATAGAACTCCACGTGATTGATATTGAAGATCAATAATAGTATATGCTTAATAACAGTGGTGATAATCTTGGATATGGTAGTTAATGAGTGATTGTGATGAAGAAAGGACAAAAGGAGTTAGTTCAAATAATTTGTAAATGTTTTAGCGCACACTGTCTACTAATCTTATAGAACGAACTTGTTGTTGCGTAATGTGTAGGCCACTGAGAGGAAAAAGAAGCAGCAGTAACAGCAGCAGTAGCAGCTCACCGCCTCCTCGCAAAACATAATGTAATAAATCTCCATTCATCATGTCTCGGCAGAAGTTTCACCAGTAACCAAATGAGAGTTGTGGCTATAATGTTGGATGTTCAAAGATACTTTTGTGAGTGATTTGGATTTCAATAGTCTTATTTTATGAGTTATGACGTCAGACTTTGATTTTTATCACTCGCGTTATTTGAAAAGTAATAAATGGAGGAAAGCGATATTGTTAGGGCTCTCAAGTATTCATCTTGTTATTCCATAAGAATTTACTTGATTTTCTAAAATCGTAACACCCAAGCGGTGACGTAAAATCGTAACAATATTCTTCTCCTTCACGTTCTACTGAGACGGTACAAGGCAATTATGCATCAGGATTAAGAAAACGGGTCCACTGATGCCCAGAGCTCATGCATTTCATACAATTGAGATCTATACGTTACGACATCACAGGGCTTGACAAGGTTGTGTTTCAGACAAACTAGGGTGTTCCAAGTAAAGTTGCAAGCAGAGTGGTTCGCTGTTCAGGGACTTGACGGGCGTAATAACTGGCGGTTTCATCCACTGCTTTGTATCTGTTGGAATCCATAGCTCACCTTCTTTGCTTGAACCCACTTCAGGAAGTGACCTTAGATAAGCCGTTACTTCCCATCTACAGTCTGTATAGAGTAGGCAAAAGTTAAAAAAGCTTTGGAACATAAAAAAACATCGTTGTAAGATGTGACATCTAGGAAGTAAATAGTGGGGCTAGAGATGCATTTACTGGGAGGAAGAGGCTTGACAAGGGGTTTTGCAACGGAAAGCTTGATCAAGAAAGACCTAAGCGCAAATTCCAGTTGATTCTCCTCTACTGAAGCAGCGGAAGACAGGTTAATGGTAAGCTTGAAGATGAACCTCTCCACAGGAACATTATCATTACTGAAAAAGATGACCGCTACCCTTTCAACAAGACCCTGCTTACAAACATTGTTCAAAGCCGTCATTCTATAATGATCATATGTGTTTTACCAAATAATTCCTGGAAAGAAAGGCAGATCTTGGAGGTGGGTTTTTCTTCAGTGGTGGAAATAAAAAGTGTGTCTGTTTTCATAGAAAGAAGCTATACATACACTAACCTTTTGGATAAAAGGAAGTAAACCAGAAGCAGCAGAGTGAATATAGTCGCGTAGCTCAGGATGCCTTGCCCTTTGCACCACCACATTCATATATCTCCTCCTTTCAAACGCGGCTTCACAAACGCAAAAGATGATGTAAATTCAACAACCGTATTAAATAACACACAATTCGCAGCTGTTTGCATATATCTTACTCACCAGATGGGTAAAAGCCTTTGAGGAAAACAATCATTGTAATGGCTACTTCCAGAAACCCCACCAGAGTACGAGCAACTTCTCCTGAAAACAGCAGATGAGACAAAGCCTCACTCAATTATACATATTCATAATAGTTAAATCTGAAACCAGAAAGTTACCTGTCTGACTATTACCATCCTTCATGTGCATCAGCGTCTCACAATCGCAAGTTGCTCGATTAGCCGTCGACGGAGGCCTCGCCGTGAACCTGAACTCCTCCTCGTTTCGTTTAACAACTCACGCGACAAACACGTGACTCTTTAATTATATTATGGGCTTTAGCTCATGAGCCCATTTAGTTGTCGGGCCTAAGTTTATGGTTTTTTTTTTTCATTAGTGAATCTCTATCTCCTCCGCCTTGTCGGAAAAGTTTTCGCCGGAGCAGCATAGACGGAATCTGGGAGCACCGTAAGGTTTGATCTCTTAGAATTTTTGTTTGGATTCGCATTTAAGATGTTGATTTGGTAGTTTTTTCGTGGATTAGTAGCAGAGTCTGAGGTCGATGAAGTTGTAATTTTTAACTTTATGTGGAGATTATAGAGAAGAGGATACGATGAGGGGAAAGAGAGGAAGGGCTTGTGTAGTGGTACTTGGAGATCTTGGTCGAAGTCCTCGTATGCAATATCACGCTCTTTCTCTTGCTCGTCAGGTTCATCTCTCAATTTGATCACGTTATCTCTCAGTTCAGTTCTTCTATTGGCTTGACTCAGTTTCCCACTCCTTAGCTTCATTGTATCACATTAAAATGCAGGCATCGTTTCAAGTGGACATTGTTGCATACGGAGGTAAAGATTCAAACTTTTAGTGTGTGTTCTTGTGCCTCATCATTGCATTGTTTTGAATGTTTTTAGTTTTCATGACTAGGTTCTATACCCCATGAAACTGTTTTAAAGCATCCATCAATCCACATTCATACCATGGTACTCTTCTTCGATCAACTCATTGAACATATAAACTACTAGAATAATTTTATGTAGATTCATCATCATCTGTTTCTTCTACGTTTTGGATACCATAGGCCCAGCCTCGGTTCATTCACCTCTTGCCGAAGATACTTTACCCTGTGACTCTCTTGCTCAAGGCATTTATCCAGTTTACAATGCTTCTCTGGTTTCTTTTCGTTAAAGTACCAGCACCTGACCTTTTCTTGGTTCAGGTAAAGTCTTTGTTCTTTTCACTTTTAACCTTTTTTAGCTTTTCTTACGTAACTTAGGAGAGAGTTGTTGTTCCTACAGAATCCTCCTTCCGTTCCAACACTAGTCGCTGTTAAGTGGGCGAGTTCATGGAGGCGTGCAGCGTTTGTTGTTGATTGGCATAACTTTGGATATACGTTGCTGGCGTTGTCCTTGGGAAGGAACAACGTCTTTGTATCCTTGTACCGCTGGTAAGTATATATACATGGCTCTAAATTATTGATAGTTCTAAGGTTGAAGTGTTTATCTTTTGCATGGTTTAGGATTGAGATGCATTACGGAAAGATGGCAACAGGTTCGCTATGTGTGACAAAAGCAATGCAGCATGAACTGGAACAGAATTGGGAAGTGAGGTGAGATCAGATTGCTCATAGATCATAACCAGTATATAATTTATGTGATTCTAATTTTGTATGTTATAATGTTCTGAATTGAAACACACAGAGCCAAAGTTTTATATGATCAGCCTCCTGAGTTTTTCCGCCCTGCTTTGCTTGAAGAAAGACACGAGGTTTAGCTTGTCTTTTCTTCCTTTTTAGATTAGTATCATCAATCACTTTTACTCTTGAGGTTAACAGAAAATTTGGTTTACTTCCTTAGTTGTTTTGCCGAGTGAAGAAAGATCTTTGCCATCCATCTGGTGTCTATGACTTCATTAGTAGAGGTATCTCCTTGAAATTAATACTCCATGTTTTGATTCCTTTTGAGCTTCTCCATTCTGATACCAATTTTTTTTTTAATTCAAATTTAGAGTTGGAGAATCAAGTGCTTGACGAAACCCTTTTTACTACCAAAACTAATGCTGACATCTTGCTGAAACAAAACAGACCAGCTCTTGTTGTGAGCAGCACAAGCTGGTGAGGACACATCATCATTCCTTTTTCAGTTGTGGTATCATCTTCCCATGACATTGAATACTAAAATATGAACTTTGCAGGACCCCTGATGAAAATTTTGGTATCCTATTGGAAGCCGCAGTGATGTATGATCGGCGTGTTGCTGCAAGATCTAAAGGAAGTGATACAGCCGAAATTTCAGAAGAGCAGGACCTTTATCCCAATCTGTTGTTCATCATTACAGGTAAAGATAATAATATTTCGCTGTTTATGTTTTTGATCATGAGATGTTTACATGGTCCATGAAGGTAAAGGACCTGAAAAGGAGATGTACGAGGAGAAAATCAAAAGATTAAACCTCAAACATGTGGCATTCCGCACAATGTGGCTCGCTGCTGAAGATTACCCATTGCTTTTAGGTTCTGCAGATCTAGGTGTTTGCTTACACACTTCCTCATCTGGTTTAGACCTTCCCATGAAGGTAATAGGTCCATTATAGTAGTAGTTCATAAGTGCTAATAAGGAGGTTAACGATGTCTTGCGTTTTAGGTTGTTGATATGTTTGGATGTGGCCTACCAGTTTGCTCAGTTTCCTACTCATGGTAAATAATCATTGACTTTCAATATTTTCATAAACAAAGACTATAATAACACTGTTAACCCTTAAATCATTCGTGAAGTATTCAAGAACTCGTTAAGGATGGGCAGAACGGACTCTTGTTTTCATCTTCGTCGGAATTAGCAGATCAGTTACTGGTAAGTACTAACTCATTGTCTCTCTGCAAAGACACTTTTTAACATAGTTAACACCAGTAATGTTCTTGTATTCTCTTTTTTTCTTAACAGGTCCTCTTCAAGGGCTTTCCGGTTAACTGTGATGCCTTACAGTCGCTTAAAGCGGGTGCAATGGAGACTGGTTCTTCGGGTCGATGGGCTACAGAGTGGGATGAATGTGCAAAACCTTTGATTACTCAGGCAAAATCCTTAAGCTTCTCTCACTATCTCACACGCATATACTCAGGCTGCATATACTTTTGTTGTACTACTCAATAAGATATGTGATCCATTGCAGATCTGATTTCTTATTTGATGTCTTATCTCCAAAATTCTAGATCATAAACATGATATCTGTTTACAGGTGGTGGAACCGCTATCTCTTGATGTTCGATGAAGCAAACCATTGCAGCCACCTCTTCCAACTACGCATAGATTTTAGCGATTTAGTGAAGGTAGTTGCTAGTGCGTATGGTTCAAATCTTCATATATCGGGAAGATTTTGGTCTTTCAACATGGAAAGAAGCCGTAACAATTATGTATTAGGACAATGATGCATGTACCTCAGAACTCAAAGATATATATATCAAAGAAGACATGACAAAACACATTCTACCAAAGTCGTTTACATCACTTGCATAAGTATTGCGATGATCATGTCTACATGTTCGTTCAAGTGAAAATTTGTCTGACTTATTCATTCAGGCACTACCGAATGCTTTCAAGTAATTAGTTCAACTTATCGGATTAGGTCGTCCCAAATATTTTGATTTATGTACACATTAGTGCAAGTAATTGCACAAGCAATATTTTACTTGTTATAAGAAATACTTTGGTATAATAGACATCAATATGAATTGTTACAAATAGGTTAGTTCTGAGATTTACTTGTTTCAGTTCTATTTGGTCTTCATGCAAATCCTTTCTACTGTATCCTAAATAAAAGATTTATTATTCATGGAACAAGATACATCAATTCCTTCATTTTCTCTTTTTTTTTTCACTTACAAAACTTCACCATTTTGGATTAAATGCTTAGAGATCTAATGTGTGTTGAAAGAGTTATCAAGTAGTCAACCCAAGACTCAACCATGAATCATTTAGGAACACAATAATAATTGTCACACATGGATCATAAGAACATAATCTTTTGGAATGTAGTACACCAAACGCATTGAGTGTTCCAGTTTTGCTACTTATAGAGCTAAACTAAGCATAAAGCAAGTAGAAGGAAAAAAACTAGCTAGCTAGATCTTTTGATAAACAAAGCGCAAAGTAAACCAAGAGCAAACAAAATTGGCCAAACAGAGAACTTGATGGGTGAATCATCTGTATGTGTGATGAATGAATAGTTAATGGCTGTGAGAAAGGTTTGACACAAGGCGCAAACCAATCCAACCATATCTGGAAAGCTACCAAATCTGTTTGGTCTCTGTGTTGGATAGTGAAACCAAGGAATGGGCCAACTCCACTTCCACACAACTCTCTCAACTCGGCCTTTGTGTAAGAGATCTACGAGGCAGAGTAGACATGATAATAATGACATTGACATTGCAGCCAATGTATACAAAGGTTTATTAGTAGAAGAGATCTGATCCAGCACACAGGAAGGTATTTCCAACATGAGGTTGGTGATGACTAGAGACCATTCAATTATGACCTGTTTTAAAAACAAAACAAAAGAGTTCATTAAGATTCTCACATCTCAAATAAGAAAATATTTAAAGTAATATAGAGTTGATTCACTCATGCCCAAATTTTTTTGACATGGAGACTCTAATCATTTTGGCCAACAAAATTCTAAGCTACAAAACCTTAAAACTTAATTTTTTTTTTCTAAACCTTTGTTCTTGACGCTCTTAGAAGTTTGCTTTCGATGTCAAGAGCTATTGAATTCACCAACATCTCCTCATCCCTGGTAAAAGAAGCAGCATATCTATTAAAAGGCTAAACATAAGCTAAAGTATGAATTGGAGTTATACCTAAAGTGGGAAGTACTCCATCCAGGGAGATTAATGGCTTCTGTAAAACCATCTTTCCATTCTTTAAGCTGCTCATTTTTATCCCGGCGCTTAGCAAAGCCTTCTCCAAAGCTTCCTGTCTGATTTTCGATGTCAACAGGATCAACATGGTAAAGGACAGGTATCACAATCTGACCGAACTCCTCTTTGCATTTCAAGATGGCAACAACTTCATCTAAACAGAATTTCGAATCACCAAAGTTTTCCGAGAACACAATCACTGAAACTCTCGACACTTCTATTGCTTTTAACGTCTCTTCGTATCTATCTTCGCTTGGCAGCTCGTCGTATAAGTAGGTTTTGATCCGTTTCCTACGTAGACAGCCGCATAGATGGCTTATGAAATTGTCACGAGTGTCTTTGTTCCTGAAACTTAAGAACACATCATATTTCATCTTAGGATTTGAATTCATATCGTGTGTTTTTTTTCTATCTTCTTTGCAGACTAAACTCTCTTCCCCTACAACCATATTTATAATTTCTTTTCACCGACCAACCACAACTTTTTCTAATACTTTACTCTGTTCGTTTATTGTAGTTTCTTGGAAGTTTATGTTTCAAATAATTAATTTAGACACAAATGTGTGACAAACGAAAACAGCTAGTTATGTTGACTTTTTGTACATTGGAATATTCTTGCAAAGTCTTCGAACATTATTTGTTCTTACAATCTAAGTTGCATTGTTGTAATCAAGGATTTCATTTTCTGGAAGCTCAGTTGTTGCAAACCCCATATTAACCCGACGATGATTCTCTCCCATTTGATGCTGTTAAAAACTATATGTTATGATATTATTTTAGATAAGATTGAGTCATTATCTCATTCATTATACTAGCATCAAGGCTATTCTTAATATAATTGGAGATATGATTGACTCTATCCATGTAGTATCCTATTTTGACTATCTAACTAAAGTAATATGATACTAGATGAAGGCATGCACCTTGTGTGTACCAATACATATATACCTAATAAATTTTGATTTTAATCTTAATTTTTATTTAAATCTAAACTATTCAATTAAATATAAATTTTAAGTTTATATTACAAATTATTTAATTCCAATATTTATATTGACCATTAATATATAAAGTTTTCTCTTTTGTTTCATCATTTGTTTATACAATCTAGATTTTAATCATTTTTTTTTTGCAACAGATTTTAATCATATACAATCTAGATTTTGGATTTAAAAAAATTCTAGTAATAAAAGATTATTATTTGGTAACTTGGATTTGAAATTAATGTGGATTGAAAAGAATCTCAATAGTATTACAAAGTATTAGAAACCGTCGCAATTCATAAAATATAAAAAAAAACAATAAACACAAGATTGAAATTTTGGAATACATGAAATATCCAATATTGTGCGTTTATTGAAAACTTATGTAAAATCAAAATTTTCTTAACACAATCATATAAATCACAAGATTTTCTCATAATATTAACAAAAGTCTAGACTCCAATAAGATAGACATAAACATATGTATGAATGAGAAACTAATATCAAAATCTCAGTTAACCAAAATTAATGCCAAGAAAAATCTCTGAATACAAAACATTGAAAAGAAAATTTCAAGAAACCTCTGCATCTTGTAAGTAGACTCACTTTGTCTTTGTCTTATATTTCTTGAGAAGACTGGAAGTTCTGAACTCAGCATCGTCTCTAATAAAGCTCCACCAGAGAACGGTCAGAGGAACCGTGGCAGCGTGCCAAATAGAGTGAGCATCGAAGTAGCCTTTATATGGAGGAAACTCATATATCTCCAAAAGCATAGCTAACCCTGTAGCTATCACAACCACCCACAGTTTCCAGTTAGAAGGATGTCTAGAGACAGCAGCCCATCTTGCCCATAGGAGAAGCTGAGCGACTCCCATGGCCACACACACAATCATGTTCCACCCTGTAAAACAACAATGTACTCACCAAGAACGTGAAAAAGAAAATCATATGGAATTGGTTTCATAAGAGTTTGCAGTGTACCATAGTCGAGCTTGTAGAAGTTAATATACAGTATGTGAGTGGTGACGAAAGCTAGCACTGGAGCAGATACCATGACTCTTGCAGCCTCGACCCGAACATCAAACGTTCTCAAGATGGATACAATGAGTGAGAATCCAATAACAGCTATTGCAGACGAGTAGTCCAACCTCTCGGTGATGTCAACATCCCTGAGAAAACCATAGAGACAGCTCACCAGAAGACTGTGGACGATAAAAAGTAATGTCTAGATGATTATTACCGAGTGTGGAAAACCGCACTCCAGAACCAAGAGTTCATTGACAAGAAACCGTAGATATGCCACAAACCAACGTACTCATAGTAAGCCGTCTTATCTTCTCTAAGAGGCAACTTATAGTATAGTGTGATAAAGAAAGAGATCCATCCGTGGAAATGCATCGCTAGGTTGAGAACAGAGAAAGCAACAGAAGCAGGCTCCTGAATCCCAAGGAGACGCTTGAAAGGCCATTTACCATGATACTTGAGTGGGGGTTGACCTAGAGTTTCGCGTTCTCTCTCTCTATTAACCATACAGTGGTAACGGCAATCACCTTGGCATCCCCACTTTTGCCATTGTAGACACAGAGGCTCTTGTGTGTACCATGGACCAGTGTTGGACGAAGAGTTGCACTGAGGAAAGCATAGTTGTCCGACGCAGCCGCTTATCTCGCATTCTCCAACACATGCCCTGATACAAATAATTGCCAGAACAAAGAGGCTAATCTTGAACATGAAGTGTAACAATAGATAAGCTCTGTAGGAATCCTAAGGAAGCTGAAAAAGACAAACCTGTAGTTTGGATCGGCATCGCCGAGACTAGAATACGAAACACTGAAGAGGCATGAAAGCAGTAGTAGTAGCAACAGAGCTTTCCAGTAACACAATGCCATCTGAGTAGGAAACTGCAGTTTATCAAATTTCAAAATAATTCGAACTCGAAAACATTTTCAGAGTCTCTTCGTTAAAGGATGAAACTTTCACTTTGTGTGACGAAAACCCAACAGTATCTCATGGTGCTACTTTATGATCTAATCATACACTTTCCAGATTCGATCAGGTTTATCGAAAATTTCATAAATTTTAAGCAAACTCAGAGCACAAAAGCCAGAGAAATATAGAGATGAGAAACGATTAGATAGAATCCAGAAGCAACAAAAGCCAGAAAAATAGCAGATCAGATGAACATACCTCTCCGAGTCCGTCAGAGAGTCTGGTCTTTGCAACAAAAGAGAGACGATAGATATCGAGGAGAAACAACAACAAAACAAAAACACGTGTTTTACTTTTCATTTTAACAAAACGACGCGTTTTGTCTAGGGGATGAAAAATAATATATTCTTTGAAACTAATATTGTATATCTTTACGTACAAAGTATAAACCACTAGATTCCAAACAATTTTATTTTCTTTCTGGAATTTATTTTATTTTATTTTATAATAAGTCGGACGTATACTACAATGGTGTACAATAGCAAGTAAAAGATTTTCTGATATTCATACGTCTTCCTGTGTTTTTGTTTTTATGCCTAGGATTAGACCATTAGTATACACACACGCATGGGGGTTCAAGCTTAAACTAATTATCCAATATTTGGATTTATTTCAATCTCATACTCCCTTTCTCTCTTCCTAAATATAAGATATTTAGTTAAAAACACACATATTAAAAAAAGTTAATTTTTGTCTGGAAAAAACATTAAAAATTTTTAAATAAATTGTTAAATATTATTGGTTACACAGTTTTTAATAAAGTAAAAGTTACCTAAAAAAATAAAAACATCTTAAATATTGAAACACTAAAATTCTTTACAACATGGTACATTAAAGAACAGAGGGAGCATCTCACAAGAGTTCCAAACAAGGTTTTGCATGGATGCAGTGAGACCAAGAAAAGTTACTTCACAAGCAACATTAAGCAATCAAAATTAATTATAATTTTCATTATTATAACACAAACTGTATTTACTTGCACTAACTCGCAACTAACAGCAGCATATATACAGCATATGAAAAGTCATATCAAAACGATATCATATGATTATAAAACCAATATATATTGATTCACCAAGAAGTAACAATCCTATACCCGACCGAAACAAGAAGAAAATAGATACGCAGTGTTGCTTCAACTTGCAAGAAACTATAGAGAAAATTATATGCATAGTATTCAATTCAGTATACAAACAAAACAGAAAAAAACACTTCAAAGTAAATGTACGTATAAAATACTTATTCAGAATTTCCAGAGGGCCATGGAAATCTTAAGCAATAGAGATATGATTTTTTGTCCAAACAAAGCAAATCTAATGACTTGTTACTTTTAGATTGGACAAGAGAAGATTTCATGTCTTAGTTTCTATTTTTCTCTATATAAACACACCCCCAGTTTATTCTTTAAAGCCTTCCTCTCTTCTTAATCATTTGCTTTCAAGTCTCAGAAACTCTTTCTTCTAAATGAGACAAAAGGGTCACAGACACGGAGAAGCAGTGTCACCTTGTGCCGGATGCAAGCTTCTTCGGAGAAAATGTGTGAAAAATTGCGTCTTTGCTCCATATTTTCCGGCTAAGGAGCCTTACAAGTTTGCCATTGTCCACAAGATCTTTGGTGCTAGTAATGTCAATAAGATGTTGCAGGTAAAATTTCACTTTTCTCTTTTGTTAATTAATTTTTGTTGCTGTTTTAATTTATGACCGGGAATATAGTTTTACGAATATGAAACATTATTGTATAAACATGTACATATAAACTGACCAAGGCTTATGGCTGGTGGTTCCTGGCTTGCTGCAATTGTTATGTGAGTTTAGGGCGCAATGGTTTAACACTATCTCTAATGGTTTACTCTATTTGTTTCTCTAAAATAGAGTAACTTTATAATAGAGTTAAATGTTGATCCAATGATAATCTATTTTAGAGTGAAAAATAGAGTGATGAATAAAAAATAAAAAAAATTATTCTATATATAGAATAAAAAAATAGGTTTACACTATTATAGAGTAGAAAATAGAGTATCATTGGAGTATTTTTACTCTAAACTCTATTTTAGAAGGGAAAATATAGTGGGGCTGGAGGTTCTAAATAGTGTCACCGAATAATTTAAATATTTTAGATTTAAGTTATTAAACCCTTCAATTTTGAAACTGTAGGAAGTCACTTTCTAGTTTTAAAAGGCAGTATCATGACATTTTTTTTTTTTTTTTGAACTTACATTATTGCTTCTTATTTGTTATCTTATGACTAGTTTATAACGCGGTGATTAATTTATGTGTATCTATAACCTCTTACTGTTAACATACAGATGTCATTTACGAAATCATTACAAACAAACAACACGCATAATGTGTTTCAAACAGATGTTTACTACATAATGACATCATGTAGTGCAAAATCATTTGATTCGTCATTAAACATTTCAAAAGAAAAACGCCATCGATGATTTTATCTGATCAAGAGAATCAAAACCCTAAAACAACATGTTTTCAATGTCTATTTCTGCATAATTTTACGATTTTGGTTATCAAAAAAACTTGTGGAAGTGTAACATCAGACAAGACCAAGTAAAATATTATTAATATCCTCAGTAAATCGATTTAACGATCGTAGGTGTTGTCGGAGAACCACCGGAGCGACGCCGTAAATTCGTTGGTGTACGAGGCCAACGCGAGGGTACAAGATCCTGTGTACGGATGTGTAGGAACAATTTCGTCATTACACAGACAACTCGAAACTCTCCAAACTCAGCTAGCTTTTGCTCAGGCCGAACTGGTTCATATGAAGACGCTCCACCATGTTGACACTAGATCGTCGCCGTATATGGCGAGTAGCATTACTTTCCCCGCGATCAAAGACTTCTCCAGTGACGACAACATGGCTTTTATGTACGATAATGGTGCCGGCGAGTCCCTTTGGTCGTGCTAGCTTTTCCCTGATCTATCCGTGCAATAGTTAAAAAGGGCAAAAAAATCAGATTATAGCCAACTAGTATCACGGATCAGTTAATTTTACTTTCCAATTTTTTTGATAAATAAAACTATAATGATTATCAACATTAAAAAATAAATTATTATTATTTAGTCACATATCTGCCTACATTTAAATGGTCTTTTCTTATACGATACTAAAGTTGTTGTTTCATTGTGTTTTAATCAAAATAAAATATTATATTAGTCACACACCAACATCTAAATTTAATAATTGCTGCATTCAGACAAAGACTTTGAGGACTTAAAATAATTATTATGATTTTTTTCATAAAATGATATATATATATATATATATATATATGTGATTTAATTTTCATAGAGCGTTAAGATATATAGGAACATGCAGAAATGTAGTTAAGGTATTATGATTGATCTATTTAATTTAATTTTTATTTTTGTAAATAATTCTCCTTAAAAATAAAAATCTCCTTAGATTTGATATAAAGAAAAATAAAAACAATGAAACTAAAAATATATTTAGACTATTCAATTTGTATATAATAGACTCGATATGCTCTATATTTCAAGAAGAAAAAAAAATTTATGTAACACTCAGACTAACACACAGATTTGTAAATACCAAGTTTCATCGCATTATTTATTAACCAATTGAATTTCTTTAAGCTACAAAAATAAAATATTTAAAAAAACATAAAAAGAGAATTAGAGAAGAACTAAGATACCACTTGTTTTCCGTTTATGGACGGTTCTTTTCTTGTATTCCATTTACTGCAGACAAAACTCATTTGTTTTGTTTTGGCTTTTCATTTGGTGGATTGTATGTTGATCTAATAATGCTTCGTTCTTGTCAACGCGAGTTTGTCTCGTCTTCTTCTCTCCTGTTTTTATTGGGTGTACACTTACAAAAACATTTTATTTCACTCTATGTCTCAGATTTTTCATATTTGGAAAAGGGAAATACAAAAATGATCAGTCTTTCTAATTAAGACAAACCTTGCATGCGAGCGAAGCTTGATATACAATCGGTAATGGAATTAAGTAGAGAACAAAAGTGAGAACAAAAGGGACTGAACAACAACAACAAAGAGAATATGAGATGATAACAATTCACCTTGGATAAAAAAACGTTGTGTGGATTTGAAAGAGAACATAGAATGACATTGCACAGATATAAATGATGGGTGGAGGACCGGAGGTAGTTATAAAAGATTGAGGTGAATGGTGATCGTGGAGGTGTGGGTAAGAAAAACCAATGTGGAGAGATTATTTGATTGAACGTGTATTACCTTTCACTTTTTTCTATTTTTATTTTTATTTCTAGTTTTATTATTTTAAACATTATTTTGTAATTTTCAAATATGAAATAAAATCCATGTGTCAAAGTACTATTAGCCAAGTGACTTGTGCTTTAGTATATAAAGGATTTATAGGCTACTAAATGAACGTAATAAGTATATATTTAAAAAAAAATTAGGTGCATGGAAGAGCTAGTAACAACTAAAGAAATAAGATAATAAACTTTATTTATGTGTTGAACAAAAACAAAAACAAAAACAAAAACTTTATCTATTATGTCTTCTTTTGAGGATTTTTTTTTCTTAACTAATGTTGGGTAAGTAAAAAGAAAAGACAGAGAGGCATATTAATGTAACATATATGATATAGACTACATAAGTTAATGTTTTACAAACTCATGATTTATAACTCTGAAAGAACAATATGCTACGCAAGTCTATAACTATGCTAATCTATACAATTTGAATACTATTATGTGATGATTTAAAGCAAATGCCACAAGGACCACGGTTTTTTACCTCTCGGTTTGCTTCTAAGCATTGAGTTCCTTGATGTTAGCTAAGAGGCATAATCGGCTCCTAAGAATGATAGATGACAAAGAAAATCAACAATTTGAAACTGTGGCTGATGTAAAACCGATACTAGTTAAGAAATAACAACGAAGAAAGACTCAGACTCACCTGGCTTGCCTGGCTTGCCTGACGAACTCCTTACCGTCCATCCAAGGTGTACGGTTCCTAGATGGAGAATTTGCAGCTGATGATTGCTGACTTGAAGGGTACCAGATTGTTGTCTTTGTGGTTTGGAGGGAAAATTGGCTACGTATCTTTTTCCTGTCTCTATTTTGAAGTCTTCTTGTCCCGATTTCAAATAAAAACTTTTAATTACTTCTACCTCCAAACCAGAGAAACTTTTGATTACTTATTGTAGACTCTATGGAAAATTATTATTTTTTATTTCTAAAACTAAAAAATAATGTAGTGAGGTTTTGGTCCTACATTACCAAACTACAAAATTGACAAATACTGCCTTGAGTTTGCATTTATTATGTGTTATTAAAATATTCCATATTGGTCTATTGGAAAATATATAAACATAAAAATCCTAGACACTGTTACTGCAATAGTTAAAGGCTTCGCATTTTCTTGTTACAAGTTGAGATGTCACATCTATGCAGTTGAGCGGAATCTCCTAACACGTGTATAAATACATACTAATTCCGTATCTACGTATGTCCAATTTCCTTAAATGTACAAAACTCGACCGGGTTTTTGCCGGTTTGCATTAAATATTTATACGGTTAAAATATAAAATCGGAGCCTACTTGTCAGATGGATCTATCTTGTCGTCTGGTAAAACTCACAATCATAAAGCCTACTAATCTCCTTTATTTCCTGGTAAGTGGTAACCAACCAAACCGGACTATATACTAATAAACCAAACCGATGAGACAACAAGTATCAGTTAATAAGGCAACCATTAACCGGGGTGCTTAACCTTAAAAAAAAAAAAATGGAAGCAGAGCGCTTAAACAAACGCAGTAAGCGCCGGTTGTTCTCACTATTCGCAGGCCCTACTGACACGTGGCGGCCCGCGATTGCTTCATTTTTAAATTTTTTATTTTTAATTAGACAAAAACCAAAAGAAAAAAAATTTAAGCAGGGTTAATCATGCCCTAACTTAATATAGCTGGGTAACTCAGGGAACCAAGTTTAGAAAAAATAAAAACTCAGGGAACCAGGGACTCTATAAATAATTAAATATAGTTTAAGGGTTCAAAAAACGGTTTAAGATTTTGTTGGTTTTCAAATTTTAGAAGATCGGTGTCCAACTATCCATATTAAAAACGGGTATAACCCGGTTTATCTAGCAGCTATTGTGTTGGCCTACAAGGCTTTTAGCATTCACTGCATGTCTGGACCAGAGTGGTTTCTTCGAGTATGTCTGTGTGCGTATACACAGATACACGTACACGCAATTACATACACACATGTGTAGTATATATACGCACATCTCGATGCAAAGAAAAAAACATCACCATCTTCTGATCAGTTTTCTTTTGCTACTCGAAATAGACCCAAAGAAAAATGTATTGTCTCCAAGTTGCAGCTTATCACTTGTTCTTCAACGCATCACGGTTGTGTTATCTTCTTGCTCTGCTTATCTTTGTTTTTCTCAGATTATTTGATATTTTCCATGATATATCAGTTGTTAATCACGTCGGCGACTCCGGAACGGCGGCGTTTCGGGCTATTACTGATACAAAAAAGCAAGTTCATGGAGAGTTGAATGTAACTTTCTCTGGTGTTTTCTTAGGATCTCTAATCCAAGATATTGCTACTTATGTTTAATGTTTTCTAGCTAATGTTTTTCCGAGGACATGTTTTCTCGTTATGTATTATTCATGCACTTGCATATATGTTTAACGATGAATTCCTAGTCTTGATCTCTATAGTTTATTATAACTTTAGTTTAATCCATTCTTTTATGAGTATAATTTTTCAGTTTGACTGCATGTTGTAGCGTAGTACTAGTAGCTATACCGTCTTCTATTAACTCAGATCAGGGCAGGGCATGGTTAACCTCGTTCTCTTAACCGGGGTTCTTAACTCATGATTTGACATTTTTTTTGTTTTTTTTACACTTTTCGGCTAAGAGACAGCTCTTATATCTTTTATTTAAGAGAGGGTTCTTAATTTTTCTTAGTTAAAATCTAAGAAAAACTAAAAATCCCAATTAAAAGACTGAAGTTAATCATGGTCTTAATTGCGTTAGTTTGAGGATGGAACATAGATTTAATTCGGTTTGATAGTGTCACTAAATACAGTATTCATATTGATTAGACTATGTACAATGGTTTCAACACCTTCATTGTCCATTTTTAACATTCCACATCATCTTCTTTCTCTTCAATATCATTTATTTAACACTCACTTCACTATAAACCTTTACAATGGTTTTGTTTTAGAAAATTCAACATCCTACCCCCATAATTTTTAATTTATATTTTTATTTTTATAACATACCAATTACATATTAATAATTAATTTAAAAACTAAAATAAAATAAAGTTTAATAATATTTATTTTAAATTATTATACTAAGCTTATTTTTAAACAATATCAAATCAATATTAATAAAAGTTTTACTAACAAAAAAGGTTAAAAAACTAAAATACTTGACTATAAGAAAAAATGATTTTTTCTGTATCCAAATGAAATGAAAGTGGTCTCTATTTATAGATAAGAAAATATCTTGAATTTTGATATAATTTTTATTATTTTTAAAAGAGTTTTATTATATAAAAAATATGTTTCAATTATTGGGTGAAGATAAAAATCAAAATCAATCTGTACAACCCATCAGTCCACTCACAACGCGACATGTGGTACTGTCGGTCCACAAATTTTTTTTTTAACTGTTGAAACTTTGCAACACATATCGAAACCACGTAGATTAACCTAATTTATCAACATATTCGTTGCAGGGGTTTCCAGCGTCGGAAACAAGTTTCGACCCCCATGGTGGGTGTTCTCAGTCCACTGGCCTCAGATACAATAATACTCCATACGTTACTGACAAATTAATGCCTAATAAAGCTAGCAAGCTTGGTCCTACATAGACCAGTTTTTGAAAATATGGTCAATTTTTTTTATATGTTCCCGAGAAACTAGCCGTAAACTTCGGATACATCAAAACTGTCGTAATCAGCAACATATTTACCACATTTTTGTTACTTGGTAACAATAATATTTTTAGTTTTGAATTTTAAAACTCAAATTTATATATCATCGTTTACTGTAAGCATAAGTAGCTGATACAATAAAAAATGAACACGGAAGTGACGTCTCCGTTCAAAAATATTGGGCCCTTGATCTTTACATAGGCCCAAAGTAAACTAAATTATTTCGGGCCCAACCGACAGGCCTCGCTGTTTATCAATCCTTTTTTTTTTGTTAATAAAGGCAGATTTTAAGATATTTGTCCCTTGTAAATAAAACTGTATGTTCGATTCAGTGTAAATAAAACTGTCCCTTCGATACGAGATTGCTCCATAATCCGTACGGAACTAAGAGCATGATTAACGCTAAAAGGTTCTTATTTATTTTTTTGTCTGATTTAAAAAAAAAAAAATACAAACAAACTAATCGTGGACTGCCACTTGTCAGTGAAATCCGCGAACGGTACAAAAACCCAAGCAAAGTCACCTCTTGCAGAAGAAGAAGAACTAGTTTTTATCAAAATCCGGGATCCAGCTCTTAAAAACCCACCAGGGTTAATTGTGGCCTAAGGAAAAAGGAGGACAGGCAGAGAGTTGGTGGGTAACACTCTGACTGTATGTATAAATGACCGTACAACCTAAACACACCTGCCACTCTTTAATGCCTTTAATGACATGTCATCTGAATTAAGTATTATATTACTCCCTCTGTTTCTAAAAGATTCATATTCTAGTTTTTTCACACATTTTAATAAAACACATTAAATTTGCATATTTTTTTGTGTTTATCTTCTTTCCACAATTTTAAGCCAATAAAAAATCAATTAGTGCAATTAAGATTTTTGAAGTTTGCAATTAGTTAATAAAACATGCATTAAAAATGTAAAAAATGAATCTTTTAAAAACAAAAATTTTCTTTAGAATATGTATATTTAAGGAACGGATAGAGTATTTGATTTAGTTTCCATTTCCCTCTTTCAATTGAACCCATCCACTAGAGAAATCGATTATTTTGTGCGTATGGACATATAAACAATATTGAAATAGTTGAAAAAAAAAACAATATACAAATAGTTGAAAATTCGTAAATGACAAATATACATAGCTACTAGGATCGTTAAACATGTCCTTTTAGTTTGTTTTGTTTTTTTTTGTATCGTTTAGTTAATGTAACATTTAATTAAAGAACAAAACAGGACGCAAAGGGACAAGAGTGTCGTGGACAACTTGTCTAGTGACTCCGAATTTGGATGTTGTTCTGCTTCATATATAAATGTTTGATTACGCCTCGATGATTTTATATGATTGTACCTATTTGAGTTTTTTTTCTTAAGAAGAAGTTGTATGTTTATACATGCGAATAACGTTTACCAGACAAGAATTGGTATTGTATATCTAGACGAACAATATGCGTATGAAATATTGAAATGTTCAGGAACATCAATGAATTTTGTCGGCCAAGCAAAATATAAAATAAAAATTATAAATAAAACAAAATGTTTAACAGGAAAATATCCTGAAAATTCAAATAATCGACAAAAACGAAGAGCTATTTTCTGGATCCAAATTTCAATTATGTACGAGTATTGTCTTTGACGTTTTGGTCTATTTGTAATAGTAGTATTTAAGAACGTTGAACATAAACTACCCGCGGAGATTTCGTCCAACCATCTTTAATCTATTCGCCGATTTACTTTTAAAACAAACAAAGCACCGAATTAAAAAAATACTTCATTAGTTATTACACTAAACCACCAACCTCATAAATGGAGGGTTCAAAACATTTCATATTTCTTTCAACTTTGACATGATGATGTAAGGAGAACTTGCTACTCATACTCAATTTTGATGTTCTAAATTTCAGTAGCTCAAATGTCTAATCTAATTAGTAGTATTAATATACATAACGACGTAATATTATTAATATGTTCAAAAGTGATAAGACTTTTTGTCATCTAAAACATAAGAGCATCTTTAATCCTAAGAATCCTCTTAATTTTTTTTTTTGATTTAAAAAAAAAAAATTAAAAACTAACCAATCGTGAATCGCCACGTGTTAGTGAAGCCCGCGAAAATGCAAAAACGAAGCTCTTAAAAAAGGAGTTTAGGAGTCAAATCTTAAATTTTTTGTGGGTCCCACCTCTTAAGAACCCTCCTAAGAGGTGGAGATGCTTTAACGGTTATGTGACAAATTTTATAAAAGCAAATATAAATATAGTTTTAAGAAGTAATTTTAACTATTCCACAAAAAACTACATCAAGTCAAAACCTACTTTATATAATAATGAACGAATCAATTTATATTACTTTGGAAATCTTTCTTTAATTTTTTTTTATTAATATATAGAAGTTCTATCATTTGAACAGTAAATTTTGTAAAAGCATTAACCAGTTATTTAGTTAAATGGTAGACCAAAAAAAAAATTCACAAAAATAACATTTTATATCATACTAGCAACAGACACAGTAAACCAATAACATTCTTTTTAAGTTTCCATAACAAGTAATAATGGTTACTCTCTTGACTTTGTATGGTTTTAATGTTTATATAGTTTCAGTTTTACCAATCTTTCTATTTATATGATTTGATTTTGAGGTAGTGTTTATCAAAAGAAGATATTCTAAATTTATAACAAAATTAATAAAATACTAATGCTACAAATTATAGTTCTAATAGTTCTAAAGGCTTAACCTTAGAACTATTATCCCTAAAACATAACTATCCGGCTTATCTTTGATTAAGAGTATGTGTGAAGCTTTAAAATGTAAATGAATTAATAGTATCAGTAAACAAAACATAATATTAATAGTACTTCTTCCATTTCAAATTGATACATGTTTTAGTTTTTTTCACACAGATTAATAAAACATATTAAATTTCAATATTAAATACATAACTTTACGTGATTATCTATTTCCTACAATTTTAAACTAATAAAAATTTAGAAAATGCAATTAATTTTCTTGAAGTTTACAATTAGTTATTATTGATAAAAATGCATCGAAAATACAAAAAAATGTATTCTCTCTGTTTCATAATAAATGTTATTTTAATTTTTTTTTTCTTATTACACAAAAAATTTCACTTTGCAAGTCCAAATAATTAATTGTAAACTGCATTGATTTTATAAATAATTTTATTTATCTCAAATATTATTGGTCAGGAATGTGTAATTAATGATAACTTACATATATTTTAGCATTTTCTTAATCTGTGTAAAAAATGTCAAAATGATACTTATTTAAAAACGGAAGAAGTATCATTTTGAAACCATTATTTTCCGAGAATATGTATATTTTTGAAAATGAGGGAGCATTATATCTGCAAGTTAAATTTCATGGGTTGTACCTGGCAAGTACTGCCTACGTACTCTCACCATGATGCTTTCGTCATCATCTTTCCATGTCTTTTCTCTCTATATATAATCTCTCTTTTCTAGTTTTCTATCACTCTCTCTCTCTCTGGTTTTGAACTTTATCGCTCTTCAAACCGTCGGAGAAAACAATAAAAATGAAACATCTAATCCGCCGCCTCTCTCGCGTCGCCGACTTAGCCTCCGAATTCTCCATCCGCCGATCCACCTCCTCCTCCTCCTTACGCATCCGCCGCGGTCATCATCGTCCCCACATGCAACCGCCTTGGTCGATTTGTCAGGCGAGACGAGTCCACACCGTCCCCGCCGGTCACGTACCCGTATACGTCGGCGAAGAGATGGAGAGGTTCGTGGTGAGCGCTGAGCTTCTGAACCATCCGGTCTTCGTGGGACTGCTCAACAGATCCGCTCAGGAGTACGGCTACGCTCAGAAAGGAGTCCTCCACATCCCCTGCCACGTCATCGTTTTCGAGCGCGTGGTGGAAACGCTCCAGTCGGGTTACAACGAGCCCGGGGTGATGCAGGAGCTCGTCGCGTCGTTGATCTCAAGCGATGAGCTGATACTTGGAACTACTGAGTAGCTCTGATAAGAATCCAAACAGCAATCTCTGTTTTTCCTCAGATTATGTAAATATATATACAAGTTTTTTATTTATTTTCTTCTAGTGTTGTCAACATCTGTCTTAGCTGTGATCGAGAAACTGAATTTTCGATATAACCGAACCGAGACTGAAACTGCAGAAATAAAAGTAATGAAAAAAAACAAAAAGAGAAGACCAAAGAAACGTGGGTTCCGATACGTTTCACGTACCGTTTGGTTTCACGTACCGTTTGGTTTAACAAACTCAATTACTAAATTGCACGTTTCGGGTTATATATAAGTCTCATAAGTGTATAACCTTTACCAAGAAAACGTAAGAGTTCATGCATTTATGAAATTCGACGGTAAACTTGGAATCTGAAATCTTGAATTCAACTTTGTATCAAACAAATTAGGTAGGAACATTCAACTCTTAAAGGTTTGGTCTAGTGAGTAAGCTTGCATATTTTTTTGTATTTTCGAAAATCTGTTAATAAAGTATAGACGAAAAATAATATTGCGACACCATAGTATGTCGTTTTTAAATTGTACATGCAGGTTGTACCTCCGAGGACACACGACAAGAAGAAAGAGTAGAAACAACAGGTGTTTCTTTTGTAACAGAAAAGTATATAAATGCTTTTTGGATGTTTTATGTAATTCGTAGTGTTTTGCTATCGGAATTTATATTCATGTATGGAAAAATATTTAGAAAAGTCGTTGGAAATAAAATAATACCAGAAGTAAAAAAGTCAAATCAAACCTCGTATAAACAACTAGAGCAATAAAAACAGAGTTTAGAAAGCATCCTTAGATTTTTATTACATGGATCCGAATTGCACGGTATGTGACATTTTCTACTTTTTTGGGTATTGTGTGGTGTTGGGCTATTTGCCGGAAAATTGAGATGTATACTTTTCATTTTTGATATCCATAAATCAGCTAGATTTCATTGACGTGTCAATCAACAATTGGTTATAAGGTAGATTGAGTTGGCAAATTGGAAAAACTGTTTTTTAGAGCAAAAAAATAGTAACTATGTCCATTTATACTAATCTATATTTTGTGTCATATTTTCCTATAATACCCTTTAATATTTATGAAAATAATTTTAATAAATAGATTTTCAAACAAAAAAAATTTGGAAAAATAGTAACATTTGTTAAAATACCTATATGAACTTAACGGTATATTTTCCAGTTATAAAAAAGTTAAAATTATAAATTTCAGATTATGTTCTAAAAAAGTAGAAATGACATTCTACGAAGTAGAAAACGAAATCTACTTTTTTCATTGAATCTACAATGTTTAGAATACGTGATCTACGTAAATAGAAGTATTCTACAAATATGTAGAATACACATTCCGCGCTTAACCTACCATTCTAAAATTCTTAGAAATCGAAATCTACACATTAATCTTATTCTAAAACATGTAGAAACCGACTTCTACAGATTTACTAAAAATCTAAAACATGCAGAAATCAAATTCTAAACATTACTATAATTCTAAAAAATTGTAGAAACTGATTTCTACATATTAGTTGTATTCTACGGATAAGAAATCAGTTCCTAAAAATATGGAAACAAAATATTTGAGAATATTCACTTTTATATTTAAAAAAAAATCGATTTCTAAAAAAAAAAAAACGAAAAATGAACAAAAAAAAGCGACAAAAAAACCTTGGCAACTTTCTTCGCCGTCTTCTATATTCCATTGATTGTTCACAAAATTTTCACAACATATATCTATTAATAACAAATATCACAGCTCAGTTAAATAATGTCTCTTAATACTTTATCAATAACCAATGTCAAAGAATTAGCATTCTCACTGTATTAATTTCAATTTTATGGTGTTTTAATTTTTTTTTATAAAAACAAAACCTAAAATTCCTAAATCTATCCCAAAAATATGATTTAAGCCATGATTGTGTACAAAATCTTCTCTAATCATCACCTTAACACATGATTGAAGCCTAAACATCCTAACTAACTCAAAAAATTTACCTTTTACCTTTCTATTATCAAACTCTAAAAAGAAGTGGAGATAGAGTTCCATACCTTTGCAGAACGAACTAAAGAGTGATAGATTCGTAAAAAGCTCACGAAATCGTATGGGTTAGGCCAAATAATCGTCCAAATCAGAGTGAAATTGAGTGAGTTAGGGTTAATGAACTTGGGTGAGAATTTGATTTTGTCTCCCTTTATTCGTGAATGGGGAATTATGGGTTTCATCCCAGAGAAATCGAGTTTAAAGAGTTGAAATCATGCTTGGTCGGTTCAAATCAAGTGGGAATCAATCCGGATATAATCATACAAAACCAAAAAAATCGATTTGGGATTCTTTCCTCGGCACGGGATCGATCGATCTATTCTTACAGATCGGTCGATCTGTGTAAATCGACTTTCGCCGATCGAGTGAAATGGACCAGGTCGATCAGTATATATTTCACGTTTTTTTTTGTTCTGAATAATGATCGGGATCGATCGATCCACTATAACTTGTAAAGTGGGATCGATCGATCCCCCTTGTCGAACTCAATATATATTTTTTTTAAAAAATTACAATTATAAGGGCATTACTGCCATTTTGAAAAAAATTAGTCTAATAGGACATAAAATAGTATAAATTAGGCTAAAGGGACATAGTTACCATTTTTTTTTCTGAAAAAACAAATTTCCCTGGCAAATTTTACTGCACATGTGTTGCTTTATTTCGTATGATGATTGGGAAATTTAAGTAAGAGTTAACTAGTTCGCATAAAGTATAAAATATATAAATTACACCCACTAAAATACTCAGAGTAACAATTTATTGCACACGTGTTGCTTTATTTCTTATAACAATTACTAGATCCTGATCCGCACGCCAGCGTAGATTTGAATTTTTGGTTTTTGGTTATTTATTTAACAAAATAATGTATTTGTAATATTTGATGTATTATATTCACCAAGTAAATAATTTTTTTAGCATCTTAAACCATCTATTTACGATGAATATTCGATATCATATAAAAAATTGAACAAATAGACGTAATTAGAGAATTGTAGACGATATATAAAAACAACGGTTATTAATGTAAAATATGAAGAAATATTATATCATAACTTAGTATGGCATAAAAGATTATAAATTAGTTATACATGTTTAAAGAAAATAAAATGATTTTTAAAATTTTATGAAAAATTTAACATATAAAAAAAGGCGATGAATTAGTCATCAAATTGTAAATAATTTCATAATTTTATTAATAATAAATTATTTATATTCTTTGTTTTTCGTCAAGATAATTATTAAATGTCCATAACATTAATATGTTAAAATGCCATATTATGAAAGCCCATGTTGTAACCGTTTTTTTCCGGGAAGTATAACAAAAAAAATTACATTTAACTCTTCGTTTTGTTTAAGTTCGTGTCGGTAAAAGATTAAAAAAATCTCTCTATCTTTTTCAATGTTCAATTTGAAGCTTATTATGCGGAAATCATACGCAAATATAGGCAATTGGTTGGAATCTCTATATCTTTATATTCTTATAAATTTTAAATTTATTGTTTTCTCTTCTGCAAGCAAATCAATTATCGAAGTAATAGATCAATTGGTTGGAATCAAATCTATTCTTATAATTAGTGTAATTATAGTTACAGTTTCTATATTTTATAGGTACATTAAAGATACGATATTGAAGATATTTTGTTTTGATTAATAGAAGATATTGGATTTTGAGTTTGTATTTATTGATTTGTTTTTTTATAAAGCTTAGAAAATCAATGGGATGATTGGTTGGTTGATAAATTCTATAAAAAAAACGAAAACTATAGGTGGTTTGAATATTGTACATCGATCGATGCATGATGTAAGTTGACTATATAAAACTTGAACATGATCATTTCAAACTAAAGTATAGGTAGGTTATATGCATTTGTTATATTGTAGTTAATCTATTTTAAATATTACATAAGTCAAGTGATTCACGTTTTCGTAAAAATAAAATTCAAGTTCATTATTAGGCCGTACTCGTACGTAATAAGCTACGTTAAATATGATGTATTTTTAGGTTCATTTAATGACATTAAGTTTAAATTTGATTAAGGAAAACTCATTAATTTACTGGAAAATAGTAGCATTAAAATATATAGGTTTATTTAATGACGTTAAGTTTGAATTTGATTAAGGAAAACTCATTAATTTAACTGGAAAAGACAAGCATTAAAATATGTAATTTAATTTAATCCTCAGTGGCATGGAAGTGTAAATAAGTTAGAAAACTTATAGGTATTTTTTAATGGGTACTTCTCTTTTAATAATAGAGACATCAACTATTGTACGAATACTCAAGAGTAATAATTTATACTACTAGGAGCTTCTATATATCATTTTAATATATGGGTGTATGAACCACCAGCAAGGTTACAACAGTGGAGAAGTTAAAACCCCTTTGACAGATAACAACAGATTGAAGACACATAAATAAATATAAGCTGAGGGACTTTTTCAGTAGAACACACACAGAAAAAAGCAACGTGTTGGGCTTGGGGCGAGATAATCCTAAATTTTAGATGGGCCACAATTGCTTTGTAAGCTAATGTCAGAGATATATAAAAAAGAGTCGTCATGTCAACTAAATTCAGAATGCTTCTCGACATTATGCCTGAGTATTGTGTATGAAAAAGGTGAACAATGCCTTTGATGTGGAAACAAATTTGATAATAGGGATTTTGCCCGAATGTGGCTAACAAGAAAGTTATTCTAAGTTTCCATCTTTAGAAACATAAATATGTAACTAGTGAACTTTCACATATGATGCGAAAGAAACCTGTTGTAATAATAAAACGAGTGTCCCTGATCTATATAGCAGTGTTTGAGGCTTAAAGCTGAGCCACCATTGACATAGCTGGATGCCTATGTTTGCTATTGCAAGTTATTTGAACTTAGACAACGGCCAAGTAGCATCCGAGTTTGACAAAGGCAGCAGATGAATTATATAGCATCCTTAATCTTTGAGTAATTTATTTGATAATCATTCCCTTAAACAAGCATTCCCTTTTTGAGACGGTACTAGGTCAAACTAACTGATAACTTTCAAGACATTTATAAAGCGGATCTCATATATATTAATTGAGGAGCATTACAACATTTTTTTGTAGCCACATGTCATCATTAGAATTTTTTAGAATCATTAGAAAAATAGGTTGGTCCATAAAAATATATAATAAGCTTTTTATAAACTATAAATACATTATTAATGTGTTTCATTATTTTTTTAAATAAAATTACAAAATTGCCTAATATGACTAAAATATATATGACAATTAATGATTTTGAATAATAAAAATTTGATAAAATAAGTGTATTATATATTATATTTGTTTAATTTTAAACTATTAAAATAAATTAAACAACCATATAATAAAATTTTGGATTTTTCTGTATATGTTATATTTTAAAATTTTAAAAACGAGTATAAATTACTAAAACTGTTAAAAGTCTAACATATAAATTTTGTGATCCATGGTTTAAAAATTTTGTTATGACATGATACAAATGATTACAAAATCATATAAGTTGAAAGTCTCATTTAATAAGTATTAAGATTAAAAAATATATAAATATATATATATATATAACATTTTAAATTAAATTATATGCAATATAAAAATACATACATATTTTAATTTTGAAATTTACTTTGAACAATTTTTTTTTGATAAATACTTTTGAAAAAATTATTGACAACTTAATTTTTTAAAATATTATAAATTACTTAAACTATTAATCCCACAATAAAATTTTTGTTATCAATAATTTAAAGTTTTGCTATAACATATACAAATGATCAGAAAAACATACGAGTAGAAAGCATTATTTAATAAATATTAATATTAAAATATATTATATATATGTTTATCATTCAAATTTAATTATATACCATATTAAATAGAAAAAAATATTTTTTGGATCAATAAAATTTATTTATATATTAGCACCAATTTAATTATATAAGTAATTGTTACTGACTTTTTAATTATTTAATATATATTTATTATTTCATAATATGTTAAAAACATATAATACATAAAATAACTTTTATATATTATGTTTATCCCGTGCAAGGCGCGAATATTATGTTAAAGATTATGCCTTCAAGTTGAGGAAATTGGGATAGTTAATTAAGTAAAATCATATTCTTTTCAATTCTCCTAAGAGGAAGGCTGCTATTTACTTGGATAAATAACAATGTTGTGGCGCTCAAACCAAAAGTTTAAAAATGCCAAGAATGACCATAAGCTCATCATATGTAGTGAATGTCCCTGCACACTTGTTGTGATGAGTGTCGGTTTCTCTCACTTTATGCTGAACTAATGAACTCTTCTTTCTTTTCTTTTAGGTTGGTGTGCGCGGCTTCGAGAACATTCCATGGCGCAAGATATTGGAATTTGGTGGGATTTGTTTCACGACGAACGGATTTCAAGCGACCTCAAGGACAAGTGGTTATACTAAATCACTATGTTGTCTGAATGAGAAATTCCAGTAGCTTTTAGACCTTAAACGATCAGTAGATAGGAAACAAGTCTTTTCCTTAAGGATACAACAATAAAATAACTGAACAACAATGTTGTAAAGACTAAAGAGACTAGTTGACAACTTGGTATTTAATTTATGAGAAGTCAGTATCTAATTAATCAAAAAGAACTGCTTATTTGGTTTAGATATTGCTGTGATCTAGTGTTTCAAAAAAATGTTGCTGGCTCAATAAATACATTGGAGTTTTTAATAATTTGATAAAGACAAATACTAACCAAAACGTATAAACAGTAGCGGTCCTGGCAAAAAGCAGTGGAAGCATCAGTTTCCGGCCGCTAATAACATATAGATAATCTTCGGCCATTTTGTAAATGTTCTAAGTAGCTCAGATGGTTAAACTAGCTGATACACTAATCAAGGTAGTGGGTTTGAATACCAATGACAGTCTTTACTTTTACTGAGCTTTCAGTGCATATTTCTTTTGGGTTTTTTAAGGCCGGGCCTGCATATAAACACCGTATTCCGTCAGGAATGTGTTAAATGAAATAGTTATTATACGAGATATTTAATTACTTTACGTCCATAATCTACTTTATGGATACATTTATTTTCAGAATGACTATTTCTCACAGACTTCTCCAATGTAATGAAGATAACTTAAAATTTTTGAAAACGACTCTCGTCACAAATAAAAACGGAATGAAATAAATGTATTTATATGGTATGTGACTGGGTGTGCATGCATGAACATGCATCGTTTACCTGTGGAATGAAGCAAAATAAGGTCAGCGAAACTTTAATGACTCGTCGTTCCACTTAAATTCGCATTTATTCGTCAGTTACGCCTACAGTAAACGCGTCATACTCCACTTAACTTCTTCATTCGAAACAAAATACACCAATTAAAAAGTAGAAATGGTACGGAGTATTAATTAAATATCGTAAATCATATGGTTTCCTTAATTATTAATCCAGCACCAAAATGTGTACTTGAGAGATTTAAATAATCGGTTGCGATGAACTAAAAGAAGTAAACAAATACATCTTCAACTAACTTCGAACTAATACATGACTTTAGGTCATTCCTTTGACAAAATTAAACACTTAATTTAATAACTTTTATGTTTATTAAAGATGCGGAATAAGCAGGAGTAGAGTTATGCAACAAAAATTATCATAATATGAGTGCAGCTAGATTAAATATAATCAAAACATATTGGCCAACTAATCGATTTAACATTTTGGCACCTCTTCAGAGTGACTTTAAACAAGATCAACAAAGCAATTTTACTAACACCCATTATTTTCAATTAAACCCCTGATTTACCTATGATTTACAGAACTTGAACCTACGATATCAAAATATCAAATAGATATGTTGAGATCAATTTTAGTCTTATTCATGGTTGCCAAAGGAACAAACGAGTTACACCTAGGGCACTTCGGATTGTTCTTCATCACCAATACATACGATAAGCACACTGGAGATCCAACCGCCACCGGAGACGACGCTTCTGCGATAAGATCGCAAACGCCGTCTTCTGGCGATTTGCGTTTCTTTATCATCTCGGATGAATCTTTCCCCACCCTCTCCAGAGCTGACTTCACCTTGTCGAGTGTGCAAACACTCTGGAAACTCGAACTCGAGGATGGTAAAGAGAGAGAAGAAGAAGAAGGTGGTGATGAAGAAGGGACTAGCTTCAGTTCAAGACTTGTGTCGTCGAAGAGACTTAACAATGGTCTCGCCGGAGGCTTACTCGAAACCGGTGGATCATTTAAATCTTGAAACCTTGGAACAGTTTGGTTGGATTGGTCTGAATGACGGAGACGAGAAGAGGAGCTCGTTGAGTTGCATTGTTGAAGATACACTTTCCCTGACTGTCATAAAAAACCATTAAATATCAGATTGATTGTTACAATTTACAAACAACTACAACATTTAATGTTTTAATTTTCCACACATCTATTTGAAACGTTCAGAGAGCATTTTTTTTCAAAATTTTCTTTAGAAAAAAATAAAAACAAATTATAGAGAAAGCAAAGCAACGAACCTTCAAGTCGAGACGCTTTTCCCAGCCGTTGGGGACTTTCAGGTCAAGATCAAGCTCCAGAGCATGATCGTCTCCTCCACAACCGGCGCTTCCGAGGAGATCACGAGTAACAAGCGCCACCGATGATCCCGGTCCTGAGGAATCCTTTACCGTCATCCGATCGTCGTTGTACCTACCTAGTATCCGTACGATATAGCTTACGTCAGCAGTCATAGCAGAAAGCAGAGAGAGAGAGAGAGAGAGAGATAGTTATGGGGACTGTTAGGCAGAGAGAGTTATATAGATGGAGACAACATCTAAGACGAAGGACGAAAGAGTCTCCAGTTAACGTGGCCAGTTTAGCAAATTTAAAGCCTATCACTTTCTTTCATTTATTATTAGAAAATAATAAAACTACTTAATTAGTATGGTGGTGTAAGTTATGATTTTATTAGCATGACAATTTATTGACGTTATGCAAATAATTCTTGTTTTGTTTTCACCGTGAAAGATTCAACTTCATGTGTAATTAAGAACTTGGAGATTCGAAAGTGTTCGGGGTAGAAAAAGTGCTTCTCTCTTCTTCGTTCTCTCTCTAAGATCATTCACGAAGAAGAGATCGAGATAAAACTCCTTTGATTGTCGCCAGTCTCTTTTGGCGACTCTGCTTCTGATATACTCGGTCAGTTTGACGAGTATAGCCGGCTTTTGCTTCCGGTGGCTTGCGGTCTCTTCAACGGAGCTGTCCGGCTTTTGACTCCGCGTCGCGCTCTTCTCGATGGCGACGGCGGCTTTACTCCGGGGTTCTCCCGGTTTCGTTGATCGATGTTTCCCGTTCTTTTCTGTCCAATCGCTTCTCTTTCCTCAGTCTCGATATCATCGCTTCCTCTCCTCCTCGCGAGCCGGTTCATCTTCGAGCTTCCATCTATCATTAAAGGTGACAGTTTTTCTAGCAGGAAGATCGACGGTGATGGGATCGATTGTACGCGATTAGTTCTTCTGGAAACATAGATCCGGTGTGCGACTTAAACACCGTGAAGATGGTTCCTTAGTTAGCTGTTCTTCATCGGTAAGGCTCTGCTTGACGGGGGAGTTCCGTCGAGTCTCCCTTCTTCGCCGGTGGAAGGCGGTCCGCTCTCTCCTTGACGCGTGTTTCAGGACGCCGGGCGTTCGTCCACGTGGTGGGACGCGTGGATGCTTTCCTCAACGGGTTTGCTCCTTTTGGGCTTACGGTCCAAAGAGTTTTATGTTTGGGCCTGTAGTCTGGGCTTTTGTTTGTTTGTTATGTTGGGTTTGTCCGGTTTGGACCATGACCCGTTTAATAAAATTTCAGTGAAAAAAAAAAAAAACTTGGAGATTCGAACAAATTCATGCATATAATGCTCTTGGACATTGCACGATTTTAATATTTTATGATGATATACGTTTTATTTTACCTCTGTACAATACAACTAAATGGATAAATAAATAGATTATGGAGGGAGGAATTCAAGGAGGAAGCAAACACAAAGTGTAATAAATGCGAAGAAGAACGCATTTAAGTGCATGGAAACTCCACCTAGATTCAGCTTCTCTAATTTACATATTTACCCCTCTTGTTCCTTTCATTTATCATACTTCTTCTGTTTCATCGAGATAGAAGTTTTATAGATTTTTTTTGTTTTATAAAGATAATTTTTTTTTATGTTTTCTATTAAAAATTACAAATTTCAATAAAATTAATTGAATTTATTGAAAAACTATTGGTTAAAAAGTATTGAGATTTGATCATTTCAAAAAATAATACATAATTAATACTCAATCCATTTCATAATATAAGTAGTTTTGGGTAAAAGCGCGAAAATTAAGAAAATTATTATGTTTTTAAAAAGTATTTTAGAATAAATAGTTTAGATATAATTTAACCAATAAAAAATAAGTCTATTTAATTTGATTGGTTACACTGTATTCAATAAATATAAAAGTTACTTAAAAATACGAAAAATACTTACATTTTGAAACAAAAATATTTTCCTAAAACTACTTACAATATGAAACTGAGGGAGTATGTTTTTTAAATATGTGTAAAAACGTATTAACATCTATCTTTACTACGCATTGATGATTTACTACGCATTGATGAGTAGACATCGGAGTATATGTTTAATGCAGTTTCGTCTTCTGCTGTATTGGGCACGTCAAATATATTTAATGAAGTAGGTATTGCTATGAATGTAGTATTGAGATTAAACCAGGCATTGGTATTATGATCAATTATATTGGTTAAAGTATTTTTTTCTTCGAGTTTCGAAATCTTATTACAAGCAAATAAACTTCTTTTAAGGCAAATAACATACTGTATGGCTTTACGGTCACCTATATTCTTTTTGTTGCTGAATACCAATTTTCGGCTATAGTTAACTGATAGTACAAGACAAAACAGGAAAAATATATAAATGTTATTTTAATACTGAGTAAATATACCATTTAGTTTATATTATAGAGTGCAAGAATTTAAGTTATAAGGATTAACCGATCCGCACAACCGTGTGGGTGATTATTTTCATTTTTATACACATAATTATTTATTTTACATGGCTAACTATAATATTTAACATATTACAAAATTTTTAATATAACATTTTAAAACACAACAAATTTATAATTCACATACAGTAACTTAATTTATATGTTTTGAATTTTCAGTGATAGCATATATTAAATCATGTGATATAAAATTGTAAATTGAAAAATCTTATTGATCAAGGATCAAAAATTTAATTGAAAATTATTATATTAAATTAGTATCGTAAATTTAGTAAAATATTGTACATGAGATTAGTTATAATTTCAAAAAATTAATTAGATATTTTAAAAGTTTGTTTTAGTTAAAATGAAATATATATTTAATTTTCAAATAAACACGAAATTAACTAAAAAAATAATTTTTTGTTTAAGTGAAAAATGAAATATACATTTATTTTAAACAAATACGAAATTGATTGAATATTTAAAAGCTTTATTTTAATTAAAAATGAAATATGTTTTATATTGTAAAAGGATATGAAAAGATTTTTATTCATATACAATTTGAGAGAAAATATAGGAATATCTATTTGATTTGTTTGTTATAGAATATTCAAATAGCTGAAATATTTATACAAAAAAAATAATTTAAACAACTTTCTAAGGGTGGTCCAAATTAAAAAAAAAAACACATAAATTAAGTCATGACTTTTGTTTTAATAGTATAGATATTTACTGTATGTTTTTGGGTTTAGTAGTTTATAGTATGTTTTAAAATTGTAGGGTTTAACTATCAGAAATTTAGGGTTTAAATTAAGATTTCGATTTCAATTTATATTATTTTGTTAAGTTTTAAATTTAACTTTTTCGCTATTGTGATATACTCAAAATCAACAGTGTATATATATATATATATATATGTATATTTGAAGTTGTAGAGAATGCTAACTTCAGTATAGTAATCTATACTTCTGAAAAAATAGCAATCTATATAATACAAAATATACTGGAGTAAGTTTTACTTTTCCAATTGAACATAATATGCATATTTAAATTTAAATGCTGATACAAGAAAGTAACAAGAATACCAGCACAAGATAATGGTAATAAACCCCGTTCAAAAACGCAGCCACGTAGCCACTTAGGTGTTATTCGAAACTTGACTACGGCGAATATGACCAAATCGGTGAAGCAAAGCGTTGACCCTAATTGATCCGCGTAAGAGTGCGTTGACTGTATAATTCCTGCATTGACCGTGTAAATATTTTTTTTGTCCGCGTAAAATTGAAACGCAGCACATTATTTTTTACTCATTATTGACAGGTTTTGTGTAATTATTCATTAATTACCAAATAATTACATTTAGCTATTAATTCCAAAACCATTGTTCAAACCAAAAACAAACACATACATACTGCATTTGGTGATTTTTTTTGTATCAAACAAACCCTAATCTAAGAATAAAAAAGTATATAATTATGTTTAAGAATTTGTATCATCATGTTTAAAATTAACTAAACATATTATAAATATATTAAATTTTATTAAAGACTATGTCTCAGTAGTCTCTTATTTTTTTGTAATTCGCTAGGTTCGGTTTTACCGCCTGATTAGGACGTAGCGTGAGTTTTGTCAACATCAATCTAATTTCATAAACTTGAAGAGACATAATAAGGTTGTCGTAAACTCGTTGGGACATACGTATGAGTCTATGACGTGGGTTTTCCAAAGGCGTGGCAACGAACTTTTTCGTTCATCCAACTAATTAAATCATTGACGTAGTTTTCAATTAATTTCAATTCGAACTGATCAGTATTCTTTTTCTTTTTTTTTGACTAAAGGCATAATCAGTATTCTTTTTCTTTGGGTCAAAAACTCTGTATGATCTATATAACCATATATAAACAATAGTTTCACTTTAAAATGAGTCGCATGTTTTTTTTTGTGATGTAGTATCTCTTTTTAATTTACGGGAACATGTGCCAGGCTGCCAGCAAGCAAACCGAATTGATAATTTCGTCTATTTTTTTTTTTACTTTGGTAGAATGCGTATAGTTTAGTTGCCGTTTGACAACACTCTCTTTTCTTAAAAGAGTATAAGCAATAGAAAGAAGTAAAATTGCAAAAACTGTGTTGATGGGATAACCAATCGGTTTGAGTTCGTGTGGGAAAAAAGGAGGTTTTAGCATTCAAGAGCCTTTAATAATAACGTTGAAAACGTTAACGTACATAAATGTTTTAGAAGGTTAGGAAGTGATGATGCTCACGCATGATAGCCTAATTCTTAGGACACCAGCACAACTAAAGCTCATAAATTTCAACCCTAACACACACTGTGCAAAATACATGTACATAAATACGCTAACACTTTATAATTTCTTAGCATTCACAGATTTTTTGACTTAAAGTGATTCTTGATTAAAAAAAAAAATAGTATACGTAAACATTTTATTTGATGACATGTTGCATAATGAATGCTTTTGGTGCTTTTTACATGTTTCTAACATTAGTTAATAGTTTAATACTAAGTTACACTAAAAACTAAACGAAGAACAAAAATCTTTAACCCCATGAAAGGGAGGGACTTTTACTTGGGATAGTTTTTTTTTTATTTATTTTACATTATTATTTGAAGTTGTTGATTGGAACAAATGAAGAATGTCACCAAACGAAACGTTAATTTTATTAACTATTTTCTTGCCGAGAGCATCTCCAATATAAAACTCTGTTTTAGAAAAAAACGGAGTAAAAATGGATCACTACAAGAAAACATGCCTATAACGAGGAAAAATTACGAGGAAATATATTCCTCGTAAATTTACGAGAAAATTACTACGATTTTACGACAAAACTGAATTTCGTCGTAAAGTCGTAGTAAAGTTACAAGGAAAATGTTTCGTGCTAATTTACATGTAAATTTACGTCGATTTTACGAGGAAAGAGAAAATTCGTTGTAAAGTCCTTGTAACTTTACAAGGCTTTTACGACGAAACATGTTACCATTAATTTTTGTGAAAACGTATTTTAAGCATGCTTTACCAAACTGATACCCTCGGCTTAGATATTTTGGAATAACATGATTAGCTGCTATCAAAGTTACACCTCGTGAACGAATAGTTGCTAGAGAAGAATCACTTTTGCAAGAAGAAGTGTGTATCACTGAAGTGGAAGTATCTGAACAACAAACTGATGACATCCTTCTAATTGATGTGGATAACCGTCAATATGAAGATCTTTTCGACGATATGACGGATGAAGAAAGTGAAGAAGAGTTCGATGCAAGCGATGATAATCATTGTACTGATATTGTTGAAAACTCAAATGATTCTGAATGGTGTAATATATGTTTTAAATATTTTTTAAAAATATATAAATCAGTTTAAGACTTAATGCAAGTGTATATTGTTTGGTTATAATAATTATTTGTTGGCTTTTAAGGATTTAATTGGAGTTTAGGGTTTAAGAGAAAATAGGATAAATGGGAGAATGGGGGAATGGGGTAAAAGGGATATGAGGTTATAGGTAAGAGACTTTGGGGGTTAGGGATTTGATTTTCAGGGGTTCAGATATAGTCGTAGTAAATTCGTCGTAATGGAAAACACGGGCCTGGTATATTCTTTGTAATACACGTGTCCTTGTAAATTCGTTGTAATCATTTCCTTGTAAATTCGTTGTAAAGATTTCCTTGTAAATTCGTTGTAATGCTCCCTTGCAAATTCGTTGTAACTCTAAAAACGCGAGCCTGGTAGATTTGTCGTAAACATGTGTCCTTGTAAATTCGTTGTAATTATTTCTTTGTAAATTCGTTGTAATGATTTCCTTGTGAATTCGTTGTAACTTTACAAGGATTTTTTTCACGAAACATGTTACCATTATTTTTGGTGAAAACGTGTTTAAGCTGTTTTACCAAACTGATTTTGTTGTAAGCATTCTCAAGCAAGTTAACTTCATTTCATACCCTCGGTTTAGAGATTACAGAATAATTTGATTATTTGCTATCAAGTGGTTGTTTGATTATATTACTTATAACTTGCGTTTTAAGGATTCAATTGGAGTTTAGGGTTTAAGAAAAAATATGATAAAGGGGATGATGTGGTAAAAGGGTATGGTGTAAATAGATAAGTGATTTTGGGGTTTAGGGATTTGATTTTCGGGGTTTCAGATATAGTCCTAGTAAATTCGTCGTAATAGAAAACACACGGGCCTGGTAGATTCCTCATAATACATGTGTCCTTGTAAATTCGTTGTAATGTTTTCCTTGTAATTTTATTGTAAAGCTTTCCTTGTAAAGTCGTCGTAAAATTTTTCTTGTAAATTCGTCGTAAATATTCCTTGTAAATTCGTTGTAATTCTAAAAACACGGACCTGGTAGATTCCTCGTAACACTAAAAACGCGGGCCTGGTAGATTCCTCGTAAAATTACGACGACTTTACGAGGAATGTTGTTTTCTTATATAAACTCGACACATGAATGAGGAATGCCTCCTTCATTCATCTCAAACCACTCCTCTCCTTCTCTCAAAGGTATGTTGTTTTTAATATTAATTTAGGTTTAGGTGGTTAGTTTAGGTGGTTAGTTTAGGTAATTAGTTTAGGTGATTAGTTTAGTTAATTAGATTAGGTGGTTAGTTTAGGTGGTAATTTTAGGTAACAAAACTATATTCAAATATTAGGTTGAGGCATTTAAACGACTGATTAGATATTTATTTTTTTAAAATTAAATATTTTAATTTTCAATATTTTATTTTATAAATTATATATTTTGATTTTGAATATTTCATAATAATATAATAATATGACAATGAGATGTAAATTTTTCGTAAAGATTACGAGGATTTTTCTTCCTTGTAAAATCCTCGTAATCTTTACGGGAAATTTACTAGGAAATACTTGTAAATTCCTCGTAAATATTACAAGGACTTTACATTAAAAGACTTGTAAATTCGTCGTAAATTGTACAAGTACTTAAAGACGACTTTACAAGGGAAGTATACGAGTCTTTTACGATGAAGCGTAACTACGAAACTACGACGAAATACTCTCTTTCGCTTTTACAACGAATTTATTTCGTCGTAAATGTTACATGGAAGTTACGACGAATCTTCCATTACGACGGACGTTTTACAACGAAACGCTATTCCTTGTTAATTCGTTGTAACCCTTCTATTACAACGAATTAACAAGGAATATGACTCTTGTAATAAATATGTTTTCTTGTAGTGGATTTGGAATAAAAATGTTTTAACTGTACGGTATTTCTCCCTCCATAATAGAGTAATAAACAAACAAAAATTAGATTACTCCATAAATGAAGTAAATTTATTATGGAGTGAGATATGAAGTTGAATTGAAGCATTTCTTACTTCACTAGATCCTTTCTCCGCGCTACGCGCGGATAATATATTTAAATTTGTTACATTTATCATTTTTATTTGTATGTGAATTTTTGTATATTAAATTATATATAACTAATTTTTGAATTTGATTTTTTTTTATATTTTTAGTTTGAAGTAAGTATTTATATTATATGTAAAACAATTAACTAATAAAATATGAAGAATCAAGTCCGAGATTTTAGAGTTATGTAAAAAAAAATATAATTATGTATAGAACATAAAGGGTTTGATTGGATGAAGCTGTAGCTTTCTATTTTTTGCTCTAAGATTTATGTTTTAAATTTTTAGCTTTGCCTTTAATTTATTTTTGCTGTAGAAATTTTTTCAGAGCACTAAATAAATAGGGTGATTGGTAGTTGCTGTAGGTGCTGTCCACAGCCATATTTATTTCTATAGCACCAAATTCAGAGCAATCAAGCTTTAAATTTTTTTTTGAAACCACAACTCTTGAAATAACCTACAGCTGTACAAGTGCTCTGCAGAGCCAAATATCCAAAACAATTTTTTAGTGCTTTCCATAAAATTCTACAGCAATAAAATTTAAAGCCACAGCAAAAAAATCTACAGATTTTTTTCTACAGCAAAAAAATTAAAGATACAGCCATTACCAATCAGACCCAAAAGCTCTAGAGAAAGTGCTTTCTAAAGCTAACATATTTCCTTTTTTAATGTTTTGGCTTTGGATTCAATTTTAAAAATAAAAACATGATTGCTTTTAAAAATGACTGTAGAAATTAAAAAGGTTGTCCACAGCTTCTACAGACACTACCAATCACCCCCAAATTATCTTAGTTCAAAAGATCGGAATCTCATCTCGAATAAATTCACGAAAAGAAAAAGTACTCCAATAACCTACTTAAAATATAAAACCCTCTTTAAAAAAAGGGGTACTTAATAATATTTTTTATGTGTAATAGTTGAAAACTGACAATTTAATATTGATCTAGAATATTATTTTAATATATCTAATGATAAAATATTAATTGTAATAAACAAATTTTGAATTTTGTAATATTACATGAATTAGAAGTCTTTAAAATCTAAAATCTTTTTTATTAACATAATATATTTTTTATTCATTTATTATTTTAACGTTACAAAAAATTGCTTTAATTTTATTTGTATATTGATTTTTAATAATTTAGTTTTTTTTAAAGTAATTTTAAAATTATCAAGAATATAATATATTTAAATATATCCAAATATGATGTCTCATTTTTATGTGTGTTTGCGTTGAGCATATTTAATTTATAGTTTGTATATTTAATAACACCTTGTTGCTTGTCGTTCTATGGTTTTAATAAATGTGTTGTCATTTCATTTTTATTACTACTAACATGATTTTTTAGTGATCAGTGATAACGTAGTTTTAACGTTATTTATTATATTTTATCGTATATTTTCTAACTCTTCATGCTGACACTTTTTTTAGAATCAATTTAATTAGATAATAGGTTTAAAGATGTAAATAAAACTATGTATGCTGTAAATTTAGGCTTTTTAGTGTAACTTAACACTATCAATTATGGAAATTATATTATGATTTTATTTTACTAAATCTTTCTTTCTGTGTATATTTTTTGTTTTATTTTGTATTTTTACAATTTTATTGTCTTATTCTTTAATTGCAGAGAATTGTTATTTTCAATTTTTGTTTCATATACTTTAAAAGTCTTCGGTTGATTTTTGTTTGTTTTTTTTCTCCAATTACAATGTACAGTTCAACCGTTTCTTTTTCTTTTTGGGATCAAACTACTAATATCATCAGATAGAAAAACTTAAACTCCAAGAATGTAGTGAGTATTTGTGGTAGAGAAAACTTATTTAGCCACTAATATAGTGAAATATTATAATATTAGAAGGTATTGAAACTCTTCTCTGTTGTCCTACGCTGGACATAATTAAGTTGTTGTCAATTGATTCTATATTTGTGATAACTGGAAATACATCTTTATGTCTTCCTTGCATCATCCTTAATTGGTTTACGGTTCGAGCATTTCTAATATACTGAGAGTAACATAATATTATATGTTGATTATCTCATTCCAATTAGGAATGCACAGGATGAGAGAAATTCAAGGTGAGATCACTTTACAATTTTGTCCTCATATCTATATAGAGTTAGTTTATAGATTACTCTATCTGTTTCAAAATGTAATCAGTTTTAATTAAAATCTGTAATATTTAAAAGTTATTACTTTAGAAAACTGTCATTTAATATATAAATTTAATCAATTACACATTAATTTACATAATTTAATTGGCCACACAATATCCAATAAATATGAAGTTACATCGAAATATAAAAACAATTTATACAGTGAAACAAAAAATACTTTTAAACCATTATATTATAAAACAAAGTGAATATTCAAATTATATTGAAACATTAGAATAGTAAGAATCAGAAAAGGTGAAATCTCAACGTCGATCATTTACGTCGGCCATGCTTACGTCGGCTAGACAGGTCAATTAGGGCCGAAGCCCGTAGCCTGAGCCCGCCCAGCCCTAAAAATTACCGGGCTTGGGCTTCGCTTTATAAGCCCAAAAAAAATTGGGCCTTTCGGGCTAAGCCCATTTGGGCTTTGGGTATTTTGGGGTTAAGCCCGTTTGGGCTAGGGCCGGCCCGAAAACCCGAAATTTATATTTTAGCGTAAATATTATCCTTTTTTCTTGTAATCGAAACTATTATTAGTATTGATATATTATTTTAATATTTTTATCCAAACTCTAATAAAGCAAATATAAAAGTTGTTAATGCACTTTATTGTTTCATCATTACAAGTGTTACATTTTAAATTTTACAAAAGTACCTTCTTCTTTCATGTACAACATGTTTTTATTTTCAAAATACAAAGTATGAAACGTTTGACCATGTTTATCATAAATTTTGTTCTCTTATATTTTTTATTTTAATTGATAATTGATTATTTAAATCTTATTAAATTTGGTTTGTGTATAAAATGTTTTTAAAGCATACGAAAAAATAAAAAAATTGTGATAGAGAAGAAAATTTTAAACTCACTTTATAAATTTTTTATTTTTTAAAAATGAAACTCTTTTTTTTAATGAAAATTCACATGTATTAAAACGATGAAAGTGACAATGACAAATTATTTTTTTGAAAAGCCCACAAAAGCCCGAAAAGCCCTATAGCCCTATAAGGGCCGGGTCGGGCTTTGAATTCTAGGCCCAAATAATTTTCGGGCCGGGCCGGGCCGGGCTCAAATATTTACGGGCTTAGCGGGTTTGGGCCGGGCCGGGCCGGGCCAGCCCGAATTGACACCCCTAACGTCGGCCATGCCTAAGACCATCTCCAATGTATTTCTCTATTTTTCTCTAAAATAGAGGAATTTGATGGATTTGTCTCCGATGTATTTTTCTATTTTCTCTCCTAAAAAGAATATTCTTGATATATTCTTTTCTAAGTTTACAAATAATATTTTTTATTTGTGAAAGTTGAAAACCAGCCCAATTTATTTTAGTATTTTATAAAATTATGATATTATTTACACTAAATATTTCTTTACAAACTATTATGTAAAAAAAATATAATTATATTTATATTTATATAAATAATATATTTCACTAAAAAAATATTTTCGGTTATAATTGTTTAAGTAAAAAGTTAAAGGATCATTTTGTAAAAACAAATAAAGAAGGTGACATGGCAAAAATATAGTTTTTCATTGGCCGATTATTTTCGCCTACGTGGACACTCTATCTAAGGCTTATATCTTCCTTTTATTACTTGTTTGATATCCAATTTTTTTATTTTATAGTAAAAAATAGAGTTGAGTTGGAGATGATTTTAGTAAGACGCCTAGATTTTGGGGTAAATTTATTGGGGAATTACTCCTAAGTTCCTAAGTAGACGGCTAGGGCCTTGAATGCATATTGGGTGAGTGGGTGACCCATAGTAGTATACTGGAATGAATAAAACTGGACAGATATTAATTAGTGGTAGCAAAACTGGTATTGGGATTTGAATGCATTTAAATGCGAGATCGGTAAGGTTTAATAATACGGCAATTTACGGGCATTTTTATCTTTATAATACTTCTTCCGCTCCTGAAATAAATATTTTCTAAAATATTCATATATATTAAAAATATAATAAATATTTACAATTGAATTTATTATTTATTTTACTATACATTTTCCAATAAATATCAACTAATATTATTCAACCAATTCAAATATTTTCAATTAATGTTTTTTAAAAGTATATAATTTTTCAACATTAACTACTAAAAATACCTTAAAATTTTAGAAAATCTATCATTTTGGAACAAAAAAATAAATCTAGAAAATCATACTTTAAGAAATAGAGGGAGTATGTTTTTTTGAGAAAAGTACACTTTAATTGTTACAACTGCTTCTGAAAACCTTAAACTCCGAGGCCATAATGAAATTGTAGCAGCCTGAGATCAGATTCTCCAACACCAACTAACTTTTTCAATTTTGTTTTGTTTTGTTTTGTTCAAACCGTTGCTTCGATTATATTTTCCTCCAAAAACAAACACTGTTGCTACTAAATATGGTTAATTTAATTAGTTTTTTTTTGTTTTATTTCCTTGCAATGCACACAATGTTGAATGTTTCTTCACCCAATTATTTTGATGTTGGAGTATATTTTAGGGTTGGTTGACTGTATATCGCAGTCACCGTCACCACCGGCCCACCGCTGGTATCAATTTACATGGACTGAAAACAAGACACACTCACAGACTCATAGTTCTCGAGGGCTGGGCTTAGGCTAAAAAGGCACATACAGCGTATCACTAGCCCATGAAATGTAAAAACACAGCCTAGCCATATGGTGGTATCCACATATAGAGCCACAAATATGTAACGACTGAAAACCATTTTTACTAACCTCATCAAATACCTTTTGTTCTTCTTCTGTTGCTTAAAAATATTACAATATAAATTGACCTCCAAAAACATTAGTTGAATTTAACTTTTTAGTATGATATTTTATTCATAGATATACTGTTACTGTGCATGTTTAACTAGGTAAGATTTAAAGTAAATAAATAGTACTTAATCCTTTGTAAACAAACGGTGCGTCATGCACATGTAATGTGATCGTCTAATCCTTTCTAAATCCACACAACTTGCCTATTTTCTTTACTAATTTATGCATTTATTTTTGGATTATAAATTTATGGATCCTGTGTTTGGATCTTATGAGTGATTAGTTAGGTAGTCATGACTCTTTGAAAAAGCCATCACCATTAAGCAAATCTTCTACCAACCAACTCACATAGTATAATTAAAAAATTAGTTATATATTTCCAAGAGTAGGTACCCTATAATGGTGTTACTTTGTAAATTCCATCATTGTTTTCAATTTATCAAACACATCGTCATGTAATGATTTGGTAACGTTAATCACCAATAATTTTCTTCAATCACATATACTACTAAACTAACTAAGACCTGAGTCAGCATATCCAATTCTAAACTAATCACCTGTCATCTAAATGATGTATTATCATTACATACTTTTGGTCACGACGTAGCGTAGCTTGTCATTATATATAAACTCAGAAAAAGAAAAAAAACATGAGCATGCACATCCATTTTAACCAACTATATATTTTGTGTATATATATAATACTCAACATATGAGTTTTAAAATTATTTTAAAGTTATAGATATTGAACATGACGTACCAAAATATAAAGATTGCGTGCATGCTTTCTTTACTTACAGTTATAGTACAAATAGACACATCTATATTTTTTTGCATTAATTATTTATGTTAAAAATCTCCTATTGATACACATTCAAATAGTTAATACAAAGTTGGTTTCTGGTGTGAACATACAGATAACTTGTTCAACTAAACAATTGTTCAAAACAAAAGTCAGTGAGTATGATTTTGACGTTAAATGCTTATATCAGTTGTATTAGACTAAAAGTTATGAATTTCTGTTTTTTTTTTCTTTTTTACTGGACACAAGGCAAACCAATACATTTCAATTGTATTAGCCTTCTCCTCCTCTCTGCCGGATTAGTTCAGGTATGGGTTTAGGAAGTGCTTGTATAATGAACTTTTGTTGATGCTTGTTGCAATACTTTACTTCTAAGTCTTGTTTTCATGCGAACATTCTTAGTGCTTCGTTGATGCTATGTTTTTTTTTTTGCGGGCTTTAGGATCAGACCAGTTTTTAAGCAGTTTGGATTTCAATCTCTATTGTAATCAGACTTTCATTATTCACTTAATGACATTTACATTTTTAGCACAAAAAGAAAAACTAATACATATATATATATCGCGCTCCTGTTTTTTCCCAAACTATTTTGTTTGGCAACCAAAGTCTTGTTTAAACTACTACTTGAGTCTGAACATTAGTGTCTCACCAAACTTATACTTACTCTATATGTATATGCAAAGTTTCTGTAAAATATAGGGAAAAGGTGAGGTCAGTCCTCGTTATCTCATATTATATATGGACCAGAGGTCTCATTTTTAAAGCAGACGCCATTTCAGATTTTAGTTCTGAGAATAGTTAAGTATATTGGTAGGAAAAAAACGTTGTGATTAATTTAGAAACATGGCTTGTGCCTTCAATAAATTGAAAGCCTAATATTAGTTATTAAGCCATTGTATAATGGACTAAATTGTTAAATAATTAGCAAATTGAACTAATCTTATACATTTTGACATATAAATAGTTTGGTCTGCCACATTTCTGCATTGCTTAATATTCTGACATAGCTTTAAAACCAAATGCTTGTATTGTACATATACGTTCGAAGTTCCTTGTCAATAGCTAGCGCCTAGTGGTACACATTCAAAAATCGAAGGTGGATTATTCAGTCACACCTTAATTAAAAATGTACTACAATTTCATTGTACTTGTGGTATGCTATTTCTTAAAGAAATGGGCAGCCGAACCAAACTGTAGACTAACAAAAAGGCATGCCAATAGCAACACGTGTGCTTTCGTCATGCAAATTCCAATCTTTTTAATTTACTTAAGATTTTATTTTATTCTGTTCGTCATCGATTGTTACGTTTCAACCTTTTTCCATTTTATTCAACTTAGTTTACTAAAATTTCTCTTTCTTTGGAACCTAATTGATTCAACTTTAAATAACATTTTCGTAAGTTGTTCACCAAACAAATGCAACCTATAATAATTCTTACTTTATTAGCGATGCATTCCAATGCATAGCGAGACAACTTAAATATTGTCACATTCACTCCATTAATTTTAATCGTTTTCGGTTTATTTTAAATCTAAATAAATACAGCAACTGTAGACATGACAGCACTTCAATAACCAAGTATATTGTTAACGTAAGCACGCGTTTGGTCATATCTTGTTTGGTATTGACTCAAAACCTCACTGTTGATTTGGAATCATAAACTCAAGTCCCTTGCTAGCTATGGGAGATGAAAACGAACTGTAAGTTAACTAGTTAAGTAAGCTATTTTTTTTTTCTGTTAACAAGTCTAGTCTCTTCTGCGGCCCAGAGCCCGTCCTTGATGATACCATTTATAAAACATTTCTTTCACCGGATTTTAAACTAGAAGTGTAATAGCACCTAACGTCTGTGCTTAAACGAATTGGCCTACCACATCCGGGGAGTCAACTATTATTTCAAATATGTTTATACTGATTTTACAGGTTAATCAATATTCATGGTGATGTAGTGTTGAAATTTGAAAAGTTCATTTTAGAATTGAAAAGTAATGCCTAACCTTTTTTACTGTGCAAGTAAAAATTCTAACGACAATAATATCTAATTCTACATGCCTCGTAAATTTTAGTTTAATATTTGATCTAAGTCATCTCGATTACATACGAAATAAATCTATAATATAATAAATAGTACAATTCTTTCTTTCCTGAAGCAACACATCAACATTTTGGTGAGTCTCACTTTTAAAAAGTATGAATAAATGTTAAGTCTGTGGTTCGAACCCGGTTATTAAGATATAAACACCAACATATATATTTATGAAGGTTTGCTTCTTCGGTTTTTTCTGTGGGCCGGACCTACAAGTGTATTATGAGTTTTATTTTTAAATGAAGTTCATCACGTTATATGAAAAACACAACAATTATAGTTTTTCCATATTGTAAACTGTCTTCGTTTAACATGAGTTATGGTTCTTTTCATCATTGTCTTAGACAAGTCTGAATTACAGAGTTGCGCTGTGTGTCTGTTCGTAATCTATTTTTTTACCAGTGAACTCTTCATCCCCCCATCTTAAATCTTAAATGTTCCTGATTTGTAACCTTTTTGTAAACCCTATATATATATATATATATATATATATGATTCTCATCTTTGATGAACCCAATTTGCATCTTCACAAAACTCATTGATTCCTCTTAGCTTTAACGATCTTCTAGAAAATGTCTTTCTGCCTCTCCAGTTCCTCAAACCGGTGTTCCCGGCATCCATCACTCAACTTTCGAGTCTCTCCGTGTTGGTCGTAGTAGTCAGAGCATAGCCTCTAACCTCCTCGCTTATGGGATTCCCTAAACTTCAAAAAGACAGTGAATTTATGGAAATCACGGTTTTCTTCCTTGATGAAAAGGTAAGTTAATCTTCGATTTATCACACTTATTTAATATAATTGTTTTTAATTGATTTCCTGATTCTTTGTTAAATAATATTATTTGCAGATTCCGTGATTCATGGGTTTATTCCCTCCGAACTTGCTAATCATTACATGCCATCTTTGAAAGCCGGTTCCATTGTGAAAGTCGGTCGTTTTGAGGTTGCTAGGTGCTCAAGTATGTACAAGATAATTGATCATCCATTCCTCATTCGTTTCATCTCACCAACTATTATTGATGAAGTCAACACGGGTGCTCCTGAGATCCATCTCCAATCATAATTAGACTATTTAACAATTTCCAAGTGATTGCGAACACAAACCTAGAACTCCCAGGTATATTATCATATTGCATCTGGGTTTATAATATGTTTCGTTATCATAACTGATATTTAAACTCGCAGATGTGGTTGAGCAAATCCGCTCTGCCCAAGGCTCTAACCTTAGCAAAGAAACAACTCGAGTCGTTATATGTCTCATCATTGATCCGTAAGAAACAATCAACACACAATTCTCTTTATATTATTATCTATATTGTGCTAACATCAATAATCAAAAATATTTCCTACCCAAATTTTGTGGTAGTCTATTTATCTCCTTTACTTATCAAACTAATTTTACACAAACTTTTATTTTACAGCTTAAAAGAAATCACAACAACCCAAACAATCAAAACACCAAAAACTAGAATGACCCCTCTTTTTTTTTGTCTAATCTTAGAAATACACTTCAAAACAAATATACCAAACCAATCACCTCAACTAAAACTCAACGACACATACATCGAGCCAGCTAAACAAATACAAACTACACGGCCAGCTATTTAACAATTTACAAACTTACTTTCGCAACGACACATACACCGAGTCAGCTAAACAAATACAAACTACACGGCCAGCTATTTAACAATTTACAAACTTACTTTCGCAACGAAGAAGACGAAGACGGCAACCAAGATCAATGAAATTACCTAAACAAAAAAGCAGAGTAAGTTATGAACTCTGATAAATACAACTAACAATGATTTTTGTTTACATATTACCCATCAAATAAAAGATAAACAAACACAGCCACAACAAGATATACAAGAGACAATTCCGACAGACACAAAGACGGCAACAACAGCTCCACTTGCTCACTCCTCTTGTCTTATAAAAATAACTTACATGCCCAATGTCAACAGACCAATGCTATTGTCTTCTTATGAGAAATACATAAATTCGTTTAAAACTCTTTAAAGCCCAAATACTCAGAACTGTCACTCATTTTATAGTTATTTCTACAAGTCTTCATATATTTGTTTTAAAAGTTCGGTAAGAGCAACAAGTTTAAAAATAAAATAAAAACATATAACAAACATAATAAGGATAATAAAAATTATTACTTAATACACACAAATTACACGACTAAACTGGAGAAAAAATATCCAGAAGTAAAAGGTACTCTCAACAACTTTAGTATAATTTATGTACTCTCAACAGTACATGAAACAAATTAAAAAGACCAACAAACAATAAATTTCAGTGACACAACAAACAACAACACGAACTATATCAATCACATTACTAACACTGTTTAGTCTTTCATAGGTGGAGAACAATGCATACACAGTTCATCATCACAACTTTAACCCTATAACAATAAAAAAAACTTGAAAAACAACTCAAAACGCAAAATTCACAACTACAATAACCCTAGCAAAAATATTGAGATGAAACAAGAACTCTGTCCACAATTCCGCGCTTGCGTGGGGTCAATGCCCCTAGTAAATAAAGTATTGAAGTGGATGTATTGATTGTAATTTTTTAGGTTAACATAATTTTAGTTAATTATTGCTGAAATTTTGAGTATATATTAAAGTTAATTAAAGCAGTAGAAGTATTATACCATTTTTACACCAAAAAGTATTATACCATTTTATGTTTTATATTCTTTCTGTTTCGAAGAGAACTATGTTTTAGAAAAAATAGTTTCAAAAGGATTTTTTTTTTTTGCATTTTCAATGTATTAATTAATGGTAAACTGTAAATTTTAGAAAATATAATTGTGTTTATCGAAATTCTTTTGGTTAAAAGTTATGAGGAATTTTACATATTTTTTTTTTGTTTTTGATATGTGTAAGATTCTAAAACATACATATTTTTGAAACCTAGGGAGTATAAGATTTTAAAGTTATAATTGTTTGCGAATACTTTATATCTTTGTAAAAATACAAAATTATAAATCAAGATTAGTGCAATTTTTAAGCAAACAGTTTATTTTCAGTTTGAAATAATATACTTATTATTATACCATTTTTTTAAAAAACTAATTGCATAAATAATTATTATATACAAAAAAATAAAGTTGATACGATAAAAAAATAATTTTAAAAGCATCTTCAATCTCATTCTATTTTGACTCTAAAATAGAATTTGTAATAAATAATGTTCTAACTTCATTCTAATTTTTTTTTTTATAATGAAGTAAACAATGAATTTACTCTATATAAATAAAATAATGCTTTTATCTTTTGTTCATTACTGCATTTTCACTTCAAAATAGAGTGAAGTTTTAGTAAAACTGAATTCAGAATTATTCTATTTTATAGAAAAAAATAAAATTTTACATTAAACATGTTCTAAGGATGTTTATATTAAAATATTATTCGCCAATGAATTAACTGTTTCTGATGCACAATATATGTCGGTCGATAGCATCATTTTGAACGAACTTATAATTTTATCAATTAACTGGATTTTCTTATTTAAGGATCTGATAAAAACTTGATCTGTTAGACTTATCTCTCTCTCATTTTTTGCAAAAATAAAGCATAGCTCATTCACAATTTCGGAAAACCATAGCCTGTCGAACTCAATTGTGTGCAGTTCTTCTATTTTTTTATTGAAACGAATGAATTATTCAAACTATATATAATAGTGCCTTCTCTAATATGAGACGGCAGACTAAAGGTGAGAACATCCTTGCGTCTTGTTTGGCAGATTAATAACTTAAAGTATAGAGAAAAAGTAATTATAAGTTAAGTTTTATTTTATGAATTGTCAGTTTACCAATATTTTTGTTCTTTTTAGTTAGAACCATTTTTCAAAAGTTGGTTTAGCCAAAGATAGAAAAATTGTAATGGCCCTTCCTGATTTGACTTAGAGAGACTTCATGATCCATGTATAGTTAGTCAATCATCAAAGTTATTAGTCAAAAAAATATATCAAAGTTTACCATAAACTATTAATATTAAGTTATTAACTAATGTGTTGCGCTAGTCAATTTTTGTACACAATAATAATAACCACAAGGACAAATCTAGTTAGTATTTATTTATTTTTTTGGTAAAGATATATTCAACGTATAGAATGTGAGACTCAATATTGAAATTTCAAACATATGTTTAATTGTGAGATAATATTTCCAAAACAAAAATATTTATTTTGACATAAATGGAAGTATATATTAGAAAAGAAGGAAGCATGCCAGATACTCACCTACAATATAGACAAGTTTTAAACTTAATCAAATCTGATTTGACAATTGTCATTGTCTTTCCTTTATAACATATTTCTCATTGTCAGGTCACACACCACTTCCTTGTATAAATACACATAGTACCAATTAGATTTGGTAGAAAGGAATCTCAAAAGTGTGTGAGAGGGAAAAGACAGAGATAGAGAGAGAATGGGCAAAGGGAGAGCTCCATGTTGTGACAAAACCAAAGTGAAGAGGGGACCATGGAGCCAAGATGAAGACTTGAAACTCATCTCTTTCATTCACAAGTATGGTCATGAGAATTGGAGATCTCTCCCCAAACAAGCAGGTAATATATCTGATCTGACATCCTTTTCCTTTATCTTTTCTTTAACCTCCTGATTCTTAACTATTCTTTGTGTCTGTCGTTCTATGCATGCAATGAAGGATTGCTGAGGTGTGGCAAGAGTTGTCGCCTTCGATGGATCAATTACCTCAGACCTGATCTGAAACGTGGCAATTTCACCTTAGAGGAAGAAGAAACCATCATTAAACTCCACCAGAGCTTTGGAAACAAGTCTGTGTTACATCTTGTTAATACCATTGTGTGCCTCTCTATGTTTTGATTTTAACAATAGCTTTTCTTCATTTTTTGGATTCAGGTGGTCCAAGATTGCTTCTAAACTGCCAGGAAGAACAGACAATGAGATCAAGAACGTGTGGCACACACATCTCAAGAAAAGATTGAACTCCTACATCAACCATAATGCCAGTGATGAAGCAGCATCAAAAGGTTCTTTGAATAAAGAAGAGACGTCCCAAGAGTCATCTCCTAATGCTTCTAGGTCTTTTGGTGGTTCCAACATTGTTAGCAAAGAGGAGGAGGATGATGTACAGATAGGCGAAACGTTTGAGTATTTTCAAGATTACAGCGAGTTGGCGGGGTTGCTCCAAGAGGTAGACAAACCAGAGCTGCTGGAGATACCTTTTGATATAGATCCTGACGTGTGGAATTTCCTAGAGGGTTTCCAACAACCTGAGAACAGTTTGACTCCAAAGGATCATCAAGAATCTGAAGAAGATGAAGTTGATAAATGGTTCAAGAACCTGGAAAGTGAACTTGGGTTAGAAGAAGACGATAGCCAACAACAACAAGAACAGAACAATGAAGCTAAAGAAGATTCACCCTCCCCATCACTTTTGGAGAGTTATGAGGTCCTGATAAATCATTAATGAAGAGCCATAAATGAACTCATTTTACTGATTATTCTCAATTAAGATGTACAATAGAGTTAAAATTCACGATCAGGTAGGTGAATGTAGTAGCAATAGCAAAGAAACGTAGAAATTACAGAGCCAAAAGATTGCTTTGTATTGAAACCAAGGAAACATGGTTTGAGATGGAATAATAATACCCTATCAGATAGCAACCATGAGATTGAGTAAGATTAATTGTTATTGTCTTTAAACTGATTCAGCAGCTAAGATTTTTTTTTTTTTTTTTTTTGAATAGATGTTAAATTTACTCAAAAGAAAATACACTGTTTTTGCAACTTGTGCTACATTTTTAAGAATAACTATTTTATAATTTTTTTAGACTATATGCTATCTGGTAGAAAACCACACCCCTAAGGCTGCAACAAATGTGAAATTCCGAACCTGCCGGAACGAGAGACATTTGTTTTGGACTTGCCTATCAAGTATGCCGACCATAACAGAGACTGTAGTTGGAGTAGCTCCATGTCTTCTGTCATTTCTTTCTCGCCATAAAGAATGTATCGAGAGTTGGAAGACATAGCGGGTTAAAAACTTAGAGAGAAAATCCTGACTGTTATCCTTGATGATCTCTATTAGCTCTGTCCACTCAGTTGTGAAACTCCCACGAAGAAGGTTTTTGGTTAACCGAGATCATACCTCAGCGGCGAATGGACAGGAGAAGAATAAATGATTCCTAGTTTCCAGCTGGTTGCAGAACACACACGCTGGGTTTACACTAGAAGACCATAGGAGCATTCGATCACCCGTTGTTAGACGGTTTTGAATAGCTAACCAAGTAAAGAAAGCAAATTTTGGAGTGTGGTGTTTGAACCATAAGCTCTTGTGCCAATCGACAATTGGAGCTTGCTGATGAAGTAAACTCCAAGTGTTTTTTGTACTGAATATTGGTTTATACTCATCCGGAGAACTCTTCCAAATAGCACAATCCTCTTCATTGGATAGCTTGGCTCTCTGTTCTACCATAGCAGCTTCAATGATGTTCAGAATATCTTGTCGATGGTCTCTACTTCGTCTTCTCGAAAGCAAAGCTGAAGAGACCGTTGCAGTTGCTCTAATTCCCAAGTCAATGCATCCACGGACTCCAGTGATATCATACAGACATCCCAGTGAAGACCAAGAATCAAACCAGAAAGAGGTTCGGTTTCCATTTCCCACCTTCATTTTATGGAATTGTTTTGCAAGGTTTCTATACTTTAGAAGCTTTCTCCACACCCATGATCCTGCAGTTGTTGTATCCTTGATAGACCATATTATGTCGCTCTTAACCAAGTACGCTTAGATCCATTTGGCCCAAAGCGAAGGTTGAGAGGACGTGAGCCTCCATAGAAGGTTCAGAGTAAGGACTTTGTTCATCGCCTTCAGTGATCTGAGACCCAGACCTCCTTCTTTCTTAGGGAGGCAGACCACATCCCAAGAAACTTTTGCTTTCTTCACATTATAAGAAGGACCAGACCAAAGGAAAGCAGAGCAGAGGCTGTTGATTTCCTTAATACACTGCCCCGAAAGCGTGAAACCAGTCATACAGAAATTGACTATGCTTAGCAAAACTGACTTTATCAACTGCAGCCGACCAACCATAGACAGGAAGCGGTTAGTCCATAAGCTAATACGCATCTTTATCTTCTCGATAAGCACCTGATAATCCTCTTTTCGCATCTGACGTGTTAGAAGAGGCAAGCCTAGATAATACACCGGCAATGTACCAGAAGCAAACTGAAATGAAATAATCAGTTCTTGACGATTCTCATCCGTCATATCAGCATAATAGATTGTCGATTTCTCCATGCTTGAGTCTTTTTCAAAACTAGATGAAGTTTTGCTCTCATTTGTGTACCAAACATATCATATCTCACAGCCAAGAAATGAAAACTTGAAGAAAAGAAAAGAGATGTTGTCTTGTATAACAGAGGAACTTACCCTAAAATGTTTTCTTAGCATTTTTATAACCATTTTTATGCACATATTCCACAACAACGAGTTCCATGACATTATGCCACGTTCGATAACCTGACATAAGTAATCATCTCTAGGCAACCCACAAGAAGTGATGACCAAAGACGTGGAATGGTAACTGAATCTGATTATACAGAAAAAAAATAAACATAAAATCTGAATCTGGTTATGTAATGTCTTATATTCTAAGTTTTTTTTTTTGTAAAAAAATATTCTAAGTTTTTGTTTAACCATCTCTTCTAGTACCAGAAACTAGTATCCAAAAAGTTTCTTGACACCACCATTGAGATTAGTTTCACCTTTTAATCGTTAAACAACCATTATGACTATAGACAAAAACATTCTCATCTCCATTTTCAGAAAATGTTTTACAGTTATAGTATATTGGAATCTGGAATTTACCATTTTTAGTCACTTGAATTTCTTCCATTTCATTGATTTTGTTGAAATCCTAGATTTCCTCTAAAAAGAGAAGGAAAAAAGAGCCTCGGTAAAAAAAATCTCATGGTCTTGTTTATCCCATTGTTTTTACCGTTTCTGATGTCTTTATGTTTAATATAATATAAATCAAATTACATCCGAAAGGCCGCGTGGCCTAATGGATAAGGCGCTCGCCTCCGGAGCGGGAGATTCTGGGTTGGAGTCCCAGCGTGGTCGATTTTTCTTTTATTTTTATTTTTACAATCTTGGGCCAGAATCTCCAAAAAAAAAATGAAGCAGCTTCGTATATTAACAAAAACAAAATCTTGAGGTTACAAGTTACAATACTAATAAGAACATACCATGCAAGTGAACATGGTGATGTGTAGATGCACACAAAGCTTTTGTGAATCTGAAAAAAAATCACTTTTCTCTCTTGAACATGAAAACAAGAATCGGTGCTAAAGGCCGGTTCAGCATTTGCAACTTGCAGCAGACCCAATCACTGACCGGTAAACTCGACCCAAAAGCTTCAACCACTTCTAACTCTTCCCTGAACAACAACAAAAGTGGATCAAACTATTAAAAAAAAAAACTTCAGATTTCACCTTTATTAGATCATGGAAGCTTTTTTAGTTTTTTTTTTCATTACCTTCCACCAGGATGACCAATGTAAACTACCAAGCTTATGAGACCACCAGGCATTAAGATTCTCTCAGCCGCCCTCAATGCCAATACAGTTGTATTAGAGACAGTGATTATCGACTTGTTTCCACCTGGAAGATACCCCAGATTGAACGCAACCATCCTAACTTCATAAAACAAGATTGCATTCATCAAAATGTCACCATGGATTCATCAAAACCGTTGCATAGATTCATCAAATTCAAACTGTACCTCACACTAGAGTTTTCAGGAACAATCTCTTCCATCTTACTATGACACATATTAAAGAGCTTGACGCGTTCCTTCTGCATTCCTTCAGCATAAATGGAAAAAGACTCTACATTAGTAAGAACCACAGCTCTATAGAACCTGAGGTTTGGTTAATCATCTAATCCAACCTCTTTTGAGCCAAGGGTTTGATATAGCAAAGAAGAAGTGCTCTCAATGGACTCTTTTTGAACGTCCATTGCATAGACACAGCCACCAAAGTAATCAGAATCATCCGTAACCATCTTCAACATTGCTAAAGTATCGTTACCGTTTCCACATGTAGCGTCAATGACCATATCGCCCTTTTGGATTACCTGCTCCCACACACTGAAAAGTAATAACCAGACTGATGTTGTTATCATGTAATAGCTAAAGCTCCACACTTTAAGTAATGGGTTTAAAGTACTAACACATGAGCTACTTCTGTTGCCTTCTTCCTCCCAAATAGATAACCAACAAAGACATCCTCGATCCCTGAAAACGAAGGAAAAAGACGAACTTTTAATGCTAATCATGATCCGGAAGCTCTGTAGTTACTCTATTTCTTTCCAAGTTCAGATTTTTTAGTAACCCAATAATCAGAAATTTGACCTGGAACTGGAAAATTTCGTGAATGCGAAGGAGACGATGAGCTGAGAGAAGCAACACGAGAATGTCGAGTTCTGGGTAAAGAGTTTCTTTGCATTGCGATTCGAGAATCGAAGGAGATTAGCGTTTTGCGGAAGGGAATGGAGTACGTTCGCGCCAACGTGGAGGATAACATTGACATCTCAGCTCGGAACAACCCAGCCGCCATTGCAGAGCGTTTCAAACGGAGCTTCGATCTCTGCTCTCTAGAGTTTGACTTTTTCTTACACTATCCAATCTTCGGCCCAATAAGCTAATATGTCGGCTCATAAGAATGAAACCAAACGACGACGTAGTGATCTATACATTCATTTGCTGAAGTTTTTTTCTTGCACATCACTTGTTGTGAACAGAATGTGCATGCAACCAAAAAACGAACATTAGGGTTATGAATTTTAAGAATGAAACTTTATATTCACTACTCAAAACTCTAAATTTGAAGTTTCTTCTTTTTATTTGCATCTTGCTTCTTATAATTAATTATACATCACATTTTTTATTCTTAAGTATTTCGCATTCATAGTTTTAATTTTTAAAACTTTTCTATATTTTAAATATTTCAAATTTATTTCTATAAATTAAAAATTTACACATAAAAGTGTTTTTGAAAATCAAAATAAGATTTATAATATTTTAAAAGTAGAATTAGACAACAAAAATATTACAAAAAAACTCAATAAATGTTTTTTAAGAAGATATATACATGAATGCATAATTATTACACAAATTTAAATAGTACAACAACACTAATAGTCTAATAAATTTTCTCCGGAACTTCTAAAATATTGTCCAAACTAATTTTATATAACCGAAAATGGAGCATTAATAAAATAATTTTATGAAATAATGTGGTATTTTTCTTGTAGTTTAATATTTAATTATGTATTTCTATTTATAATTTTATATTTTAGTGTAAGATTTTATTAATTAATATTACTATCATATTTTTATATATGTGCTAGTTATCTACAAAAGTTTTATGGATTTATATTAATTATGACAAATATAAAGAGTATAGGACTTAAATTAAGGGAGAATTGGGAAAAAAAGACACTTTCAACTTTTGTTTATCTAAATAGGACTTTTGATAGTTTTGGTCATTTTGAACATGTTTTACTCTTCTGTAATGGAAAAAATAGTAAAATAAGTTTTAAAAATATAAAAAAATATGTAAGCCATTGGAAACATTAGTATGACTATTTATATGTTAAAAATTTATTTTTAAAAATAGTGGAATCATGTTTTATTTTATGTTCTAGCACAAATATAATATTCATTCTAGCTATCTACTTAGTCTAGAAATCGGATAGTAAGTATTACACACGGATTTATCGTAGGTAGAGAATACAAACAAAACTTTCTTCAATATTCTATCCTAGCTAGATTTCGTCAGGTAATATTCTAACAATCTACTTATAGCTTTATTACAACGTCTAACCTCGACTCTGTGAACTACCTTCTTTTTTATATGTGTCATAACCTTTTCTGTCTTTTACGTTATCAAATGCGTAAGGAAGAATAAACCTCCCACCCTCTCTTCGGCACCCTGATATACGCACATTACATATTATAGGCAAATCACGAAAAATATGGAAACTTCCATATTTCGATAAATATCTTTCCTAAATCTAAACTAAATCTACCCTAAATCTCTCATATCTAAACTAAATCCTTCTCCTCCCAGTTATTCGTCTCTCTCTCTCTCTTCTTAATGGACCATATATTTCTACTACATCCTTCGGTTCCCATACAACAAAATACGATATGATTAAAGAAGCAATATTGTTCGCCATTAAGTTGACCCAAAATTTTACCAAAATATTATCTGCAAAGAGCATGTCAGCATTGATACTACGAAGTTGTTGAAGGCTTTGGTACAACATTCTATTGAATTCATAACTCCCCTCTGATTCCAACATAAAAGACTCGAAATGTCTAGTGACCCAATATATGATCATTACAATCTTATAATGAATTTTAGGCTCATACAAAGAAACCAAACAGACACACCAACAATAATAAAAGACACTAACCCGAAGACTATTCATACAGCTTGTTAAGACAAAACAATAAAAAACTATATGTTCTCCATAACCGTATGTGCTCCATAACCGTGACCCAATCTGTTCCAATTACAGTAGACTCGTTGAGGTATGATGAAATCTCATGTGAGTGAGGAAACCGTCTGTTGGGTGCCATAAGTATATGCTATGAATCAATCAACCTTCCATGATCTGAAGTCCAGATATAGATCTCACTTTTTGACAAATTCCCAAAGTCTTGAATAGATGGAGAAGACCATCTAGCTTGATCTGTATAGTCATCTTTGTTAGTAGCACCATGCCCCCTCTGTTCTACTAATATCCCTCTTTTTGGTCCTTTGTTTTCCCCCTATATAAAGGTCTTGTAAACAAAAACAGAGTCCATGTATTCCAAAAAATTCGTTCTTTTACTTAGGTTATCAAGAAGCGTTGGTTTAAAAACAGAATCCATGTATTCCAGGGGTTACAGAATATATATATATATTCCTTAAACCATTTGATCCCCAAAAGCAATTCCTTAGATCATATTCCAAATCAAATCCTACTTTGCACAAGTAAAGAGACACAAACCTTGACAACCTTGACACAAACCATTATTAACCGTATCCCACTTATACTCCCATAACTCAATCCCCTGCAGATAGCATCCTGAAGATATGCCCTTAGTGGCTTGTATTCTGTTGTGTATATCCCTTTGAAAAAATTGATTGTCCCAATTCTCCGAGTACCAAAATCTCCTCTCAAGAGATTTAGACTTCTCCTGATATCCATCTCTAAATCGGACCGTACCCTGAACATCCGTGTGATGAGAAATCCATGTCGAAACCTCCTTAAACCCTTCTCGATCACCAAAACGAGGTTAGAGATGAAGAAAGGATTGACGGAACACCGATGAAGAACAAAGATTATCTCCAAGAACCCTAAATCTCCATGGATGGAGAGAAGAACAACGACGGCTACGACAAGATAAAAAATGTATTAGACTAACCCAATACCCTTTAACCGTGTTTTTTTTACCTTTTGTTTTTACTTTAAAAAAAAAAATAATTAATATTAAATCAATTACGAAAATTATAATTTATACTTAAATTCATATTAATTGGTTAATTATAATGGTATTATGGTATTAACAAGAAATAAAATTCTATTTTCCTAAAAAAAATTCAAAAAGTTTTATTGAGACAAATCTAAGTTGAAAGTGTCTTTTTTTCCTAATTTTTCTTTAAATTAATTAGTCTCATAGCTCATACGAAGCGAATTAATAAACTGACCTGAGATAGTCATAGGTGTACTTGCAAGGGGAAATACTAGAAAGATAGTGTCAAGTGTCAACTCTTTATTAAGTAAATAACTAATAAACCGGCCACCCTTAGACTTATCCAAATGATATCAGCATAATAGCTATCATGTTGACCAACCACAAGTTGGTTAAGTAGATACAACTCTTTGATTGCACATATTCAATTTTTGTTGAGAACAGTTTTAATTTTTTTTTTGAATATTTTCTACATTTTAAATTAGTATCGGAGTAAAAAAATTTTTTGTCATAAAATAAATACTGTTTTATGATTTCAATCCAGTTTATATGGTATTAATTTATCTTTTTTATCTCTAATTAAATTAAAAATAATATGCTTTAAATTTTTAATAAATAAATAAAGACAAAATTGAACAGTAAACTGTTTTTTTAATCTCTGTGAAAAAAATCAAAATCATAAACGACATCTAATTTGAAACTGATGGACAATTTAGATTTTACCTAAAAAGATGTATGAATATTCAGGCTGAAAAACTTTTATATGTATATATCTGACATTAATAAAAGACCAATGAATTATTAAGTGAAACTGGAAGGCCGGCCACTAACAGCACCCAACGAAGTTTCCCTCAAAGAGGAAAAGACAAGATAACAGCAAAGAATGCTAGTCTTTTTATTGGTCATTAGTTAAATGCTAAATCATTCGATTATTAATAAACTGATAAATTCAATTCTTAGAAAGAAGGAAAGAAAGAAACAAAACAAGCGGAGACTCTTCTCCCCAATACAAAGTTAGTTGTTTATTCACTCGTCAATGGCAAAGAAAGCGCTTTTGATCGGCATCAACTACCCTGGAACCGCCGTCGAGCTACGTGGCTGTGTCAACGACGTCCGTCGCATGCAGAAGTGCCTCATCGACCGTTACGGATTCTCAAACAAGGACATAACGGTGTTGATCGACACAGACAAAACCAGCATCCAACCCACCGGCAAGAACATCCGCGAGGCTCTCAAGAAACTCATCGCTGAAGGAGAACCCGGTGATGTTCTGGTGTTTCATTACAGTGGACATGGCACGAGACTCCCAACAGAAGAAGGATTGTTCGACGCAACAGATTACGATGAGTGTATCACTCCTTGCGATATGAATCTGATCACGGGTATGTGCCCTTTTTTTGTCAGAGTTTTGATTTCATGTGTGTTAGAATACTCTGTTTTGGAAAAGCAGAGTACTCTGCCGTCGAAAGTTGAGCAAACCGTTACGTTTCTATTTGATATTTTTGATTCACCTTGATGAATCTTTTTACTTGTAAATGTTCTTTTTTTTTTGAGCAAAGTTGTAAATGTTCTAAAAATCGTTTTAGACGGCAAAACCAACCTAAACAAAACAATTAAAAAAAAAAATCTGTTTAGGCGTTTGAAAAAACAGTCTATGCATCCGTCTAAAAATAATCCCCTATAAAACGCATAGCTACTGCAATTTTTTTTGTACATATTGTTGTTTTGAATTATGTTACCATTTTTCTAATAGTCATCTTCTTGCCGAACATGTATTTGTAGACAATGAGTTTAGAGACATGGTAGCAGAGGTGAAAAAGGGATGTCTGCTGACGATAATCTCGGACTCTTGTCACAGTGGTGGTCTCATAGAGGAAGCAAAAGAACAGATCGGGGAGAGCTACGTGAATAAGCCAAAATCTAGGATTGTTACTTTCTTGGTTAGCATTGTGAGGAGTTTGCTAACGACTTGTGGAATATCCTCGAATGATTCTCAGAGAGGAAGTGGAGGAGGCCACGATAGTGTTACTAGAGAAAGCGAATTAGAGGACGGTGAGACGGTAGATATGAAAACAAGATATCTACCTCTCGATAGCTACATTAGTCTTCTCAAGGAGCAAACCGGACAAACCGATATCAAATGTGGGAAAATCAGACAAACACTTGTTAAAGTATTTGGCGAAGACTCTAGTCCGCATGTTATGCTCTCTAATTCAATGAAACGAAATGCTCACAGAGGATTGCTAGGTATGTTCATAGGCAAGCGCGAGGTTAATACAGATGGTGCAGGATCTGAAGTTAAAAGTAAGCATCCCAACAACGGTATTTTGTTAAGTGGGTGTCAAACAGATCAAGATCAGAGGATGTATACGTGACAAGAACTGGAAAAGCATATGGAGCATTCAGTGACGCAATTCAGACAATATTGTCGGGGACAAGACAGGAAATAACGAACAAAGAGATGGTTTTGAGAGCTAGAGAGATTCTCAAGAAACAAAAGTTTGGTCAACGGCCAGGTTTATATTGTCATGACCGTTATGTTAATATCCCATTTATTTGCTAACACACATGGAATTCATTAGAGACTTTTTTTTATCAAAAAAAATATTCATTAGACACTTTTTTATGGTATAGGTTACTTTTTGTGTGATTTAAAAAATTAATTGAAATGTTATATATTTTTTATTTTGGATGACTAAGTGTCTCAGTGACTTGTGATTCAAATAATGTACATGTTTTCCTCTACATGATTGATTCAATTATTTGCATATCTAAAATGGTAACGTGCTAACACCCACACGACGCAATTTTCATGGATAGTTAGCTGTTTAGCACGTAAATTTTAGTGAGAACTGAGAAGAATTAGATATACGTAAATTGTAGTTGTTGTAAATAACAAACACTACATGTGTAAATATGACCGGCTCGATCGATTATATTATATGGTATTGATCAGATCACCAAACTAATTCCGGTTCAATAATAACCTTGGTCTTATGACCGAAGACATCTCAATCGGAAAACTTAAAATTCGGATAGACTATTAATGCGGATATCCGAAAACTCAAATCCAAACCAGCAAAAAAGCAAAACTAAAAAAACATATAAGTTTCTTCGTTTTTGTCAAAAAATAAAGATAATTTCTTCGTAATGAGCTTCTCTGCAACGTCCTCAATTGCCTTGGGTGGTGGATCCCCTGAGGCTTCTGCTGCCAAAATCACCTCAAAGCGTCCAAAATGTGATCTACAATTTTCTATCCCCAAATTTTAATACATGTTTTGCATTTTCTGGTTATTTTTCATTTTTTGTTACCGGCTGATCTGATAAATGTGTGCTTTGCGATAAGACCTAGTTTTCTGGAATGTTTTTTTTTTTTTTCATTAACCACCTTTATTTGTTGTAATTGATCATGCGTTCTATGTATTTCTATCGAGAGGAGCTTATGTGCGCATAGAAATGAATGTCTGAAACTCATATTCTTTGTTTGAGATGCTGGTAGGCTATTAACTGGAAATTTTACATTGTGTAGAGATATATCATATAGGCAAAAATTCACATTAGTGATATCTTAATCTAGTACTACATGTTATACACAATGGCTGCTTTTATTTTCTTATTACTTTGGTATGTTTAAAAATCCATCTCATGTGAAATTTTGACAAAGTTGCAGTTTAAACCCATTTCTTGTTTGTCAGATTAACTCCCAGCAAATCAAACTTCTCTCTTCTTATAAAATGCTTAGATTTGTAAACTAGAAACCTAATCTGTTGGCCAACATTTTCTGCATCAGATTCAAGATTTACACAACAGGAGCTTCCAGCATGCAAACCAATTCTTACTCCAAAATGGGTAAAGCTTCAACAACTCATACAACGTAAACATTCTTACGAGTACAGTTTTCAATGTTTACTATTATAGTTCTTGTTTATGATCTTGTGCAGGTGATTCTGACCTTTCTTGTCTCCGGGGTTGTCTTTATCCCTCTCGGAGCTATTTGCCTGTTTGCTTCTCAGGGTGTATGTTTCTAATTATGTTTTTTCTCACTTTCCAGCTACATTTATTTCTGACTGTGAATATAATTTTTTTTTTTTTACAAGGTCATCGAAATTGTTGATCAATATGACATAGACTGCATTCCATTATCCTTTAGAGACAACAAAGTGAGGTACATACAGGGCTTAGAAGATAAGAGGTGTAACAGAACAATAACGGTAGATATTCATCATCTTTATACTTGGTATACATATAGTTTCCTTCATTACCTTTCTTTCACAACGTTCTTTTTTTTAATTATGATAGGTGACAAAAACTATGAAGAATCCTGTCTATGTTTATTACCAGCTTGAGAACTATTACCAAAATCATCGACGGTAACATCTCACTCATGTTTGTAATGTTTCTTGAAATCTAGGAGTACCATCTTTTGAGCATGTTTCTGGTGCAGGTATGTGAAAAGTCGACAAGATGGACAATTGAGAAGTCCAAAAGATGAAAACGATGTGAAATCATGTGCGCCAGAAGATACAGTAGGTGGTGAACCTATTGTTCCTTGTGGTCTTGTTGCTTGGAGTTTGTTCAATGATACTTATGATTTCACTAGAAACAACCAGAAACTATCTGTGAATAAGAAAGACATCTCATGGAAAAGCGATAGAGATTCAAAGTTTGGTAAAAACGTCTTCCCCAAAAATTTCCAGAAAGGATTTCCCATCGGCGGTAAAAGTCTTGATCCAAAGATTCCAGTAAGTGATCTTTTTCTTGAAGCATGAAGCATTTTATTTGGTCAAAGAAACAAATGATAATATAAACATTGTTAATTTTTTAAAAATGCTTTTTGGCAGTTGAGTGAGCAAGAAGACTTAATAGTGTGGATGAGAACTGCAGCTCTACCAATATTTAGAAAGCTGTATGGTAAAATAGAGACTGATCTTGAAGCTGGAGATACCATAAAGGTGTTGTTGCAGAACAATTACAACACTTATAGTTTCAATGGAAAGAAAAAGCTTGTGCTGTCTACCACTAGCTGGCTTGGTGGAAGGAATGATTTCCTTGGGATTGCTTACTTAACTGTTGGTAGCATATGCTTGTCCTTGGCTGTCTTCTTCTCCGTCTTGTATCTAGCAAAGCCAAGGTATAAATCTATATCATTCTCTCCAATACAGTGCACAGAGAATCTTTAAGAGTCTACATCACCAAAACTAGATATATAGTAAATGAATATAATGTTATGGGTTATTAATATTTGTGTTTCAGGCAACTGGGAGATCCATCTTACTTGTCATGGAACAGGAGTGCTGGAGGTGGACGATGATAGAGTTGTTTTGTTTGCTTGGTATCTCTGTCACATACTTTCCAGCAATATTCTTATTTGTTTGTTTGTGTTTGAATACAAAACTGAACACACTATTCAACTATTCAAGATTACACCAAATCTTAAGGGAGACAAGTCTTTTTTGTCAACATGACACACTACTTATTCAAGATTACGATAACCGAACCACACGCCTTCACTCGTACATTTGGAGAAACAGTAGACTTGAAAAGAAACATCGTTTGTTCGATTTCCATACAGACAAAACAACGTCCACAGAACATAAACTAAGGAACTACCACTAGAATATAACTTAGACTTATCATTCCCCTCCTGAATCTCTTCTGGTCTGTGTTTTTTTCTACAAATGTCAGTCTAATTACACTTGTGTTCAGGACGATGAGTGAACTCAAAGTCTATGTGAACAAAAGCCCGTTCCACCTCAGAAAGTTGCTCGAGCTTCTCCTGAAGTGTCTCTCCGATATTGTGAGCCTCTTGCAGTCTCATGTCCTCTGGCAAAACAATGTCCACCTCCACAAAGTAGTGTGACCCAAACGTATAGGCCCTGACTGTGTCAATATGCTTGATTTGTTCGTGATGGTTCCATATCAAGAATGTCAGTTTAGTCAGAAACTCTGGTGGCGCAGAGCGTCCTATCAGTGAATGGACGTTCTCTAGTACAGTTCTTGCCCATGTTCCTATGGTGTACAAAGCTATCTGCAACCATAAAAAGAAAGAAACATTACTGTTATGAGAAATACCCTTAAATAACAATAAATCAAGTTTTTGTTCCAAAAGATAACAAAAAAGAGAATAAATATTTTTTTTTTGATCAAAGAGAATAAATATTTATACATTTGAATTTAAGGCGTACTGATTAGAGTTTATGGTTTAGTAATTAAAGGATGAGATCAAGGTTAATTAGAGTTTAGAATGTGAGGTTATTTTGTGTTTCATTAATTAACAGATGCTATTTTGGAAAAAAAAAATGGAATGATATTTTGTGACAAAAACAAAAAAAAAATGCTATTTATGAGATGTGCCCTAGTGTAATCCCACTAAACATTTCTTGATTATTTCAAAGTTACAGAGTTTTTAAATGAGTAAAATTGAAAAGATTTGAGAGAAAACTTACAAGTATAGCACCAGAGGGATCAATCCACCAGTAGAATTTGACAGCCAAGACGGCTGTTGCTAAGCCAATTGAATTAGTCACAACGTCAAAGAAGTGATCCTGAGCATAGGCCCTAACTATTTCATTCTGAAATCCCCTGCAGTAAAGCATGAGTAAGAACTTAATGATGGTGACAGAGACCATGATCCCTATCATCCATTTCTCCTCTGTGCTATTCATATCAATACCATTCTGTAACAAAGAGAGAATTGGTTAGGAACATCAAATAACCGATGGAAGAAGTTACCGGAAGAAAACATTTTGATGTACCTTGGAGGCTAGTTGCCTTCCTGATTCTAACAAAACTTGCAGTCCAAGAGTTGCCATCACGGAAGCAAACACAATGATGCCCTGTTATATATATATCAAGCGTTATAAGTAGGTTTAATTTCTTGTGAAACAAAATAAAGAGTTAATAGACAGAAGATCATACCACAGGCTGCATGCGTCGTTTGCCTATAGGATAATGAAAGTGGTTTGGTTTGCTCATGGCATTAGCAGTAAACCAAAGAATAAAACCAGACAAGAGATCCAAGAGAGAGTCCAAAGTTGAAGCAATCACAGCCATGGATCTACTCTCCATAGAGGCATAAACCTTTGCCACAAAAAGCACCAAATTTGTAGCGTTCGAGATGTGAACAGCCAGTCTCTCACTCTTTGCAAGCTTCTTCATTTCTTCCTGTTTACATAAAAAAAATTGACGATGCATTAGGCTTAATAGAACTAAGGACCTAAGGAGCAATATACCCTAAGAGATGCATAGCCGGACCTCAGTTGAAGCTCCAGATGCAAAACCGGTTTCGTGGATAGTCTCCATCTCGTTAAATCCCTCGAGGAGCCTCTCTTGCTTTTTGTAGTATTCATTCACTTTACGTTCCTTTCCTGCATTGACACAAGATAGGATGCTTAAACTTAAACACTTTTCCAAGATATATATACAACAAGATATACTAACGATTCAATACATATATTATTATTTTCTTATCAATTAGGGGGCGAATGATCCAATATATGTTAGTTTTTGAAATTTTAGGAGCCCGAAACGACTGTTTCATCTTGCTATACTCTGGATGTCGACGTTAATGGGTTTTAATTTCCATATCATTAGTTCTTCAACGCTTTGCTTAAACCTCTGTAGAGAATCTGATTCAGCATCCACATAATTTCAAAACAAAGAATCTGATCTGGCATATACAGACTCCAAAAAAGCTTGAGATTCTACTAAAAAGCTTCATAACTTTGAATCAACAAAAGAAGAAAGTTTAGTATTCCTTGAATCGATCAATAGAAATGGTTTTAGTAATCAGAATACAATTATAGTTTTATATTCTGAATTTATTTTGCGAACGGTTAATATCTCACAGGAGTGTGGCAGTTTATACAATAATCCAACAAGTACACATTTGCTTAATTACTTTTGTGTTTCGTGCACGTGATTAAGTTCAGACAACAACTCATGTAACATCCTTCGATGATCCACACGAAACATGTGAGCGAGAACCAGAAAGAAAACTGAAACACCAAGAACATATAACTCACTGGGAGTACGGAAGTAGCGAGAGAAGCGAGTACGACCGTCGTGACGGCCAGTGGACGAAAGGGAAGAAGGAAGTCGAAAAGTATCGAGGCTGAGACGCCACGATGATGAAAGCGGCGGCGGCGCATCGTCGTCGCTAGGTAAAAGCTCGACACTGTATTCATCTGCCTTACGGGTTATATGCTCCGTCGCCATTCTTCGATCAGTTTCTCTCTGCGTTCGAATTTCAAAAGCCAAAAAGGGAACGGTGGTTCTTGAGAAGTTGTGAGAGACAGAGAGAAACAAAGATTTGTTGTTTTGAATATATGAAGAGGGAATATAGGAGGTTGAGTATAGAATTCGCACACTACTCTCTCTCTATATGATGACGAGAAAAAGTTAAATAAACAAACAAAATGTCAATTACACATTTATTTTGGTGTGTAATATATAAAAATAAGAATAAAAATATTTTTTTCTTCTTAATATATGCACACATTTGGTCAAGAAATACTAGTTAGTATTTACAAACCTACTCTATTTAGAGAATTTGAGTTGAATTGGTGAAAAGTTATAGCCATAGTGAGGAATTTGGTATAATATACTACCTCCGTTCCTGAAAGTAAGATGTTTTAGATTTTTTTCTTGTTCCACAAAGATAGATTTTCTATATTGTTAAGGTACTTTTTTATACTTTTGAGAAACATTAATTGAGAATATTTGAATTGATTAAATTTCATTGGTGGAAAGTTATTGGAAATTGTATAATAAAGTAAAAAATAATTTAAATTATAAACAATTATTAAATTCTTAATAAACGTGCATACTCTAGAAAATCTTACTTTCAGGAACAGAGGGAGTACTATTTAGCATGTATGATATTTTATTTACTTTTAAAGTTTGTTAAGAAATGCATAGAGATATCTAGGGGTTGGCGTTCCAGTTTGGTCTGAATCTATTCGGATTTCGAGTTTTCAGCATATTTCAATTTCATTCATGCTATTTATAAAAAAAATTATACTATTTTTTTTTTTAAAATTAAAAATTAAAAATTCAAGATACTAGCTGGACGAAACGTCTTAGGGGCTTTAAGATACACGAAATACATTTTGTCTTCTGTTTTGGAAATGTGCACGTAATGTGAAATTAATTGTTACAAAAAAATATGAGACTTATATGTCGTTGAGTTGACGAAGCCACAGGTGGTCACTGGCGGTGCAAAAGGCATGGTCCAAAGAAACCACGCCAAAACTTACATTACAATTTTTGTCAAAAAAAAACTTACATTATAGTTTCTTCATTTAAAAGAAGAAGAAAAAAATCAAAAGTTTTTTTATTTGAAAACAACCATGTAAAATAAAGATTTTTGTGGATTATGATAAAGACTGAATTAATTAATTTGAGATCAAAGTGGTTTCCCACGATTACAAAAGCTTTTGTCCCGTATGCCTTTTGTTAAGTCAAACTTTTCTACTTTATGCCAGCATTTTATCCGAGTGGTTTTCTTTATGTAGCATCGTGTTATTAACAAAAATCCCATATATCTCTAAAGGTTTCTCCCTGCATATATCAATTTGTGTCTGCTATTTTTTCCTGAAAGTGGATGCGATGTCACTTCATCACTTATTTATTCTTTTTGTTTTGATGACCGTGGGGTTCCCAATCAGTAAGTCTAGACTAATCTCCACGAGGCCTTCCATCCGGGTACGCACGGTTATAGGCGGGAAGGTGGCCAAGGCGACTCGAACCCAGGGCGGGCACTCCAGCCGGAGTTCCAATACCACTAGGCCAAGAGCTCTTGGTTATCACTTAGTTATCGTATAAAACAATACTATGATAATTATCGTCATAATCTAAGAGCCACATTTTTGTGTACTTACGAATGTTCCACTTTCAATTACGCAACGTTCATAATTCGTTACACCAAAAAAAAAACGTTCATAATTCGAACCTTAACAACCACAAAAAGAAGAACAAGCTAGGTACGTTAACGTTCATTGTCCAAGCTTATATCAAAGGTCCTGAACACGTCGATCTTCAGGCATCATCATGTCCACTTTGGCTCAAGATCGAGCAAGCTCTTAGTTATTATGAAGAGTCCAAGAGGGATCAATGTTGATAACCGCAACATTTTTTTCTTTTTTTTTCTTTCTGATAGAAACAAAAAACTCTGATATTGATGGTTCTCTGTTTCATCAATGATCCAGGAAGCTACATACACATATGGTGAAGATTAAATGATTTAGCTTGGACTCATGTGCTTGTAACTCAAGATTCTTTTCTACTGTTTGTTCTTTTTCTTCTTTTATTAATTCTTTGTGCTTATTGTTTCGTACGTGAATGATTGATTAACAGCGCCATAGAAATAAAACTAATTAATAACTGGTTCTTTCAAAGCGAGGTCGTAAACAATCTTGAAATAGGTTTGGTAATTTAATTTAAGATAAAAAAAAACTTCAACAAACTTTACCATATTGGCTTCAGTCAATTCCGAGAAACAAAGTCACTCGACTGATAGGTCTGCAAACCTCGTGTGGCAAGGGTTGGACTAGACCAGCTAAGAGCTAGATTAGAAAGGTGTTTCTCGGCAGGAAATGGTGTAACATCAGAGTGAATAGTTTCTGTAGCTGGTAACTCATTCACCTTTCCTTTTAGTCGAGTCGGCTCTGTGCCTCTGCAGCTTCTGGGTCTGGGCACTTAGCAGCCTCTACTTTCACATTTCTTAAATAGGTCTGGTTCCCTACGGCTACGGGGTTCATGCATTGAAGTATTAGCTCGATTTCCTGTTTGAATGGTTATAAAGGATGAGATGTGGAGTCAGCTTAATTAACGGTTTACTAACTTAGATAACCTTTATACATTTTTTTTATTAGAATTTATTTGCAATTTGTAATGAAATAGACGTAGATAGTTCTTGAAGTCACATACCAAATAAATCATTTTTCCCCAACAAACACAGCAAGCAATGGTTAAACTGGATTTGAACTGCTTACAGACAAATTTTAAATTCCGGTTTAATATCCAGGTTCAGCTAAACCGGACCTGAACACCCCTAGTTTACGCGTCTATATATACATCCAAGAACAATCTAAACGGCGGCTAACGTATCTCTCCGGCGATAAACTCTCCTCAAAGCTCTCAACTTTCTCTTCCGATCCAACGAGAATGGAGGAACCCACGTCGTCGTCGGAAGAATGCGGAATCACCATCATAGCCAAACCCCGCAAAACCCTTCCCCAAACCCAACCTCCAAAACTCGATCCCACTCCCCAATTCGAGAAATTCACAAGCACCGACTCCACCACATCCGCCGCGAACTTCGAATCCCTCGGACTCTCCGAGTGGGCCTCCGAGACCTGCAAGGAGCTCGGCATGCGCAAACCCACTCCGGTCCAGACCCACTGCATCCCCAAGATCCTATCCGGACGAGACGTCTTGGGGCTAGCTCAAACCGGTAGCGGCAAAACGGCGGCGTTTGCGTTGCCGATACTCAACCGCCTCGCCGAGGATCCTTACGGAGTGTTCGCCCTTGTGGTGACGCCTACACGAGAGCTGGCGTTCCAGCTCGCTGAGCAGTTTAAGGCCTTGGGGTCGTGTTTGAATCTGCGCTGCTCTGTGATCGTGGGAGGGATGGATATGCTGACGCAGACGAGGAGCTTGATCTCGCGGCCTCATGTTGTGATTACTACCCCTGGGAGGATTAAGGTTTTGCTCGAGAACAATCCTGATGTTCCTCCTGTCTTCTCTAGAACCAAGGTAATACTAAAAAAGTTTCCACCTTTCTTACTCCAATTATTGCTATGGAATTTTTTAATCCTAGACCAATTTTTTGAAAAATGGTTTAAGATTAATCTGACAGTAATTAGATGTTTTATAGAGGATTTTTGATTAGGCAGTCGTCTAGATTGAACTTATAGGAGATTATTGATTAGGCGGATGTATAGATTCTTGAAAAATGGTTTAAGAAAAATGGGACTGTAATTAGGTGTTTTATAGAGGATTATTGATTAGGCAGACATATAGACTGAACTTATAGGGGATTATTGATTAGGCGGATGTATAGACCGATTCTTTGAACCCTAGACCAGTTTCTTGAAAAATGGTTTAAGAAACATCGGACTGTAGTTAGGTGTTTTATGGAGGATTATTGATTACGTAGACGTCTAGACTGAATTTATAGGAGATTATTGATTAGGCGGCATCATTTTTTGAACCCTATTTCGATTCTTTAAATTATTGTTGAAGAAAAAATCACTGGTTGCAACCTTTTGATTAGTCTTATTGTTTTTTTTCTTGTGGTATTGTTTGATTTAGTTCTTGGTGCTGGATGAGGCGGATAGAGTTCTTGATGTTGGTTTCCAAGACGAGTTGCGCACCATCTTTAACTGCTTGCCTAAAACTAGGCAGACGTTGCTGTTCTCCGCTACGATGACGAGTAACTTGCAGACTTTGCTTGAGCATTCTTCAAACAAAGCTTATTTCTATGAAGCCTACGAAGGTTTAAAGACCGTTGATACGCTGAAGCAGCAGTACATTTTCATAGACAAAGATGCGAAAGAGCTGTATCTTGTGCACATCTTGTCGCAGATGGAAGATAAGGAGATTCGATCAGCCATGATTTTTGTCTCCACTTGCAGGTCTCATATTCATTGCTTTACCGAGTTCACTCTTTTAGTTTGTGATTCCATTTGAAATGTTCTGATTAGACTTGGTTTGTGTTTTAGAACATGTCAAAGGCTGAGTCTTATGCTTGAAGAGCTGGAAGTGGAGAATGCAGCTTTGCATTCACTGAACTCTCAGTCTTTGCGACTCTCTGCGCTCAGTAAATTCAAGTCCGGGAAAGTACCGATACTGCTTGCTACTGATGTAGCCAGCCGTGGATTGGATATTCCTACTGTTGACCTTGTAATCAATTATGACATTCCAAGGTACCTTCTTTTTTTGTTCTGTTAACTGTGCTTTGAAGCTTATTGATATTATGCTTGGCTTGTATCAGATATCCTAGGGACTATGTTCATCGTGTTGGACGTACAGCTAGAGCTGGTAGAGGAGGACTGGCTGTAAGCATTATCACTGAGGTATAGCTGGAGATTATATGGAATTACATGAGGATTGCTCTCAAGTTTTGTAGTTCGTTACCACCAATCCTTGAATTTTATTTTGCAGACCGATGTGAACCTTATTCATGAAATAGAAGCGGAAGTTGGAAAACAGATGGAACTGTACAACTACAGAGAGATCACTGACAGTTTAGAAGTCACAAAGGTAAAAGATTCGCTATGCGATACATTAGAAGTTCTCGTCTTATGTAGTTGGCTTAGTCTTATACAATACCAGCTGATTCACCATGGTGTTCTAGTATTAGGTTTTAGTTCATCTTGGTATATAAGGCATTTCAACTTCAAGCAAAGGTCTTAGGCTTACGCGGAAGTTTCTGAATCTGTGTCTGCAGGTATCAAAAGCTAAAAGGGTGGCGATGATGAAGATGCTAGACGATGGATTCGAAGACAAGGTCAAAGACCGGAGGAAACTGAAACGTAAAACACTTGCGGATAAAGGGATGCTTAAGAAACGGAGCAAAACGAGAAAATCTGCAGAAGAAAACTGATGACTAAAAAATCATCATCAAATTTTGTTCTCTTAAGTTCATTTTGATCATCAAATCTCTGACAATCAATGTCTATTAATGTTCTTACTTTTAGTATTTGAATCTTGATTGCCTGCATTTTCAAATCTTCTGAAGATAAACACTTATGTATCAGTCGCTAGTTTTTTTCCACATTAGTAGAAACAATACCATGAAATTTCTAATGATGAAGTGCATTTCTTATGTATTGGGCACAAGCTCTTTTCCACATAAGTATCTGATACTTTAACTGTTAATACAACGCCTCAAACCAATTTTATTAGTTTAACTTGTTTTTTTGGTTTTGGTAAAAGAAAAGGGAAAGGAGAAAAGGGTCAACAAATATCTCCCTCCTGACCCAAACATGAGTAAAGAGTGAAGAAAACCTATAACGAAGCAAGACTGTTTTACTTTGAAGTCTTATTGTGAGCTGGTGGTTTGGATTGGTTCGAAGTTGCAGCAGTTGACATCACACGTAAACGACCAGCTATCTCCGTGAACGATGGCCTTGCCGTTGGAATAGGCGCCCAGCATTCCTCCATAAGTATTCTCCAGTCTGAGTCACAGTAACCTGGTATGGTAGGCCTCAGTGTGTTGTTCACTATCCCACCTGCACTTGACCGTAAATTCCATGAGTTGTTAATACATAGTCGTGTCCTAGACAAATAAGCCGACCAGACAAAAAATATACAGATGTTTCATTTCTTCTATTTCAGACAAAGCACAACCAAAACCGAGACGAGTAGAACCTCAGTTTCTTTGAAAATCAGTCAAAGCAAAAACTCAAACCGAACAAAAACATTACTCTTACCAAAATAGTAATCAGTTTCTATATCAAACCAAGGGTTGTATGTTAGTAAGTACGCACCTATTATAGCACCATAGTGCATATTAGCATATGGTTCCTCTCCAGTTAGAATCTCCCACAAGACTATACCAAAAGAGAAGACATCGACCTGCAGATAAAAATCTAACAACTCAGAATGGTTTCATTCTTTGTGTTCACTAAGAAACATTTTATTTTTTCACCTTCTCTGAGACTTTACTGCTGCTGCCGTTTAGAAGCTCTGGTGCCATCCATGGAAGGGTTCCACGTACACCACCAGATACCAATGTATTTCTTTTTATTTTCGACAAGCCAAAATCACCAACCTAGAGGAAAAACAAACGAGTGAAAAGTATTAAACACACAAAGTCTGCTTTTGTTCAAAGACTATGAATGAAGTTTTTTACCTTGCAGATTGGGCGAGAAGGATCTTTGAGGTTCACAAGTAAGTTGTCACACTTCAAATCGAAGTGAACAATGTTCTTGGCGTGCAAATACTCCATTCCAAATGCAGCGTCCATGGCAATGATTAGTCTCTTACGACGATCCAGGTGTCTGGAAACATGAGAATGAAAAGCAAAGAATCTTTATAAATGTTCATCAGATAGGAGAACATTGAGACGTTATAAGAGAGAGAGATATGTACCTATCTTTCCTGAGTAGAACATGTCTTAGAGAACCATCAACCATGTACTCTGTTACAGTAGCCAATGTTCCACCAGGTCCATCTTTTACAACACCGTAAAATGCAACCACATTTGGATGATGAAGCTTTGAAAGTATCCCAGCTTCTCCCCAGAACTCACCAGTCTAGGAAACAATTTAAAAGGAATGCATTAGCATCTCAAGACAAGCAATCTTACAAGTCTTATCAATGCCGAAGAAACACTCACTAATCTCTCTTGTTCAGATGATCGACCAGCAAAGCAACTCTTCTTTATCCTCTTGATGGCAACATCTGACCCTCTCCATTTCCCATGATACACTGTACCGAACGTCCCAGAACCAAGTTCCTTTAGCTCCTCTAGATCATCATTCATAATGATCTACAAACAATTAAGAACAAAAGAATCGGACCAAGGTTAGAACCAGATAATTAACTTTAAAATCACAAACAGAAGACTAAATGTAAGCACGCTGCTCAGGGTATGAACTTTGATGTTTGATTCTTCTAACATGTCCGAAAACTTGCCTAAAACATTAACACAGATCCTTTCTTCAAATACAAAATAAGTAAAAGTCCATCATACCTGTAAGTCATTTTTATCGTAATCTGCCAAAGACGAACCAAGTGGAGGAACAGCATTCCTTGTTTCTTTCTTTTCATCCTACAAGTAATCAACCTCATTAGTACATTCTCGTTTTGGAATCATGAAATAAGAAACTTAAATACCTCATGTCCACTATCTGGCGTCCTTAGATTCTCAACCATAGCACCAAACTCCTCACTCTCTGTGACCTTCATCTGTGCATCCTCGTTAGCGCCAGCAACATAAGCTTGACCTAAATTCTCCTGAGGATCATCTCTGGTCAATGGAGCGACGTGATGCAACTTGGTAATCCCTCCGCTATCTTCCATGTCAGATGGAAAGCCAGGTGGGAGATCATCTCTTTCACTGAACTGTTCATCTGCCAGTTTCCGGAAATAAGACCAATTCTTAGGATCATGATTCTCTACATTCAAACTAACACCGGCACCATCATGCTGATATGCATTGACGCCGCCTGGTGGCACGTCTTCAGAGAGCGCCTTTGCAAATATCTCAGAAAGGAAGTCCTGAGGAAACCTATCATTGATGTCAATAACAACACCTGAGGAAGCTTGACCTTCAGGGCTAACTTGACTGGTGGTGGTGGCTGTGTCTTTATGGTTAAGGTTAGGAGCTTCAGCCTCAATACCTCCACCATTGACCATTTGATTCTTGTTGGCAGCGTCAGGGCTTAAAATCTTATGCTCATTCGATGCCCCAACTTCATGTGATTTACCCTCTCCTTGCTTTACAGGATCTTGCTGAGCTTGTGAATGAGACATTAAGAACTGAGAGCCTATAGAGTCATCAGACTTTGACAGGCGGTTTAGCATTTCCAACTGTTCACGAGGTATCCTCTCAGAACGGTATACTCTCCGTGTGGGTGGTGAAGGCTCCGAGTAATCAAGATCGATTAAATTTGACTCAGAGTCAGTCTGAGCAAGACCACAGGTACCACTTGACGACGAAAGCTGATCATCCTCACCACCTGATACAGGAGCCTGCTCACGAACAACCGCATCACGGTATGTGGCAGCAGGCTTCACAGGAGTGTTCTGTCGTGGGTCTCTTCTTGGGGGCAACATATGTGTAGCATCCTGGCTAGGCACAGTTGGAGAAACTGATGGCTCCTGAACTTCGACATTATCAGCTTGAGGAGGACTCTGACGAAACTCAGGCTCTACATTCTCACGAACTCTCATCTCAGGTTTTATGTTTAGCTCTCTTCCCTGCACTGCTGCGTTTTGCTGTATGACACTAGGGTAAGGGTATGGCTGCTGCCCTTGGAAAGGCATGGAGATGGAGTAATTAGAAGAACTGTGTTCATGATGCATAGGAAACTGCTGCCTTTCTTCACAGTATTGTGGGTACATTCCATATGAGCTAGGGGAAACTGATGGTGGATACTGAAGAGGAATAGACTGAGGATACTGAAGAGAGGGACTCGGCGGAATGGACTGAGCATACTGAAGTGTAGAACTAGGAGGAACAGCTTGCTGAAACTGAAACGCAGCACTGTGTGGGATGGATTGAGGAGGATACTGAAGCAATGAGCTTTGTGGCGCAGAGTCAGAATACTGTATAGAGGACGGTAACTGCGGAGGTGCAACACCGTTGGTGTTCCTAACATCCATCTCAGCTAAGTTGTTTGCAGATCCATTAAGAGTAGAGTTGCTTCTTGAACCAATGTCCATATCATTAACAGCCACAACATACTGAAACTCAGAGTCAACATCATTCTGCTTAACCCCCAAAAGAGAACCATCCAAATCAGCTACGGAGAAGAGAAACATTCTAAGCTTCTGCGAGCCCCCACGATTCTCCATCTCGTTATACTCCTCCATCATGTTCTGTAGATCTTCATCACACGTTACAGACACCAAGGCGTCAAGATCTTCACCGGGAAGCTGATACTTCACCATGTGAGTCCGGTAGTAGATTTCAAGAACCTTTTGCCTGAGCTCCTGCCAAGATATGTCTCTTCTTATGGAGATAATGTGCGTTTCGCCTCCAACGTATCTGAGCTTTGAATCGCCTGGACGTGGGAGTATTTTCCCACCGAAGCTGCAAAGGACTTTAACTTTGGCTGTTACACTACCTGAGGCTGAAGAAGAAGATGCATACCCATGAAAGTTTCCTAGACTTGTATCTTGACATAGTGAAGCTTCTGGTGCTGACTGGATAAGCCCAAGTTGATTACCAAACTCGTGAAGCGGGTAGTTTGTTCTGTCATATTCTCTCATCCCGTTTCCCACCATGTCATTAGCTGCATTGGGGTTTGTAGACCTCTGAGAAATCACTCGATCACGCAGAAACTCCAGAGAGAACTCCTCTCCTGTTTGGATAGAGTAGTGAAGGCCTGGCTTAACTTCTGAAGTGTTAGAATTGAGAGGCCGATCATTTGCACTCGTGGTGGTGCCTGTTTGATTAGGAGTAAATGCTTGAGGTTGAGGGAGAGAGTCATTCACATAGCCAGGTTCCATATGGTGTTGCTGGAAAGGATGCTGTTGTCTGTTTCTATCCATCACAACAACAACAACAAGAATCCTTCAAATTATTCTATTTGCAAGAAGAATCTTGCGTACTTGACTATAATGAACACACTGAGATGCCAATTTGCTTCAGAGACTGAAGAACCTTGAAATGATAAGCTGAAATGAAGACAAATAACATAAGTTTAAAAGCTTTGAATCTTATTATATAATCAAGAAAATTGCAAGACCAGGAGGTTCATCATACAGATTCAACTGTGGATGAATAATTAAAACTCCTAAAGGATGCTTTTTGACTCTAAAAATGGAAACTTTTTCATGGACAATTAATCCAAAACCTCAAACAGAAAAACCCACAAGCCCATAGTAATTAGCTCGATTCAGGAAGATAAAAAAGGCAGCTGCTTTCAGAATTAAGAAATGAAAGAAGAAGAACACCAAGAAAAGAAATGTAGAGCTTTTGACCTGAGCGGTGAGCAAACTTAAGAAAGATTGCGGGAGCTAGCTACAGTCCAAAACATCTTCTCTTTGATGGAATCTCAGGATAAATACATCAAGAACCCTAACGTCTTTCTTCTTTTTATTCTTTTGTTTTCTCTCACTTGTCTTTCCTCGTTTCTTACTCGAAGGATGGAGATTAGAGGAAAATATATATTTTAAAAATTACCAAATGGTCAGACTACACTTTTGTAATGGAAAAATACAAAATATTTAGTGTTAAGATTTTAACTTAACTCCGTCTGACTCGGTTTCTAAAAAACCAGAAGAAATCGTGAACCGTACATCTTTCGAAAGACGGAACAATGGACGGCCAAGATGATAGAATAAGATCGGTGGAGTATGGAATCAAGTTGAGTCAGTCCCGTAGCTTATGTTATACGGTTTGCATTAAATGTGCACTTTCAATTTCATCAGATCCTAAACTTAATAACCAACGTGGCCATACTCTTTTCTATCATTTTCGTTATAAATACTCTCTTTTCATTATCTCAAGTAATGTTTTTTCTTTCCTTTATAAATGTCAATGCACAGTTTTATAAAAGTCTGATTAATATGGATTTCATATGAATATATGCGGTTTCTTGTTTTAGAAATGCTAATAATAATAATTCTAAAAACTATATTTTTTAAATTTTGATCTACGTATCTATGCTAAACATAGATATTGAGTGTGCTTTCGTATCTGACCCAAATCGGTAGTTGAACCTGTAAACTCGGTGATCCAAATATAATCCGGTTTAACCTGTGACCTAACCTAGAAAAAACTGATAATATTTCTAAAATTAAGATTTTATTTACTTTTAATTTGTATATAAAAGTATGATTAATATGGATTTCATATGAATATATGCGGTTTCTTGTTTTAGAAATGCTAATAATAATAATTCTAAAAACTATATTTTTTAAATTTTGATCTACATATCTATGCTAAACATAGATATTGAGTGTGCTTTCGTATCTGACCCAAATCGGTAGTTGAACCTGTAAACTCGGTGATCCCAATATAATCCGGTTTAACCTGTGACCTAACCTAGAAAAAACTGATAATATTTCTAAAATTAAGATTTTATTTACTTTTAATTTGTATATAAAATTGAAAAAACTATTATAATTTTTTTTACTTTGATGAATTTTTTTACTATTCGAAAAATAAAGAAAATTATATAAGAGAAAACCAGAACTTATTATATGATAATATTAGTTTGTTTTTGTTATTTATATTATAAGTTTAAAGATGCCGGATCATATAAAAAATATTTGAAATATTTATTTGTTACTATTGTGAATATATAAATTTAAGTAGTTGGAGAAATTAAAATATGTAACAACCTAAGTAAATATATATAGTATTTGCTTAAATAAGTTAAGATTGATATGTTTTGCTATAAATAATATTACTTTATAAAAGAAATCATTAATAATCTTCCCATTTAAATTGTTACCATAAATTGTTTTTACATCAATTTTTACCATAAATAAGTAGAGAATTTATGGTAGTTTTGTTATAAATATAAATGCATTATGCTTAAGAATAATGCGTGACAATCCGTCCAGCTCACTCGGATTCTGGCTCACAGTTCACTGATCCTAACCCTTCACCGCTGGAGGAAACACTTCCACGTCCACCGGTAGGTTATTGGTGCGCTTGGCGTTACTCGAACCCAAGACCTCATCTTTTAACAACACTTTTCCATGATGAGTTGTCACCAATTGACCTGCAAGGATAGTCAGCGAGGACTCACATGTGAGGGGTTAGGGTCGGTGCCCTGCTGGGCTGTGAGTCGGGTTCCAAGTGAGCGGGACGGATTGTCACATAAAAAGTCGACTTTTTGTGACAATCCATCCCGCGGACCCAGGCTCACAGCCCTGTAGAACACCGACCTTAACTCTTCACATGTGAGTTCTCACTGACTCACAGATCAATTGGTGACAACTTGTTCCGTGGGAGTGCTGTTAAAGAGTGAGATCTTGGAGTTCGAGTAACATCAAGCGCATCAATAAACTACATAGGAGAATCAGTGAGGGCTCACATGTAAGGGATTAGAGTCGGTGCCCTTCAGGGCTGTGAGTCTGGATCCGCGGGATGGATTGTAAGTTGTAACATAATGTTGTAGAGGTGGTAATTATATTATATAGTATTTTTATTTATTTTTTGGAAAAAAAGTATTTTTTTTTTTAACCTAGAATTAAGTTAAGTCCAATTTCGTGATTCTGTTTTAAAAGTATTGATTTTATATAACCAAATTAAATCTAGAGTTTATCTCTAAGGCTCTGAATGTTTCTAACCATCCCGTTCTGTACCGCACTTAACAGTAACAAAACTCTCTACATATACCATATATCTATACGTTTTTATAACTGTTAAAACTGCACTGCAGTTGTACCGCTTGTCCCGCACTATTATTTTGGAAATTTCAATAAAAATAACAACTCTACATATTTATCTTACCATGACTTGAAACTTGTAAGCTTGCATCCTAACAAATATATAAGTTCCTGTTAACTCTCAAGTTTTAAGCCCATTGAGCCTACACATCGTATACGCCCTGAATGTGATGCGGGGTCGCTTGTTAATAGAAACGTGGAAGTCAAAAACGTACTACTAGGAAATAGGAAACAGAGCATCTTCTTCGTCTGTTGATGGTGATGGAACCACCAGCTTTGGCTCAGCATGAATGTTACATATGTGACAACTAAGAGAACATTATCCACTTTTATTTTTATGATATATCTACGGAGCTGAACGCACTGCTAATATATTATAGGCTAAATTCATATAAGTCAAAAGTCTTCGTTGATATGTAATCAATCATGCAGCAAAATAAAATAAAAGTGTTTGAATCTTTGACTTATTCTATGGAGCCCACTGTGATTCACACGGTTCAAAGTCTTCGTTATGCAACTAAAATGGGAAAAGAAAAGCACCACCATGGTTGCTTGTTTTCATTAGTGACTACTTAAGCAGTTGAAAGAAAGCACAAGAGAAAGCACTATCTTCTTTGTGTGAGTGTGAGTGAGAAAGAGAGAGAGAGAGAGAGAATGGATTGTAATCTGAAACTTTTCTTTTTTGCATTTTTTCTATCTCAAATCCATGGATACATAGTTGCTTCTACTTTCCCTCTTGATTTCCCTGTTGCATTACCTAGTTGCATAGACCGGTGCTACCGTACTGATGTTCGTGTTCCTTACCCTTTTGGGATAGGCAAAGGTTGTTACAAGAACAAATGGTTCGAGGTTGTCTGCAACCGCTCATCACGCCTCTCTCTTCCTTACCTGCCAAGCATCGGACTGGAGGTTGTTTCGTTTTCCCTTACAGACGACTTTATATATGGCTATCGTTATTACAAGAGCAACGGGTTTCAAATTCAGAGTCCAACGAGGAATTTAGGCTGTTCATATGGAATAGACTATATCCGATCTTTGAATCTAACGGGGAGTCCATTCTTCATATCAGACAATAACAGGTTCACTGTTGTTGGATGTAACATCAAAGCGATGATGGTGGGAACAGGGCCCCAAACTGTTGGATGTGAAGCGAGATGTGGGAATGAGACCCAGTATTACAAAGATGCTGACAAGAGCTGTGTCGGATATAAGTGCTGCCAGACCAAAATACCGCCTGGTCTTCAAGTGTATGATTCAACTGTGGAGAAACTGGGACCTGGTAAAAACTCATGTCAGATGGCCTACTTGTCACGAGAGGACTTCACAAGGTACGAGCTTAATTCATCCGATCTAACAAATCACTATACCCTGAACATGGATCTGGAATGGCGTCTTGAAGTTTCCCCCAAGATCTCTCCAGAGAGTTCACAATGCGAGATTAGTACAAGCGTAATCCGCACGGATGATCAGTATAAGTATCAGTGCAGCTGCAAAAATGGTTATGAAGGCAATCCTTATCTACCTGGTGGATGTCAAGGTCTGTATAAGCTTCTTCTCAATTTGGATAGATAGCTTGTGTGTGTATACTTCTCACTTTGTATTGTTTTTGTCCAGACATTAATGAATGCAAAACTATATATGGAGTGTGTGGAAAGCACAGGTGTGTGAATGTGCCTGGATCATTCAGATGTGAAAAAACATGGCCAGCCATTCTAGGCAAGTTATTATTATAACTAATGTTTTCTTCATTTCTAGATTTAAACTGAATAGATCAAAGAACAATGCTCTAAGAGTTGTTCTGCAGGTGGAACTCTAAGCTCCGGATTGTTGCTTCTAGTCATTGGAACGTGGTGGCTATGCAAGGTTAATAAAAAGGAGAAAGCAGAGAGGCAGAAGAGGAAGTTCTTCAAACGAAATGGAGGTTTGTTATTAGAGCAACAAACATTCTCCCATCAAGGCAGTGTCAACAAAACAAAACTGTTCAGCTCCAATGACCTGGACAAAGCAACTGACAGATTCAACGCGAGCAGAATACTAGGGCAAGGCGGCCAAGGTACAGTTTACAAAGGGATGTTGGAAGATGGGATGATCGTTGCCGTCAAAGTCTCCAAAGCATTGAAAGAAGATAATCTCGAAGAGTTCATCAACGAGATCATCCTTTTATCTCAGATCAACCACAGAAACGTTGTCGGGATCTTAGGTTGTTGTCTTGAGACAGAGGTGCCTATGCTGGTGTATGAGTTCATTCCCAACGGAAGCCTTTTCGATCATCTTCAAAACCCATCAGAATACTTCCCAATGACTTGGAAAGTACGTCTCTGCATCGCCTGCGAAGTAGCTGATTCACTATCCTACCTGCATTCAGCCGCATCTGTTCCGATTTATCACAGAGATGTCAAGTCAACAAATATCTTGTTGGATGAGAAGCACCGCTCAAAGGTATCAGATTTTGGGATTTCGAGGTCCGTTGCTATTGATGATACTCACCTGACGACGATAGTGCAAGGAACAGTTGGATATGTAGACCCGGAGTACCTCCAGTCAAGCCACTTCACAGGGAAGAGTGACGTCTACAGCTTTGGCGTTGTGCTCATTGAGCTTTTAACCGGAGGAAAACCTGTCTCTGTACTGAGGCCACAAGAAGTAAGGATGTTGGGAGCTTACTTCCTCGAAGCCATGAGGAATGAGAGACTTCATGAGATTCTCGATGCTCGCATCAAGGAGGAATGTGATCAAGTGGAAGTACTTGCAGTAGCCAAACTAGCGAGAAGGTGTTTGAGCTTGAACTCAGAGCATCGCCCTACCATGAGAGAAGTCTTCATAGAGCTGGATAGGATGCAATCCAAGGGAAATGGCGCTCAAAGCCTAGCAGAAAATGGTGAAGAGCACACACACATCCAGATAGCAATACCAGAGTCTATGTCACTCAGTTACTCTTCTCCGTGTACAGTCTTACCGGACTCAAAACCACTCATGACTCACAATACACAGTGACTGGAATAACCTTCAAGGTCTTATTACTCGTGCGAATGTACTCCATAAGTTTATCCAATAGTTCCTGTATGTAATTTATAAGACTTCATGTAGCAAAATCAAGGAAATAAGCGAAGAAAACCTTTGTATAAGTCTTGACTTATATCTTTCACGTGTTTGGTCTATACACATGACACACCTCTGTGTAAGAGAAAAAGAAACATAACAAAATATTGCTTGCTAACGCTCAATGTATTTAAATGAACTCTTATTTACAAGTCCAAGTTCAATTCCAAAACTGTAACGCACTAATGGCCTGACCATCCTCTGGCAGCATCTCATAGCATGACATACTAAACTCACTTCACATAAAACTGTAGAAGCCATTTACCCGGAAGGCCAGAACATAAATGCAGTATATGTTGAAATCTCATGCAGCCCTTATAAACAACTGTTGCCAAGCACACAGTTAGCAGTTGCTCTAAGTGCCCCTGCGCTGAGTATTACGCCAGAAGCTTCAACTTTGACAATCAACGGGACCAAAGTCTGGGTTCACGGAGGATCATACTCAGACATTCCATGTTATAAGCCAGCTACAAGACAAAGAAGAATTATCAAAGAGTGTTAATACCTTTGTAGAAATACATGCAACCATAATAGACTGCACACTATATGCCTATAAATAAAAGTGAAATGCTACTGTGAAAAGATTCTATCACCTTGGTTAGGGAGGAGAATGTTCTTCCAAGGATACACAACCAGTAATGGACCCACCGGCTGGAAAACACATCGGTTTGGTCTCTCTCCAATTCAGAGGTCTATCTAAAGGATTACACACCCTCACAACGGGCAATCTCACAATGTCAAATCTCCCAACCCCTGATTCTTCCCATTTAAGTACCTTACCTCCTATAACATAGAGCTCATCTCTCAGAGCTGCAAACCCGTATCCAAAGGCCTCTAACTCTCTCGGATGGTCAGGAAGAACAACAGAAGGCACCGAGCCAACGTTATACCATTCTCCTTCATCTGTATCCCTAGTTTTGATCAAGCTTTCTCCCCAATCTACAATCGTGTACAGTCGATCGTTTTTCATCACCTGAACAGCAAACTGCATGGCTCTAGAGAAAGGCCAGATATCCTCCAAAGTGGACCAGCTCATCTCTGATGGATTAAAGACTTCAGATGAATTTTGCTCTGCAAATCCCACCTGATCACTCAGAACATGAAAGGACCCTCTGTATGATAATCCAGAGCAGTCCATCTGTGGTCTAGTCATTGCTGGTAACTCCTGCCACCTGCAATAATGCTATGTTAGACCCTAAATGAATCGATATTTCTTGAACAATTTTTTTTTGAAATGAGTCTAGGCGTTCAAAAACTCGGTCTAGGCAACCATATAATCAATAATCCTCTATAAATGCCGCCTAACGATGAACATTGATATATTCTATGAGAAAATGAACCAAATGAGTGGAGAAAAATACCTATCAGCCACAGGATCATAAACCTCAGCAGATGTAATCCCTCCAGATTGAGTTAGATTACGACCTCCAGCGACATAAACCTTGCCAGAGACAGCAGTACAAGCGAAGTGAGTCCGTGGCGTTAGCATACCAGCAACCAATCTCCACTCTTTCTTAAACGGGTCAAACCGCATGACATCTCTAGTAACCACAGGCTTCTGATGTGGAAACGACGACACAGAAGGCGCATAGCAACCACCAATCACAAGAAAACAACTCGAAACGCAAACACAAGCGAAACCAGAGTGATGCCAGCCATCTTGAAAGGCTCTAGCTCTAGGCAACGGATGCCAACGGTTAGCTTCGGGGTCGTAAGCGACCCATTGGTTGTTAGAGCGTTCTGTTAGAACAAACAGCCAGGTCCCTGACCATCCGTTTTTGGCTTTGTAGCGGGAGTAATCGGGACTGCGAAGTAAGTCTCTCCACCCTCGGGAGACACACTCGAGGGCTCCGTGATAGCCGTGAGAAAGCTTCGCGATGCATCTTAAAGATAAGTCATCAGGCAAACCTGCGATGATAGATTGTTCTTCTGTGGACTCCCTGAAAATAAGTATCACATAACGGTTTTGGATCAAGGAGATAAAAGGTAAGGGATCTAACTTTAATAATTAGAGAGCTAACTTACATGATTTGAGATTTAAGGGATTGTAAAATGTATTTCGTGATCCCCTTCTCGAACTTGCTTTAGAACATCAACGTTACCCTTGAAAGTCGACAGATTTTTTCCGGAATCAAACGCTGTTTACAATACCTAACGAATAAACGAAGCAGAAGCTACAATCAAGACTGATCTATTCAAGGTGGAAGTGGAACCAAGCACACTCGGACAGGGACAGCAAACTCAGATTCTGAAAAACGAAACAAAGACCAGAGAGACAGATTTTATTATTACAATGAGTTTGAAAAATTCCATAAATTACTTATTTGGTCCTTAACTTATGTATGTTTTCTATATTGTAACCACCTACTTTCATGAATCGATTATCAATCCTAACATTCAAACGCCGTCGTTTTACCTCCGCTTAATTAAAAAACTGTCGTTTCGTGAGAGAGCTTTCACGGTGTTTCGGCGACCAAATACATTACGTGATATACGATCTCCGTGAAAGGTACGAAGAGCGCTCCTGAAAATTTATTCTTGGTAAGCAATTCGATTCTCTTTATGTCTCTGAAATACTCAAATCGTACCTTATCATTCTGGTTTTTTTTTATTTTTTCATATTATGATCTATGCGGCTGATCATGATCAGATCGTCTGATTAGCAATTTAGCCATCTCGTATTCACACAGTGAAAGTTATTTCCAGCCAAAGTCTGCGTTTTTATTCGCAGTCAAATTCAGTTTGCTCTAGATAAAAAATCCATGCTTGGAACTTTTTGTTTGATGATTGCTTTAGAAAGTGATTGGTGTTGGCTTTATTACAGTAATCAAGTCAATGGCGTCTTCTTCGGATTCATGGATGAGAGAATACAACGAGGCTTTAAAACTCGCTGAGGATATCAACGGCATGATGATATCTGAGAGGAGTAAATCTGCTGTCACAGGGCCTGATGCTCAGCGTCGTGCTTCAGCTATACGTAGAAAGATCACCATTTTCGGAACACGGTTAGATAGTCTGCAGTCTCTTCTTGCCAAAATCCATGGGAAGCCTATGTAAGTTCATTAAGCTTAATCTGATTGCTCCTTTACAAACCAGTTAAAGAGTTGTAAAGTGTTCATCTTTTTGACCTGTTGCAGTTCAGAGAAAGAGATGAACAGGCGTAAGGATATGATTGGGAACTTGAGATCGCAGGCAAATCAGATGGCGAATACTTTGAACATGTCGAACTTTGCTAATAGAGACAGCTTGCTTGGGTCAGAGATAAAGCCAGATGACACCTTGAGCAGAGTCAGTAGCATGGATAACCAAGGGATTGTTGGGTTTCAACGACAAGTTATGAGAGGTAAAAGCTGTTTTTAATCCTTATTACACGGATGTTGAGTTTTGTGTTAGTTTCTCTACGGAGTTTTTTTTTTTTTTTTTTTTTTTTGTGCGAGTTAGAACAAGATGAAGGACTTGAGAAGTTGGAGGAAACAGTGATGAGTACTAAACACATTGCTCTAGCTGTCAATGAGGAGCTTGGCTTGCAGACTAGGCTTATCGTATGTTGTCATCCGCTTTTCATTGGTTTTTGACTGCCTTGATTTGGGTTTCATTGTTGTAACGAAGCTGGGTTGTATGCAGGATGACTTAGACTACCATGTGGAGGTTACTGACTCTCGCTTACGGGTAATATATACTACCAACTCCCCAAATATTTCAGGAAAAATATTATTGGGAATCATGAGCAGAAGTGAATTGATTTCCTGATTCTAAGCTAATAACTTATATAGGCATTGATCTGTTCTCTGTGTGTGTTGTTTGTTAATACAGAGAGTGCAGAAGAACCTTGCTGTCATGAACAAGAATATGAGAAGCGGTTGTTCTTGTATGTCAATGCTCTTGTCAATGCTTGGGATCGTTGGTCTTGCTGTTGTAATATGGCTGCTAGTTAAGTATTTGTAATCTCAACATTACAGAACGTATAAGTTTCTCTCTTAGTTGACTTGCCACCTGTGTGAATGGTATCAGTAGGTGATTCGACATTTGTGCTTGTCCTTTTCGTTCCTCTTCTTTTGTGAGAACCCTTGAAATAATATTATATCATGTAGGCAGTTTTCACAACTGTTGTCTTCATTAAGATTTAAAGAACTGGTAGCAAATAACACGCAGACATAAGCATGTTTGTATCTTTAAAGAAGAAACTCGTCTGAATTCACAAATAAGATATGACCATCTGAGATTCTGAGCAGAGAAAGAATGAAGGGTTCAGATGAAAGAGGCTAGCACAAAACTTTTCATTATGGTCTGATTTGGTTAAAAGGCTGTTTTGTTTTCTTGTGGGAACTCAGTCTTCAAAATCTGCCGAGTTCTCTAGCAGATAGTTTGCAGCCAATTCCTCGTTACGGTCACACGCAAGGAAGGCTTCTATGACCAATGCTCTATCAAATCCCATTGCCTCAAGCTGATCAAAAAAGAGAGGCAAAGAGTTAGAATAGATGAGAAAATGATATTTCAGGTTGTTATAAAGGTGATGATGAACGTATGCATCTATGTGTGTACCCGTTGAATCGCTTCTTGCTCTGCAGGGGTAACATTGACTGCATGGGGCATTTCTTGCTCGGGTTGGTCAAGAATATCCATTTCCCTGAGAGTTTTGCACAACCAATAAGAGACATTCAGTCATGGTTCACATATAGACGCGACTTGCTTTAATCATACACAGATTTAGCGATTCAACCAGTGGGCCAGACCAAGAAAACGATATACAGACTATAGAGTGTACTCACCCATCAGAGCCTTCGTAGGGTTCGTTGATTAACTGAAGAAATTCGGCTTGGTTCTCTTGAATGAGCCTCAGAAGTTGGGGGTTCTGCTTTCCAAGCTCTTGAAGCATAGGCTGTAACAGAAAGAGAGATGAGATGTTCACAAAGGAATAAAAAAGGTCATGCAGGCTACTAGTTTCTGGAACCAAAAGCACTACAGAGAAAGGCAAAGGCTAGGTTACCTGCAGAATCTGGGGGTTGGAATTGACCATTGATCGTAATTGTTGGAACTAAAACAAAATGAATATACAACAAGATTAGTGTTATGAGGAAGCTGCATCAAATGATTAAAGCAAATATCATATAGGAGTAGGCTAGAATCCACGTCCCTGAAGGTGATGAAACAGGCTTCTAACAAATCATTCTATTTGATCTCACAGACGAAAAGAGGGGGTAAGGATAGAACGACAACCTGATCATTGCCTCTGAGGAAATCAAGCGTTCCAAGTTCTCCAGCACCAGCTTCTGCTTCCTAGAATAATACAAAAATTCACGGGAACTCAACTACAATAAACTCTTTTCGACGCACAAAAATACTAAGCTCTTACTTGAGGAAACAAATCCAAAGGAGATGAATTAGGTCCTCCAGAGGCAGGAGGAGCAGCAAGGTCTGCACCAGTTCCTACTCCCGATATTTGAACAGTTTCTCTTTCAGGAATCCCCTGAAAAATAAAACAAATTTCCGCAGTTACATTCCCTTATAACATCCACAGGACACTGATAGAGAGAAGGACATACAGAGTATAAATAATCCACTGCTCTCTCAGGGTTGTTATAAGCTGCACGAAGTGCACGAGTAACTGTTTCTTTGTCCCAGCTTCCTCCCCCCATTTCCATTATTTGTTGAACCATCTGCTCAGTACTACTGCCACTAGCTAAAGTTGAAGCAGCCTGAGCATTGGTGTCACTTTGTCCCCTACACATTTTTAAAGGTCATAGAGTTATCGTAAAATCCTCAAAATACAAAATTCAAGTCTGTTATGTCAAGAATAAAACTTACGCTGGTTGTTCTTGGGCAAGAGTGGAATTTGAAGCTGGCACAGGTATAGACTGGTTTGTCGACGCAGCTGCAGGCTGGTTTATAGGCACAAGTGTGTGTTAAATGAATCCAGATGATGATTACAATAACAACTAAAGAAGAAGGGGGCTGTTAAGAAAATTACCATAGCTGAAGATGTGGTAGATGTTGTCATGGAAGTAGGCTGTGAGATAGGAACAAAAATTTCCAGTGAGAACGCTGGACTGATCAAGTGATGGGCAACAACAAGAGAAAATAAGAAACACACTTACCTGAGCCGACGATGGACCAGCTGAACTTGCAGTTTTGCTCTATCAATTGCAAAAGAAAAGTAAAGTACTTTATGTAATTTTAAGTAAGAGGGAAGAATAATAATGCATGGATCTACCTAAGCTAGCACACATGTTATTCAGCTGTCATCCTTTAAACAGAATGCAAAAGATTCGAACCAATAAAAAAAGAGAACCTAAGCAAAAAACAAAATTGATAACAAAATAAAGTAAGTACCTTGCTCAGCATGACAACAAGAAAGCCTTCCTCGGTAACCTTGTTCTCCACCAAAGTAGTTTCATCCTTCAAAACCTTCCCATTGTGAATCAACAACTGCTGTCCACATGGATAGTTGTCTTTGCTCTGCGAATCCTCAATATTCTTTTTCACCGCCATTATCTTTCAAAAACCAAACACACAAACATAAGAACACATACACTCCACTCAACAAGACCAATCGAGAAACTTAAAATTCTGAATCTAGCTCTTCGTCGTTTATTTTACAATAAATTGGTACTGCAGCACGGAGATTTAGCGACTAGCGTCTCTTTATTACAAAACCTATCTAAAGTTACCGACTTCGTATAAAAAATTACACGTAGCAGATCTGAACGAAGGAGACAAATGACTGACCGTGTCGGTGGGCAGAACCCTGATTTCGAAATGGCTACCCTTGAGAGTCTTGACGGTTAGCTTCATGTCGATGGATTGAACCAGGCGGCGTCGGGAAAGTCCGGCGAGGGAGCGAGATTACAGAGTGAGACCTAAAAGAGCGTTCTTTCCAACTACTCTCTGCCAGAAAAAAAACAGTCGCAATCAACCGAGCGTTTCGGATTTTAAAACGCGGCAAGTGCAACCCACGTGCGATTCGCTGCAAGATGCTTCCAAATCCACGCGCATCGCACGTGACACACGCACTAACCTATACAAATATCTCTCGTATTTTCCTTTTTTCATTTTTCTTTCATTTTTCCAGTAATATTTAGTTACAAAAAATATCAAATTTCCGTGAAAACAAAATGCGAAATCCAAGATAGAATTTTTTAATTAGTTATTTAAGGGGTTGTCATAAAAAAAAAATACTATTTCAGTGAACTCCTAACTAATTTATTTTACAAAATAATTTTATTATTTTTGAGTATTTGCTATTTCAAGTCAAACTGAAATATTCATATTTATATTTATTTTACAAATGGACCAACAAAGGCCAAGCGTGAGATAACAGCAACACACGGGACTCTATTTTATAGTCGATTGATGATAAATCATTTTTTACAAATTCAAGATTCATGAAAAGTTTTTCAGAATCTTTGGTTGGATTTATTAAGCTCAGAAGTCACGGTCAGGGAAGAGAATCGGAGCAACAAGTGACCAGATGAAGAGACCAGCAGTGGCCCAGCTGGTCACAACACGAACCCACACAGACGGCCACCCGACATCAACCAGTTTACCACTTTCACCCACCGAGGTTGACCAACCAGTTAAGAGCATTGCAGAGTACATGCTCGCGAGGGAGAAGATGATGTGGAAGAATGCGTATGAGTATGTCACTGGCTTCTTCTGTTCTTTCTCTTCCTTCTCTTCTGCTTTCCCGTCTAGTGGTAGCAGAGGCTTCTCTGAACATTTTTAACAATAGCAAAACCCGTTAAAATACTTGCCAAGCAACTTCAGCACTCAAACAAGATTTTTTTTTGTGTGGAAACATACCTGCACGGGGAGAATCAGGAGAGGAGAGAAGTGTGGTGGAAGAACCTGCACGAACCGCAGAATAAACGACAGAGAGAACAGTTGTGAGCAACCCAATGGTCATGGTGCCTGTTGAAACAGCTTTGGAATGTTTGTGGAGACCATTGCATTCGTAATCTCGGGGCTCACTAGCAAGACCACTGTAACAGAGGTACATGCAGTAGAAAGATATAACTGATGCTGGTAAAATGCTTCCACCGACCTGCAAAACAAAGGTTCATTTGACTTCATTGAGGTCTAAAAGATGACATCAACAAGAAACTAAAGGTTTTAAAAGTCAAAAACTTACAGCGGGATGCAAAACCACAACAGCAAAGACGAATACAAATATCAAAGTCATGACAATGAAGAAAGTGTTGAGCCCACAATCGTGTCCAGATGGAGTAAACCAATGGAAGAGAAGTCCAGAGAAGACGAATGTTGCTAAGTAGCATACAAGCGAAACAACGAGTAACGCAGCATACCTATTTACAAAAACCTAGATTAGCAGTGGCATAATTAAATTAAGTCAAATGATTGAAAACATTTTCTACTAACCAGAACTGCTCGTCGTAGCCAACCCATGTGTCATTCCATCCATGAACGAAATCCAGAAGAAGCACAACTTGAACCAGAAGGAAAAATCCAGCACCAAACTTTGACATTGACTCTGAAACAAAGATAGTAAATTGATTCTCATTAGTTCCAAGTTAATCACTTCATCAGGAGCATATAAAGGAGATATGATGGCACTTTACCATAAAAGCTGATGACTTCATTAGGAACGAAGAACATTAATATAACCAAAATGAACCAGCAGATGACTTTCATCATCCAACCACCGTGGTGTATACCATCACGAGGGTCTTTCTGAGTCTTCACACCAATCATCATTACCGATAAAATCGAGAAAAACACGAAGTTCCCTAAGCTGACACGCAAGACAGCATCAGTCTCAAACCATTCCCGATCAGGTGTCTTGTGAAAATGGTTAATCCCTACACAAAAATGTCAATGATTAGCTCACTTTGAAGGGGGGGAATAAACAATACAAGGGCATAAGAAAGGGAAAAACTTACAAGGGAGCTTCTCCATGAGAGGAGCAGCAACCTCACGGAGAATCCATGAAACGATTAAAGAAAGTGCAAAGAGACCGCAGTAAGCGATCCTTGCGGAACGTCTGCTGATACTAGAAACAACAGTGCGGCAAGCATCGCATGCACAAGCAGCACAGCACGACGCGAGACAAGAAGCTGCCCACATCTTTTATTTTTCCCTCCTTCTCGAAGATCAAAGGGTTGATTTCAAATATAGAGCTGCTAGTATGAGAAGAAACACACAAATACATATCATCAAACAACCTTCTTCTTCTCCATCTAATCATTATCAACAAAATCCCTAATCTTCAAATAAGGTGACTTTTTCCACCAAATTGGAGACGGAATCAAAATTGAAATTCTAAACTTTACCCAAAGAAACTAGCTTTAGAGATCGGATTTGAGCTGTGCAAGAAAAAGGCATAAGCCCTAAAATCGAATCAAAATACCTTTGGATAACGATCGATCAAACCTTGAGAGCTTTTCCTCTCCTTGAAAAGTATAACAACCTCGGTGTTCCTTATGGTTCTCGCTGCTAACAAGGACTTGGTATTAATCAACGACGCCAATGTGATCACTTTTCATAATAAAAGCCCATTAATGGCCCAAGGCTTTTTAAAAAATATTTTTTTTTCTTATAAAAGGAGTGGAAGCTAAACACGAATAATCGTTTTTTTCCTCTTCTTTTTTCCTTTTGTTTTTTTGTAAATAAAATCCCTAAATTTCCGTCGAATGTAACGGAATTAATAAACCGCGTACGGCGTCATCCGGCTAATCGCCCCCCCCCCCCACCCCCGGCTCGAGCCATTCAAGCTAGGGAGGAGATTCATCTCTTCAATACGATATAGGAAACGTTTCCGGAGAATCATCGTCTAGCTACGGACTCATTTCGTGGTGGTCGGATTCGGCGTGTCGACGGACAGCAGCTTTTTTTTTTTTAATCTTCTTCTCCACCTCTTCCTCTTTCACCGGTTCGTTTTTAGAAGCCTTCACCTACTTTTGATCCTATTTCCTCAGCTATTGCCACGATATTCTGATTGTGTAATCCTTAGATTTTGATCGCCTCATTTCCTCGAATCACTCTTTATCCAAATGTTCATTGACGACCGCTCGTTGTTTTGATCGATGCGATGGATCCAAGCTTGGTTTGTTGTACCTTTGACGCTAATTCAAAAGACTAATCTCGTTTCGAAATTGGTTAATCTCCTGGCGAGATAGATCATAGATTTGAATACGTTGCTCTATAAATGGCTTATGATTGAGAATCTGATTGGATCTTCTCTGTCATTGTGTCAATATTGCAGGTCTGGTTATCAAAGCCATGGCTCTTGATGGGATTGTTGTATCTTCACCATCGAGGAGAACGCAGTCTCTAAAGAGGCAGTGGGAAGATTTGGGCAGCTGCTCCACGGTTATCAAGAGGCATCGATATCTCTTAACAGCTTTGGTGCTTTTGGCCTTTCTCTGCACTGTTTATCTATACTTTGCTGTCACTCTAGGCGCTAGGCACTTGTCGTGCTCTGGCTTGACCGGTAAAGAGAAGGCAATGTGTCAATTACAACATGTCCAGGCTCTCTCCAAAGGGAAGCTGAAAGTTTTCTAGAGTGTGTCATCGAGAGCCAAAGCTGAGAAAGCGCAACATGATTGCTCTCTTGCCCTACTACATTCTTTTTTTTTTTTGTGATTCTATTGTGACATTTGTGTGTATTATATTATTACTTTGTGAAAATACCAGAGATTTATAATCGAAACATAATTCATTTTTGTTCATTAATGAAAAATTAAAGGAAGTTTCTTACAGGTTTCTTACACTTATTGACCTTAGTGTTCCCCAATGACTATGTTTTCTTGATTTGCATGGCTTGAGAAGCCTTCATGATCTTCTTCATTGTTTATGAAATGTAGTTTTAGATCTTCAGGTGATGAACGGATCCTCTCCAGCTCAATCGAAACCTCTCTCATGTTTGGCCGCTTCCTTCCTTTCCGGCTTAGACACCTTCCAGCGAGTTCTGCGACTGCCATCACTTGGTCCAGCTTGCTTTCCTCTTTGATCCGATCATCAATGATGTCGACCACTCTGTTTTCTTTCATGGCCTCAATGAAATAAGTTGCTAAGCTCTTTCCTTCTTCAGACCGGACACGAGACAGTGGTTTTTCTCCGGTTATGAGCTCCACCAAGACAACCCCGAAGCTGTATACATCACTCTTGTCAGTATATTGGCTTGATAGGAAGTACTCTGGATCCATATATCCGAAAGTGCCTGCAACTAGCGTTGTCAAGTGAGTTTGATCTACTGTTACCGATCTTGAAGTTCCGAAATCAGAAACCTTGGCTCGGTATTTCTCATCCAATAGTATATTAGTAGTCTTGATATCTCTGTGGTATATTGGAAACGATGAAGCTGAGTGCATGTATGCAAGTGCTCCAGCAATCTCCACGGCTATGCCAAGACGCACTTCCCAAGTCGTGTTGTAATCATCAGATTCATCATGAAGACGCTTGAACAGATCTCCATTGGGAATATATTCGTAAACCAAAACCGGAACTTCTGTCTCCAAGCAACATCCCAATAGTTTCACAATGTTCCTGTGGTTTACCTGTGAGAGAAGGACGACCTCATTGATGAAACTATCCAGCTTATCTTCATCCACAAGTTTTGACTTTTTAACCGCAACGATCCTGCCATCCACCAGCATTCCTTTGTACACAGTTCCTTGACCGCCTTGCCCAAGCACCCTCTTCACGCTGAAGTTATCAGTGGCTTTCTCCAATTCTTTTGAGCTAAATATCCTCGACATATCTACATTTCCATCATCTGTAGTAGTTAGTTGTTGTTTCAACAACAAGCCTCCATTACGTTTGAAGAACTTCCTCCCACGAATGATCCTCCTTCGCTTCCTTATAAGTATGAACAACCAAAAGATCCCACCAACTAAAAACATTAGTCCCAACACACCAATTAGAACCCCTGCAGCATAAAAGGAAACACATAAGTAACACTACTTTCTCTTCAGCCTTGTAATCTACAAGATGCATTGGAACTCACCTCCAAGCAGGAAGGATTTGCCCGGCTTGGTTATCACGGGCTTGGGCTTGCACGTGTACATCGATCCGCGCATGTTCTCACAAATGCCTTCTTTACAGACACCGGGTTCTTTGCACATATCAGCTTCTACACAACCCCCTCGAAGGTACGGATTCCCTGTGAAGCCAATGGGGCAATAGCAGTTCCTATAACTCATCTCGTTAAAGTAACCATACTCACAAAGACATCTCGTATCAGAGTCGTAAGAGCCGTAATGGGTCCAATTTCTGCAACCTAAGGGGTTGTTTCTAAACTGAGAATCCGAAGTATCAAAGTACCAGCCTAGCTCCACCTCCGCGTAGCCACCAGCGTGGAACTGTTCTGGTGCAGTGACATTTGAGGGTGAGTATCTTTTGTCATTCAAGAAGGCAACTCTGCAGCCTTCTCCTCCTGTGGGATCTATATCCACACCTATGACTTGTGGACGGTCCAGTGGTATCCTTGTCTGGCAGCATTTGTAGCCGTCACAGATTGAGTCTGTTACTTGTTGACCACTCTTGCTTTCTATACAGCTCGATTCACAACCCAAGATCTCTGAGTCGATACCCGTCATCAAGGCCTTTGTACCGCAGCCAACCGCCACAAGGCGGTTGTTATCTGTGATGAAGTAAGGGCTGCCTTTGCCTGTGACGTTCAAATCTGGTCGGGACTTTTTGAGTCCTTGACTAGTGTTACTAGAACAATCCAAAGAAGTCACAGGACCTTTGATGAGAACCACTCCGTATGGTTTATCTCCATCTGGAAGAGAGATGTTGACCACTTCAGTATTGATCCGTGAGAGGAACGGAACGGTTGTTCGGGAAGTGGTGGCGTTGCAGACAACCTCGTACCAGTTGTTGAGATAGCAATCCTTGCCGCCGATTCCAAAAGGGAACGGGATCGAGACTCCTCCACATGTTTTGTTACAAGAAGTTGGAGAGTTACCATTTTGAGATGTTGCTGCTGATGAGCCATTGATGAGCAAAGTAAGGGCAGATGCTAGAATACATATGAAGTTGTAAGTCTTTCTCTTCATAATTCCTTTTTTTTTTGTTTCTTGATTTGATCAATCTCAGTATTCAAGAACCAATAAGTTTAGAAAGAAGTGTGAAGGAATGTACAAAGCATTCAAAAACAGGTCAACATGCCATGAGGGCTTATATAATGAATTAATAACAGAAGGTTGGATTATAAGAATCCAGTCTTTATTCTCCCTACCATATGAAAGTACTCAAAGTAGACCGAACCTATTATATACATTTGACCATCGTCACCATGTTCATTCAGGATACAAAACAACGTTGACCAGTAAAATGTTAACTAAAAAGTCAATGTATACATGACCAGTCAAATGTAATCAAGGTAGTGGCCATGGCCGTCACATGGATAATGAATTGATAACGTGAATACTCCATAATGCTTAATGCAACATGAAAATAAATATGTGTGCGTTATTACATAAATCAAATTTTTTTTTTCATCATGAGGGTTTTATTATACATTTGTAGTGTTTTTAAGTCGATGATCATCACCATGTACGTAGAGGAACCAGAGGCTCAGCATCAGACGTTGGAGATGCACTACTAAAGATGGAAGCTGGAGCAGTCACCTCAAAGTCCCAACTCTCATCAACGTTAAGTTGCATGGTTTCATCCTCTTCGTCATCGTCTTCCTCAATATGAACCTCTGAATCATGAGTTGCTGAACGAATCTTCTCCAGCTCAATCCAAGCCTCTTTCATGTTTGGCCTCTTCTTCCCTTTTCGGTTTAAACATCTCCTAGCTAGTTTCGCCACTGCCATCACTTGGTCCAGATTGCTTTCATCTTTGATCCGAACGTCAACTATGTTCAGAACTTTGTTCTCTTTCACGGTGTTGACAAAATGAGCTGCAAAGCCTCTGTTGTCATCAGACAAGACACGTGAGGACGGCTTATCTCCGGTCAAAAGCTCCACAAGGACGATTCCGAAACTATAAACATCACTTTTCTCTGTAAACTTGCTCGATTGAAAATACTCTGGATCCACATATCCAAAAGTACCAGCAACCTGAGTCGTCAAGTGAGTTTGATCTATGGTTACGGATCTCGAAGTTCCAAAATCCGACACCTTAACTCTGTATTTCTCATCTAATAGTATATTAGTAGTCTTGATATCTCTATGATATATAGGGAAAGATGCAGCAGAGTGCAAGTACGACAAAGCTCCTGCAATATCTACAGAAATGTGAAGACGCACTTCCCAAGTCATCTTGAAATCATCAGACTCATCACGAAGACGCTTGCATAAGTCTCCATTTGGAAGAAACTCATAGACCAAGATCGGAACTTCCGTCTCAAGACAACATCCCAAGAGTTTCACAATGTTTCTGTGGTTGATTTGTGCGAGAACAACGACTTCATTGATGAACTCCTCTACCTTGTCTTCATCCATGGCTTTTGATCTCTTCACTGCCACGATTGTGCCGTCAACTAGCATACCCTTGTACACAGTCCCCTGACCTCCTTGCCCAAGAATACGATTCTTGTTAAAGTTATCAGTAGCTTTCTCCAACTCGTTCGAGCTAAATATCCTGGACATCTCTACATTTCCTTCTTTTCTAGCTAACTGTTGTTTCAACAACATGCCTCCATTACGTCTGAAGAACTTCCTCATTCGGTTAATCCTCCTCCTCTTCTTAACATACTTATACAACCCGAAAACTCCAATGGCGAAAAGCAATAGTGCCGAACCTATAAGAACACCTATACCAACAACAAAATACTAAAATGTAAAGAAACAAAACGCTCAAGAATAGTAACTCAAGTTGACTGTTACCTTGAATCACTGGCTTGAGTTGTTCTGGTTTCCTGGGCTCACATTCAAACCAACCGGGCCTGTTCACGCAACTTTGGTCTTTACACTTTTTGCGTCCTTCTTCTAGTTTACATTCATCAATGTCTGCATATTTTGTACATAGTTAGCAACAATCTTATTGATCACACAAAATAGGATAAGATTTTAAAAAAAAAACACCAATATCTTACCTACACAACCACCTGGAAGGAATGGGTTCCCTGTGTAACCCATAGAGTTACAATAGCAGTTTCTATAGCTGAATCCATAGAAGTAGCCGTACGAGCAAATGCAACTCGTTTCGCTCGAGTAGCCGCCATTTTGTGATGGATCTGACACATTCAGACAACCAACAGGGTTTGGAACACGTGTATCAGAAGTATCAAAGTACCATCCTAGCTCGACCACCGCGTACCCATCACTATGAAACTGTTCTGGCTCTGTAACATTCACGCTAGAATACTTCTCGCTTGTAAGAAAAGCAACATTGCATCCTCCTTCTCTTGTGTTGTTGTTACCTTCAGGGATCTCCAAATCAACTCCTAGAACTTGCGGCTCCCCTTCTGGTATCCTTGTCTGACAACACTTGTCACCACTGCAAATCTTGTTTCTGACTTCTTGGCTACTATTTCTTTCGTTACAGGTTGATTTGCAACCGATGATCTGCGATTTGATATCCGTCATAACCGCCTTGGCATTGCAACCAACCGCCACGAGTTGGTTCTTGTCCGTGAAGAAATAAGGGCTGCCTTGGCCGGTGGCACTCAAAGGCGGCGGTGTAAGCGGCTGAGATGATCCTGTAGAACAACCAGAGGAAGTCACGGGACCTTTGATGTGAACAACTCCATAAGAATAGTACACGTGATCGTCTGGAAGATAGATGTTCACCAATTCTCTGTTGATCCTTGAGAGAACCGGAACAGAGTTGCTTTTACAGACAGCCTCGTACCACGGGTTTAGATAGCAGTCTTTCCCTACACCAAACGGAAATGGAATTGATAGTCCTCCGCAGACTCTGTTACACGGATCTGGAGGTTTTCTTGATGATGAGACGCCATTGATGAACAGAGAGGTCACTAGTATAATAACAACTAGGAGGCTGTGAGTCTTTGTCATCATACTGATTATGTTCTTGTGTTTCTCTACTTGGTCTGATCTTCTAAAAATCTTCTAGTATTGTGAAAATGGAAGGGAGAAAAGGAATCAAGATTCAGCATTGTCGGAGGAGATGAGATTACATGAAATGCGTGGAGAGAGATGCAAAAAAAGAGTTGACCGGATTAGTATGATTAACCATGCTAAAATGGCAATGATATGGCTAGTTGATAGATCACGTGGACTTTCTTAGTTTTGGACCAATCAAAACCAGCATGAAAGTCAAATATCTAAGTTGAATTTATATCCGAGTAATAAATAAAATACCAGTCGACAAAATATCAAATAATAAGGCGACGTGGCAAACGGTAGATGACGTGGATGTTGTGTAGATCCCATTTTTTAGAAAGATCCTTATCTGGCCCTGGCCCACATGAATGAGAGTGAGAGATGGATCATTGTGGCTAGCGCGACAGAACCAAAAAAAAAAAACAAAAGTTGTGGCACGCATTATAAAACTTAGTTACTATAACTCTAGCAACGTGTTGAATCATCTTTAACCGGTTCAAATCAGTTGATTAATTATCTTGATCTCCATGGCTTGGTCCTCTTCATTGTCGGTATTTATATGACCCTCTAAATCCTCATGTGATAAACGGATCCTCTCCAGCTCAATTGAAACCTCTCTCATGTTTGGCCGCTTCCTACCTTTTCGGCTTAGACACCTTCGAGCTAGTTTTGCGACTGCCATCACTTGGTCCAGCTTGCTTTCCTCTTTGATCCGATCATCAACGATGTCAAACACTCTGTTTTCTTTAATGGCCTCAAGAAAATCAGCTGCCAATCCTCTTCCTTCTTCAGACCGGACACGAGTCAATGGTTTTTCTCCGGTTATGAGCTCCACAAGTACAACCCCAAAACTATAAACATCGCTCTTGTCAGTATATTGGCTCGACAAGAAGTATTCTGGATCCATGTACCCAAAAGTGCCTGCAACTAGTGTTGTCAAGTGAGTTTGATCTACTGTTACCGATCTCGAAGTTCCAAAATCAGACACCTTGGCTCTGTACTTCTCGTCCAACAGTATATTGGTAGTCTTGATATCTCTATGGTATATCGGAAACGATGAAGCTGAGTGCATGTATGAAAGTGCTCCCGCTATCTCTATAGCTATGCGAAGATGCACTTCCCAAGTCATGTTGTAATCATCTGATTCATCATGAAGACGCTGGTACAGATCTCCATTGGGAATATATTCGTAAACCAGGATCGGAACTTCTGTCTCCAAGCAACATCCCAAGAGTTTCACAATGTTTCTGTGGTTTATCTGTGAGAGAAGTGCGACTTCGTTGATGAACTCTTGCATCTTGTCTTCGTCCACAAGTTTCGATCTTTTAACCGCAACGATCCTCCCATCCACCAGCATTCCTTTGTACACTGTGCCCTGACCTCCTTTCCCAAGGACTCTGTTCACGCTGAAGTTATCCGTGGCTTTCTTCAATTCCTTTGAGCTAAAGATCCTCGACATTTCTACATTCCCCTCCTTAGTGGTGGTTAGTTGCTGTTTCAACAGCAAGCCTCCGTTACGTTTAAAGAACTTCTTGCTGCGGATGATCTTCCTTCGCTTTTTCACGAGTTTGTACAGCCCCAAGACTCCGAGGACGAACAACAACACTCCTAGACCTATAAGAACACCTACACCAACGAAGAAAGTAAACTACTTGTAGTAGTCTCGTAGATGCTTACTTTAACTTACCTTGAAGTACAGAGGTCTTTTGAGGCTTGGTTACTTTGGGATCACAGCTATATGATCCAGGCCAGTTCACACAAGTCCTTTCTCCACAACTGTTGTGTCCTTTGCATTCATCTATGTCTACACACATAGTAATTAATGACTTGATCAATGGTCAAAGCATGAAAAAAAAGTTAAGAAGAAACGTTCACTTTTACCTATGCAGCCATGTTTAACGTATGGGTTCCCTGTGTAGCCATTATTGCAATAACAGTTCCTATAACTCATCCCAGAGAAGTACTGATACTCGCAACCGCATTTATCAAAGGACGTGTAAGAACTGAAACGAGTCATATTTCTACAACCTAAGGGACTCCTAAAGCAAGAATCCGAAGTACCAAAGTACCATCCTAGCTCTACCAACGCATACCCCAACGAATGAAACTGTTCTGGCGCTGTTACATTCTTCGGCGAGTACCTCTGGTTAGTCAAGAAGGCAACTCTGCACCCTTCTCCTCCTGTGACATCTATATTCACACCTATGACTTGTGGACGTTCTAATGGTATCCTTGCCTGACAACATCTGTAACCATCGCAGACCGAGTTTGTTACTTGCTGACTACGTTTACTGTCTTGGCAGCTCGATTCACAACCTATCATCTCTGATTCTATATCTGTAAGAGACGCCTTGGCACCGCAACCAACCGCCACCAGACGGTTTTGGTCGGTGAGAAAATATGGACTGCCTCTTCCCGTGACATTCAAACCTGGCGTTGACTTTATCAGTCCTTGACTAGAGCAGCCCAAAGAAGTCACGGGACCTTTGATGTGAACCACTCCGTATGGTTTATTACCGTCTGGGAGAGAGATGTTCACCACTTCGGTTTTGATCCGTGAGAGGAACGGTACGGTGGTGTTACAGACAACCTCGTACCAGTTGTTGAGATAGCAGTCTTTCTCGCCTATTCCGAAAGGGAACGGTATCGAGATTCCTCCACAGGTTCTAATGCAGGAAGTTGAAGAGTTACCTTCTGGACGTGGAGGTGGTGGTGTTGCTGCTGAGGATGAGCCAGTGATGAGCTGCAGAGTTAGGACATAAACTACAGTACATAGAAAGTTGTAAGAAGCTGTCTTCATACTTGTTTTTGATTCCAATGGATATTTTTTTAATGTAAATAAAGAGATCTTTGAGATATCCTAATTAATAAGAAGTCCACTAACGCATTCAAAGAAGTTTGAATATAGACGCGTGAAGTGTTTTCAACCAGAAAAAAAAAGTCAACTCCGTTTGGCCCTCTTTCATTTCAATCATTGTCTTTCTGCAGACCGTTGACTTTTCCACTTAATGTGTATTCCCACCGGTGTTCGAAAATTAGACGGAAGGTCTTTAAGAAACCGGTGAAAACGCTAACCAAACTGATTCTTCAGTCTAGGAATATCCCATGAACACTATGGTCTATGGTCTATGGTCTATGGTCTATGGTCTTGTGTTGAGTGTTATCCAAGTATGTGATTCTAGCTTCACAATCGCGGCTTTGCTCGTGGGTGCCCAAATAAAACAGCGCAACGTTCGTTACTAAAACGTCAAGTTGTCTGAGTACTGTTATTACCTATCAGCAAGGAGCTCCAATTTAGGTTAGCATTTAGTAATAGACACCGTAGTCACCAAGCCCGTCTAGCTCAGTTGGTAGAGCGCAAGGCTCTTAACCTTGTGGTCGTGGGTTCGAGCCCCACGGTGGGCGTATTGTCTTTTTTTTAATGTCAGCCAATTGCGTTTTTTCCCCTAACCTTGTCGGTTTTTCCCCACGGTGGGTGATGTTGGAGGATGAATCGGCTACAAGAACGCTCCAAGAATCTCGAACAATCATCTCTAATGGTGTCATCATCGTCTCCTCGTTATAAACCTGGACCTGTGAGTCTCGAATCCTCTCCTGTTCCATAGAGACTTCCCTCATATCATATTAGGCCGTTTCTTACCGTTCCAGTTCAGACACCTCCTCGTAAGGTTTGCCACACCAGTGACTTGTTCCATGTTGCAGCTATCTTTGATTCGGGCATGGATAATGTCTAAGAGCTTAGTTTCTTGCGTCGCAAGAATAAAATAAGTTGCTAAAATTCTATTCTTTTCAGACCTCAAGTGGGAAACTGGTTTTTCTTCAGTGATGAACTCCACGAGCACGACTCGAAGCTGTAAACATCGCTCTTGTCCGTAAACTGGCTAGACTGGAAATACTTTGGATCCACATGCTGATGAAAACCTCTCCCTCTTGTGCTGTAGGAACCACGTCCACGTCCTCTTCGACCACCACGACCTCGAGAGGAGTAGTAGTTGCCTTGCTGATTTGTACGGACAGTCGGAAAGGCCAGATGAGGGGTGACTTCTTGACCACTGTTGTAACCTTGAAGTCTATCATCGAATGCTACCAGACGCGGAAAGATAGATTCAAACGTTGGATGTGGAACAATATCTATAGAGCCTTCATAGTCACGTCCCAAACCTCGAAGAGCCGAGAAGATCTTCATGGCTTCCGTCATAGGAGCACCAATAGAGGCAAGTTGATCACTCAGAGATTTGACCTCTTGAAGAAAGTCGAACATCTTCTTTCCACCTTTTGACAAAGTTTGCATCTTGTGTTGAAGTTCGAACAGGCGAGAGTTGGAGGGTCTGTTGAAGTGAGTCTCCAGCGTGGACCAGATCTCACTTGCTGTTGTGCAGTTCACCACCATGGATTGAAGAGTATTTGTGATAGATCCAAGAAGCCATGACTGAACAACTTGGTCGGTTTGAAACCACAGCTCATGGTCAGGGTTTGGAACCGGGGTAGATGTGCCATGAATGGTTGGAGCCATGATGGTGGTAACTGGTTGTGGGATGGTACCGGTGACAAAGCCAAACAGCCGTTGACCGCTAAGAAAAGACTGAAACTGACGTTTCCAAAAGAAGAAGTTTTGCTCATTGAGCTTTACGTTAACGCAGTGGATAATATTTAAGCGAGGAGGGTCATAAGGCTCAAGATCCATGGTGGAACCGTGTGCTCTGATACCATGAACGCGTGAGCTAACAAAGATAGGTTTATGAACTTTCTTTTATTACTTTGAACCTTAAGTCTCTTACAATGATTACAATTGCTTTATATAGAGAACTTAGACTAGGGTTTTGCTCTTAGGCTACTTCGTCCCCTAGTGCTGCATAACGGTTTTGGACTAAGACAACATGTGCTTGACCAGCTGGCTTGTCCTGTTGCTTTTGCTTTCCGTATTTACCAACTTGATCTTTAACTTTGTACTTTGTTTTGTCTTGTTTGCAGGTAGAAGACCGTTGAGAAGAAGATTGCAATTTGGACTTCTCCAAACTGGGCTGTGATTCTTGTCTGAACTGGTAAATGGGCTTCGCTGAAACTGAGCTTGAGCCACTTGTGATGATACCACATACCCAACAGTACCTGCATACCCAACAGTACCTGCAACCAGGGCTGTGAGATGTGACTCTAACCTAGTAATAGTTCTGACCCCAACAATTTCAATCGTGCTAGTAATAGTTCTGACCCCAACAATTTCAATCGTGCTAAATATGACCAATAATTGATTTTCTTTGATGGGACAAGAAGCAGAAGTATTAATTCAATGAATCAGATCAAAAGTCTGGACTCAGGATTCATTTATACAAAGGGTGACCCGTTTCTTAAGTGAATCCATCTTTATTTTGACTTCTTCATGCGTGTACAACAGAGTCACACTAGTTTTAAATCATCTACTTACAAAATATTACTCATATCCATAAGAACTCACAAACAGCACAGGCTCTTGCTCTATATCACTTTAAGCTCTCTCAGCCATTCGGTGTGGAGCGGACAAGGATCAGGTTTCCCTTCTGCATTCGCTTTCTCTGAGAGCGAATAAAACCAACCATTCCTCCATTTAAACTGCAGTAATCAACAAAAACTAGATGAGATATATACTGGTGCACACATATCCAACGAGAGAGCATACATACTTCTTTAACAGCGGTCGGGAAATGAGCAACAGCTCGAGAATAAGCGCACAGTCTCTCCACCATATCCTCTTCAAAGGTCAGTCCTTTCTCTGCAGATGCAGCAGCTGCAAGTTCTTGGATCAGTCTTGACACCTGGATGCAATATGTTAAATCAGAACCAAACCCTGATTTTTGAATGCTTAAAACGAAACCAAGGAGTAGAAAGCTTCCGTACTTCATCTCTGTACTCGTTCTCCACCGTGCCCACACTTGCTCCTGGGTGACGAGCTCCAACAAGCATAAAGGCGCAAATCCAAATGAGTTTCTCCAACATCTGCTTCTGAAACGATTCTTTGTCAAGAACCTAAACCAAAGAGAACACCATTTAGATGATCATGTTTATACATTGTAGAAGAAGACAAGAAGGTTTTGCTTCATGTAACCTTGCAAGAGAGGCCACCAGATTGCAACCTTGCAGCTACAGCAGAAGCCCATTTTCCATAAGCAGCAGTTAAACCTTCAGGGTTAGTGTCAGTCTTTCCATCAACGGGAGGCTCACCAAGCTTTGACACAGCGAAATAAGCCAACACTTGGTCTGTATCAACCAAACCTTTGCTCTCAAACCAAGGCTCCATCATTCCATTTTGGAAGAACACCAAATCTGATTAATTAAACACACATAACAGTTTAGTACTTAGTTTTGGAGTTTTCACATATTTTTAGAAATTTTTTTATAATACCGAGATAACCTTATTTTAGTACATAATTTACACAAAAAATTATTATATATAATAATTCGCTTAATTAATATGAACAAAATAGATAAACTAGCTATAAAATTACATTAAAAACAGAAAAACTAATATATATATATTTTTTTGGTAATCAAATATTTTATGAAACAAATAAAAATTTCAGAACTATTATTTTCTTGGGAACGGAAAGAGTAAATAACAAAGTCATGAAGCTGAGAGTAAAGTTTAAACCTTTCCATCTAGACTGAGGAGTAGCTTCAAGAACAGCATCAAGATCATCATTCCTCGTACAAACGAAAATGGGTCCTTCGAAATCAACAGGAACTGGTTCTCCTCTCTTCACCAACAAGTCATCGCCACTACCCATCTCCTGCAACGCTCTTCCGACTCTCCCGTCGCCTACGATCACAGCAGGAGCCACCTTTTTAGCGGTGGAAGCAGAGGAGGCCATAGCCACTGGCACGACGAGTTTAAGAGATTCAGAGCGACGGGGGAGAGAGAGGCGAGTGGGAATGGAGGAGGAGAGAGCAAACAGAGTGGTGCTGGCGTTAGCCATTGGCGATGATAATGAGCTTTTCTGACAAATGTTGTCGGCCTCTCTCTCCCATGGTTTACGTAAAGAGCGATGGTTTATTAGCCACTCGATGTTTTGATAGCTTATCTCGGCTTTGGATGACTCACGGATCCAAAACGGCATGACGTTCAGTTTGATAAAAGAGCAAACAGTAAGTAGTTGAGAGATGATGCGTAAACCGGTTGAACCGGTCCAAATCCGCATCAACAAAATGTGACAAAACCGAATTTGTACCAAACCAATCATCACAATCGAATTTTCGAACATAGTTCCTTGCGATTGTATCTCTTTATAGGTCCAGCAAGTAAGCAAACTACCAGTTGATTGGCTTGAGAAAAAGGAAAAAGTTCAAAACCTATCCTCAAGGATACCACACTACAACAAAGTAAGTCTCAAGTTATACAGAGCCCTATCATTTGCATTTAACCACATAATATCGTTTGAATTTAATCTCTCAAGTCTGCCATCATTCACTTAAAGAATTTTGCAATTCCGAAACACATGCTTGATTCTATATGGAAAATAGTGTAACTTCTGTTCTAGCTAACAAAAACATTGCCCTATTGTTACTTCTCAATCTAGCAATCAAGTCAGAAACAAAACGAGACACATCCTGCATGTCCAGACACCATCAGTCTCTTCTAGGCTACCTTCAAATGCTTGTCTTTCCTGAAGAAAAACATCGCACACAAGGAGACAATTTGTCCAACAATGTAGCCTCCTATAGCTCCATAACACACACATATAGGCCACTCCTGTTTAGATGAGCAACAATAGAACGATTAATTCTCCACCATCATAAACCAAGAACAGCTCTATTGGATGTATATCGGGAAAAAAAGAACTAGTACCTGCCATGGCCTTTCCCAGTCGAGCGGCATGGGCCAAGCTCCAAACCATCCTCCAATAATTGTTCCATAAGCTGGAATAAAGATCATATATTCTACATTTCCACTTGGTCTATACGAGACAAAAAAAATAACACGAATTAGGAACAGAAATTAATGTGAAGAATGTAAAAAGGGTAAAATATATAAGTTACTTCATCGAAGCGAATAGACGATGCCAATCTGTCCATGATGCACCAAAAACTGCAGTGGCTGGTACAAACTATGAAATTCAAAATTATTAGAGACAATCAAAGGTTTGTTCCAAACTGCAGACATCTATATACATATGCGCAGTATCAACATCATTGCTTCTTTTAAAGTCATAGGAAATGCAGCAGCAGCAGCAGCAGCAGAGAGGCAGCTTACCGTGAAAACAGACATCAGAAAGGACCAGTGAACTGTTCTTGGTAGATATCTGCATGTGATGAGAGGCGAATGATCATGTCAGCATTAGCTCTATATCTAGAAGGGTGATCACAATCAAAGGAGTCTAATTTGTAACCGAAAAAGGAAACAAGATGGTGGTGAAAACATACTGCATTCCAATAGGTGCACCCAAAGAAATTGCTCCCAAAGCATTCAGAAAAGCCCCTGTTAATAAAAACAAAAAAAACAAAGCCTTGAAGAACTCACAAGTCACAGTTAAGGGATGATGCTGAAAACAGCAGATTCCGATCCTTCTTAGATTTGACTAACAAGAAAAGCTAACACATATTGCCAGAGTTTGATTGCTTATGTTCATGTATTATTGCAAAAGAATAAAGAAGTACTAACTATAATAAGTTTCAAAGAAGAAAAAAAATACTAACCACAAATAAGTCCTAATATGCTTCGTCCATAGGCTCTAAAACACTGGAAAGCAATTAGGAAACCATTAAGAGAGAGTAACTTAAGCACAAGAAACCCAAACGCATTGGTGCCTTTTCTTCTCAATGCAAAAGGAAACATACTTCTTCAGCTTCTGTAATTTCAAAGTGAAACATTATAATAAAAGAAACCATCTTTCAGTAGAAATGAAGTATACTCACCGAACATTTCTCTGGGGCTTTCCGGAGAAAGCTGTAGATGATTACCACAACCGGAAACTCAATACTCTGAGAATTAACATCAACAACAAGGCTACATTAACTTTAAAAAATCAATTTGAAAACATGTGAAGTGGAGTACAGTACCCAGAGGAGAAAGAGAGTGAGAGATGGATCGGAGACGAGATCGACGGAGAATTTGTTTCGAGCCACCCAGAATCCAACGGCCAGAAACAATCCAGTAATCAAATAAACAAAAAACGCCCCCAGAGCTGATATCGAAAGGTCGTTAGATACACCAACGGAGGTATCTAACTTCTTCTTAGCTTCCTTCATGGCTTTCGCTTCTCTCTTCTTCGGGATCAGGACGAGTGAAGAGGAAGACGTAGAAAACTGTTTGGGCCTCTTGATTTACATATGTGCTTTAATGTAAAACTAATGGGCCTCTTGGGCCTACATAGCCTGATAAATATATCTGAAACATTTTTTTTTTTTTTTTTTTCTAAATTGTAAATATCATTAGTTAAAATGAGCAGTTTGTCTCTACAATGGAAAGACTTTTACATACATCCTTCTTGGCAAAAATTAAATAAAAAACAAGAAAGGGAGTAGTTATAGGCGGTTGAGAAGAGTCGTTCATCTGATCCAAAGCGCCATGAGGTTGTTGAAGTTGCGTTTGTTGCGCCGAGCGGTGGTCGTGTTCCTCACATCTCTGTCCAATAATTTGAATGTTTCGGCTGAAGAGAGATGGGTATTGTTATGGAGAAAATTATTCCTCTGTCTCCATACGTGGTATACAAGAACGTGGGTGACTAGTCTTCGCAGGGTAGATGGCGCTGATGGCGATTGGACTCTACACCAAGAGAGCAGCTCAGCCCAAGATATGAACGGTGGCTGTCGAGGGGAGAGCCTTGCGAAGACTGCAGCCCAAAGGTACACAGCAAACCTGCAGTTCAAAAGGAGATGGTCCCCGGCTTCATCTGCGGAGTTGCATAGACTGCATGTAGTGGTGATGTTCAGACCCCAAGAAGCCAGGCGAGTTTTTGTCGGGAGCCTGTTGAGTGTAGTGAGCCACATATTAAAAGCTTGCTTGGGAACAGCACCTTTGAACCAGACTGTTGGTGCCCATGCTTTAGTTGATTCTCGAGGCCTGATCGCCTCCCAAGTTTGAGAGGAGGAGTACCCATTGCAGATCGAACCATTTACTTTCCAGTTGTAGGAGTCGTTTGTGTCTGTGCTCCTCGGGGGAGAGACAGATGTGAGGGCAATGTGAAGTTGGAGAGCCTTTTCTGATCTAGCGTGAGGGAGATCCCAAGATGTTACATTAGACACATCAGCAACCTTTGCGTTCAAGGGAATTCCGAGTTCGCTGGGGCCACCTTCTCCAAACAGTTCTACCAGCGGACCAGTTGGTAGCCATGAGTCAAACCAGAAACTGAGTACGCGGCCATTACCTAGATTTCCATGGATAAAGCGTGAAGCTATAAGGGCGGAGATTAAGGAGCGTTTTCCAGGTCCAAGAATGGGTGTTAGATTGGGCTATAGTCCAGAAGTTCCTTTGGCTAAGATGGTGACGTTTATGCCATGCTGCCCATAGTGAGTCCGAGTTCGAGAAAAGAAGCCAGATGAAACGAAGGCACAGCACTTTATTCCAAATGGCGTAGTTTCTCAGCCCCAAACCCCCTTCAGCTTTAGGTAAACAAACCACATTCCAGTTTACCTTAGCCCCTTTCGCTAATTCGATTTGTCCAGACCACAAGAACCTTGAGCAGAGGCGTTCAATCTTCTTAACACAACCTTTGGGGAGCATGAATGTTGAGCACCAAAAGTTGACTGAACCAGAGATTACAGTGGATATGAGAAGCAATCTGCCTGCATATGACAATGTTTTAGTCGCCCATCTTCTGAATTTTCTGACAATACTATCCAGCAGCGGTTCATATTCTGATATTCTCAGTTTACGATGCATAAGAGGTAAACCGAGATATCTGATAGGTAGTGAACCAATGGGAAATCCAAAGGCTGCAATTGCGGTGGATTTGACTTGGTTCAGACCAGCGTGAAACAACTCCGTTTTGTGTCTGTTCATATACAGACCGGACCAACTTGCAAAGTCGTCTAGCGTTTCAGTAATTCCATGGAGTGAGTTGCTTGTTCCATCAAAAAATATCATCACATCGTCCGCAAACATTAAGTGTGAGATATTGAGCTCAGCGGTACCTGGATGATAATTTATAGAGCCGTTCTCAAATCTGGAGGTAAGTAACCGGGTGAAGACCTCCATTGCGAGGACGAACAGGTATGGGGACAGCGGGTCTCCCTGCCGCAGCCCTTTTGAGCTTTTGAAGAACCCTGAGCTGCAACCATTAATCGCTAGCGTGAAAGAAGCTGTGGAGAGGCATTGATTAATCCAATTGATGAACTTCTCCGGAATCCCCAGGGTCTCCAATGCAGCGAGTATGAAATCCCATCTCACTGAGTCAAAGGCTTTATGTAAGTCCACCTTTAGCATTCCTCGAGGACTGATGTTTGATCTGTTGTAGCCCTGAATTATTTCGGTAGCGAGGAGCACATTCTCAGAGAGTAAGCGCCCTGGCATGAAAGCTGATTGAGATGGGGAGATGACCTGATTAAGCACATCACATAGTCTTTTGGCCAGTAGTTTAGCTATTACTTTGTAAACTGTGTTAAGACAGGCTATGGGCCTGAAGTCCACTGCTTAAGTAGTTGGGATCTTGGGAATCAGCACGAGGGTGGTGGCGTTCCACTGCTTAAGTAGCTGACCAGAAGAGAAAAATTCTGCTACTGCCTCACAAACCTCCGCTCCAACAATATTCCAGCAACCTGTGAAGAACTCAGCTGAGTATCCGTCGGGACCACAAGTTTTATTATGCGGGAGAGAGAAGAAAGCTTCCTTGATTTCTACTGCAGAGAAAGGCCTTTCGAGGGCAGAAGCTTGAGTTGATGAGCATCTGAAGGGTAAGAGCAGATCAATGTCGCTCTGCACAAACATTTTCGGTAAGACCTCTCCACCAAGGAGGTTTGAGAAATACTCCACACAAAGATTGTTGATGTCTTCTTGATTTTCCCATTTTACATCTTGATCATCCAAGAGAAAGTGAATGTGATTAGCTGATTTCCTCAAGGACATCATCCAGTGATAGAACGAAGTGCTGCTATCTCCTACTTTCAACCATGTAACTCGGGACCTCTGATATATCTGAAACATTGCGAGTGCGTTTGAGGAAGGAGCAAGTGTGAGCGAGGACCAAAGACAACGAACCTTTGAGGTCAAAGGCATTCCTCCTGCTCCACTTGGAGCTCCTCAAATCAATGTTTCTGCTTTTACATTGATGCGGATTGGGATCTTAAACGTGTCGGATGAGGACAATGATACAGATAAAGAGATGAGGCGTGACGTGGAAGGCAAGTTACAAGGGAACGAGTAAACGAGGGACACGTGTATAGTTCGTTATAACGGTTGTAACGGTAAAAGAGTATATAACTCTGTTACTGCATCACTTTTGGGATTATCGAAATTGTAAGTAAGTTTTCTTCTTGATTCTTGTAACTCTTCTGAGAGATTCTTTGTTCATGAAGTTTTAGATTCTTTCTTCAATCCAGAATCTATACTCTTGAGCTGCAAGCTATTGTTTTTACGAACGGTAGTTTGATCAATAGAAAGAACATACGTTATCTCTATCAGTGGTATCAGAGACCGCTGGCGTGAAGAACAAGATCACGATCACGAATGATAAGGGAAGGTTGAGTAAAGAGGAGATAGAGAAGATGGTGCAAGATGCTGAGAAAGTGTAAGGCGGAGGATGAGCAAGTGAAAGAAGAGAGTGGAGGCCAAGAACTCGCTGGAGAGCTATGCTTACAACATGAGGAACACTGTTAAGGATGAGAAACTTGCGCAGAAGGTGGGATCAAGGGGATAAGAAGAAGATCGAGAAGGCGATTGAATGGATTGAAGGAAACCAGCTTGTGGAAGTTTATGAGTTTTGAGTATAAGTTGAAGGAGCTGGAGGGTGTTTGTAATTAGAGCGGTGGAGAGTGCGCAAAGGAAAGTGGTTATGGACGACATGTGTTCTGGTAGTGGAACCATTGAAAGTAATTTAGTTGTATGCTTCACTCATTTCAGAAAAGTAATAAAACATATTTTCTCAAAAGTTTAATTTGCCATTGACAAGTTTAGTTTCACACTTTTAGCATTTGTTGCATAAATACTATTCTCTTGAGAACAAGTTCATCAAGCTATACAGAAACAAAGCATGTGTGTTAGCATCGGTGAATCTTCTTTTCTTGTTGGATATGTTTTGTCCAGGAAAAGCAATATAAGATCTTTGGTGCGTCACCAAGAAAAGTATCTACAATCCTTCACTAGTTGTCTTGGTCCCACACACACACACACATATATACACACTTTTGGCTTCGGAACAGTCGACCATATCAGCAATGGAGAGAGGATCTATTGCATTGTTCATCATCTTACTCTTTGTCCTCTGCTTCCCCATCTCATCAGATTCCCAGAAGCTCAGTCCATCAATAAGCTTACACGACCAAGAACAAGCCCATGGTGCTTAACCGCTCTATATTTAGCATATATTGTTTTTAATACATTTATTTATGGCCAAAAGTATTTACTCATCTTCTGCCTGTTCCCTTGTATGGCAGAGGTTACAATCGAAGACATAAAACGAGAAGAAGATAAGAGCATCGACATCTTCCGGGTAGGGGTAGGATCTCATGGAGTTACAGGTGGAAAAGGTGGAGGCCGGAAAGCATCTCCAAAACGTAGTGCCGCCATGGAACTCCGGCCAAAGTTGTTCTTCTCCACCACCTCCCTTCTCTTTACCAGTTTCATAATGCTTTCACTAACTTCTGTCAACATGTCGATATGATCATTATGTTGTGCCTAAATCTCTTAACTTGAGAGTTTAACATATGTTGTTTGAGTATTGTAAACTTAGAATTCTACCATATCTTATGTGGAATAAGAAGACAGAACACTGTGCATGGATACTATCTCTCTACAAGTTATGGCCCACGAGAGTGATGCTTTCTTCCGCACAAATAACGATCTCTTTTGCATTGATTGAACGTGGAATTATTGTAACAAATCTACAGACCAACCATGAACAATCTTTTTCCATTCTGCAACTTCCCTCCCACACAACAAAATGAACGGCTAAGAGGAGCTTTGTATACTTGAAATTAGAAGAAACCTCTTCCCAGAAGAAGAAGAAACAAGATCTTTCTAGTCCATCAAAAACGCTCCGCTGCAATACCTGATAAAATTCCAGCACATACTTTTCAGAAAAAATAAAGAACTTGTTTCCGAGGCAGAGTATCTAGTTAGTAAGTGCATATTGTTACCTGTTGCTGAATCTTCCAACAGCGTCTGTAGCATCAAGAAGAGTGTCACTGGCTTTCTCCAAAGCCATGTATAGCTCTTTACCTCTACTCACACGGGCGATCACCCACGCGTTGTTCTTAGCTCTTATACAAATATCCAAGTCCCTCTCCTGCCCTTTGGCACGGCTCTTTTCTAAATCCACTTCTTCTCTGAGCTTGTTTAGCGCAAGCAGAGACTCCTGCGTTTTTTCGAATAGTTAAGGTCGTCTTAATCTCAGCTCTTAACTTATAATGTTGAAGACGTTACCTTTGCAAGTGTTGCTACTTTGCCTGAAGGAGAAGCTCTGGAAACTTCTAGGTCAGTATCAACTACCAAGTAGCGGTAACCCTTAACATGATAAGCATTCTCACCTCCCCACCCCCTTGAGATCTTCTCTTCAATTTTCATAATCCTCAGCGATGCCTGTAAAAGAGATATTGTGTATATATTAGAAAACACCAGAAACGAGTTTAGCCAAGAAAGATCAATGGGCGATGTGCTAACCTGTTCAATAACTTGCTGTTTCACGGCGCTTAAACCACCATGGACAATGTCAGTTTTAGGCAAGAGAAGAAGTGAAGTGAGACTTTTATACTGATAAGCGAGGAGATACACTCTTTCTTGTGTCTGCTGAAGCCAGACTGTAGGATTAGCAGAATCAGGTGAACCACCACTCTCTAAACCCCAAATATCAGTTATAAGAAAACCATCTTTCCCTTTTTTCCACTTATCATTTTGTAGTGGCCTAATAACATGATGCATGGAATCAATTGAACCAATGGGCGCCGAAGTAGATCTAGAAGAGGTTTCAGATGAACCAGTCCCCTTACGTAGATGAGACCAGGAACTGGCGTCAGAGGATAGTAGAGCTTGTGAGGTCAACCTCATTACAGCAAATGTAAACAAGTTGACGGTATCATCAGGCGAGAGAGTTGTTGAAACCAACAGATCTTGAAATAAGATCATAGAGTGGCATCGTAAGTTCGCAGCACATGATTCTAGTACTTGAACAAGAGACTGCACATCCAAAAAAATGCTCGTCAGATACAAAAATAATAAAGTGATTAAAGCTTAATAGATATGGAGAAACAAACCTGAACTTCAAGTGCAGTGTCCCTTGATAAAGTAAGCATTTGAACAGTTCCACGCTCACTCAAAGTAGTTTCACGGAAATTTGGTAGCTGAAGATTCTTCCCAACAAAAAGATCTGCCCGAAAGAGAAAACCTTTGCATAAGCTATTTTACACACGAAGAACCAACTTGAGCATAATGCGGTTTTGCGCAAGAATCAAAAGCAAGGGCATTGGACACAGCAACTTCAAAGCATGTTTACCACAGCAGCAGTCTTCCGAGCGAGACCGCTTTTGAAATGCTGACATTTAGTGACACAAAGTGAAATGAAGCTGGGAAGCAGAACAAAAACTTAAATGTACTAAATTTGGGTGAGAGTTGCTTACTGCTTAAGTAGTCTGTAATGAAGGGATACAACTGTGCTCGAGTAAGCCCTCCTGTTGATTCTTTTTCAAGTAATGCTCTAACTGACCCGTGGAACATCACAAAGAGTGAGTGCACTTCTTTAAGCATTCCCCTAAGTGCTTCAATCCTCCATATTGCTCCTGTATCCTTATTTTTCTCCACAACCTGTCAATGTCTCTAGATCAGATTTTGTTCATTGACTCAAGACTACATTCGACGAATCACTCATTCAAAGATAAAAGAGTGTCTTACCATCACCATCCAGATATCAGGTTCAGGCTCGTAGAAAACATGAGAATGTCTTTCTGCTTCTATAACCTCACAAGCTGCCTCCGGAGAGAAAAGTCTGCATTCATACTCACAAGATTCATACAGACTCATATCAACTAATGCGAAACAAATCAAGAAGAGAGTATGTAGAAGCTGACCTAGTAAAAGTGATAAGACCTTCGCTGAGGCCGGTAACTGATAGCTGCGTAGAGACGTCTAGCTCAGGAGGATGAAAGAAGAGAATCTTGTCAAGCTCCTGACCTTCGGTTTGGCCTCTCCTCAAATCAAAGACGCAAAGTCGAAGGCTTTCATCACCAGAGCTCATTGACGCCATTTACCCCTAGCTTCTACGAGCTCATCAACACTATACCATACAATTCAAAGGTAAGGCACATTGGTGATTCAAACCACTTGACAAACCCCCAAAAGAAGAATCCTAACACGAATTGACTACCTTGAAGATGTTACCAAAGAAGAAAGTCGGAGTAGTGATCAATTGCGATAGTCAAAGCGATGGAAGGGATATTCTGATAAGGAAAGAGTTGACTTTTTGTAAAGAAGATAAATGCGAGAAGGAGATAGAAAGAAGTTGGATAGAGAAAAGATGATTGATTAAAGGTGAGGAGGAAGATTAAGCAGATTCGAGAGACGCTGTCTACTCTCTACAATGGTGTTTCAAGTTTACATAGCAAAAATGAAGAGACAAGAGTCCAACTAAGCCCAAACAACCCCTCTAAGCCCAATTAAGCGTTGTTTTTAGAGATATGCGGTTAAAAAAAAAAGAGTTAGCGGTGAATTTAATTGGAAACTACAGTAAATTAGTTAATAGTCGGTTAGGTTAGCCTTCCGGTTAAAAACTGTCAGAACCAGTCGACCTCGATTGACTTTCCCCCGACCACATTAATTATTTCCCAAGGGTTTAAGAGAGATTGTAAAAATATGCCTCTATTAAGGCCCATTAACTTTAATGGAATTTAATTAACCTTATTGATAAATTAAAAATAATAATTTTCTTTGAATTTTTTTTTTAAATCTACTAAAACATATAATAAAGAAAATATAATAGAATATTATTATAAGGGCAAATCTCCAAAATATCACATTTCTAAGTTTATATCACAAAAATAGCACTCAAAAACTAAAATGACCAAAATAGCATTTTATATTTTGAAAATTTTAATTTTTTTATTTTTCAAAATTTGAAATCTTATCCCCAAAACCTCATTTCTCAACTCTAAACCCTAAATCCTAAACTCTAAACCCTAAACCCTAAACCCTAAACCCTAAACCATAAACTCTAAACCCTAAACTCTAAACTCTACCCTAAACCCTAAACCCTAAATCCTAAACCCCACCCTTTAACTCTAAACCCTAAGTTTGTGACTTTTGATAAAACATTAAGTACTATTTTTGCGACTTTTGATCTTGAGTGCTAGTTTGGTAACAAAAACTTGATTTAGTGCTATTTTTGTTTTTTTCTCTTATTATTATCAACTCGCAAAAAATAAACAAAACGAGAAAATAAATTAGGTAGTAGAAATAGAAGCAACAGTCCTAGGTGATAGCAAAACTTTTTTTAGGTGGTAGCAAAACTAAAAATAGAAGAAGTTTAAAAGGGTAACAATAGAGACACAGTAGCAGTTTAAGAAGGCAACAATTAGGCCCGGGCATAAAATCTGGAATCCGAAATCCGAACCGAACCCGAACCGAAAAATCTGATCCGTTATCCGATCCGAAAGATAAAAATACCCGAATGGATCTTGTAGGGTGGTACAAAAAATATCTGAACCCGAAGTGTTATTAACCGAACCCGAACGGGTAACCCGAAAAATCCGAAATTAATAGTCAATATAAATATTTTGAAACATATATAAGTATTCCAATTATTAAATTCAATATTTGTGGTATATTATATATAATAATAAATATTAAATTCTAATAAGTGCTTTAAGTACACAATTAGTTATAAATAAGTATTTTATAATTTGCTCATTGAAATAAAAAGTCTACTCTCTATAAAGCAATACATATTGTTTACAAATGATGTTTGTAATATGTGATAGATTAATTTTTATTTAATTTAGATGTTTTTCTTTATGTTTTACTTCAAAAATTTTGTTTTTTACTTTGGTTATATCTGAACCGAACCGATATAACCCGAATTCGTACGATATATGATTACTTTATGAGTTTTATGATGCAATACAATTTTGAACCGAACACGAAGTGTTATTATCCAAACCCGACCCATACTAATAAAATTTTAGTATGGGACCTAAAAGCGTAAACTCGAAAATCCGAAAACTCAAAAAACCCGATCCGAATGCCAACGGGTACCCGAACGCCCAGACCCAGGAACAATATACAAGGCACTTTAGCTCAAAGAATAATCTCAACGGTTCAAATATAAACCATAAAATAGCCATCATCACCAATTTGTGTTCATTGTGGATTCTCGTATGTGTAGAATATGTTTCCCCAAGCATAGGTATCAAATCCGGTGATCAACTATGTGATTGCTCGATTTTCTTTTCCATTCAATTATACATTCATTCCATCATGATTATTTAAGTTATGAAATTATTTTATTAATGAGTTTACAATTGACAATTTGTATAGTACTATTTAATATAATGCAAGTTATATCGTGAATTATTAGTTGTTAATATAATAATTTATTATTTTATTATTAAAAACAATAGATTCGTTTCGTAAAAGTATCACAAATTAAGAAATAGTAAAAAGTAATAATATTTTTTTTTAATTTACAATTAATTAAATAAAATAGTTTTATATAAAAATGTATTGATTATTTGAAAGAGCAAATAAAAAATTAACATGTAAATTTACATTAAAATATAAAATGATAGTTTTTGAAACAAAACAAACAGATCTAAAATAATACACTTTGTGAAAAGAAAAAGAGAGGAGTATTTGGTTCTTAATAAATTTTAGTATAGTACGTGTCTGGTTAATTAAAACTTCTTTGTCTTGACATACACGAGCAGACATTCCTAATCTAATAAGCATTAATTATTTTGCTTAAACAATTAAGTTTACAGTAATCAAACCCCATCTTATTGTCAGGTCGAGAAAAGAAAAAAAACGATGACGTGTTAAGCGGTGACTAGTGAACAACCTTTTCTTCTTCGTTTGATTCGTTTCGTCCTCGATGAGAAAAGCTCCCTTCTTTCTTTCTTTTTTCTGGGTTTCCTGAAGTCAAAAGGGTTCTCTCTTCACTATCCCAAGTTGATTTTCATCGCTTTCTCATTGTTTATATCTCTGCTTTTTCCCGTGAACACTGTAAGCTAGAAGATTCTTGAGACTCTGGGGATTTAAAAGTTTCATTTAGCTGTTAATGTATCTGTAAAGAGGAGAACTTTCGATGCTAACCTCTCTCTAAATCGATTTTGAAAATAGCAAGTTTTGTACTTTCAGTGTTAGATCTGTGAATAATCGGAGTCAATGTCGGATCCACCTCGATTACGATCGGTTCTTGGTCCAACCGGGAACAAGCTGCAGAGGAAGCCTCCGGGTATGATGAAACTAGAGAAGAAGAAGACCATGGAGCCAAAAGATGAGAAAACGAAGAAACCAGAAACTCCAGCTTCACCAACGACGACTCTCAAGCAATGCTCTTCGATGACTGCTTCTTATTCATCTGATGCGTCTTCTTCTTGCGAGTCGTTGCCTTTGAGCGTGGCGTCTTCTTCCAGCTGTAAGAAGCCTGTTAGGCGAAGTGGGTCTGTCTCCTCGGCCTCTGGTACATTGAGAAGGAAGCAGGTTGATGAGAAAGAAGACAAGGTTGCTGCTGGTGCTAGTAATGGTGATTGCTTCGCTGACGGTCGAAAAAGATGTGCTTGGATCACGCCTAAATCTGGTGAGTATCTCTATGAATGGATTAAGAAAGTTCTAGACTTGTTATACTAATTGAATTCTACATGACAAGAGGCTATGTTGCTCTCTCATGTGCCTTATCTTCTGTAATGGACTAATAGTGTTCTTCTTTCTTTTGTTCTTGTACAGACCAATCTTATGTTGCTTTCCACGACGAAGAATGGGGAGTTCCTGTTCAGGACGACAAGTACGTAGCGTCCTCAACACTATCATCCTTTTATCAGAGATGCTCTTCCTAACTATAAGAGTCTCTAACCATTTGGGCTATATACTGTGTAGGAAGCTTTTCGAGTTGCTATGTCTCTCTGGTGCTCTATCCGAGCTCTCTTGGACCGACATTCTCTCCAGAAGGCCATTACTCAGGTAATAAAACTAACTTCTTCCTAATAATGACAGTATGAGCTCTTCTGATGTCAAGAGTTTTGTATGAGCTCTAATCTCAGATTTGCTTGCTTTTGTTAAAACAGGCAAGTGTTCATGGACTTCGATCCAGTTGCTGTTTCAGAACTGAATGAGAAGAAGGTAGCCGCCGCTGCCGTTTCCTTACTATCAGAGGTCAAGATACGTTCAATCCTCGATAACTCACGCTATGTGCGCAAGGTAATATATAAACCTCAGACTCTTCTGAATTTATAGATATCTTCCTGGCTGTTAATTACTGGTTTCATCTATAGGTTATAGCTGAACATGGATCCTTTAAGAAGTACATGTGGAACTTTGTGAACAACAAGCCTACACAAAGCCAGTTCAGGTATGGACGACAAGTCCCTGTGAAGACATCAAAGGCTGAGTTTATAAGCAAAGATCTTGTACGCAGAGGCTTTCGCAGCGTCAGTCCAACGGTTGTTTACTCCTTCATGCAAGCAGCTGGGCTTACAAACGACCATCTCATTGGCTGCTTCAGGTACCAAGACTGTTGTTGCGTAGATGCAGAGACAACAACAACCAAAGGCTAAGAAGAAGAACGGAGAGTGATAAATAAATTAAATGTTTTTTGAGTTCCATGTTGTTTGCTTTCAGAGATGATTTGACACAACGAGATTTTGCTACCGTACCATTAAGTGTTCCTTTTTGCCTTTGGCGTTGTATAGATGATGTGTTTTGGGTGATTGGTTTATGCATATAATAAACATGAAGCATTGAAAGCCTTTATACAAAATCAAAATCCATCATACGTTTTTGGCTAAAGATCCGAGTAAACAGAGAGCAAGACATTTTGAAACAAAGGTTTCACATAACCAGAGACAATAATTAAACATCTGGTTTATTTTTCTAAAACAAAGGAAACGCCAGTGGCTAAGGATAATACACCAGGGAATAAGTTATTCAAGACTCGATCTTGATGCCATTTTGGCTGGATTCTTGAGATGTTGAAGGAGGAGGGAGATGACCTTTCTCTTGCAAGCTCTTAACTGTGTCGTAGAGGCTTTGCTTGGTGGATGTGAACTCTAAGCCTAAGTCCTTAATCTTTTGATTAGTGAACTTGTACGGCTTGGCTCTAGGGTTCTTCTCGTCCTTACACCTGAAAAATTAACAAACATTGTAATTACTTAACACTCTTATTTGTTGGTTAATTTGTCTAATTAAAGTTGGGCATAAACCAAAGACTTAGCTCCATTACAACTACCATTTCAAAATAAAAATATCTACCAACATTTTTTTTTTTATTGTGGCCTTGTTGGTGTATATTATGGGTTTATAAAAAGTCCACGTTAGCAGTAGGTGACGAGTGGACTTTGGACATATGGTGTGTGTTGTTGGTACACCAACTTCAACTTTTACCACAAACTATAAAAAAAAAAAGAACATGGGACCAACTCGCATGCATCATTGAGTTGGTATCATGATAAGAGATAAGATAAAGAAACAAAAGCGTACATTAAAAAGAAATTTTAAAAGAATTATATCATTGATTAAGCTATATAAAGATTTGCAAAGACACTGCGACACTGTCGTCAAGCTTAGCGTTACGTTATTGTGTTGTGTTTGCTGACTAAAGTTGGTGACGACTTACTAGATTTATGTACACTAATGAATGCGAACGTGTGTCATGTGTGCATGTATTTGTATGCAAGGCTTACACGAATATAGATATATAATTGAAATAGTGTTGGTTACAAAGAATATAACTTGAGAGTTGAGTAAGGTCATTGTCCTAATGGGTACACTATTAAAAGGTTTTTACTTAATTTATTTTCTTCTTTTTTACTTACGCAAAACACACATACTCAAACTCGTTGACTAAAAATGTTAATTTTCTGTGGTTATAATTCTAAAAAAGTTTTATTCGTTTCTTTCTACTAACTCAAATGATGGTATTATATATATATTATGGCATTGGTTTCACTTACTTGGTTGGAATTGGGTACTCCGGGAATAACTTAGCCAGAATCTCAACAACTTCACCGCGGTGAAGTGCGCTCTCCGCCAGGAGATAGCGTCCAGAGGCTGAGGGGGCCTCGTAGACCAGAACATGAGCTAGTGCGACATCACGAACATCCACATAAGCCTGAGTCAAATTAGCGTAAGTCTTAGCCGAGCCAGTTAGATACTTAAGAACGTGGAAGAGACTAGCGTTGATCGTCGGCTGTAACGGCGGTCCAAGAACCAGCACCGGGTTCAGAACCACCAGGTCAACACCTTTCTCCTCTGCCGTCTCCCACGCGGCTTGCTCCGCCACCATCTTGCCGTAACAATACCAATTCTATAAAACACATAAAAAATTTTAGTAGACCAAATATAAAAAACTAACTATTTTAATTTGAGTTAGACATCAAAGTATTTTAGTTTTAGTTTTCAGGTTTGTTAAGTGCAAAAGCATAGGATTGAAGCCTTGGTTATTTCAAATGCACAATTCATCTGCTAGTAGAATTGTAGAAAGTGTTATTTACAAATAAACTAACTTTTTTTATCATTTTCACACCAAATCTTAATTAATAAATTATAGGAATAAAGTCAAGACCTTGGTGTTTTTGCAGAACTCAAGATCACTCCAGCAACTTTCGTCAACGACGGCTTCAGGGTCACGGCTCGGGTCCATGTAGACCGCACCAATTGAGGAGGTGATTACCACGCGCTTAACCTTGGCTTCAGCTGCAGCATTAATTACAAACTTGGCTCCGTTCACGGCCGGCTCCACCATCTGCTCCTGAAAATTTACGTTACATTTTTTAAAATAGATGATCAATAATACTACATTTTTTTTTTTTTTATATATAATACTACATTTAATTTAACGCATTCATTGATTTGCCCCTCCGACAGTCTAATTTATAACCATATAGTTTCTTCCCTTCCGAAGTCGAATGTATTAATTTCATTACAGTTAAATGTTATTTTAACGTCTTGAAATTAAATAATATACTTTACCAAAACCAACATGCAAAAGATTTTTAACTTCTTTCATGCGATATTTTTTTACTAATAATAAGATTTGAACGACAAACAAAATCTAAAAGAAATCAGCTCCACTACCATAATTGTCTTTGTTATCTCATGTAGGTCCCTAACTTTATTCGATTATTCTCAGGAGAAGAAAAAAATACTCACGGGATCGTCAGTGACCGGAGAAGCCGTATGAAAGACGCCGTCACAACCATCGATAGCCGACTTAAGAGCATCGTAGTCCTGAAGATCTGCTTTGCACAGAATCAGTCTCTCCTTGGCTCCTTCGAGTTCTCTCAAATGTGTATTCTTCGGATCATCTGCCAAAAAATAACAATATAAAAAATTAATATTCATCCAAGCAATTAATTAATTCAACAAGAAAATATTAAACCAAAAAAGTATAATATTATTGGACCTGGATTCCGTACGGTTCCTTTGACCGTGTAGCCTCTCTCAAGTAGTAACTTAACAATCCAAGAAGCGATGTATCCACCAGCTCCGGTGACGCAAACTGTTTTCCCGGCCGGTGTAGATTCGTCGACTGGCATTTTTTCGGCGGTAGAAAGTGAGAGCCTCGGTCTTTGAAGAGACAGAAGCAAAATGATGAATGAGTACAAAGTGAGTTACGGTTTGTATATAAAGACTGAAAAGGAAGTTTATCCTTTTTTGATTCCTCACACCTAACCATTGTGATGAGTGTGGTCTACATATTTATATTTTTATTTGCATATATGTATAGAAAGACAAAACATATTTATTATTTTATAAAAAGAGGGGTTGGTGGAAGCAGAAAATTATTTGGAACAACAATACACCAGAAAAATCTCATAAACTTGGACAAAACTCTACCTACAATCATTTTACTTTGGGTAATATATCTCTACCAATATTTCTTGATGAAGACATTAATACATCTTCTAGACGATGTATGTATATGCATATACCGAAATAATATTGATTTACACCTTTATAATCATTCAAGAAATCATTGATTAGACTGGACGTCTAACCCAAACTTTTGATCATCTACACCAATTTTTTTTATAAAAACATTATAGAAAAATTGTTTCGCTTAGGTTCGAGCAGTAGTAGTACAAATATATTAATTCTAGAAGAAAAGGGGTGTGGTATGGGACAAGACAAGTCGCAAGTGTTATGCTTGCAGTTTACTTACCTACTCCATTGATGGTAGGATGTTACGATTTAGACACTTTTCTCTGAAAGTTAAAAATAATGCGCTCAATAAAGGAAGTGCTGAAATGACTACACATATAATCACTGTTTTGTGTTTAGCAAAGCACACACATGTCCTCTAAAATGTATGTTACTTAGCTAGGTGACACCAGCAAACTAGTTCCACAATAAGACATAATAGGTCAGAAGACTCTCTCTACTAACAATAACACCATAAGTCTTTAAACAAGCAGCTTCACTAAACATAAAAGTTACCTAAACCACAATAATCAATCTTTATCATCACCTAACCATGCATGGCCCCATGGATCAACCTGAAACAGGGGTAGTACCAGCTTCTGCTTTATCAGTCTCTTCTCCCACTTCCTTAACTGCTCTCTGATCATCTTCTTCAGCTTCATTTTCTACTTTACCAGTCTCAGTCACACTTGGCTCTTTTTCAGCTCCATGACTCTGCTCCTCAGATATGTCCTCCTTAGCGTCTTCACTTGGCTCTTTTGCTGATTCTCCCTCTCGTACCTCAGACATATCCTCCTTCTCAATCAATTTTGTGTCTGCACTTGGCTCTTTCGCTGATTCTACCTCTTGTACCGCAGACATATCCTCCTTCTCAATCAATTTTGTGTCTGCACTCGGCTCTTTTGCAGATTCTCCCACTTGCTCCTCAGACATATCCTCCTTCTCAATCAATTTTGTATCTGCACTTGGCTCTTTCGCTGATTCTACCTCTTGTACCTCAGACATATCCTCCTTCTCGATCAATTTTGTGTCTGCATTTGGCTCTTTTGCTGATTCTCCCTCTTGTGCCTCAGTTTCAGTTTCTTCATTAATCTCTTTCACTGGTTCTTGCTCTTCTCCATCAATTTTGAGTTCTGCCGTTGGCTCTTTTGCTGTCTCCTGTTCTTCTCCATCAATTTCTGGTTCTGCATTTGACTTGTTTGTAGACTTCAGCTCTTCTCCATCAGTTTTGGTTTCCGCATTTGGATCATCTGCCAGTTCTTGGTGATCTCTCTTACATTCAGGCTCCGCATCGGATTTCACACTGCCTTCACCCTTGGTTGCAGCTTCCTCCTTGTCATCACAGTCTTTTTCACTTTCCCGGTGCATATCTCGAGCCACCTTCTGCCTTTTCTTAGTCCTGCCAGTTTCAGCTTTCGGCTCTTTTGACGATTTAACATCTTTCTCCTCTCTGCTTTCTGGTTCATTGCTTAAGCTCTTCAGCGCACCTTTCTTTCGTTTCCCTTGCTTAGTGGAGTTTTTTACAGGTTCTTTCTCCTTCGAGGATCTATATATATCCACAAATGTTAAAGAATTCATTCAAGGATCAAACCTTCTATACACGCATAACTAGAATTGTTGTAAATTTCACACCTGACGTCTGAAGAACTGCTCAGTTCCACATTTTTGCTCTTCTTGGCTTTCTGCCTTCGCATTCTGCATATTAAAGCAAAAAAAACTCAAAGACTGTAGAGGTGCCAAGTTAAAAAACCTGTGGGGTGATTCACAGAACCTTGAACGTTTCACTTACATGTCAGATAAAGGAGTAGAATCAGGCAGATCATCATCCTCCTTTTCCTGCTTTTAACATTTTGGGGGAGGAATCAGTACACATATCAATAAGATTGTTTGTTGTAAGAGATAAATGGTGAGGGGCACATTGTTAAGAAAAATCTCACCTCACTGGCTGAAGACTTATCCTGGATTATCTCCCAAGTTTCATTTTTAAGATAAATCGCTTCAGCCTCCCCATCAGAATACAAGACCTGCAGCAAGAGCAACCGTGGAACTTTTTTTTTAAATGAAACAAAGAGAGAACTTCAAAATACGAATTAGAGAAGTTAACTCACTTTATGCCTCCTCGTACGACCATCATAGGATTGTATGACGCCTTCATAAAACCTGTTCAAATATAAACGGTAAGATCGCTACCACTCATCACACAGTCTCCAAATCAAAAGTTTAACATGTTTCGCAATACTTCTTGTCGAGTGGCCACCAGACTTTAACTCTCTTACCAACCAGTTCCTGACCAAGCTTACTCTTATTGGACTCCTGCAAAGAGGAATACACACCATATGAAAACACGAGACAAAATCAAAGCTCCATACAATAGACAGAGAAGGTAAAAATTCACACCACTTCCTCTCCAGCTGTCCGTTTTCTCTTGGGATGGCTCTTGGGAGTTTGTTCGGATTCTTTGGTCGCAGGCGTTGTTGCTGGGGAGCTCTTCTTCTGGACAGTTTATCCAATTATAAGTAAAAGTAAAGTGGGGAGTCATAGAGTGTAATATGTTGAAAAAAATTATGGTTCATCAAATTTAATACCTTGCTCTTTGAGGACTGGGGAATATCAGTTTTTGAATTGTTTTTCTTTGCTTCTGAGTGGACTATTTTTTTCCCACTGGTCTTAGATTCTTCAAGTGGCTTCTTTGCTGAAGTTTTCGCTGAACCATTCTCTGCTTTCTTCTCCTTTTTACTTGGCTTGGCAGTCTTAATGCTATCTTCAGGCTTTTCAATGTCAGTTTCCATTAAATCTTCTTCTTCAGGCTTATCCTTCTTCACAGTCGGTTTCTTTGATACTGGCCTAGCTAAAGAAGCCGCATCAAGATCTGTCTCTTCCATCTTACTCCGGCTTCGTTTACCTGACCCTTTCTTCCTAGACTTACTAGAGGGCGAGAGAGAAATAACAACAGGCTGATTCGTTTGAGCAACTTTACTAGGGGAAGGTGCTTTCTTGCCAGCGAGCTTTCCACGTGATGAATCATTCTTGCCTGATGACGTCTTGAATGAGTAGCCTTCCTCGGGATTCATCAGTGAATTGGGTTTCCGCCCTCTCCTCCTAGCAGACCCTGATTCGGTATCTGTGTCTGTACTTTCGGAATGCCCTTGCTTCAAAAGTTGTTGCAAATCACTTCCTTTTGTTACTTTGTCATCTCCATTGGCTCGAGTTCCACCTCTTGCAGTTCTCTTGGACCTAGCCCCCTTGACAGAGAGACCCAAATCCAGTTTTTCCTAAAGCAAAGATAATGAAGATTTTGGTTAAGCAACAAACAGTGTGAAAAGAGGTTAAACCCTTGCAGTGAAAAAGCCTACCAAATACGGTACCTTCAATGAATCACTTGGAACTACTTGTTCTTCTAACGTCTTTTCACCTGCCTGAAAAACAAAAAACAAAAACTATTGTTAGTTCAAGATTCAACCAAACAGCTACTGTATAAACAATCAAACAAAGAGCTCACGGCATTAAGAACACCTCAGTTTCTTTGGGGTTAACAACGATTTGCGCTTCAGTAGTAGCAGCTTCGCTTTGGCATATTGACGAAACCACTGGAGAATACATCTCCAAGCTTGTCCCTGTGGACTTCAAAGCTTCCATGATGCACGGTCGAAGCGTAGAGGCGCAGCTACTGAGAACCTTCTCCACAAGCTTCGAAGCCATTGGTGAGACATCCTACGCAATGGCGACCAGAATAAAAAATCAAAACTCTATTTGAAAAGACTTAAACATGAACTGGGAAAAAAACTAACCTGGCTTTCTTTTTTGACAGCAGCCAATAGAATCTCTAGCAAGTCCATGGATACTTCTTCACTTTCATCTATAACAGTTATCATTATCGTTTCCATTGAATGAAGCACCGGTTGAGGATGGTCCGGGCTTAACAGACACACAAAAGAAAAGCCATCCGCGTTATCATAAACCACATAAGAGTTAATCGAGCATTGTTAAGTAATGTTCTATCTATACCTTATGACTTTCAAGAACTGCCGAAACATCTCTAAGATAACGTCATCGCACTCCAAGTCCAACATCACCAAGGAAGACCTGACCTTAGCAACAGTATCAAGAACAGCCTCCGCTTTCTTGTAACTGCGAGAGGAAGCATCAGCTAGTTTTCCAAAGGCTTCTACTGTCACCTCGAAGATATCCTGTAAGCAACAGAAGCAAAGTGTTACTCTAACTCAAAGGATAAGCAATTGTGGAGTTAATGGTGTATGTAACCAACCTTCATGTGGTCATCGTTATATGGTGCCTCAGGGGCAGTTATCCTCATAATCTCCGTTAAGCAGGAGACAACGTAAACCCTAACATCGGAATCAGGGTTTCTCAAGAGATCAGCAGATATCAAAGCCTTGGTAGATGGTCTCAGGGCACTTTGCACAGCTACAATAGGATCTTGCTCCACAATAGAGAGCAGAGTCTCCACTTTCTGCATAGAAAAGTAAGCATCAATTCACTCTATGGATCTAAGAGTAAGAGGACCCTAAAAGGTTCCACCTTTCCCCCAAACGATAACGCAAAAAAAAAAAAACCTAATTTTTCCAATTCGTCAAGAACAGAGAAACCCTAATTGCTACCTGTAACCCTAAAAGGTTTCACCTTTACTACAAATCATATCGCAACAAACATTGAACAAAGATAAAACCCCTAAATTTTCCAATTTGTCAACCCTAATTGCTTCCAGTAACCCAATTTCACCAAACGAAGGCGACACAATCAGAGAATGTCGAGAGGGGGAGAAGGATTCGTACATGGAGAAGGTCGAGAAGGGAATCAGTAGAGGAATGAGGCTCGAGGAGATCTTTTCCAGCCTTGAGGAGAGCTTCAGGGAGTTCGGTTTCTCCGACAAGAGGACCCATCTCTCTCTCTCTCTCTTTTGTTCTTCTGAAAATTATCGAATGCCTAATTCAAAACCCTAGAAGACAAATAAACATTCTCCGGACGAAAGATAAGAACCGCTGTCGTCGCCGCCACAAATCCAAATGGTCTCCGCAGATTAAAAGAAAAAAAAAAACTGAAAACTTTAGGAGTCTGATGCGGCTTTTATATTAGTGGTGTTGACCATGCAAAGAGCTGATCTATATATCTTGTACAGAGAGAGATAAAATAACTCTCATTAAGAATTAATTATTAAAAAATCGTTTTAAGTCTTAATTATGTCAAAAGTATTGACAAAAGAAAACTAAAATCAACTATGTGGAGACAGATCCCACTGTGAAACATGTGTTTTGTCATTTGATTATTAGGTATTCTAATTTTTTTAAATCGTAACTAATTTTTTTCAGTTATCCATTTATTTAGACGAGATTTTTATCTGATATTTTATTTTTGAACGACTGGCGCTAAACTATAGTATGTTTTTTATTTTGTGTTATATCAAATCGGTTTGGTTTTGCATTTTTTAAATAGAAACATTGTAATTATTATTTATCTTAGCCGTTTAAATCTATTTTATTAAAACTCTGTTACTCCTTAAAAGCTACTAAATGTTTGTTTTCATGAAATTAAATAAATGAGTTCATTAACTAAAAGTTTTTAATTAGTTTGTGAGATGTATATAAATGAGATAATAGATATGCTATTCATCAATCTTTTATACAGTCTTACCGAATTTTCGTATCTATCCATAGATATTATGATCGCCAACTAAATTTAGTTATACATGTTTGATAGATAAACTAAAAAGGCATTTTACGAATGGGTTTATAGTGTGGTTTACCAAAGCCAGGATAAATTAGTGGTTCGTATGACGATGTAGATTTGGATATGTTATGTTAATGTTGATGGTGAGATGATTTGATCGCCGTTATTTGATTTTTCAGTCATCTTTTTTTTTTGTCAATACTCCTCCAATATAAACTAACCGAGTGAGTATATTGGTGGTTAGTGGAGTTTGATTACATTGGTCTTGAAGCGAACAGTATCCTAGTAAGCAACATCAGCATTTGCATTCTTTTGTTTAAACGAGATAACTTCAACAACATCATGCAATTATAAATGAACGTGATAAAATAGAATTTAACATGTGGGAGAAGAACATATACAACCATGGCTGAAATGGCAGTCCAAGCAAAAACTAAGGCTAATTTAAACTGTATATCACAATTACGTTTAGTTATCCTATAATTTTCAATTTCAAAATCATTAAGATATTGAACTGCGAATTTTTGAACATTTATTTTGTGAAAACAAATAGTGGGCAAAGAAAACATAAGTAAATCGGGCCTTGGAAAGTAGAGCATACATAATAGCAAAACTTTATAATATTCCAAACAAATCTCGAGAGCTGTCTGCTAAAACATCAAGTATAAAAACCAAGATAAAACAGCATTGAGATGAAAAAACATTTGAGATTCAAAATGCTTCTTGAACTTAGTTAGATTCAATGTGCTTCTTGACGATATTGAGGGCAGTTGTATCCTCGCCATAGTCCTGAAACACCAAGCAAGAAAACACAAACGAATTAAGTAAATGATCAAATCAATTCAAAGAATTAAAGATTCATCATAGACATGGATTGAGACGTAAATAGAATACCTTGACTACAAGGCATGAGCATCCAACAACCTTCCTGGCATTACCCTCAGAGTCGATCTTGCAGAGCTGCAACAACATCAAGATTCAGCAAAGGGAGCTTTTATAATCAAGGTATGTGTATGGAGAGTGAGTAGATTAAGATGAAGTAAAGGACTTACACCAGCCCATTCACCAAGGGTCTTAGCACTTGGAACAGTGAGCAAGTTGATGTTGTGATCAGCGCAGAGAGCCTTGACAAGCTTGACGTAATCAGGTTGGTTGCAGTCTTCAGCCAAGACACAGAGCTGAGCAACACGCTTCTCAATAAGCTTAGCGCTCTCATGGAGACCACGGACAACACCACCGTGAGCACGAGCTTTCCTAAGAGTCAGCTCCAATGCAGTCAACAAGTCCATGTCCTCTGGGATTGCCGCTGGCTCAGCAACGGGAGGAACAACAACGGGAGCAGCAGCCTCATCACTGAATAAATAAAGAAATAGAATTAGGATTCACACAAATAATAAGAAATGTATTTTCGTCTGTTCCAACTATAAAGACACGAAATTTAATTCAAACAATTGAAAATGTTAAATCATAACGATCAAAATACAGTCCCGCTCTAAATTCAAGTATGATAATCTATTGAACATCCAACTACGATTACATTCAAAAAGAGGGCTCCATAAGATCATAAAACGCGAAATTAAGTCCTAACGATCAGAGAGAAGTTAGCTAGTTAACACTGATTCGGCAGATAAGAAAATGAAATGCAGCGTAACCATAACAGCGAAAAAGAAGCTTACCCCGACATGTTGTGTCTTAAAATGAAATTCCGAAAAAAAAACTTGAGTCGTTGTTCTCTGCTAATATGAACCAAATCAAAATCAGTCTCGAACAGTCATAGTATATATACACTAACTGTAACGCAGTATAGGATGTATATAGTACATGATCCAGATTACATGATCGGATCGTATATCGTCTGAGAACTGTAAAAGAGACTAACCTCGAAGACGATGACGGCTGCAGCGGAAAGGATAAGGAAGAAATTGGAAAACAACTTATATGCTACTTACTTTAAACCCTAATTTCGCCAGTATTTACATCTTAACAGATCGTTGCGCACCCAGGCCATAAATTTGGGCTTCTACCGGCCCATTGTATAGTATACTGAAAAATTGAGAACTAATTAACCTATGAATGCTTTTTAACATATTAAGTTTCAAGCACTAACATATTTGGGTTTCTTTGTCTAAAAAAAATAAAATTAAAAAGCAAACCAATCGCAGACCGCCACGAGTCAGTGGGGTCCATGAATAGTATAAGAAACTCACTAAAATCGTTCTTAATTAGTAGTTTATGTAACCGATCTTTAAGGATTTTGTGGGGGTCCACGCACTAAGAACTTTATCAAAGACCCCGGATAAACATGCTCTTATTTGCTTTCTAAGGGCATAATTATCCCTAGTTTCTTAGAGGGGGTTTTACACTAAAATAGGTAGTGGCCCCCACAAATTTGCTAAGAGTCGGTCACAAAAGGCGTGAGTTAAGAACCGACTATGTTTGCGGGCTCCATTGACACGTGGCGGCCCGCAATTGATTCCTTTTTTAATTTTTTTTTTTAAATCAGCCAAAAAAAAAAAAAATTAAGAAACCCTAAAAAGTGTTTCACCGATAATGATGGTCTAACATACTTAGGGGGATGTATTCAATTTAACATTTGATGTGATTTGATTTTTAATGGGGTTTTAGATGATTTCAATAAGTTGCAGAGATTTAAGTGATTTTTGTTAAACTACTCTATAATATCACCTAAAACTATGAGATTTAAGTTTTAATTTTTTAGCTAAGAAATCCTACCAAAACACCCAAAAATCACCTGAAAACTTTAAAACTCCACAACTTAAAAATATTTTCAATAACAGTGGATTTCAGAGTATTTTAAGAAATGTCAAATTCAATAACAGTGGATTTTAAATGAGTTTTTAAAATTCATGTTTCAATAACAGTGAATTTGTCATTTTAATACAAATCAACTGAAACTCTCAGGTGAATATATACCCTTAGTTTCAAGCACTTGTTTGCTTTTTAACATACTCAGTTTCAAGCACTTATTCATAGTGCAAAAAACATAAGTAACAAAAAAAAATTAACAATCATCACAAAACTAAATAAAAAGAGAAACCCATAAACTATTTTATTTTATTTTTCCTTTTTTAATATTAACACTTCCCAATCCATACAAAACACCACAATAGTTATCCATGCAGTCCCTCTCTTTCATCTTCATGAACACACGCGACGTCACCAAACTATCCGACCCCGCCTGATGCGACATCCCGACTCTTCCCACACCAAGAAGCTCCGCTACTTTACTCAAACCACCATAGAGATCGCTACGAAACTCCATCAGGTGTTTGATATCATACACCCTCGGGAAAAACTCCTACTGCTTCTCAGGCAGATCCTTCCCCGGTGAGGAGCTTCAGCAAGTAACCAAAATCGTATCCGCAGTGAAACGTCGCCCAATGTATCCTCTCGTCGAGCACCACTCCTGATCCCATCAGAAGGTCTCAGAATCGTACCGGCTCGATTCCGGATCGGTTGTTTTCAGCGAAGTCGATGCCTAATCGGCAGGACCGGTCCTGGGCAAAGCCTAACGAAACATTGGCCTTAGGCCCCCAAAAATTTTGGAAAAAATTACGTAAAAAAAGCCCCCAAAATTTTTTTTATTATTACTTTGTCAAAATTTAGTTCTTAGGGCTCTCCTTCCTATTCTAAGAAGAAACCTAAAGATTCAAAAAATGATGTACTGCCTGAATGTTTATAATTTCTAAGGCCAAAATAAGATTACCTCCCAAACCCCACAAACTTATAGAACATGAAACAAAAAGCATAAAACAGAACATTACTAATAAAAACATTGGATAACTAGCTGTTCGAAATCTTTCAAAGACGCAAGTTAAAGAGCTAAGTCTGGTGGTTACATAGAGCATATAAAAGTATCTTGATTATTTTACATCACTTAAGCTCCTTGATTCTAAGTTATTTTAAAAGACTTAAACGCTTTACCCATTCCTTCTACTTCCTCCTCCTTCCTGCAACCAAAAAAGTACAAGACCATTGGATTCTTCAGAACAAAACCAGTCCAAATCAGAATTAAACTTCTTCAACCGGATTCAACAAATTAGATCATGTCCCTGCTCTAATTTGTTACAAGAATTTTTTACTCCAACCCTTCTCCAAGGTTCTCACTTCTCAGGTTTGTTAGTTTAACTCAGCACATAACATATATACAAGAGACGTGTGTCAACCGAAGATGATAGACCATATACCTTCAGGTTCTTTTGCGTTTCACAGGTTTCATATCGTTGGAAATGAAACTAATCACTTCCTTCAATGTTGCTTTCCTTCCTGCTTCGAAATTCCAAAGTTCTGGGGTGCTGTATCGACCACTTGGATTATACTCATCCATTTCCTCCAGAGCTGTTTTAACAGCGTCGTGCACCTCTTCTCCCCACTCGCCTTTAAGCTTCTTCAGCTTCTCATCCTCTTCGTCGACCACTTCCTGTTACCGTGAAAACATCCAACACCATTACTTGCTGCTGACTTAACAAACATATGGATAAAAGTACCAACATTGACAGAAACACTGACAGTACCAACATCCCCCAAATGCTTCATCACTTGTAATTTGCCTTTCAGCTCCTGGATCTCCATTTCCAGTGTCTGTTTGGTGTCTAGCTGTGTCTTAAGCTCAAGGATCTTGCCCATAGCCTCATCTTTTTGCCTCTGGGTTTCAGTAAGGGGAAAATTTAAAACTCAAGACACAAACGAGGGAAGGCTTTTGACACACAGTTTGAGTTGTGTACCTTATGCTCTTCCAAAAGCCTCAAAACGTTCTGGTCAGCCTTCTCCTGCTCATGGGAGGCTAACTTGAGGGAAATGTTCATAGCATCATTCTGCCAAACCAAGAAAATACAAATCATTATTAGTAGCTCGGAAAACATTGATCTATACATATGCACAGACGAATTGTTTCCTGTATATGACAGTGACTATGGACTGATTATTAACTTTTTCTTCTCTTCATCCAACTTTTGTCTCTCCAGTTCAGTTAGTGTTTCCTTTTTCTCCAACTCTTTGGACCAGTTCTTTAGTCTCAGCATCTTTGCTTCCAGTTCATTGCTTAGCCTCTCTTTATCTTCAAGGATCTTCTGGATACTGCGAATCGACATCTGATGCATCTTCTTTGTTTCTGAGGAGATAAATTAGAGGCAATAATCAGACACCCTAAAAAACATGCTAGATGAATGATAAACATATTAGTTTTTTTTTTTTTCAGTTAAAAACCTTCTGCATAAGCTTCGTCCAAGTTTTTCTTCTGGTCCTTGACCCTCTTCAGTAACATAGCCGTCTCGTTGTAACTGTACTGAACCTTGTTCAGATCCTCATTAGTCATAGCGATCATACTCGAGAGTTCTTCAAGAACACTGTTTCTATCCTCAGCTTTTTCTTGAGAGATATCTGAAACGGTTCTTAGCTTCCCCTCCTTGGAGAGGTACTCACCGATGGGTCCTTCAGAGTTATAGTCTTCCGCACGTGCGCACCATCCATAAGCCTTGGACTCAGAATCTCCCCTCTTCTCTACCCACTCCTTTTTGCTGCAGCCTTCCCTCTCAAACTCCTTCTCAAGCTCTGTCGCACTCGCAAACCCACTCCAGTCGCTGTTAAACTCAGCAACAACCGCAACAACACAATCTTTTTGAACCAAGAACACATTCACATCAACAGGCTTGAACCTAGAAAGACGCTTCAACCAATACCCCGAATCGAGTATAACCTCCTTGTCGTCATCAGTTTCTTTCAAAGGATTCATCACAATCCCCATCCACGGCCAGACGTAAACCTCACCCGGTTTTGGTTCTGTCTCTTTTAACTGAGGGCGTCGTGGAAGAGGCTCTGCATGACCACTACCAGCAAGTTCGGTCTCTAAGTACTTAGCCAAGGCGAGATGATTAGCCTTCTGTTTAGCACTTCTGCTGACGGATCCTTTGGAGACACCAGAAGCATGCGCCATCAGCTCCTTGTATTTGTAGTCTTGCTTCTTCTTGCCTGAACAAAAGGGGCATCTCAGCGTTCCGTTCACCTTCTTAACCTTGTAATGCCCGGTTTGGAGTTTCAGGTAGGGTTTTTGGGAGTAGTCATCGATCTCTGACTCGCTGATCTCGGACTCTTCATCAGGTGGAGGTGGAACATCCATCTTAAGCAATCAAGAGGATGGATTATAAAGAAAATCAGAAAAAAACCGAATCACTTTTATAAGGAAGCAAAACTTCACAGGAAAGTTCATGCAGCAAAAGGTTTGCTCTGATCATTCTGAAGATGAAGCTAAAGGAAAGGCCCAAAATAGACTCAATTTCCTAGGAAAATGAGTTCGCTAATATCGAAATCACAGGAGCAAGCATTATATAGAGAGTCTGTTACGATAAGTAACCTAACGAAAAAATGCGAAGAATATACAGAGGAAGTGAGGTAAAGCGTTAAAAGCAGAGGAAACACAGTACGAAATAGATTTCACTATGAAGACGAATGCATAGAGAAAACTGGAGCTTACTAGCGACGGGGAACGAGATGTAAAACACGGCGATTGATGAGGAGAGGAGAGTGAGGACTGAGGGATACGAAAAGTTAGGGCTCAAGAGTGAAGGGAGAGGGATTTTAGCACGATTAAAAAAGAGTAACTAATGTCAAGAGTGGGGTTCGAACCCACGCCCTTTCGGACCAGTACCTGAAACTGGCGCCTTAGACCACTCGGCCATCTTGACTATTGCCTGACTGTTATTAATAAAATATATAGAGTGTATCTGATAAGTAAGGGTTATGTATAATATCACGTGTCAAGTTTGACTAGAACGTGTGGGTCAACTGTCCAATGTACATATATAAATAAGCTTAGTGTAGGGTGAAAAACACTGGATCATCGCCCCCCTAATCATCGCCATTCTCGAATTAAATTACTGATTACGCAAAAAAGGAACCTATTTGCCTCCGAACCAACTCTCTTCTTCTCTCCATCAGATCCGTTCTTCCTTCCCTCGTTATCGAACCTATTAGATCGCGAGTTGAAGGTTCGGTTACGAGGAGGAAGAAAGGTTATTCTTTGATCTGATTTCACAAAGGAGAGTTTTTGGCTGATTCATAAAAACACCATGGACGTTCCTAGCTCTTGGGATGCTTTACGCAAACAGGTAATTTTCTCGTGTGTTTTTTACTCTAACCTTCTGGGTATCTACTAAATCGATATCCTTCTTCTGGGTCTCAATCGAATTGAGGAATTGATTGGCTATTTCTTGTTGGCTCAATCTCACAAAGATGAGATTTTTATTCTATTGGATCTAACTGTAGTGTCAACGATAAACTTTAAAGGAAGATGCTTTTGTGTTTTCTGCGTTTTGATTTTGACAGGCTAGGAAGATTGAAGCTCAGCTTGACGAGCAGATGCATTCATATCGCAGACTCGTTTCCACAAAGGCTCTGATAAAGTCAGATGGTGCAGAGAGTGACCTTGAAGCTGGGATTGACTCACTGCTTAGGCAACTGCAACAAGTTAATGCTCAGATGCAAGCTTGGGTTTCTTCAGGTGGTTCAGAGATGGTCTCTCATACTTTAACTCGTCATCAGGAGATCCTTCAGGATCTGACACAGGTATGTATGATCCTTAGATAATTATTTAATCTCTTAAGCTTGGGTTGATGAGGTTCTGATTAGCAATGCAATGAATGTTAGACTAGTTTATGACTCAGCCTTTGTTGTGGAATGAGCCTTGTTCCTGTATGTATGACTTATTCAAAATGCAGGAGTTTTATCGACACCGATCAAGTCTTAGAGCGAAACAAGAGCATGCTTCACTTCTTGAGGACTTTAGAGAATTTGATCGGACTAGGTTAGACTTAGAAGATGGGGATGGCTCTACGGAACAAGCCTTGCTCAAAGAAAACGTGGGAATCAACCGCAATGCAGCTCAGGTAAATAAAATCCTTGTTATAGACTATGCAGATGTATCATACATTAAGATGTGCTTTATCAGTTTAGTTGAAGACCACCATAGCTTATGTGAACTTATTGTATATAAACGGTGCAGATGGATGGTGTCATTTCACAAGCTCAGGCAACACTTGGTACACTCGTGTTTCAGCGCTCAACTTTTGGAGGCATCAACTCTAAGCTTAGCAATGTCACCAGCCGTCTACCCACGGTACAAAGAGCTTTCCTTTCTCTTATTTGCATACTCTTTTGCTCTTTGCTTTCTTTCTGTGTGGATATCATATGTATACCTGACTCTGCAATGCCATGGTTAAACCCACTCTGCAGGTGAACACTATTCTGTCAGCGATAAAGAGGAAAAAGTCAATGGATACAATCATTCTTTCACTAGTTGCGGCTGTATGCACGTTTCTCATATTCATCTACTGGTTAACCAAGTAAAATTTTTCAATTCATCTCTGTTGGGCCACGTCTGGTTTTCCCATGATGTTAATTTGTTATGTGATCATCCATCGGTGTTCTAGTAAAGAATCTAAAGATCAAAAACATAAATATTTTGTGTACAGCAAAACTTCATTCCTATGTTTTGCAGTTTTGACGAGCTTATACAACCATCTGTTTCTTTCATCTGATACTGGATTTTTGGCTCTGTAGCAGAGTTGTGGCTTTGAGGATGATACAAATATTTGAAATCAATCTGGCTTTAATAAAATTCTAATCATAAATGATTATGTATCCACTGTGTACGTAGCTATATCACATGTAACAAAAATCATATAATGTGTCTTTTTGAAGTTTGAAGGATGAAAACTCAAATAAAACTGTGCTGAATCAGTTTGTTGGCCCAACGATCCTGCAATCCAAACACATACACAGAGATTAGTCACTCAATAAAGAGAGTTCGAGCTTAAACTGTGTGTTTGAAAAGATTACTTACTCAAGTGAATGATTTTCAGCTCTCAGGCTTGCTTTTCACTAATCCACTCAACAAAACTGTCGAGAACCAATGGCCATGCAAGCTCTGGATTGTATTCCGTCATCTCCGGGAAACTTATCTGTATAAACACTGTCTAGTTAGTTGATGAAACTGCCAAGTAGGGAACTAAAAAGACTAGGAAACATACCTCATTGCAGAACCTGTAAAAGCCCATCCATTGATCCATGTTTATGACTTTGTAGTCGTTTTGGATCTGTGAAACAAAACTCAGATGATGATAACATTGCGAGTAAAACAAAAAGGCGTTATTTTAAAGTGATGAAGACCTTTAAATACTCGACAAAGTAGTCAACTTGGGCTCGGAAAGTAGATCCCATGACAATATCCAGAAGTTGACATATAGTCTCTATGTCTATGCTCTTCTGTTTTTCCTCTGCATTAGTAAACAAAGATCATATAAACATAAAAATGTGATCCGTGAAATAAAAAATCCCATGTAGAAGCTGGAGTTAATATTACCTGTTAAACAATAGCGGAAGGCATAAGCATAGAAATCTGCAAAATTTGATTGCCGCCTGACCTTAAAGAGATTAAAAAAAAAAAAGGAAGAAAAGCTTAAGCATGACTCAATGCTCAGAAGATGCCAACCAAACAATATATGAAAAATGAAAACGAAAGAATAAAACTTTGAACCTCTTTCTCAAGCTCGGGAAGGGCTTTCTTCAGTTTACTGAGTGTATCAGCTCTTAAAGCCTTAAGACCTCTTCTCCACTCCTCCTACAGATGCACAGTAAGTTAATAAAACAAAAAGGAAAAAGAACCAAACTCAATTCGAGTATCAGAAAAAAGTGATCTCACCTGCGTAAAGTAACCTTGTTTCTCAGCTTTCATTTTCCTACAATGTAAGAAGAGTAAATGTAAATATTGCTAAAAGAAAAAGAAAAAAAAGAGATGTATTTAGAAAGTTTTGATGGATGGATATGATAGTAATAAGTACCAAGCAAGCATCAAGATTCTGATATCAGTATGAGGCACTTCCAAGTTGGAGCATAGCTCCTCTATTCCTTCAGGGCTAACATATCAGAAGCAATGAATGTTATGGCGGGAAGTGGATATAACAGAAACGAAGTAACTTCGTACACTCAATGGCACGCACACTAGGAAGAAACCGAGCTTGAAAAGATCAAAATGGAAACTTACTCGATGAGGTTGGAAGATGTATTGGCGTATTGATTAAACAAATGGTCTATTCGATCCATCTCTTTACTCGTCGCCTTACTCGGACCTGAAACCATTAACAAAAAGTTGATTCGAAAAGTGAAAGTCTTTGTTTCGTCAAAAGATCAATTGGAAGTGTTCACTTGTTTCAAAGGATTCGTCTTTAGTCATTAATCAGCACACATCACAAAGAAATCAACTTTTCAGCATAATTATACATATATAAACCCTAGGAAGATTCCGTTAAATTGATCGGGAAAGATATATATATATATATAGAGAGAGAGAGGAACCTGAGCGAAAGAGATCGGTGGTGGAAGATGTGATTGAATCAGATTTCTTCTTCGATGCTGCAGAAGACGGAGAGAAGAAGTAGTAATAAATAAGCAGAGAAACACAGAAGAAGAGGAAAGAGTACCACCACCACCACCACCACCACCACCACCACGAACGAAAGCTTCTAGATGAGGAAAAGAAATCTGAGCGACGGACGATTGGTACCGCAACCTTTTTATATGTATCTCTACCTATCTATGTATTTTTATCGTATGTATAAATATACACTTTGATAAATTAAAAAAAAAAAATGTCAAGATGTATACATGCTATCGTATGTATAAATATACACTTTTTTATATTTATTTTTTTTAGTTTTCTTACTTGGAATTTATTTGCAAGAATGAAGGTGTATACATGCTATTGTCAAGAATCGAGATGTATACATGTTATGTATGTCACATAGTAGTATTTGCTATGTATGCTCTTTTAGTGATTCAACAGTCACATGTTACAGACTGATGAGTATGAACTTCGTTTTATTTGTGTTGTGGTTTCTTTCACTTTCTAGGACAAAGATGGTAGCTTCAGCAGCATTTTTTTGCGTATCTGTTTTCTTCACTTTGTTCTATGCATTACATTTTATATTTTACAGTCGCATATTATTCCCCAACCAAAACCTCAGGCCATGTCAAAGTGCAACTAGCCAATAACTTGCACCATCTCTTCCCTAAGCTTTGTTGCATTGCAAACACCATAGAAGCACTAAAACCCTTTTTGAGTTTGGAACTTTGGATATTTTATGGGTATATTCTTGTACAGTCTTGGCTTAGATGTAGTACTATATATAAACGGAGCTATTTGAGCTTTTTTTGTAAGATCGTTATTTATCCGAGTCAAGACACATTGTAAAGGAGTCCTTAGTTTTCCTCTGGACATATCTTTCCCAATATCATTTCATTTGAATCCACTCATTAGAGTGACTGATACAGTTTGGAATGGTACTTAATTAGCTTCTGTGACTAAGTGCATCTCCAAAAAAACCTCTATAACTTCAAATATAGAAATTTGAAAGATTGTTTTTGTTTTAACATCATTATTTATATTTAGTATATATTTTAGATGTAAAAAATTGAAGTTTCTATTAATCTTTTAGTAATCATGTCTAACTATTTATTAAAAGTTTAAATATTCGATACTAATATTTTTTTTAAAAACATTCTGTTATTTTATTATTTGAAGAATAGGTAAATAGCCTTAATTTCATATATATGTGTATATATATATATATATATACATGTTCATAAAAAATCATAAAATGTTTAATCACTTTGAATATTTAAATATGTAAATTATGCCAAAAATTTTTTCAATAATTTTTCGAAATTTTGAAACTATAATATATTTTAATATAGCCAGAAACAAAATATATAAACCAATAGGATATTGTCTTAATTTGGGTCATTTTTCTGAATATATAATCCAATAAAATGTAGATCCTTTGTCCGCACTACGCGCGGATTATGTCTTTTTAATTTATTCTCTATATATTTAAATTGCTTAGCAAAGTTTGAAAGACAAAAGTTGAGTTTTAGATTTTATAGAGAAGTAGGGATTTAAGAAAAAACAATGATAAAATTGTTTAAAATGTAAATAAATCCAGGTATCAAGTTGTGTGAGAAAGAGATTAATAATCCGAATGACGCATGAATTAAAGTCACTATTTGCTGCATACTTTTGCATGATCTCTTTTTCGCCCTTTGAAGGGCTTTATGTAATCAATTGATTTGTTGAAGTAGAAATTTGTTGCTGGTGAGGAAGTGAGTAGTAGTTTGCCTGAAAAATATTGGATATTATTGTTCTGTTGATAAAAAAAAATTAGATCTGTATTATAATTTGTTTAAAAAAATTATTTACCTTGAAAAAGTTTAGGAATTATGCTTGTGATGATGACAACTTTAAATAGAGGTGTATGTATGAAGAGAATTATGATTTCGTTTTTCGCTATTGTGTTAGACTTACCTGTTCAGCTCTAAACCAATCTTAGTTTGGGTTTAGGCTTTATGATTTATGATTTAGGATTTGAGTTTAAGATTTAAAGTTTAGGGTTTAGGGTTTAGGATTTAGGGTTTATGATTTAGTGTTTGGGTTTAAGATTTAAAGTTTTGGGTTTAGAGTTTAGGATTTAGGATTTAGGGTTTATGATTTAGTATTAAGGTTTAAGATTTAAAGTTTTGGGTTTAGGGTTTAGATTTTAGGATTTAGAGTTTAGAGTTTTGGGTTTAGGCTTTAGGGTTTAGATTTTAGGATTTATGGTTTATTGTGTAGAGTTTGGGTTTAGGGTTTTAGATTTAGGGTTTAGATTTTAGGATTGGGGTTTATGGTTTATTGTTTTGGATTTAGGGTTTATGATTTTAGAGTTTAGGTTTTTAGAATTTAGAATTTTGCAGATTGCGATAATTGATGTCGGTGTTGTTTTTTTTTCCAGCTATTTCATTTTTTTATTTTTATTGCATTTCTAATCTATTCCTACATGACATTTTGGTTGGTTACGAAGAGTGTGGTGAATTTAACCATTCACCGTAGGGGTGAACATAAGTATTGTTCTTTTTATAATATGTCTATTTCATTTTTTTTTTTCGTCTTCGCCTAGACTATTCTTTTGTTTCAGTTAAAATGAGAAAATTAAGTTACATTATGAGTTAACGTAAGTAGTTGAAACTTGAAACTATAATCATTGTCCACATGTGTTTGGTTTTTGGTTGACTATTGTGTTAACTAATGTATTGTGTAAATATGCAGAGTACGATTTTAGTAAGGAGATATGTAAATAGATTTTGTGGAGTGAAAATAGTTTATAATCTTTGTCTTACATAGACGAATGGAATAATTGTTATTGGAGTAGTACATAATAGTTGCTAGGCTTTGAAGTATTATTTTAAGACTGAGCACATATCAAATAAAGTATATGAATTTTGTTATTTGTTTAATTGGAGAGCATTGATGGTTGTAACGCTTGTTTATATTGTTTGGATGGCATAATATTATAGCTTTACTTGCTTGTAAAACGGATGAGTAACACTCAAGTTTTCGAACCTGTACTCTATGCAATGTATCTCATTTTTGGGTTGTTATTTTGCCCTAATATTTTTTATGAACCAACTCCCTATTGATCCATAACACACACAGAACACTAAAAACTGTTTAAATTGCATATGATAAATTTAATTTGTTTTTCTAAGTTCATGTTGTAATTAAATTAGATTTTGTTGGTTTGAGTTGAAAAAACCACTAACATTTTTTTAATGAAAACACAAAATAAATAAATAAAAAATTTAAAAATGTAATGGTTTATATTTATTATTTTGATTTTTATTTCATTTTGATATAGTTGAGGAAATCTAAATTAAGAATAAGTAATACTCTTTTAAAGAGTTTCAAATTATAATATAATTGCACTAATTATCTTTCTCACGATAATAAATTAATCCAACTCCAAGATAAATAATTTGAAATATGATCTAATGTCATAGAATTATAAAAAGTTGTATTTAAAAGTACTATATAAATAGTTTCAACCAAAGTTAAATAAAAAAATTATAATGAAATTTGATTTAACTTTTAGTGTTTTAATAATTTTGTTTTGTACGCTATTTTAGCATTTGTTGAACTCTGTTTTATAAAAAAAAAATATTTGCTGGAAATTTTTTTCATGCTATTTGAAAATATTTTTATAGATTAAGTTTTATAAATTAATAGAATATTAAATTTCTAGCAGAATTTTACATGACTTGCATACCACATCATATCAAATAATTTACTTCAAATAAGTTAGAGTGAACCAAACCGTAATTTAACCGAAATAACTTAAAGATCAACCAAACCGCATATAAATGTTTTCTGAAAATTTGTTTTTCTCTTCAAAGACTAAACTAAAAGAAGCAACCAATTTCCTAATCATTTCAGTGTTGGTTGTATTGTCGCTGCGTATTAAGAAATCTCCAATCTCCCTACATTTTTTACTGTAAATGAACTGAAATGGAGTAAGAAAATGATCCAACTCAACTTCATATATTATTTCATAATCTAGTTTACTCCATAAGTGGAGTAATCTATTTTTTTTGTTTGTTCATTAATTCATTATGAAGTAAAATATAAAATTGAGTTGGAGTTATTTCACTCTATATTCAGTTTTGGAAGAAAAAAAATGGAGTTTTACATTCAAGATATTTTTAGTATTTGTTTGATGTTGTTGATGATCTAGAAAGTTGAATTGTAGCGGATGTGGTACTTTAGAAGAAAAAAAATTAATGTCTCATGTTGTTTTAGTTTGTTTGCTATAGTCCAAAATTACAGATTCTTGTTTTCAGGATGAAGACTAGACGTGTAAGAAGTTTGTACAATTTAATCAAGTTCAGTTTTATTGTAAAAAGATATTTGATCGATGCAAAAGAAACAAACGATCTTTAAACAGCATCGACAAGAAATAGCGCTAAAACTTACTCAACTATTTTATAATCTTATCATTTGGCAATATAAGTAAAAGTATTAGCACTAGGCTAGGCAAATAAAGCATAGCAAGTGATGAAAGAGTGAGCGATAAGATAGCAATGGGATGGCGAACACTCAACTGAGTCCCCTTATTGCGTGGTCTCTCCTGTTATATTCAACCATTTATTTTCAGTATATAAGAGATGCGAGACACGTAAAATAGGAGGATTTCATAAAATACATAAACTATATAAAAAGATCAGATAACTAAGAGCGGCCAGCTTGTTCAGATTTTAAATGGAAAGTTGGATGTTGTTGACAAACGAAAGACCAACATTAGACATACATATATTACTTGATATTGAGAACGCGTTTGAGATCAGAAAGCACTTTCATGTCGCTGAAGGATAGTTTATCCTGCAGAAGAAGAAAAAAAATCAAACTTGAGTTAATTAACAGAAAAGAATGGTTGAGAAAAGGATAATATATAATTTGAATAAGGTAGATTATGGGGTTAAAGGTGGACCTTGTGATGATCTCGGAGGGCAAAGAGAGATCCCCTAGAAATACGAGTGACAAGGATATCATCACTAGTGTCATAATGGCTTCCAAAGCTAAGTGCTTGTCTCTTTTCTTCCGGGTTTGATGATGCAACAATCTGTGTGTTTAGCAAAAAAAAAAAAAAAAAAAAAAAAAACCAAATTTTATTTATTGATTGTTTTGAATGATAAATAAAAAATAATTATCTACCTTGATAATGACGGTATCGCCTAGACTAGCAACATCGACGGGTTGGCGGTGTTTCTCAATCCATGCAATACGTCCTAAATCCAGACAACCAGCAGTCCGGACATAGGATATGGGAACTCCTACCTGAAAACCAAATAAATGATTTGAATTAACAAGTGTAAAAGAAGCTTGCAAATATGAATAGTTGACCTTAATGAAACCCTCAACAACTAAGACACCGAGGACAATAGGGTCTTCCTTGCTGAACACAGCTTTGGGTAAGATGCTGAGGATGCCTGGGAAGATTGCTTCATCCTCCATTATAGGGTCCTCTCCCAGCTCTTCGATATGTTCTTTGAACTGGTAATGCAGCCTTTCAAGCATACCACCACAGATGACTTTGACTTGCAACTGTTCCGCAAGTTGAATTGCCTCAGGAGTAACGTCCACATCAAAGGCCAAGATAGTGGAGAAGTAGCGTTTCCGGTCACTCATTTCAAAGGCCTTCCAGATCTCCACAGGGGTGATCGTTCCTAAGTCCAGAGCTCCAACAGGAATCTTCACGGTCGGGGATTCCAAGAACTCGACCAATTCATTCAAGGAATAAGTGGTAGAAGCTACAGCAAGAACACCCTCGCCACTTCTCTTAAAATCCATAATATAGATTTCTTTTCCAAAGCTTTCAGACTCCTCCTTCAACAACAGCAACAACATAGACGGGGGTAAATATAAATCCAACAAAATCTTTTTTTTTTTAAAACTCAAAATTAAGAAAACTGGAATCCAAAATTTACCCTCCCAGAGCTTTCTTCTCCAGAATAATTAGGTATCGTACCAACATCTCGATCCATTAACCTAGTCACACTTCCATAGGAAAAAAAAAACAACGAATCAAATCACTGGAATTCAATTCACTGAATGACAAATTTAAAGGCAAAAATATCATACTCGTCACTCCGATTCGCCATGAATGGTTATTGTTGGTCGGTGAAGAAATCCAGCGGCGGAAGGAATTTATTTGTCTGACGATGCACTTTCCCCTGAACTATACTACTACACACAGTTTTATTAAGGCCCTTGGGCCCAACTTCCAAGTTTACCTATGGCCCAACAAATCCATTACCCAATCATATAGGTAATGCACACCAACCGTATGATCGAAAGATACAAGTGTTTACATAAATGAATATATTTCTGTTGATTGTAAAGTAACCAGAGATACAAGTGTTTACATACCCGGTACAAGCCGGTTCTAACTAAACCACTATCTAAATGTGTAAACCGAGTGGAAAATTTGCTGATGGAAAAGAGACTCTTAAGGTGTGGGAACCTCATCTGGTGGTGTGTTCGCTAAGCTAACTTAAGTGGAATGGTGTGAAGACAATGTTATGTCATCAAGATGCTTCCAAATGGCTTCTTTATGGTTTTCGCACCAGGTTGCAGCGAAAACAGGCAAGTGTGGGCCACGTCCAAGTGAAAACATGAGCATATACGCTGTTGTGGTTCATTGGTTTGGATTGTTCAAGGATTTGATACTGATAGCAGAACAAACATAAACATACATACAGTGCTGGGTTACCATGGTTGAAAGGACAATTGTCGCTGGGTATGAGGATACTCTTATCATGTTGCAGCGGAACACAAAAGTGATATCTGACTTGTCAATACACCACCAACACAGTGAAATTGGAACTCCTACCAAGCCTCTTTTTTCAGTGTCCAAGGTGTGGATAGGGCCAAAGACATCCACAGAAAAACGTCCAAGTGAGAAAAGGCTTACAAGAGGAAACAGAACAGCACCACACTAAACAAGAGAAACTTTTGAAGTGTTAAGTTCAAAGACAAGCGCTTTTGCTTCTGGATGACGGGGCAGTATAAGTTTTGAAAGAGTTGCTGGCTATTTTACACAGTTTCTATTCTTAAGTGGCTTACTCTTCTAAACGAACAAGATCGGAATAAGATCAGAATATTCTGTATTCGGTCATCAACTAAATATATAAAAGATAAAACTTCCTGTCCATTGGGATGTACCGTAAGTATTCAACCAAAACATTACTAGATAACGTCAACCACAAACAAATTTGTTAAGGCTAGTCAGACTAAAAACACCATTCTAACATTACTTTGATTCTCATTGCATCCCAAATCCTCTGCAGTTTTCCTCTTCAGCGACAAACTCAAGCCAAAACTTCATGTTCTCAAAGGTGTCATATGGTGGGAGTTTGAGACTATACAAACATGTGGCAGATGTTGGATATTCTTGTTCAATTTTCAAAATCTGAAGCTTTCTCGATAACCCCCCAATTCCTCCATGCGGTAAATAAGAAGTCGATGTCCAAAACTTCAGTAAGTTCATCTGCTGTTCCTTACTCATCCCCTCAACTACTTCCCAAAACCACAAAATCTGTTTATCAGTGGCTTGATATCCATAGCCCTCTCCTCCATAGATTGTATGATTTTTCCAGTCTTCTATCCTGATTCCAACTTGATCTCCCCCAAAAATGAGATCCAAATCTTCCAAACTCAAGACTTGGAAGAATGACTTATGAGGTGAAGAACCCAAAAGCAAATCAGTGAACCCCTTTGCAAAAAAAGATGACTGTTTGGAGATAGTCTTCACACAGCTCCTCTAAGGAGTAGACATTTTTCCCTGTCTGAATATCAATCTCAAATGTCAAATCTTCAAGACCATGTCCTTCTAACATTGACTTCAAAGTCTTGTGCAGCTCTGGTTCAGTTTCTTTTATGTCTTCTAAGCAGATTACCACTCCAGCAAGATGTAAGAAAAAGGCACTGTCGAGAAACACATTCAGTTGCATGTTGTGGATCAGTGAAAGACCCATCAAACGACCTGCAAACTCAAACTGTTCCCATTCAACGAATACTGCATTGGATGACAAAAAAATCAGGGTTAATTTTGGTATCAATTATTACAAAGCCTCTAATCAGGGTTAACGGTTACTTACTTGGATTGGGAGAGAATCTTCTTGTAAAGTCAGAACATGGAACATGGAATGGATGAACAACTTCTACTTCTTCCTCAACTTCTACTTCTTCTACTTCTACTTCTACTTCTTCCTCAACTTGTACTTCTTTAGAAATGAAAATCTCATTAGATACAAGCTCGAACCATTCCCGAGTAACGCCATCCCCGACGCCTTGTTCATCTATAAACTCTACAGAAATCCCGTGTTGGAGTGACTCAGAGCTTGCATCACTTATTTGCTGGAACGATTCTGCTAATAGATTATCCCTGTGAATTCTGATAATCTTCTTGTTGAAGTGATTCGCGTTAGGAACCATCATCAACATCGCTAAATGCCTCCTAGCTTCGAAGTTAGTCAGCTCCTTCTACTCATTTAACCACTGGTGGTTAGTACCCTTCTCTGCAAATCTGATGACAAGACTGCAGAGTGAAGCCCTTCTAGTGCTTAGAACACCAATAAGTTCTTCTTTACGAAATTTGTAGAAGCCACTAGACAAAGCAATAACAGAGAAATGACGTGACGTTAACTGTGATTCATCCTCCAAAACTTTCCCCAAAGATGTCAATAGTTCAGCAAACACCTCAGCATGTGTCATATTTTCAAGAATGGTAGTGTTCTGAAGTAGAATAGCTACCTCGATACTAAACGAGACGACAGCCCTTGTAATGAACGACTTCATGCCCTCGCCGCAGGTGGAGACACAATCTGACATGGATGCGAACACATTCCAGCAGGCCAAGTAGAGGTTCTTCTGGGGGCGGACTTTCTTAAGCAAGCTACAGAATCTTTGGCAAATTCTTCCTTGAAGGAAGAGTATAACATGGCAAGAGCCGTTGGAACTGAGGAAGCTGTAGATATTCAAAAGCTAACTTGTCATCGTACCAAGGAATGTTGTGAAAGAACAAGTTGAGCTTGTCACTGATTTCATCGTTGTCAACACCCAGTCCTTGGTACACTCTGCACACAGTGTCAAGAAGAGAATCAACCGCAGGCCAGGGATTAGGACCAACAATCAGAAACACCAAAGTGTTCTTTTCTATGGAGCAATCGCAGAGAAGCTGGTGGCTTTGTAACTGTCTACCGCCGTAGACTAATGCGCACTGCTCAAACCCTGGAATCTTCTTATTAATCTTGATTCTAGCCATTATATCACTCACTCTGTCCCTTCTGCTTGCTTCAATCAAGATAACATCTCCACTTGGTAAAACCTTAAGGAAGAAACTGAACCCTGAAGAAGAAGATGGCGATGAAGGCGACGACATCTTCCACGTAAGAGTATTTGCGTGTGATACATACATCTTTTCCTGAGTTCCTGTTACCAATAACCTGAAACAAACAAACAAACAAAAGACATCAATTAGTTAGATTAAGCTGACTAGCAATCAAATGAGGCTACGAGAAGAGGGCAACTCTTAACTACATACACACCCCATTGGGTTGGATAAGCAACACGCATATATGGTTAAATTATTATGAACATTAGACTTCTTCTGACTCAGAACAAGAAAATAAATAAGAAGAATCACACGGCAAAAACCACAAATAAAAAAGTCTCATGGCTTGGCTTGCTAAGTTTCTAGTCCATAAGTTATATATATAATATCCATATAAAACACGCAACCCAGCAACTATGTTTACCAACACACACATTTTTCTTGTCTAGCCTCGTAAACTGATGAAGTAAACCAAGCATATCCAGTAACTACTTTTCCCAAAAAAAAAAAAAAGAACTGTAATCTATAAGTTACACATGTCGGAAGCAATTCTTACATAGATCCCATTAGAAGTTGGGCATTGAACAAGCACAGGGATCATGAAAAGTACCTGATTACCACCATATAATAATAGAATGTATATACATCGACACAAGTGTGATATCAGAAGCAAAAAACACGAGACAGATCATCTAAAATTAGATGGAATCTCTAAGACAAATAGACAGACATGGCAGCACGGAGAAAACGATGAAATGATATACAAAAAGTTTATTGGATTCATTACTGGAATTCGAGCTAAACAACAAGTCAGACATCATGATCAGAAACGAATACAAAGTCCATTAACAGTTGAGTGGTTGAAAAGGAGTTAAAAACTTAACCTCAATGCGCAGAAGTGAAGCTTCCCTAACAGCTTGATTCGGATCGTTTAACATATCTCAAGTAATCTGTCTGATAAACAAGACAATGAAAAGAAAAAAAGAAAGATCATTTGACAGAAAGCCAATCAATACAGCCAAGAAACAAATGTTGACTTTGTACCGGAAAGGAGTTCGGTGGATGCATAAAAGACCAAGGAAACCTTAAGGAACAAAAAGAAAGAAAGTGTTACATCAAAGTTGTCAATGGCAATGGAGGAAGTTATAATAATACTTAACAAGTTTATGATCTCACCTCTCCATGAGAGTTGTCAACAAACGCAAGCCGCTCCACCACGGCAGCGCGTTCAAGTGAAACGCAACTCTGAATTTTCTTTCCTTTCCTTGAGGAGATCCAGACAACAAACAACCAGCAAAATTCACTTCCGTCGGACTTTCTAGAAGCTTCCAGTAGTTGGTTCCGCCGCTCCACCTCCGCCTCCATGCGCTTCTTCCATGACCTACCACTCCCCATCTGGCTCTCCTCCCTTCGGATATCGTATTACCCTATCGGAACTATAGTAAACATACCAAACCGAATCGATGGACTCAACGTCTCAACGAACAGAGAGACTGTATCATTCTGTTTACAAAGAAAGAGTAAAGACGACTAGTTGACTTTTAATACATTTGAAGAACATAAAACGGCAACGTGTTGTTAGCTAAGCTGTACCTGTACTATCATTATGTTTTGGTCCTAACTTAACCGGAGATCGCGATTCATCCGGTTCAATCCAGTTTCGTTATTGACAACACATTTGAACCGCTCACAACAATTCTTTTTTCTTTTCTTTTTTTAATTAAACTAAAAATTCCAAAATTAGACGAGTCTGTCTGCAATTATTAATTTTGGGATAGTTAATTGTCGACTAAACCAAATGTAATTATAAACTTTCACTAGAGACCAACCTGTCTGAGTTTAAGGGATGGGGGGAGATATTCAATGGCGAATTTATTACGTTTCACATTTGCTCCTTCGTATTTGCAAGTTTTCGGTTTTAGCCCTAAAGTTTCCAAATGTGAATAATTAACCTTTTGAATTTGCAACCAAAACTTATTATTATTCAGTATCCAGCCCCTGTTTTATAAAATTATGTAATCAAAATGTAATATTAACAACTAAATGTAATTTAAAATGGTTATAATTGACTAAAATTAAATGCCAAGACTCGAAATGTGTAATTACACTCTAATAAAGGAGATGAAATGTCTAATTATTTCATTATTTTATAACCAAAGAAAAATTCCTCACTTTTTTTCACCTAATGAGGATTGGATCAAGCGTGAGATTCTAAGTTTATTGTCGACCTTGCTTTGAGTTAATAATATGGAAGAATCGTAATTATACAGTTTAGTGCTTCTGTTGTATAGTTTCGTCGACTATTATTGAAATATAATTCAATCCTTAGAAAGTTAATGTACTATAGTGTTGAATTGTTGTGTAAGGTTCATGTGTTTATACATCTCAAGGTCAATTTCCGACTTGTGTGTTATTCAAACGGTTGCGTTTGCATGAAGATTAGACAAAGTATGTAGAAATGTGATCAGTTTCCTCACAACTAGAATTGATTTTGGTAGTAATTTGTATGACACGTGATAAAATTGGTCAGATCAGTTTAAACTTGAACCAACATTTTCAAAAAGAAAAACGTCTTCTCTAAAAAAAAGGATTTGGGAAAAAAGGAAACAGGGAGAGATTTGAACTCAGGACTTGCCCCCACCAACACAATAACCGCTGGACTACATTGACTTTCAATATTCGTGAGACAATTAAAAAGGTTATAATTATTTCTCTACTTTCTCCGGTTATACCGGATTGAACCAAGAACACGGTGAAGTGGTCTGATCAAATGTTTGTTTGTTCTTGTCTCAAAAGTAGTGGCCTTGACTGTAAACGAAACGAAAAAAAAGCGGCACTTCTCAGCTAAATCCTCTCCTTGGTTCTCTGAACGCACAGTCTTCATCGAATCAGTCACCATGATCCTGTAATAATATCAAGTACTCTGTTTTTGTATATGAAAACTGTAATTCGTTCAATGAAAACAAATGGCTGTTAAAATAGTCTTACAGAGAAAACAATGAACTCCTACAAATAAGCAACTACTTGAACAAGCTTGGACCTAAAGACTCGGTACTGACTTCGTGCTAAACGCACTACTATTATTAACTTAAACAAATAAACACGACAAAGACCAATTCAAACTTCAACGACTTCAAACTTCCAACGGCTCTCATCTCTTTGATTTGCTCCAACAAACCCTCCCTAAACTAAACTTGATCCTCAAGTTTCAGCTTATCCTTAGCTGAGCAAATCCCAAGCTTGATTCTCATCTTCTCGAACACTTCTCTGCGCAAAGGCTTCGTGAAAATGTCTGCAACTTGTTCCTCTGTTCCGCAATGCTCCAAACTCACTTCACCTTCATTCACCAAGTCACGTAGGAAGTGAAACCTTACCCCAATATGCTTGCATCTCCCATGAAACACTGGATTCTTTGATAACTTGATTGTGGAAGTGTTATCGCAAAGAATGACTGTGCTTCCATCTGCTTCATACCCCAGCTCCTTCATGACTCTCTTAAACCAGATAGCTTGACACGCACATGTTGAAGCAGCCACATACTCAGCTTCGGTAGTTGACAACGTCACAATGGGTTGCTTCTTGGAGCACCATGCCACTGCTGCGTTGTCTAGCAAGAACACATAGCCTGAGGTACTCTTCCTGCTATCGATGTCCCCTGCGAAGTCACTGTCAGTGTAGACAAGTAACTCTCCATTTCCTTGTCCATCGTACCAAATACCAAAATCAGCTGACCCCTTCAGATACCTCAACACCTTCTTGACAGCTTGCGCATGTAGCTTTGTGGGACTTGCCATAAAGCGACTCAGAAGACTTACAGAGAACTGAAGGTCAGGTCTCGTGGTTGTGATGTACATGAGGCTTCCAATCATCTGCTTGTAGAGTGTTGCATCTACTCTTTCTCCTTCCTTATTCATATCAAGCTTCTCTCCTGGTAGCATCGGATTGGCAACTGGATTGCAGTCTTCCATGTCAAAGCGCTTCAGGATCTCTCGAGCATACTTCGCTTGTGATATGTGAATCCCAGTTGACATCTGATGCACTTCTAGCCCCAGAAAGTACCTCATCTTACCAAGATCAGTCATGTTGAATTCTTGTTGCATTGATCTCTTAAACTCCATCATCATTGTGAGATCACTTCCTGTGTAAATCAGGTCATCGACATAGACACTAACAATCAAGATGTTACCTTGATCATTGACCTTTAAGAACAACGTCTCCTCGTTCTGTGACTTAGTGAAACCAGACTTCATGAAGTACTCTTCAATGCGGCTAAACCAGGCCCTTGGAGCTTGCTTCAACCCATACAGTGCCTTGTGGAGCTTGTAAACTTCATCTTCTTGTCCCTCTACCACATATCCTTTCGGCTGCTGTATGTAGACATCTTCTGTGAGTACACCATGGAGAAAAGCAGACTTGACATCGAGCTGGTATATGATCCATCCTCTCTGTGCTGCAGTAGACAGAATAGTTCGTATAGTATCCATTCGAGCAACAGGAGCATATACCTCAGTGTAGTCGATTCCATGCTCTTGAGAGTATCCCTTCGCTACCAGCCTTGCTTTGCACTTGATCACCTCTCCAAGCTCATTCAGCTTTGTTTTGTATATCCACTTCACGCCAATACACTTCGCTTCATTAGGTAGTGAGCAGAGCTCCCAAGTTTGATTCTTCTCGATGGAATTGATTTCTTCATCCATTGCTTCTCTCCACTTTGAGCTCTTCTCTGCTTCCTCAAAGGTAGATGGATCTGTTGAGTTCATCTCCACCATGTTAACCTCTTCCTCTTCATCATCTATGTTCTCCACGACATGAACATAGTCCCTTAAGTAACTTGGAGGCCTTCTGATTCTTCCCTCCCTGGCTTCCACCGTATGCTCATTCTGATCTTCTTGTGGTGTCTGACCATTATCATTTCCTTCCTCACCAGCGTCACCTTCTTCATCACTCTCTTCCCAAACCAGATCATCACCACTCCAGGTCAGAGCTTCCTCTGCATCATGATCCTTCTCCCAGTCCCATCCTTTTGTCTCCTCAAATACCACATCACGACTCGTCATCACCTTCTTGGTCTTTGGGTTGTAAAGTCTGTAACCCTTAGACTCTTCGGAGAAGCCAATTAGAACACATGGTGTGCTCTTATCATCGAGTTTGGTTCTTCTCTGATCCGAGATGTGGACATGTGCAATGCATCCCCAGACTCTGAAGTGTTCCACGCTTGGTTTGATTCCACTCCAAGCTTCCTGAGGTGTGATGTTCTTAACAGCCACGGTAGGGCACCTATTAAGAACATAGAACGTCCATCTCACCGCCTCTGTCCAGAAGACCCTTGGTACCTTCTTGTTTGCGATCATGGACCTGACCATGTTCATCACAGTGCGGTTCTTTCTCTCTGCAATCCCGTTCTGCTGCGGAGTGTAGGGAGTGGTCAACTGTCTCCTGATTCCTTGCTCCTTGCAGTAGTTTGAGAACTCCGTTGATATGTACTCTCCTCCCCTATCAGTTCTCAGACCTTTGATGTGTTTCTCAGTCTCTGTCTCCACCATCTTCTTGAAGATTTTGAAATGATCAAAAGCTTCTGATTTCTCATTCAGGAAATACACCCACCCCTTCCTACTGTAATCATCAATGAAACAAAGGATGTACCTCATTCCACTGTTGGATATGGGACTGATGGGACCACATATATCAGAGTGGATGAGCTCCAACACTCCTTCTGCTCTCCATGAGCTCTTCTTAGGCATGGGCTTTCTCGGTTGCTTCCCCACTAAGCAATCTGAGCAAGTGAACTTCTGAGCTTCGAAGTTTGGGAGCCCTCTCACCATGTTTTTACTCTGCAGTGTCTTCATTCCTTGGTGACTGAGATGACCATAGCGCTCGTGCCACAGTCTTGCTATGTCATCAGTTGTTGTCTGCAGGCATCGACGTTCACTGGATTCTGCAACATCTTTACCTTGATCAATCAGCATGAACATGCGATTTGCACTCATCTTACTTTCTGCTATCAAGCCCTTCTCTTCATGATAGATTTTGCAGACTCCACTCTGAATGATGATCGTGATTTTCTTCTCCTGCAGCTGTCCCAAGCTCAGAAGGTTGTTCTTTAGTTCTGGTACGTAGTACACATCACTTATCATGTAGCTTGCACCATTGAACATCAGCTTCAGGTTCCCTTTTCCAACAACCTCCATCCTCTTGTTGTTGCCTAGCTTGACTGAATGACTGAATTTCTCATCAAGCGTGGAGAACAATCTCTTGTCTCCGCTCATATGATTTGAGCAACCTGAGTCAAGAAACCATACTTTCTTCCTTAAGCTCTCTTGTCTCTCAGAACCAACCATTAGTGAGTGCACAACGACTTGGTTGCCTGCCTCCTCTTGATGCACTTCATCAATCTCCAGTTCCTCAACAAACGCCATCAGTAGCATCTCTTCATCTTCAAGATCTGCATAATTTGCCTCTTCTTCCCACTTTGGACATTCATTCTGGAAATGACCAAGCTTGTGGCACTTGTAGCACTCCACTGTGCTCTTGTTGAATGCAGTCCTGCCACGACCTCGTCCTCTACCTCTTGCGAAAGACCCTCTGCCTCTGGATCCCATTCCTCTCCCATGTGTGATCTTTAGTACTTGATCATCACCTTTCTCACTCTTCTTAAACTTCTGCTCGTGAACCACCAAAGAACTCTGCAGTTCATCTAATGTGACGGTCTCAATGTCTTTGGATTCTTCAATTGATACCACCACATACATGAACTTCTCACTGAGAGTTCTGAGAATCTTCTCAACCACCTTTGAGTCTGTCATGACCTCACCATTGCTCCTCATTTGATTGGTAATTCCCAACACACGCTTGAAGTATTCCTCAATACTTTCACTCTCCTTCATCTCCAAGACTTCAAAATCTCTTCTCAACTTCTGCAGTAGCGATCTCTTCACTCGAGCATTGCCACCATACTTTGATTTCATTGAATCCCAGATGATCTTAGACGTTCTTCTGTCCAAGATCTGCTCAAACGTCACCCTGTCAATGCTCTGGTACAAGTAGTGCTTGACCTTGTGATCGTCAGTCCTGCTGTTCTCCAGTTGCAGGCTCTGTTCTGCAGTCAGCACTGTTGCATCTGCAGGTTCTTCAACACCGGTTTCAATCGTACTCCATAGTCCCTTGGCTCGGAAGAAGTTCTCCATAACTTCACTCCAGTGATCCCAATGTCCATCGAACTGCGGCAGTTTCATTTTGTCGTCTCCCATCTCTCTTTTTCTAAGCACAGAGCTCTGATACCAATTTGTAATAATATCAAGTACTCTGTTTTTGTATATGAAAACTGTAATTCGTTCAATGAAAACAAATGGCTGTTAAAATAGTCTTACAGAGAAAACAATGAACTCCTACAAATAAGCAACTACTTGAACAAGCTTGGACCTAAAGACTCGGTACTGACTTCGTGCTAAACGCACTACTATTATTAACTTAAACAAATAAACACGACAAAGACCAATTCAAACTTCAACGACTTCAAACTTCCAACGGCTCTCATCTCTTTGATTTGCTCCAACAGATCCGGGGGCAGAAGGTAAACACCGTTTCTTCACTTTTGCACAGATTGATTTTGTAAAATAAACCCTAATCCCTTTTATTGTTTTTTTTTTTTTTCAGGAACTTATCACTAAAATCTTCACTGATGCATCAAATTCCAGAGGCATACAAGTAAGAATTTGAGCTATAGTGCATCTACATTCCCTAATTAGAAGACGGATTGATAAATTCCATTCCCTCTTTGCTGCTTTTTTTTTTTTTTTTGTTTTTTTTGGCTTTGTGATTGACATCATATTCCTTCTTATTCAGGCACCAGATGAAGACTGTTTAGGAAAACTACAGCGCATCATAGAGCGAGTTCAGTATCTTCCCAATTTAGAGCATTCGTCTCTGTCTGACGTTTCTGAAGATTTTATCATCATCAGTTACCCGAGACTTCTCGATTGTTCAACTCATGCTAGTGAAAAGGTACACATTTTTTCAATAGTCTTCAATTCACTAATTTCTTGGGTTTTTTTTTCTTTTTTGAAGTACCCAAAGCCTTAGTTTTGAGCCAAAGTTTCATGACAATTACCTAGCCTTTCTTGAGAAAGTTGGTCTCGATTCATTGTACCACGAGGTTCTACTAACAACGTGTGTCATTTCCAAGGTATTATTAACCTCTGTTCTTTTGTAGCAATTTGCAATTTCCTGTTTGGTGTGTTGTTGTTTAATTATTTAAATTCATCTGTTGTTTCAGGCTCTCTTATCTCCTGAAACTCTGTCACATCCGACGTTCAACCAAGTCCCTCCAGGCCGTACTCTACCATCTTCAGAATTTTTACTACGTGTTCTAAAAAATCTAGGTCGTTGGCTTGGGAAACTGGTGGTCACTACTAAAAGCTTTCTGTCCAAAACTGACATTGACCTCAAGTCCCTCATAGTTGAGGTAACATATCTTCCTTTCATGGTTTTCTACATTGTTCTAGTCACTGACCACAATTTTAACTCTCTGCTTTTTTCAGGCCTACAAACTGGGTTTATTGACCAAAACCATCCCTTTTGTTCTAGAGGTTTGTGTTACATATCTCACTTCAGAGGTGTTGATTAAAATAAATGCTTGATTCCAAATAACTGTGTTTTTTCGCTGTAGTTCCTGGAGCCTTGCAGCAAATGTCCTTTGTTTAAACTTTCAAATCCATGGACAATGATGATTCTCAAGCTGTTATATGAGATTTACATGATGTCAAACATGCAAGAAAAACTTCGCTTGAGCATTGAGGTACACTATTGACATGGCTTACTTGTGCGCGGTTAGTTATATATGATGTTATTCTTTTTTCTTTGCTCTAGGGATCGTTGGAGAAGTTTGGTGTTTTGGAACAACTAAAGCCAACTTCCGTACTGCGAGAAAAGCACAGAACAAGGGAGAGCAGTGATGGTTGTTTTCCCATGACCAAAGCTAAAGAAAACCCGCTTGATGTTGCACCTGATCGCATTGTTAGTTCTATTTCTATCTTTCCTTATATTCTTCACCCAAAAGGGATAGGTTGAAAATGCTTTCCTCTAACGTCTTTAATTGACTGATATTTGAGGACAGGACCTCCTCATGTATTCAAGAGAGAAATTCTCTGAGGAGTTCCTTGTTACCATTAAGAAATCAAGTTCTTTTTTTGGAAATTACCCAGAGCTCGAGAGGTCTGCCCCCCCTTTCTTTAATTGTTGTAATTGCAAACACTTTTACGTTTCTTTGTTTTGTAGTTTTCTAACTTTTTGCTCCAATCTCACAGGAAAATGAAAGATCTCGTGCTGCAAGTTTTGAAAAAATTTGGACCACTGCTTATCAAACTTGCTGCAACTGTTGCACACGAGCGCGCCAAGGCAGCCTTTTTTATGGTAAGGGTCATCTCACTTCTCCTTTTCTTCATGTATTTCTGTCAATTTTGCATGCATGAAAACGAGTTGATTTTTGTTAAGTCAAATTCTTTATCCTTTATTTTAAAGTATCACCGTGGTAGAGAGGATTGGAGTGGGACTTGGACATACTTCAATTACATAAATAAATCTGGGTGTTTGGCTAAAGAGTTTACTCAACACACGGGCAAGGTTTTGATTCTTCTGAAGCTCGTTCCTCATTTTTATGTTACGTTTGCACTTTTACTTTAGATCAATGGACCGCTAATTCTTCATGCTTTTAACATGGTGTTTTCTAAGATATTTCTTGGCGGCTGGATGTCATATCTTGTTGGGGACTTACTTCAGAAACATGATGTTGCATATGGTCTTCAAAGCGAAATAGTTGAAGGTGTGATTGACGACAACCTTGAATGCATCTGCGAGAGACTTGGAGAGTGTGCTGAAATGGAGGTTTGTGTTGATTTCTAAGTAGCGATTTGGGGGATACGTTCCTATATTCGAGGATAAGTTTATATACACAAAACTGTTACACGATATGAGGAGATCACATCCTCGAATATAGGAACGTATCACAAACAAGAATTGGAATATTCTTGATTGGCTAACAGGGTTAGACTAACTAACATTTTCTCATTGCATTTGCAGGCAAATGTATACTTTAGGAAACAAATAGATTCATGGGCGCTAACGAGTCATAAAAATCTCGTGGATGAAATATCTCACGAGTTGGTGAAAGATGTTACTGTCGATGCTATGAGCAACTTCCTGGAAACTGTTCGAGAAATCTCCGCGGAAGAAAAATTGGCCGCATTATTCAAGGTCGTGTGCGACCAATTTGATTTCCAGAAAGATCCCCCTAGTATCTGTATGTATACAAAGAAGATGGCCTACTTGGATCCTCTGTTGAAAGGAGAAAACGGAAGAATGCAAGATCTGATGCACGCTCTGGAGTATTTCTGCAGAAACTCAAGTTTCTCGAGGGGGCTAGAAGATTTAATCGTGGATGGTTTCCGTCGAACAGGGTATTTAAATGAGGCGGCAATTCTGCAATGGTTTGAACAAGGTCGTACAAGGGCTGAAAATAGAGCTCAACCGTGTGAAAAACTTAGAGATCCAGCGCTTGAGCAAAGAGAAATGCAATTGGATCAGTTATTTAGTCAGATATAAACTGTTTTAGTTGTGAGTTTTATATTTTTTTTTAACAACTATTTTATTTATATAAAATGTAACATTACACATAAAATAATAAAAATACAACCAAATGTAAATTTAAAATAAAATACAACATAATTAAAATTTGAAGAAACTTTCTTCTGAATTTTCTTTGAATTTTCTTAATACAACATAATTAAAATTTGAAGAAACTTTCTTCTGAATTTTCTTAGGGCAATCTTCATGTTTGAGTATCGGCCATGCGATGAAACTCCAAACTCCAAACTTTTTTGTTTTCTTCATTGTGAATTTTATATTATGTGACAATGGCGTTATAATTGTTTATAAATTTGAAAAATAATTTATAAATTTTATAAAAAATATTATGATGGGTAAAAATTGAAATCATGTAATTATAAACATATAAATTAAGATATAGTAAACTGAAATTTTTTTACACAGATGAGTTAATGTGGTGAGTCATAGTATTCTTTGGTTTTGGATAACATATGTTGTAGTATTGTTTGTATTTTTAGGGTTATATTTAGGAAGCTGAACATTTTCTTGAAAAATTAAAATTTGACATATATGTGTTTATTTTCGTGTATATTAAACACTTTCAAAGTTTATTTTAAGTTTAGTGAAGTGTTTTTTTCTATTTAGTTAATTATTTAAGTTTATGATATAAAATTTAGGGTTTAAAATTTAGGGTCTAGAATAATTCCACGAAATCTTCTGGGCGAATAGTATATTTAGAGTTAGAAGACTTCCAGAAACTCGTCTAATAGAATGGAAGTCTTCTGAATCAAAAATATTTAACTTAAATGGAAAATTTATCTCCTTATATAAAAAAATATACACATTCTCTCTCTTCCTCTCAAATTGTTGCAACAAAAATGTAATGTTTCTCACTAAAACTCTTCAACCTTTCTCTATTATCTTTGAACTTGAAAACATCAAACTTTATATGAATTTTTCTTTTTTTGTCTCATCTCACTAATTTATTTTGCTTTTTGCAGATTTTTTATCACATGGTTCTCATCTTCCACTCTTTTAAAGCTAAATCTATAAATTTGGGATATCTATTTTTTTTTTGTGTTCATAAAGGTAGATATATATATAATATTCCACTTATTTTCTCTTTTTGAAGTCATTTTAACGTTTTTGGATATGCAAGTTTTTCGGATCTGAATTGGATATGCAGGTTTTTCAGATCAGGGTCAGACTCCAGAAGACTTCTTAAATATTATGCCCATGAAGACTTCTTGGTAGTCTTCTGACGGAGTCTTATTCCATGTCTCTTCTTTCATAATAGATCTGAGCGTTTTGGTAAATCTTCATGTCTAATTTTTTTTTTCATTTGGTAATATTTTGTTGCATAAAGCTCTTATCTTTTTCTCAAACTAACACTTTCCAACATTTTTCTAATCTCTTTGAACTTAAAAACACTAAACTTTTTTTTATTAATTTTTCATTTTTTGTCTCATGTTTTTCTCACTAATTTATCTTATTTTTGCAGATTTTTATCACATGATTCTCATCTTCCACTCATTTAAAGGTAAATCTATAAATTTTAGATATCTATTTTTGTGTGTTTTATAAAAGTAAATTTATTTAATCTTCCACTCATTTTCTATATTTTGAAACCACAAATTTTTTTTGGATATGCAGGTTTTCTGGATCTGACCCTTGAAAACTTTTGAGAGGTCTTCTCGAAAATCTTCAATAGTATAATGCATCAGAAGACTTCCTAAAAGTCTTGTGACTTCGTGGAAAACTTCATTGAAATTTTTAGATGGAGTCTTCTCTTTCATAATAGATTTAAGCTTAACATTTTTTTGGAAACTTAAAATTTGACATATATGTGTTTAGTTTCATATAGGAAGTTTTCTAGACCCTTAATTTATACCCTAAACTTACATAACTAACTAAATAAAAAAAAAACACTTCATTAAACTTAAAGTAGACTTTGAAATTGTTTAACATACATGAAACTAAACACATATAAGTCAAATTTAGAGGTAGAAGACTTCGAGGAAGTCGTCTAATAGAATACTTCCCTGAAAGTCTTTTGAATCGAAAATATTTAACCTAAATGTAATTTTTTTCCTCTCAAATGGATGCAACAAAAAAGTAATAACTCTTCAGCCTCTATCTAATGTTTTTGAACTTCAAAACATCAAACTTTATATGAATTTTTCATTTTTTTTTTGTCTCATCTCACTAATTTATTTTGTTTTTACATATTTTATATATATTTTGGATATCTATTTTATTGTTATATAAAGGTAAATATATCTAATTTTCCACTCATTTTCTTTTTTTTAAAGCCATTTGAACGCTTTTGGATATGTAGGTTTTTCACATCTGGGTTTGGATATGCAGTTTTTTCATATCTGGGTTAGATTCTGGAAAACTTTTGAGAAGTCTTCTCGGAAGTTTTCTAAAATATTGTGCGGAAGTCTTTTGGCGGAACTTTCTTCCATGTTTTCTCTTTCATAACAGATTTGAGCGTGTTTGTAAATTTTCATGTCTGTTTTTTTTTTTCATTTGGGAATTTCTGGTTGCGTAAAGCTTTTACTTTTTTCCCAAACTAAAACTCTTTTGGATTTGGAAACATCAAAATTTATATCAATTTTTCTTTTTCTTGTCTCATATTTGGTTGTTTTTATGAAGTGTGAAAAAAAACTACGGTAATTAATAACCTGATAAAAACTAGTAAAACTCAAAACCCGGGATTAATCTGTGAGCCGACACTGGTTAACTCGGTAAAAACTTTAATTTTTTTTTTATAATATTTATATAGAAAAAAACTGATCTTATATTTTCAGTGATTAAGAATATTATGTTCATATATCTATTGACGAGTGGTGTAAGAACATTGACGGTCAACAATTAATTCGATAAAATAATGAACATTTTTTATTAATAAAATAAAGAACTTTTTGAGGATTTATTTAATTTCAGCACAAAATAATAATTAGAATGGGCCGCCGATAAATTTGGTTGGGCCGAAAAGAAAAGGAGGAGGATTGTGATGACTATAGATAGGTCTTCCCCCACCACCCAACACGACGATCTTCGTGGTGATTGTGTTCTCATCGCGTAGCTTAGCAAAAAAAAGAAGAAGAAAAACCAATGGAACAAAGCGAGTCTGCGTATCGGATCCGAGGAGCAACAGCTTCGTATCTGAGGGGAAAAGGAGTAGTTTTGGAGGAAGATATTAGAAGTCGGGTAAATAAATTTGGTTCAATCTTTTCGTTCTCAGATCCCCCATTATGATATAGTTTTGGGATCCGAATAAAAATTGAAAACTCAACTCAAAAGCTACTGTCTTTTTTTTTGAAGGAGGACGGTTTCTACACTGCAATGAATGATGTGATGGGATTTCTGAAGAAGAAAGAGGGGAAGGAGGAGGGGGTTTATGCTATAGCCTCTTCTTTTGGTTGCTTGTTCGAGTTGGTCCTACATCTGACATCAGCGGAGGTGAATATTCCTGTTACTGGTCTTGGCGTTGGACCAGTCACCCCTGGGGATATCAGGAAGGCCACTCAGAGGAGGAAACATACCGTCTTGGCGTTTCAAGTCGAGGTGACTCCAAAGGCGTCTCAACTAGCTCAAACTTTGGGAGTCAAAATCATCTGTGGCGACACCGTTGAACACCTGTGCCAACAGTTTCAGGAGTTTAACAATGAGCTGGGAGAGGATAAGAAGGAGTCAGAGAGTGATGTAGCAGCAGTCTCCCCATGTCTCCTCTCCATCTTACCCAAGTGTGTGCTCAACAAGGAAGACCCAATTGTCGTGGGAGTTTATGTTGTCGAGGGTTTTGTTAAGGTATGCTTTGCTTTGCTTGCTTTTTAATCTTCACAAACTGTTGTTTTGATTTAACTCTCCTTCCTTTTGATTTTGGTTTCAGGTAGGGACTCCCTTATGCATTCCACACAGAGCTTTTGTCAATATAGGACGGGTTGCATGGATTCAGAAGGACCAGCGACCCGTCGAGTTCGCCGGGGAAGGCGACAAGGTGATTATCAAGGTAAGGTTTTTAAGTTTATCCCCTTTGGTTGATTAGTTTGGCACTTACTCATTTGCTTTTGCCTTTTGTCATGCAGATTGTTGCTGCTGACCCCAAAACACAACAAGGGATGATGCTGGGAATGGATTTGTACGAAGCAGATGTGCTTGTCAGTCGCACCTCGACGGTAGCTGTCTACCAGGTCGAGATCAACCGTCAAATGGGGAAAATAATAGAACTAACAAACAAACAAAAAAATGTCCTCATCATTTGAGTGATCAGATCTCTTTTATGTCATTTATTTCTCTTGTTTTTAAGCTTCAGTGTTGTTTCTCTTAATATTTCTCTAATGTTAAATCAAGCTTCCTCTTCCAGTTTCAAAAACATTCATCTCCAATAATTAAACAAAAAACAGCTTCTCTCGAGCTGCATGTACAAGAACATCTAAGACGGATACAAAGAAGAATGCTTATGCCTCTTGTTTTGTGGTCCTATCTTGCATGTAAACCTGTTGCTGTCCACTCATGTTGCATGACACAGCTGCCACGATGAAGAAATATATGATACATTTATCTTGACCATCAATATGTTGCAGCGTTTTGCTTTTGTTGTAACGAGGTGTTGAGTTGAAACGATATAGTAATGTATGGTGCCACGATCATCCCTGTTGTTTCCCTCTGAACCCTTGTAACTGCCTGCAAATAATCCAGTCGACCAAGTGACATATAACAAACACTCCTTCTGCTTCTCGTCCATATCCTTTAGAAAGTGACCGTGGACCAGTTTTTAACAGCACCAACTCTGAAACATTTGGCCATGTCTCACATCCCAACTCCCATATCTGTTTGAAAGCAATATTCATCGCCAAACAGAACAAATCTGAAGCACAAAGTCTTATACACCAGCACAGTAAATCCTTCAATAATATGCAGCAGACAAGGCATCTCTTCGTGCTCCTCACCAGTAATATATATCACATGAAAATCCGCAACGTTTCTGTGCTTCCCACAGTCCCTTACATTGTGGTGTATTGTCCCAAGTTGCTGCAACATAAAGGAACTTTGAGACTCAAACTCAGATCCTGATCCAGAAGCACAAACTGACTTTCCAACAGAGGTAAAATTCTCCTGTTCCTTTTCTGGTAGACATACTCGCACATGTCTGGGCATGCACAATCGACTCATCATGTACCCACATGAAAATAGTCTATTCCCCAGATCTGGAAGCTGTGGGACAGAATTGGTCTCCATATTTGAGTGAGTTATCTTCATTTCAAGTGTTGCAATCCAATCAGGCTTCAGTAAGCATTCTGTATGCAGATGCACAGCTGTGCCTTGAATCACATCGTTATACTTGAATTTCCATGACTTTTGGAATTTTTTCTTTGCTTCCTGTGTTTATCAAAATCCTCACTGATTTCTTTGCTATCTAGAATCTGTAATTGCTCCACATGCTGAACCATATGAGTCTCGATGCCATATCCAAAATACTCACCCATGGTTTCACCAGATCTCCAACTCTGAATATTTCTGCTTCTCTTGGCAGTGGCACATGATCATGATCATTATTTCCAGAATTGATTCAAGACCCTCTTCCTTAAGAGCTTCACTCATTGTAATTGGTTCCTGACACTGAGACAAGTTCATTGAATCTTTCTCCCCAAACACTTCCTTCTCGTGAAGCAGGGAAAAACTTCAGTAAGCACTTCGGGTAGAGATCTTCTCAACTGTACTAAACCGAGCAGTTAATCTTCTCTTAAACTCTCTCCAATCTGGATAGTTCTTCATTATACTCCATCAAGATTCAACAACACTAAATTCATTCAGTTTCTCATCATCTGAAACTTGACAGATTCGAAAATACTGTTCAACCCAGGCGTGAGGATAAGCTCCATTAAACAGTGGCATCGGTTCCAGAACAGAGTTTTGTACCTGATTCGATTGCGCATACGGTTTGATGTTCGTACCTCCATTGGCAATCGATCATGAAGTATCGTTATCGTTAATGACTCTCCTCCATGGATTTCATCTTCGTCTCCGTCATTTGTTTTTCTGCGTCCGATCTCCACTGAACCAATGATTCAACGGAGTTTTCCAGCTGAATAAAAGGCGATTCACCTACTCCGTCGCCCCCGCGCTCAGCTCTCCGATCGTAACACTCGCGTTCTCCGATCGATCCCCACGCTCACCGCACCAAATTTTTTATGAACCCAACTCCCTATTGATCCATAACACACACAGTACAGTGAATCTCTCCTCAAGATCTCACTCGCTCTTTATTTTTACTATAGCTTCTCTTTGTCTCAGAGTCTTATCCTCCTTCTTTCTTCTTCCACGTCATCAGCTGGAGCTACTTACAGCTTATCACAGAGCCAGCTCAAACCAGTACAATACACCAAGTGAGTGACATTCTGCAAGGCAACGAGTCCAAAGTGACCGTGGACCAGTTTTTAACAACACCAACTCTGAAACATTCGCCCATGTCTATGATAAATATATGTATGTGTATTTTTTATGAACCAACTCCCTATTGATCCATAACACACACAGTACACTAAAAACTGTTTAAATTGCATATGATAAATTTAATTTGTTTTTCTAAGTTCATGTTGTAATTAAATTAGATTTTGTTGGTTTGAGTTGAAAAAACCACTAACATTTTTTTTAATGAAAACACAAAATAAATAAATAAAAAATTTAAAAATGTAATGGTTTATATTTATTATTTTGATTTTTATTTCATTTTGATATAGTTGAGGAAATCTAAATTAAGAATAAGTAATACTCTTTTAAAGAGTTTCAAATTATAATATAATTGCACTAATTATCTTTCTCACGATAATAAATTAATCCAATTCCAAGATAAATAATTTGAAATATGATCTAATGTCATAGAATTATAAAAAGTTGTATTTAAAAGTACTATATAAATAGTTTCAACCAAAGTTAAATAAAAAAATTATAATGAAATTTGATTTAACTTTTAGTGTTTTAATAATTTTGTTTTGTAGGCTATTTTAGCATTTGTTGAACTCTGTTTTATAAAAAAAAATATTTGCTGGAAATTTTTTTCATGCTATTTGAAAATATTTTTATAGATTAAGTTTTATAAATTAATAGAATATTAAATTTCTAGCAGAATTTTACATGACTTGCATACCACATCATATCAAATAATTTACTTCAAATAAGTTAGAGTGAACCAAACCGTAATTTAACCGAAATAACTTAAAATCAACCAAACCGCATATAAATGTTTTCTGCGGCGTACACGTCGGTTTTGAGGTCGAATTCTCTGAAGTTGAATTGCCAGATGCAAGGGTTGTTGTTGTTCCCGAAGGTTGGGAGGTTTCATTGCGAGTCGGGTGGAATAGGCTCTGCATGATCACCACCAGCAAGTTCGGTCTCTAAGTACTTAGCCAAGGCGAGATGATTAGCCTTCTGTTTAGCACTTCTGCTGACGGATCCTTTGGAGACACCAGAAGCATGCGCCATCAGCTCCTTGTATTTGTAGTCTTGCTTCTTCTTGCCTGAACAAAAGGGGCATCTCAGCGTTCCGTTCACCTTCTTAACCTTGTAATGCCCGGTTTGGAGTTTCAGGTAGGGTTTTTGGGAGTAGTCATCGATCTCTGACTCGCTGATCTCGGACTCTTCATCAGGTGGAGGTGGAACATCCATCTTACCTGCTTTTGAGATAAGAAGCAATCAAGAGGATGGATTATAAAGAAAATCAGAAAAAAACCGAATCACTTTTATAAGAAAGCAAAACTTCACAGGAAAGTTCATGCAGCAAAAGGTTTGCTCTGATCATTCTGAAGATGAAGCTAAAGGAAAGGCCCAAATTTTGTATAACCGAAAGTGAAGCATTTTAAAATAATTTTATGTAATAATGTGGTATTTTTCTTGTAGTTTAATATTTAATTATGTATTTCTATTCATAATTTTATATTTTAGTGTAATATTTTATTAATTAATATTACTATAATATTTTATATATGTGCTAGTTATCTACAAAAGGTTTATGGATTTATATTAATTATGACAAATATAAGGAACATAGTGTAAATTATAAATACTACATCCGTTCTCGAAAGTAAGATGTTTTAGATTTTTTTTTTGTTCCACAAAGATAGATTTTTTATATTGTTAAGGTATTTTTTTATACTTTTGAGGAACATTAATTGAGAATATTTGAATTGATTAAATTTTATTGGTGAAAAGTTATTGGAAAGTGTATAAGAAATAAAAAAATAAATTAATTTATAAATATTTATTAAATTCTTAATAAGCGTGCATACTCTAGAAAATCTTACTTTCAGGAACAGAGAGAGTAATTTTAAAGTTAAAATTGAAGTTTTGTTTTTAGAGAAAAACACCTTGAAACTTCAAATATAATAGAGAATCTTTTTGGAGATGTTCTAAATCATCCGAAGAAACAGTTATGAATAAAGAACACTTATAACAACTACATTGAAAGTCAACGTTCTGAAGGAAGATAAACATGTATTGAATGAGCAAACGCATTCAATTACAACAGTGGCACATAATTCTAGATTTCCTCTCAGCATTTACTTCTCCTACCTACACTAGATATTTTACCGGGCTACACCCGGGTTTATTCAAATAAAATTATATTTAATATATATATTACAATATATTACTTCTATGTTATAAAAATATAAATAGAAATTGAATTAAAAATGAGTAAAACTTACAATTTACTTTTTTACTATCTAAAATATTGTATGAGATAAACAAATGCAAAATTAATAAAGAATTTGTTACACCGTAGTTATTATCCAAAGTATATTTTCTTACATATTTAGGTTATTAGTTAAATATATTATTAATCTCTACATCACATATTTCTTTGTTATATATATTATTTATTTCATATTTATATGTTATTTATATGTTATTTATTTCTTATTTAATATTTTGTTATAATATTTATGATTATAATCTTTTTTTACAATTTTAAAGTAAAGCTAATTAAAATACTCATTGCTTTAAATAAGACAACTTAAAAAAAATTATATGTGTTAAATACACTGAAAATGTTAAATATAATATTAAATATAATATTATTTGTCTATAAATTTTTAATGTTAAATATAATATAAAATACCAATATATAATAATTAATTTTACTTTTTGTTATATTATATATATTTTTATTTTTATATAATATTTGAAAAATTAGGATGAAATATTTTGAAAGATTGTTTTTGTTTTAACATCATTATTTATATTTAGTATATATTTTAGATGTAAAAAATTGAAGTTTCTATTAATCTTTTAGTAATCATGTCTAACTATTTATTAAAATTTTAAATATTCGATACTAATATTTTTTTTTAAAACATTCTGTTATTTTATTATTTGAAGAATAGGTAAATAGCCTTAATTTCATATATATGTATATATATATACATATACATGTTCATAAAAAATCATAAAATGTTTAATCACTTTGAATATTTAAATATGTAAATTTATGCCAAAAAGTTTTTCAATAATTTTTCGAAATTTTGAAACTATAATATATTTTAATATAGCCAGAAACAAAATATATAAACCAATAGGATATTGTCTTAATTTGGGTCATTTTTCTGAATATATAATCCAATAAAATGTAGATCTTTTGTCCGCGCTACGCGCGGATTATATCTTTTTAATTTATTCTCTATATATTTAAATTGCTTAGCAAAGTTTGAAAGACAAAAGTTGAGTTTTAGATTTTATAGAGAAGTAGGGATTTAAGAAAAAACAATGATAAAATTGTTTAAAATGTAAATAAATCCAGGTATCAAATTGTGTGAGAAAGAGATTAATAATCCGAATGACGCATGAATTAAAGTCACTATTTGCTGCATACTTTTGCATGATATCTTATTCGCCCTTTGAAGGGCTTTATGTAATCAATTGATTTGTTGAAGTAGAAATTTGTTGCGGGTGAGGAAGTGAGTAGTATTTTGCCTGAAAAATATTGGATATTATTGTTCTGTTGATGAAAAAAAATTTAGATCTATATTATAATGTGTTTAAAAAAATTATTTACCTTGGAAAAGTTTAGGAATTATGCTTGTGATGATGACAACTTTAAATAGAGGTGTATGTATGAAGATAATTATGATTTCGTTTTTCGCTATTGTGTTAGACTTACCTGTTCAGCTCTAGACCAATCGTAGTTTGGGTTTAGGGTTTATGATTTATGATTTAGGATTTGGGTTTAAGATTTAAAGTTTAGGATTTAGGGTTTAGGATTTAGGGTTTATGATTTAGTGTTTGGGTTTAAGATTTAAAGTTTTGGGTTTAGGGTTTAGGATTTAGGATTTAGGGTTTATGATTTAGTATTAAGGTTTAAGATTTAAAGTTTTGGGTTTAGGGTTTAGATTTTAGGATTTAGAGTTTAGAGTTTTGGGTTTAGGCTTTAGGGTTTAGATTTTAGGATTTATGGTTTATTGTGTAGAGTTTGGGTTTAGGGTTTTAGATTTAGGGTTTAGATTTTAGGATTGGGGTTTATGGTTTATTGTTTTTGATTTAGGGTTTATGATTTTAGAGTTTAGGTTTTTAGAATTTAGAATTTTGCAGATTGCGCTAATTGATGTCGGTGTTGTTTTTTTTCCAACTATTTAATTTTTTTATTTTTATTGCATTTTTAATCTATTCCTACATGGCATTTTAGTTGGTTACGAAGAGTGTGGTGAATTTAACCATTCACCGTAGGGGTGAACATAAGTATTGTTCTTTTTATAATATTTCTATTTCATTTTTTTTTTTTCGTCTTCGCCTAGACTATTCTTTTGTTTCAGTTAAAATGAGAAAATTAAGTTACATTATGAGTTAACGTAAGTAGTTGAAACTTGAAACTATAATCATTGTCCACATGTGTTTGGTTTTTGGTTGACTATTGTGTTAACTAATGTATTGTGTAAATATGCAGAGTACGATTTTAGTAAGGAGATATGTAAATAGATTTTGTGGAGTGAAAATAGTTTATAATCTTTGTCTTACATAGACGAATGGAATAATTGTTATTGGAGTAGTACATAATAGTTGCTAGGCTTTGAAGTATTATTTTAAGACTGAGCACATATCAAATAAAGTATATGAATTTTGTTATTTGTTTAATTGGAGAGCATTGATGGTTGTAACGCTTGTTTATATTGTTTGGATGGCATAATATTATAGCTTTACTTGCTTGTAAAACGGATGAGTAACACTCAAGTTTTCGAACCCGTACTCCATGCAATGTATCTCATTTTTGGGTTGTTATTTTGCCCTAATATTTTTTTAAAAAAATTGGGAGGTTAATGATCAAATATTATTAATTTCATGTTATTCCACTTCATTCTCTAATTATACTACGCTTTTTAATTGATTGTACTTGTTTATTTATGTTTTTAGTTTGCTCCGTGAGATTTTGTTTGAGTGGTGATTTGGTTCCGTTGAGAGCATTTAGTAATGTGGTTCTAATGATATGGCTAATCAACAAAAGATAGACAAAAGATAGGATGATTAGTTGGCATCGGTTAAGTGGCTGACGCATTAATCCATTGTTTTGGTATCGTCTTGATTTATAACTTCTGTTTTTTTTTGAGTCTCTAATTTTGCACATATTTTGTCTGTGGTGATGACATTTAGATATAGCCTTAAGTGTCACATTAGATGTTTTGTTTGTCAATTATACATATATTTTGTTAACTACGACTGATTTTTGTGAATAATTTGTTTCTATTTTTATTAGAAATTCTTCCATCATTCTTCTTCAATCTAAGCTAAAGTTTGGTACTTAAAAAAACAGAAACCATTCATATGATTTATTCTTCTTTATTTTGATTGGCATTGGTTTGATGAGACTTGGAAAAAATAATTAAGTAAATAAATTATTATGTATTTTATTAAATCATCATTTGTGTACAATAATTGATGTCAACATTTTGATTGGATTCGAAATAAAATATAAATTTTTAAAAATTTGTTGTAGAACTTTTTAAATATGACCTTTTTGTAAGATTATAACATTTTGTAAACATGATTGTTTCCTTTGCTTTTTTTGTAATCTTTTACTTGTTCCTTTTGTTGGAGTTCATGATATCAAGTTCAAAACTAATTGGTTTCTTTGGCTTGAATATCTTTATCATTCTCTAACTGAGACCTCACAATCTTGGTGGCTTTTGACTCTTTATCAGTCAGAAGCTTTGGCCATCTATTCTTCTTCGAACATGACTTATTTTAAGTTTCCAGCAGCTCGGGAATCTGGACGCAAGTAATAACATCTTTTTCAGACCCTTTATTTATTGTGTCTCCCTTATAAAATTGAAATGAACATATCTAACCAGATAGTTGGGGATAATATAATAGAGGTAAATATCTGAATAATAACCTCATATAAGAGGTGCTAGTAGTTTGGATATTTTAACTGTAAAATAATGAAGTTCTAAAACAAAAGACATCTCATGAGCAATTAAGAGCTATCAATAGATGATATACCCTGCGATGAGAGTTTCAAACACATATGGAGGGTACTCTTAATCCGTGAGAGAAAGAAAATACCAGAAGCATTGCAAAATTGACCGAGATCTCATTGTCAACTGCGATGAGAGTGACAGCAATCTCAGTTCCAGTGCCTTGGCCTTTGACTTGGCCTCCATGTGTCTTTTTCTTCTATCAGTGCGTTAAAATCCTTACTATTACCCAACGTTACTGTATGCAAATACTTTCTTTCCTTCTTCAGGACCAAAGTCTTCTTTCAAGCTTGGAACCTTAATGTAGGCAAGTCGCCAGAGCTGAGCATGCCCTGGTGCTAATGATACCGGAGGGTCTACTGGTCGGATTGCGCTTTAGGGACTACTTTTTGGTTTCCATAATCAATGTAGAAAACTTAAAATTTATCATCTCAACAGCTCCTCGTGGTGCGTTCACAATCTGAAAATAGGTATCAATCAAATGAATAAACAGAAGCAAAATAAAGCATAGAAACTAAGAAGGTGGAGTGGAAGTTACCATTGCACGGTTCCAGTGTTTTCAAGGAAAAACTGTGCAAGGACGATGTCACCTCTCTTGGGGTTGAAGGATGCGAGGATGGGAGCATCTTTAACACACATGGTTGAAAGAAGGTTCTGAATCGAAGATAGTTTCTGGTCTCCAACCGATTGAACATAGAAGCGACCACCTCCAAGTACCTCTGTGACAGCAACCTATTATCATACAAAATGAAAGGAAACTTGAATGGATTGCTGCTTATTGTATACATATATATATATAAACTATCTGAGTAGTGCTAAAGAGATATTCACAAAGGTCTCATTTTGTCTGGTTTCTACGGTTGAACTTCCGTTTGATATTTCTTGTCCTTTAACATAATTCTTCCATAGAGAAGAATAGAAACCTGAGATATAAGCTCTATCGGGATTGACTTCACCGAATCTGTCATTTCAACAAAGAACGTACCATCACTCAATCGAATAGACACAGGGGCGTCAGAGATTCGAAAATTGTTGTTACTCCATGTTATGTCGACCCCACTGAGCAAGTAGACCGAACCCTCTTTGAAAAAGCCTTCGTAAGTGTACGGTTAGCGCTGAAAGTTCCTTGGATGAGCGTTGACTATATGACAAAAAAAAAAGACAAAGATCGGACTATCAATATGGTGAGATATGTAGAAAGATCTAATAAAACACAGTGGTGTCTAGCCGGAGTTACCTGGTCGTCAATGAAAAGCATGTCAACACCCATGAGTTGACCGCCTTTCTTAACATTTCTTGCTTCCTAGAATCGGAGTTGACGGACCTGGGCGGTGTTTGAACAGAATCCAGCTTTCAGATCGGTCAGGAGAGTAAAGGAATTAGCCATTGCTGGATTTGATGCTTCACAGGAAATACCCTTTGGGATTTCTTTTTGATATATGAAGCTTCATCCCAAGCTACAAAGACATTTATAAATGCAGATTCAGGCCGTTACCATGGAGGATGAAATGGTCGATGTAATTCGAAAGATTGGAAAAAGTGGTGAATAGACGTTAATGCTTTGATTAAGTGACATAAATGAAGGCGTTACATAGACATCAGCCGGAATCGGTGAGTTGTGAAGAACTACGGCGTTTGACTTTCCACATTCAACAAAGAAAAAAAAAGACTTTCAATAATGCAAAAATGGAATAAACCCCTAGTCCCAACTGGGCTTGCTCAGATTAAAACAAAAGTCCAAAAACTAAACGAAAATCATCTTCTATGATCCAAACGTGTGGTGGTGATGTGGAGAGATGAAACAATCTGATTGGCCTGAATTTCTAGTCCTACGTGGACATGCTAAATGGTGAGTATATTTGGCTTTTAATATTGTAAGATTTCCCATGAGATGAATACACATTATTCTTAGTTATATTATCCCTTACTTATTAAAGGAGGAACATTCATAGAAATAAACCTTGGCCTCATGTGTTTATTACATGAGTGTCATTTCCTATGTGTCATCACCTCATACACTTTCACTAACTTTTTTAAAAAACCCTTTGTGAACTAGAATAATTACAACCAAATGTCATTGGTAATATACATTATACTATATGATTACAATCCGATTCGAAAAAAAAACGGGAATTTATGACAGACAGAATATTAACTCTTTTGTAAAAGGCAACAAAATAAGTTCGACATCTATCAAATCGTTTGGTTATTTGGTCAAATCTTAGAGTCAAGATTCCTTTATATTTGTTTCTTTCTTAATTGTAAAACTTTCCAATTTTAAAAATATAGACTAAAAGTTAGGGATTATTAGTACTAAATGTAAGAGAGTATTCGTTTGTTTCGAATTTGGGTGAAATTAACCCTGACTATGGGGTACTATATATAAATCACGTGATCTTCCTCACCCACCCCACTTCAATAAAATTGCATTGGTCATTTTACTTAATCACACATGAAATGGGACCATTTGAAGTAGTTTATTATTATGTTAGAATCATAATCATAAATTTTCGGTCCGGTTATATATAACGTGGACTATAAGCTATATATATAACGTGGATTTTGCTAAATATATATAACGTGGACTATAAGCTTATTTCCGGTCCGGTTATCTGCAATGCAAAGATCTATCTATTTTTTAAAAAATGTCATATATTCCGGTAAATATAAAAATCGTAAATATTAAAATCTATTTAAGCGGACAGTATTTGTATGAAAATTAATCAATGAATCATAATCATAAGTCTTGAAGAATATTTAAAATTAATGAATGTATTTAACTATATATGGCATTATTTCCTGTTATATATTCACAAATTAGGAGTCAAAGAAGCATTATAGGAAAATTTTAACTTAGGCCAGTATATATATATGGAAATTGGAACAATTTGTAAGTGTCTAACACCAATTCAGACCAACGATTTGTTGAATAATTATTTTCAGAGTTGATCATGTATTTTAATTTCGTCAATTACGTCAATAAGTATTAATATATTTATGGAGATTGATTATTCTCCGCAAGAGTAATTGTTGTATCAACAAGTAATTGAAAAACTAGACTAAATATGGATAACGTATTTACACAATCGTAATGACTCAGTCCGGTGTGGTTTATATAGGAAAGTAACTAATAATTTTTCAAAAATATTATGGTAAGTCAATAAATATACAAATAATATTTTTAATTTTTTTTAATGCTTATAATCTCGCGGAACAAATTTCTTGATGTAATCCTTATGCACTTAATCCTACCAATTATAACTATATATATCATACATAACTTTGACACACCGTATCACAATCAACTTGCTACAAAACAAGCATATAAAATTTGAGAGCTATGAATTTCATCTCTGACTTTTTATTCAAAGAAAACCAGGAGAAAGTTTTATCAGTTTTTTTTTGTTTCTTTATAACTTATTTCATGTAGCATTTTATTATCATGTTGCCTATGTTTAATTTTATTGTATATTCATAATTTATATTATGAAAATAATAATTATATTTCTTATGTTTTGTTTTATCTTAAATAAATAATAAATTTATGTAAGTCCTTCTTATTTTTATAGATTTAATTCCATCTGTTTTTACGAACGGAAATAATGGTATCATCGACCACAAAATCCGTTTTTTCGTACTACACATCCCGTAAGTATTCAACATCTGTAAAAAGAAAGATATACATTTGTATAGTATCACATGGTTTGAACCCTTCTTTTTTTTCTTTTACAGTAACGTCGTCATTAAGTGTCGCTTATGGTGCACTTGCTCATGTTTTCAATGATTTATGGAATTCTATAGATGCAGACATAGTATTATGTGTTTTACAGTGTTGGCAAATTAATTGGGGACAAAGTAATCTATTGTATTTATTGTATATACAATCGATTAATAGGAGCTGATATTATATTTATATTTTGCTAATATTTGACATATTTCATAATAAGGCCGACTTAAGAGGGTTACTAACATTGATGGGATTTCCAAAATTGTCTTCGACCCCATTGGTGTTCCAGAAATTGATGTTTTAAGATTGAGGTAATACATGCATTCACATATTTTGTTAAATAATATTTTTAAATTCTCTAGATAATCTCTTTGCTATTGCTCATAATAGGATTGCAAACGAAGACTTCTGAATGCATTATTGACAGCAGTTATTTTGTCTCTATTTTTAATTTTCTTTTGTTTTTTATACATTGTTCCTTTTATATTTTATTAGACTATTGCTTATGTTTCATTTAATATTATATTTATAATTTACCCGCATGCAAACAAATATACAATTTAATTTTAATGGCCATCGCATATAAATTTATATTTACATACTAAAATTCCTCGCTATAATCCATACTTTCTTAGATATATTTTTCTTACTATGCCTTTAACTTTTATTATGTCTACATATTAAAAGTTATAATACTTTAATAATCTCCTCGCTCCGCGCAGGGCGCGGATTATCACCTAGTTTGTTTTAAAATAGCCAAAATGGACTATATTAAGCTCTCTATCAAATAAAGAAGAAAAGATCAAGCAAAGTAAAACACAGAAAAGAAGGATGAAAACAAAACAACTTGTTGTTGTTGGATTTTTGTTTTCACTACTCCTTTTGGTCGACTCTCACACAACCGAGTCAATATCAGATCACGAAGAGAACGCAAACGCAAACGCAAACGCAAAAGCTGTAACCGTAAAGGATCAGAAGCAGATAAACAGAGGAAGACGCAGTGGTAGCGGTCAGAATCGTGGACGCAGAAGCTGCGATCCACTCTTCCAATACTTATTCGGAATATGTGGCCGTTGGCCTTTTCCTACAACACCTTCACCTGATAACCCTTTCCTCCCTTTCCAACCACCGCGTCCGAGACCACGTCCACCGCCGTTGGTTCCATCGCCACCACCACCTCGTCCACCATCACGTCCGAGACCGCGTCCAAGGCCACCACCACCACCGTTAGTTCCATCACCACCACCACCACCCCCTACGCCTCTTGTTCCATCACCTCCTCCTCCCACTCCGCCACCGATTTTCTTATTCCCATCGCCGCCACCACCAGTTATAGCGTTCCCGCCACCTTTGGTTCCATCTCCTCCGCCGCCAATATGGCTGCCACCACCAGTGTTCACTCTTCCACCGCCACTGGATGAGTTTCCACCTATGCCACCAATAATTTGGCTGCCTCCTCCGGATGTTCCCGGTCAATCATCGCCGGCGGAGGACTTTGATCTGATAACTCCTTAGTTAATGTAATCCCCTATGTTGTGTAACACAAAGTCATGTTCTGTTTACCGCTCTAGCTTGTAAGATTACTAAATAAGTATGCAATGTAACGATTTTGATTTCCTCTAAAATCTATATAGTTTCGTGAGTACGTCTTATTTCATGTTTCATAATCTAATGGGCCGGACTTGGAGAGTTTGGAGAAACTGGCCCAATAGGTGAATAAGGCCGTTCGAGATTTGGTTGGTAAAGGTGTAACTTTAATGTGGGTGGGTCAGGTTGTTTTCTACGCGATGTAATAACGAGGAGCAGCTGAAGCAACGGCGTGGGATAAGTATAACAATTCCCGAAGTGAAGACTCGACTCTAATTCAATGCGGCTTTCTTCGAGCAGAGCAAGAATCAAAGAACTAACGCCACGTTCTGCTTATTAGCATTTATTTACTTTCTTCTACTCTCTTCTTTACCTTTTGTTTGTTCATATCTGCGTAATAACTCCTCAATGTACAACTACATCTCCACGTTCCATTCTTTGCAGAGGGCGTGTAACTTATTTAACCAGTTTTGACCTAACCAGTTCTGTAGACCATGGTTTTATATGGTTTAGTTTCGGTCCGGTCGTTCCCATTGTTCACCTGGCCGGTTTGTAGAATAAAAGGAAACAGTGCTTGGATATATTAAACAGACCGGTTTTATATATGATTTGGCTCAATCCAACCAACGTGATTTCAGTTGATTTATATAGATGTAGGGGATGATTAGTAAGTGCTGTAGTTTTATATTTTTTGGTGTAGAATTTAATCTGTAGATTTATTTGTTGTAGCTTTCTTTGCTGTAGATTTCTAAAGCACTAATTTTTTGCTCTGGAAATAAAGTTCTCTACAGCCATATTTTGATTTTGCAGAGATTTTTTTGCTGTGAGTTTTTAAGGAAATCAAATCTCGATTGGTTGACATATATAGCTGTAGACTAAATTTTGACTGTCCAGAGCATCTACAGCCCCAACCAATCATCCCCTTAATAAATAACTTCAACTCGTAACCAAATCTGTTATGCTGATCAAAGTGGAGCTTACAATTACTAAAATTGCTTATGCTTTTCACGTTGACTCTAAACCGGAATAGCTCTAATGCTTTGAAAGATTGATACTACTACATCGCAAACAAACATAGTTCTGTCTATATTCACTTCAATGTTCTCTGAGTTAGAGAGGCTGTGTGTGGGCTGGATAACACTCACCTCATAGCTCTAAATTATTGAGTCAGTTTTACTTATTGCTCTTTTTTTATGGGATTGTGTAACCACATAAATATTCTCTTTATTATCAAAACTATTAATTGAAACCTTACAAAACTGAGGTCTTACGTAGTGACAAACGTAAAAATAACCAAAAAATCAACATAATCAATCATCAAAGATTCGACTATAAATATATGTACATGCGTAGTTTAGTTCTTGCATGTCTTGGATAGAAATAAAAAGAAAAGGATGAAACGACTTGTTATAAAATGTGTAGTCACATTCCTTTTGATTAGTGTTTCAATAACAGAATCAATAGAGAATCAACATAGACACAGAGACAAAGACAAGCAAGGTTTGGTTAGAAGACACAGAAGAGCCAAAAGCAGAAGAAGAAGCTCAAGCAAAAACGGTGAAGCATTCGCAACTAAATGCGATGTGTTTTTCCGGTGTGTATTCGGCACATGCGGTCAATGGAATTTCCCTATAGTTCCTTGTCCTCAAAACCCTTTTTTGCCTCCTCCTCCGGTGGTTATACCACCGCCAACTCCTTGTGTTAATTGTGTACAACCATCACCACCACCTCCAATACCAGTTCCTTGCCCACCACTATCGCCACCGCCAATCCCGGTTCCTTGTCCACCTCCACCATCACCTCCTCCTCCTGTGCCTTGCATTACTTGTGTCACAGCTCCAGCACCGGTTCCTCCGGTGCCTTGCGTTACTTGTGTCACAGCTCCAGCACCGCCTCCTCCTCAACCGTGTATTGTTTGTACCAAAGCACCGGCTCAACCTCCACCAGTAGCTTGTCCACCGCCACCATTACCGCCGGTTATCCCATTTGTCCCTACACCAATTATACTCCCTCCATTACCACCTTTATTCCCAGTTCTGTCACCACCAGCAACGCCTACGCCAGTCCCAATCCTACCTCCACCTACTCCACTGCTACCTCTTCCTCCACCTACTCCGGTGCTACCTCTTCCGCCACCGTTATCTTCCTCTATTCCATCACCATCCCTTCCATTAGTATTATCTCCCCCACCACCACTACCTGGCGGCTCGGTTTCACAGCCACCGTTTATGATGACGCCAACTCCTGTATTAGGCGGCGGTGCTCCGGGATTCATCGGTATACCTCCGCCGGTGCAAGAGCTCCCTCCTATTTTACCTCCACCGGTTCAAGACCTCCCTTCAATATTGCCTCCACCGGTTCAAGACATTCCTTCCATGCTTCCTCCACCGGTTCAAGAATTCCCGCCAATTTTGCCTCCACCGGCTCAAGACCTTCCTTCAATGTTTCCTCCACCGGCTCAAGAGTTCCCGCCAGTTTTGCCTCCACCGGTTCAAGACTTTCCACAGATTTTACCTCCACCGGTTCAAGAATTTCCGCCGATTCTACCACCACCGGTTCAAAACTTCGCACCGGTTTTCTCAACACCACCAATCTTACAAGATCCACCAACAGAACCAATATTCTCCACACCACCAGCTCTTGGAGAATTCCCACCGCAAGCTCCCGTCTTCACCACGCCGCCAGAAGTAACGAATCCATGGCTGCCGCCAGAGCAACCGCCGGTTACGTCCATACCAACTGTACCGGAAAATCCATATCCAAACCCGGACATGGGTTCAAATCAGCCGTTGGTTCAGCTTCCTCCACCCTCTTGGGATTCACCACCATTTAACCGTTAACTTTCTATAAAATCTTCAAATTCTCTTCTTTTTTTTTTGGTTTTTTGGTTAAATCATAAATATGTAACGTAAGCTACACGTAATAAGCAGCAATGCCACATTGTAACAAATCTATGGCTGTGATTTGCATTTCAATGAGATAATAATCAAGATTAAGTTCATCGTTGCCTCTAAAGGAGAGTATCCACGTGTCATATCCAAATTTGTCTCGTAAATTAGAAAATAAATATGCAAGAAAAAGACAAGCTTGGATGATGTGGATATGGTGAATTTGTTTCTGACTTCTCATTGGTTAGAAATCTATCCACGACAGCCTCCGAGATTTCGTTAATAGATTCTCTATCATCATATCCACATTGTCCCTCTCTAAAGCTACTCCCTTTGATTCTCTTTGCTCCATAAAAACAGAGAGAACAAACAAAAAACAGAGTAGACGTATTAGAGATCTCATGGCGATGGCGGCTGTAACCGGAGCTGTGCTCAGTGGGCTTGGTTCGTCTTTTCTCTCTGGAGGCAAGAGGAGTATCACCGCTTTGGGAACCGGCCTAGGCACTGGAGCTGCGAGAGTTGGCCGGAAAACTCTGATTGTCGCCGCTGCTGCTGCTCAGCCGAAGAAATCGTGGATCCCCGCCGTTAAAGGTGGCGGCAACTTCCTCGACCCTGAATGGCTCGATGGCTCGTAAGTTTATAAACTCAAATCTCTCTGTTACTAGCAATGATTACTCTGAGTTTTGTGACGGTTCAGAACTATAGTTAGAAAAAAGAATCTTAAAGGAGACGCCTTTACGCAATATCTGAGTCAATTGTGAATGTGTTTTCGCAGGCTACCCGGAGATTTCGGGTTCGACCCGTTGGGTTTGGGAAAAGACCCGGCTTTTCTTAAATGGTACAGAGAAGCAGAGCTGATCCACGGCAGATGGGCGATGGCTGCTGTTCTTGGGATCTTCGTTGGCCAGGCTTGGAGCGGCGTGCCATGGTTCGAAGCCGGAGCTGATCCACGTGCCATTGCACCCTTCTCTTTCGGATCGCTTCTCGGGACCCAGTTGCTTCTCATGGGTTGGGTGGAGAGCAAACGGTGGGTCGACTTCTTCAACCCGGATTCTCAATCTGTCGAGTGGGCGACCCCGTGGTCGAGGACCGCTGAGAATTTCGCAAACTACACCGGAGATCAAGGGTATCCCGGAGGAAGATTCTTTGATCCGTTGGGACTCGCTGGGAAGACACGCGACGGTGTTTACGAGCCAGACAGGGAGAAGCTGGAGAGGCTGAAGTTGGCTGAGATTAAGCACTCTAGGCTCGCAATGCTTGCAATGCTGATCTTTTACTTTGAGGCCGGACAGGGTAAAACACCTCTCGGTGCACTTGGTCTGTGAGAACTATATGTCTTAGAGTCTGTAGATATAATTACTTTCTCCCAGAACATAATGCTGTTCTTCAAATATCATATCATTGCTTTAAAAGTGGCAAACCAATCATGAGTTCAGCTTGTGAACAATGCAAAATTATATCATGAAAAGGCTTATTAGAGCATGATTATCCCTATAACCCCATAAGGGTTTCTTAATCACTTTTTTAGTATTAAATGTGTGTTAAGAATTTAGTTAAGAAACAACTAATTTTTTGTCCTCCATTCATAGTTTCTTAACTTAAGGGTTCTTAAACAAAAAGAGTATGTGATGATTAAAGAGAGAAAGAAAAAATGGATGACTTTGGTTTAGTGAATAAACATAAATATAACATAACAACAACAAGAAGGTACAACATAAACATAACAGAACATTAACTCCATTATAGAATCAATAGACAGAACAACCTAAACAGAGCTTACTTGTTTGCAACAACCGGAGGAACCACCCAAGTGTTTGCCCGGAAGCCATAAGGAAGGTTGCCAAACTGAAACAGAACAACAAATTATTATACTATGAAGCCTTCTTAATAACATAACACAACACATGCAAAAATGGTTTTACGTACTTTATTATGCTCAATGAAAGCTTTCATAAGAGCGTCATAAGCCTGCAGACACAATCACAACCACACCAGAGATCACAAAACAGAACTGAAAAAATAAAAAGGTGAAACCTTTCTCAACAATTGAAACTTACAGCATCAAAAGGCCTGCTTATATAGCTCAACTAAAGAATGACACAGAAGCTGATGTTTCCCAGCTGGGTAAAAAATTGTTCTTGACGCAACAACCGTGATAGGCTTCCCACTTGAAACTTTAATCTACAAAATGGTATATCAAATCAGTCCTAAGTTTCTCTCGAAAGCAAACAACTAAGAAAGAGTCCTTACATCGATTTGAAAGAGATCATCTAATCCTTTATCTTCAATTGATGGACGAACATACCTCTGATATCTACAAGATTCAAGAAACGTTAATCAGTACGCGAGATTAAACTCAGAACGCGACGAGTTAGCGAGAAGGAAACTCACATTGAATTGGAGGAGTAAGGTGGGAGAAGGAGAAGAATTCGTAAAATTGCCCGAGACGAGTCGGTGGGCACATGTTGATTTCGCCCTTGTCTCCGCCTTCCGCAACCTGAGAAGCCTCACATCCGCCGCCACGGCCGTTGCCCACGACGAGTTTCTTCTCTGATTCTTTGAGCTTAGGGCTGAGAACGGAATCTGAATCGCCGGCATCCTTGTGTCCAGATTCCTTGGGAAACGAGCGAGACACCGGTGGTTTCGACGAACCGTTTCATCAGATCAGACGGAGAAAACCCTAACCTGGGTTCCCGGCGGCGGAGCTGACAGGACCTTCGACGATTTTGAAAGCTCCTTTGAGCACATAAGACAAAGTAAGGGCATTGTTGATCCGGCTCGACTGAACCTCGCTGTAGATCGTCAACGGAGAAAACAAGAGAGGAGGAGAGAAAGAAAAGAAAGAGAAAAGAAAAAAAGGAAAAAAAAAAAAATCAAATTTCACAGTTGCTGACACGTGGTTTAAGGATCCTTTTTATTATCGGTCCCCAAAATCCTGTATTAAGGATCGTTTATTACCTTTTTATTTAGTTTTGATTTAAATAAATGATTTATTTTGTTTAAAACCCCTCTTTAGAAACTGCAATAATCATGCTCTTAGTATATAACTCTATTATCAAATATTAATGAATAATGAAACAACAGATAGTTGAGGGAGTTTCTTCACTAGAGAGTAAAATGCCTAACAGGGTTTGAACAGCCAAGTCTCTCACTCCCAACAGGGCGTTGACCAAACCAAAAAGAGTGTGGAGATATAACCATGGGGGTCCTAACGCAGAAAGCTTACTGCTTGTAATCCGGGATCTTGTAATCCGGGGTGTCACGAAGGCTGAGTTGTGACAGGACAAGGCAGTAAGAATCCCAGTCAGTTCGTCTTAGATATTTCAACAGCTTCTTCCGTTTATGCACCATTGCTACGAGTCCCTTCCGCGAATGTTTGTCCTACGGTTATACAGTCACCGAGTATGACACTAGGGATACAGAAGAATATTGGAAACAACTTGAGGAGTTTTACCTTTTTGTGCAGAGCAGAGGTCAAATGCTTGATTTTAGTAGTTAGCTGCGCCACTGCAAGGACAGTAGACCAGAGACATCACAAGACAATCTAACCCAAACTCTGTCTCAGAAAATGTGATCCTTTTGATCGTTAAGGTCAGCATTCATCAGAGAACCACAATTTACCTTGCACGCGTGCAGAACCACAATCTGATTCCGACATCTTGAAATCTTCCCTGACTTTCGTGAGCTCAATTTTCATCTTCTCCGCAGATGACAGATTATCTGAGTGGAAGTACTTCGTAGACGCAGAGTCACATAAAAAAACAGACCAATACCCACAGTTTAATCTAGCGAACACAACAGAACAACATAGCATTGTTTTAAAACATGAGACAAAAGATCACCAAAATAACGAGAAAAAGAAACTTACAGTTTCAACTAGCTCATCTTTAGGAGGATAATGCTTGTACTCAGGAGTACCATCCCAATATCCTAGAATGTCTAGATTCTGCACTGCAAACATAGAAACCTCCTTAGATGACATAAATGCCATTTCAACAGCAAAACATAGCTAAACCCTAAACCAAAAGATCTCAACTTTTCGAATAGTAAGCAAAAACCAACAAAGCTACAATAGTAGAATTGACCAATAAACAAAAGCTCATAGATTCTATAAAACATTCGAAAACTAGAGCACAGGCAGAACATACGGGGAACAGCTTCGTTCTTGGCTTTATCATCCTCAAGTGTACCAATAACATTCCTGAGCACAGAAAAGTTCCAACGCTGATTCTTGACCTCTTTCTTTTCCGCTTGCCTTAGCTTAACCAACCTCTCATTCAACTCCTCCAACGAGAACCACCCGTCTTCCTTCTTCCCCTCTGGCCTAAGCATCTTCAGCTTCTCACCCAACTCTTCTTCCCTATACATCTTTAAATACTCCGTCATCGTCACCTCCTCCTCCGTTTCACCTTCCCTACCATTCCCATCCTCCATGTCTTTCCCGATCACTGACACATCCGAAGAACCAACGTTTCTTCTTCGTAAAGACATTCCCGCCATCTCTGTGTTGGGCTGCGACTTCAAATTTTTCAAATTTTCCCGCAATTTACTCAAATCGATATCATGACCTCTTAGATTACTAGGATCCGAAGAGTTTGCACCCGCTGCAACATTCTGCTTATAGAGCGTCTCGAAGGAAGTCGAAGGCGATTCGCTCTTCGGAGGTGGAGCGGCGGATCTACGCTGAAACTTGGCGAGGTTGATGCTTAAATCCTGTGACGACCCGCTACCGGAGATTCGGCTCGATCCGTGATTCCGAGCTTGAGATGAATTATTCTTGAGAGTGGACTTGATGTCGGTGAAGGGAGAGTTCGATTGAGACTGGGGAGGTTTCTCGACGGAATCGTTCGCGGATTTGGGAGGTGGATCCGATGAGGAATTGGAGAAGAAGCGAATCAAAGATGGGGCTGATGGGAATCTGCGATAGCGTCTAGCGAGAAGAAGCGCCATGGTTTTTGGATGCTCCGTAGGGTTTAGGGCTTTGGGTTGAAGACGACGACGATCACAGATTTACAGTAATTGCGGTTTAATTGAATTCAAATGTCACGACTTTCCGGTTAAGTGTTGTTCAGGCAAAGTCTGGTATAAGAAAACCGAGACAACGTGTCTCGTGCACATTGTATCCTCCTACGAAGGCCCATTTACATGTGAAATGGCCCATTAGTTTTTACTCTTTTCTAAGTATTTCAAACCACGAGTTTACGACGAAGTCCTTTCCTTAATTTCAGTTGACTCTTTTAATAAAAAAAAGTCACATAACATATTGGAACTGTCCTCGTTTTGTTATAAACGTTAGGTTTATCAAATTCTATATTCAGCTTATTCATGATTAGAAGCTCAAATCTTATGCAAAAAAAAAGAAAAACACATGTTTCGTTGAATAGTTAATAGTTGCCACCAAAAACTTTTACCACATGATTCGAATAAGAAAGACCTCGCACGTCCACAAAATTATCCCGAAACTGCATACTAGTGGATAAAAACCGAACCGTCACGCAAGCGGCTCGTATACACCAGACACGAAGCACAAAATAGTCCATGATGCTACGTAAGTATTCCTATGGGTCCCACATTTACCAAGAAAATTAATAAAGACAAAGTTTACAAAAGTACTATTTCAATCTATCTAACTGTGTGTGTGAAAACGTTCCGAATGTATATATAATCAATCCACTCATTAATGTGCCACGGAGATTTTATTTTCTTCTTCTTCTTCTCCACTTTTCGCCACCATTTCTCCTTCTCTCACTTTCTCTCTCTCTCTCTCTCTAAAACTCGGTGAAAAGTCCAGACCTAGGCTATGACCAACGGAGACTGGACTCGTGAGGCTATGTCCGACGATTCATTGGTGGCGGAGGCACTGATCTCCCTCCACCATGTCGAGCCGCCTCCTCCTCCTGAGAAGTGCGGCCCGTCGGATCTCGAGCTGAAATGGACCGTGCGGCAGCGGAGGAGCAAGGCGACGAAGGGAGAGCAAACACGTGCCAGTCCCTCTACGCCTCTTTCTTGGAGCGGCGCCACTTCTCTCAGCGGCGGTGGAGGCGGAGGCAGCGGTGTCGCCGCCGCTGAGCAGTCTAGCTGCGCCGTGAAACTGTCAGAGGCCGTTAGATCTAAGGTACCCCTTTGGTTTCTTTTCTCCAGTTTCTTTTTTAAAAAAACTTTACGTTATTACTCTGTTTATGTGTTTGATGAATATAACCATCGGTGTACGTGGCCGGAAAAATAAACGCCGGTAGACTCTAGCCACCTTAAGCCGTGTGGGCGATATCCACTTTCACGTAATCTCTAGGTCTTCCTTTTTTTCCTCAACCACTACCATTTTTTGCCCATCTGTTTTCTCTTAGGGTTATATTCGTCATTTTGATCCGAATCAACCTTGCCCTTCTTCGATCTATATACTCCAATGTTGCGTTGACCTTAACATCCATGACCGTATAACCGCACGTTTTTCTAAACTCAAATTCTATCTTTTTTGCTCTCTGCAATCTCAGTATCAGTTTTGCTAGATACTCCACATCTAGAGGGTTGCCTGTTTGGTTACCAAGTTACGTCACGATGCTTCGTTATGACGAGATTGTCCCTTTGTCATTAAGGCTGTGAGGGGGTAATTAGGTCAATAAGAGGAGTTATTGCTGGCGTTATTTATAATATTTGCTTATACTTATGAGGAGCTGCCTCTTTTATGGGTTGAGAGGCGTTTTCGTGGCGAATTAGGTTTGGGCTGCGTGTGTGTGTGTGGTGTAATCTGATGCGGCGTAGCGCACAGTACACTTGACGTGGAAAAAGGGTCAAATACTTCTCCACACGACACTTTGACTGCAATCCAGAACACCTTTGGTCAATATCATTCACTGTTATAGTATTGGTGACAGCCTTGTGTATTTAGCTTTTTCTATATGGGTTAAGCTGCATTATCTTACTACTAAAGTAGATGAAAGAACCCACAAAGTCGCCATTAGTAATTAAAAGAAAGAGATGGAACGTGATAGGGACAAATGGTTATGTGGATAATTTGTGACAATGTGTGGGGTTCTTGGCCAAGGGAAGACACGCGTAAAAGTCGTCCAAGTCACGCTCTAGTCACGTGATCCTATTCTTTCTTTTGAAGTTGGGGTGTGTCTCGATGTAAGGAGAAAAAGATGCACTTGTTTTCATATTTGCTTTTTTGGGTCTCTAAGTAGTTGACCAAGAACAAAGATTCCTTTGTTTGAATGTTTTCTTTACTGATTTAATTGTCTAAGATTTAGTGATTTGTTTTAAATCTTTAAATAATTAGGGATATCTTGTAATGATCAACCACTTTATGCTTTTGCTAATCCTTTATTTCATCGTATCATACTATCATTGTGTATCAACTACACTTGCCCTCTAGTTGATAACCTGAAATTATGGATTCGAATTTACGATAAGAATGGTCTAATGTGACGGTGGCTTGAACTTGATCTTTTGTTAGTATACGTTGTGAAAAGCCACTATCTGATCTTCTTAGTGTGTTTTCATGCAGATATCTCAAACTAGTGTAAAACCAACAACCCATTTCAAGAGATCAAGAAAGAAAAAGGTAAGCAAACCAAGGATAAAAATCTAGATTCTGATAAAATCACATCGTTATGTTTAATGTCTTAATCAATGTATGTGGCTGTTAACAGACGCTTGCTGAACTAAAAGAGGAGGAGAGTTTACTCTTAAAGGAAAAGAAAGACCTGAAAAATGTAAAAATCCCTTTTCTCCATCTTCTTTTAACATCATGTCCGAAGTCCAAATCTTTTATATGTTTACTTGTTTGGCGAGTCAGGAACTCGCAAGTATGCGAAATTTGCTGAAGCAACAAAGAGCAAGAAACGAGTCATTAAAAAAACTCCAGGTTTAAATCAACCTACTAAACATGTACTGTTTTGCCTAGATATATATGTAAATAAATCTAATAACATATGATATCTATGTGCAGGCTGCTGCTGAGACACAAAAGAATGATGATTCCTCGTTCTTGCTCCCTGACCTTAACATTCCTCTTGATGACAACACCCCGAGCTGATATATATAACTACAAAACATCAAACATCAAATATTCTTTTGTTAGCCAGACTTTCTAGACTATGCATAACTGTAACTATATATGATATGGATAAGACTATAGATAATCATCGAAGGACAATGGACTCTGATGACACAGTGGAGATGAGTTTGCTATTTTTATTCTTCTATCTCATAGATATTGATTCTTAGGTTGTTGCAAGTTTTTGCCATCACCCTCTCCTCTAATTCTCTCTCTCTCCCTCGCTCTGTTTCCCACTCTATTATATAATTTAAGACTTATAAATTATATATATTACATAGATACATTTCTTCTTTTATTGTTTTTTTTTAAATTACATTTGAGTTTCCATCTTTTTGTAATGTACATTCTGTTTTTCTATATTTATTTAGCTTTTTTTTTCATAAAATATTTATTGGTAATGTAATGAGTTTGACGCAAAAGAAATTCCATAAATAGTTTGGTTCATCTCGCTTCATATTAAAAACTGATAACATTATTTTTAATGTAAATTGATAGTTACATAACCCATATAAAAGTGATTTTCGTTTAGAATTATAATTAATTTATGTATTCGACATGCTACAATTAAATTGATTTTGGTATTGTTTAGATGAATATGAGTTATGTTTTAAATTCATTAATTTCAGCACCAACCGAAAACTATTTATGTAAATTAAGATCACGTTTTATATTAAATTAAATGACAAAATAACAACTAATTCTAAAATGCAGGATTAGTTAGGTTTTTATGGCATGAAATAATTAGGTGAACTAATAAGTCAAAATGGTACTTAAACTTTAATAAAATAGATGTTTACCTTTTAGCCAAAAAAATCACCTTGAATAAAGGAAATTAGACCCAATAACCAAAAAAAAAAAACTATAATTCACTAGATAACCAAATTTTCACCCTCTCTACTATTTTCTCTTTCTATCTCCTATCATCTTACTATAAATCTAATTTCTTTTTTTTTTGGCTATTTCACAAATAAACCCTCGAATAAACCTTCAAGAGTTACGTCATTACAAATATAACTAGCTAGCTGGGTTTCTCTCTCCTTCAGCTATGTTCTCTCTCTTCGATCTGACACAGAGGAAGGATGAGATGAAACCTCAGTCGGAGTTCTTATGACTCCGTCTCCCGTCTATCGGGTTTGATCCTGGGAAGCGGTGATTCCTCTACACCGACGTCGCCAACTTTGGTTTCTGAGAAACGGTGGCTTTGACATCACCGGTTTCGTCGGCGTTCGCTTCCGGGAAGCGGTGGCTCTGACAACACTGTTTTTCGTCGGCTTTCTCGTTTTCCGTTCTACGCTTTGGTTCTCTCTTTGTCAAATGACTCTCGATTTGAGACTCCATGTTGTTGTTCTTGGATCGATCGTAGATGGTTGATGTTTCTTGGAAGCGTAGATCCGTGGTTTGAACTTCTTGAGGCTGATCTAGTTGATCGGCCTCTTCAAGGGTTTGGTTGGTTTGTTGGCGGAGTTTGGTCGCGCCTTTTCTCCGACTCCGGTGGAAAATGATCTTTCACCATTCGACGCGTGATGATCGATTTCGATATCCTGCTCTCCGGTGTGCTTCCGGTAGATATCCGATTAGTGCGTCGACGGCGACTTGCATGTCGGTGAAATGCGGTGGCGATTTTGACCCTGCGACATGTGCCCCTCGAGTGGAGTTTTCGGTAAGGATGTGGAGGCCTTGTGACACGTGTTCCTCGTTGGTGAGGACCTTAACACGTGACACGTCCACGAAACACGCATGGCTTGAAATGGCGCTTACGGGTTTAGGTTGATGGGCTTAGGTCCAATATGGTCCTTTTTAGTTCGACTTTTTGTGTTGGTCTTCTTGCTTTCTTTTTCTTGTAATGTGTTTGGGCTTTGCCCTTTGGACTTTAACCTTTTAATAAACAATAGAATTGATGGAAAAAAAAAAAGACTGCAAGAGTTAAAAGGAAAAGCATGTATAAACATGTCCATTGGGTTGACAAGAAAAAACATGTCCATTGGAGTGTAGTGTGATAAGAAAAGTGACGTGGAGATGATCCATAATATTAACAGCAAATGTAAAAAAGTCTTCTCTTTCTTTGAACTCTTCTACCGCTACGGTCAAAAAGGGCTAAACCACATGTAGAAATTAAAAACGTCGTCGCCTCCTTCAACATTAGTATGTTCATATCTTGTTAAGTTTTATCTATTACTTGGAGGGGCTCTCGGTAATTTAAAGACAAATCTGTTGTCCTTATAAGCTAGAAGAGCGAGAGACGCCTTTGGCAGAAAATGATTTGAGAACGAACAAGTTTCCTTCTTCTGCATTTTGCCCAGAAAAAAAAGATCCTTTCCAATCCCTTTCTCCATCAACATTTAAACCTAAATCGTTGTAACCAACCTCCTTTCGGCCCCCAAAACGCGAAATCGCATCGATTAAGCTCTGAAAATTTGTGGTGAAAAAATTTCCGAATCTCGTCTCTCGTGATCGGGATTATCGACAAGACATGCGATACCGCCGTTTATAGATTGGTGGTTTCTGGGTTTCTTATAAATTCGGTGAGTAGATGAACGTTGTTGGTGTGATAAGAGTATGTTTAATTCGTTTTCGGACAGGCTACTTGAGTTTGTGTCTGAGGCAGGTTTTGTAATAACAGAAAACATAAAAAATATGAACTTTTTGGTCTCTATAGGGTTTGTTGATTCCGTATGTAAATTCTGATGGATATATATATATATTAAGACATTCTGTGTCTCAATCTAATCCCAATGTTGTGTGGTCGTTTTGTTTCATGTTGAGTATGCTTATTCGTTTTCGGACAGGCTACTGTATTTCGAGTCTGTGGCTTTGTAAGAACAGAAAAAAAAAAAGAGGTATGGTTACTGGTTTTTAAAAAAAAAAATGATTTTTGGTCTTTTTAGGGTTGGTGAGCAAGCTTCGGCTTCCTTAAATGGTTATGTTAGCCTGGCTGGTGATTCTTGGCATAAATGTTAAAACAAAAGGAACATATATTAAGACATTCTGTATGTCTATCTAATCCATGTAGTGTGGTTGTTTGTTTCATGTTTTGGTTTCTTCTCTATTTTCATTCAGTTTTAAGAAATTTACTTCCTATCGATACTTTTGTTTTTTCATGGCTTGTTAAAAGTAGGACACTTGATGGATAATAACAGTTGGAGGCCTGATCTTCCAAATGGAGATCCTTCCGTGGACACTGGTGACTGGAGAAGTCAATTGCCACCTGATTCACGCCAGAAGATTGTCAACAAGATGTAACTTTATTTATTATTAAAAAAATTCATCAGAAATACTTTGTAGTTAATATGATGTTATAGTTTCTTTGACCAATGATACTGTTTTTATTTTTTTGTGTACTTAATTACTTGTCACTTGTATGTAGAATGGAGACACTAAAGAAGCATCTTCCGCTTTCTGCAACAGAGGGAGTTAACGAGCTCAGGAGAATTGCTGCTAGATTCGAGGAGAAAATTTTCAGTGGTGCTGTTAACCAGGTTAATCAATCGTCTGCTTGTACATCTTTTTATTTTATTTTAGTGTTTGGTATATATAACTACCTGTAAAGCTTAGTCCCAATATATATAGCTTCTTGATTTTATTTTATTTCGAATTTCAGAGTGATTACCTTCGGAAAATATCCATGAAGATGCTAACTATGGACTCTAAATCTCAAAATGCAACTGGCTCTTCCTCATCTATCCCTGCCGCCAATAATGTCTCATCCCTGGATATAAGTAACCACAATTCTCAAGCATGTATCTAGTTTTTGGATGACTGTTTCTCTAATATGGTGCTGTTTTAATCTTTCCTTTTGAGTAGAACCCAACATTCAAGGGCACCTTCTTCCGGGAGCTTTACCAAACAATCAATCTCAAGCACCACCTCAGCCGTCGCTGTCCCAACCCATGCAGAGTAATACTGCCTCTGGAATGACGGGTTCTACTGCTTTAACCAATAATACTAATGTCACAAGCGTTGTAAACCAGAATCCCAGTATGCAAAATGTCGCCGGAATGTTGCAAGATTCATCTGGCCAGCATGGCCTTTCTTCCAACATGTTTTCAGGATCATCCCAAAGGCAGATGCTGGGAAGGCCTAATGCTATGTCTTCTCAGCAGCAGCAGCAGCCACAGAGTGCACAGTTTCTTTATCAGCAGCAGCTACAGCAGCAGCTTCTCAAGCAGAATTTTCAGTCAGGGAATGTTCAGCACAATCAACAACAACAGCAACCAAATTTGCTGCAGCCCAATCAAATGCAACAGTCTGGCATTTCAACATCTACCTCAGCTGTGAGCTCATCTCCTCTCCAGGGTCTCCACACAAATCAGCAATCAAGTCCTCATCAGTCTATGCTTCGTCAGCATCAATCTTCGCTGCTAAGGCAACATCCTCAATCACAACAATCCTCTGGCATCCATCAGCAGCAAACTTCATTGCCGCAACAACAGCCTATTTCTCCTCTACAACAGCAGCAAGCACAGATGATGCGACAACAAGCTGCAAGTGGGTCAGGCATCCAACAGAAGCAGATGATGGGGCAGAATCTTGTCGGGGATATGCAGCAGCAACACCAGCAAAGGTTACTGAACCAACAAAATAATATTTTGAATATGCAACAAAAGCAACAAGTACCGGCACAGCAGCAACTGATGTCTCAACAAAACAGCCTTCAGACAACGCATCAGCAACCACTGGGCACTAATCATAGCAATGTTGCTGGACTGCAGCAACCACAACAACAGTTGCTCAGTAATTCGAGCATGCAGACTAACCAGCAGTCGGTGCAGCACATGTTATCACAGCCAACGGTTGGGCTACAACGAGCTCATCAGGCTGGCCATGGCGTGTTTTCTTCTCAGGGCCAACAGTCACAAAATCAGCAGATGATACCCCTTCAGTCGCATCATCAGCAGCTAGGTTTGCAACAACAACAACAACCTAATCTGCTACAACAGGATGTGCAACAAAGACTACAATCTTCTGGCCAAGTCACTGGTTCCCTGCTTCCACCTCAAAGTGTAGTGGACCAACAGAGACAACAACAACTATATCAATCCCAAAGAACTCTTCCGGAGATGCCATCATGTATGCTTTACATCCTTGTGAATACTTTACACAATCTCTGAATAGGATCTGATGCTGAACACCCCCATTTCATAAATTTTAGCTTCGCTAGACTCGACGGCACAGACGGAAAGTGCAAATGGAGTCGATTGGCAAGAAGAGGTTTACCAAAAGGTAGTTTTAAAAAAAAATAAGTTTGCTATATCTTTTTCCAATTCTGTCTACACTAATTAAATCTTAAGAAGATAGATGCAACTAGGCTGGCGATTTTAGATATATATATCCGTGATGAGTAATCATGTGACCATTGTGCTTGTTTTTGCAGATCCAAACCATGAAAGAGGCGTACTTACCAGATCTTAGTGAAATCAATCAGAGAGTTGGAGCCAAGTTACAGCAAGTAAGTTACCATTTTTTTAACTAGGAGAATAGTTTGCATTAGTGTGTCCTCCGCAACAGTAGTATATACCTTATGAGACTTTGAATTTAATTTAATGCAAGAACGTTTCAATATTGCAAGTCAAGTGGTTTGTAGCTTGCATCTATGTCCTTGTCTTTTTTCTTATTGAACACATTTTTTTCTCTCTCGAGCAGGACGCTTCTCTTCCGCAGCAACAAAGATCAGAGCAGTTTGAGAAATTAAAACAATTCAAAAATATGTTGGACCGAATGATACAATTCCTATCGGTTCCAAAGATCAACATCATGCCTGCATTAAAGGATAAGGTGGCTAATTATGAGAAGCAGATTATAAATTTCTTAAATAATCACAGGCCGAGGAGGCCAATACAGCAAGGGCAGATGCAGCAACAATCAGCTCAGAACGGTCAGGATCAATCTCATGATAGTCAAGCAAATACGCAGATGCAGTCAATGAGCATGGCAGGTTCTGTGCCAAGGGCACAGCAGAGTAGTCTGGCAAATATGCAGAACAATGTTCTATCATCTCGTCCTGGAGTTTCAGCCCCACAGCAGAGCATTCCGGCTTCTAGTTTAGAGTCAGGCCAAGGAAATGCACAGGTTACCATGGGATCCATGCAACAAAATATTTCTCAACAAGTGAATAACAGTTCTGCCTCTGCTCAAAGTGGGTTAAGTACACTGCAGTCTAATTTTAATCAAGCCCAGCTAAGTTCCGGTTTGCTTCAGCAACAGCACCTGAAGCAACATCAAGACCAACAAATGACGCAGCAGTTGAAACAGCAATTTCAGCAGCGCCAAATGCTGCAGCTACTACAGAAGCAGCAGTTGAGTCAGCAGCAGCAGCAACAGTTGCAAGCAAGACAGCAAGGGGCACAGTTCCAGCAACATTCTCTGCAGGGTCAGCGTGCTACTTATCCCCTTCAGCAGTTAAAACCAGGATCTCAGCTTCCTGCTACGTCGCCTCAACTTCTCCCAGGTGCATCTCCTCAGATGACACAACAACATTCGTCTCCTCAGGTCGACCAGAAAATTCTGATGTCATCTGTCAACAAGATGGGAACTCCATTGCAACCTGCACACTCCCCTTTTGTTGTCCCATCTCCTTCAACCTCCCTGGCACCTTCCCCTATGCAAGTTGACTCTGAGAAAGCAATGGGAAACACTGCTCGCCAACAACAAAGTGTAGTTCAATCCATTGCAATTGGCACTCCAGGGATCTCTGCATCTCCTCTCCTTCAGGAGCTTACTAGTCCTGATGGAAATAATTTAAATCAAAGCGCGGCTGAGCTGCCTATTGAACGCCTTATTAGAGTCGTAAGTAACATTACTAACATCCCACCACTTGTAGCAGAAACATTGTTCTGATCATGATGTATACAGGTGAAGTCCATCTCGCCACAATCACTTTCTTCTGGAGTAAGTGACATCAGATCTGTTGTAAGCATGGTTGATAGGATAGCTGGTTCAGCCCCAGGAAACGGTTCAAGAACTTCAGTTGGTGAGGATTTGGTTGCAATGACAAAGTGTCGTCTCCAAGCAAGAAACTTAATGACGCAAGAGGGAATGCCGGCGAATAAGAAAATGAAACGTCACACAACTGCAATGCCATTAAGCGTTGGTGATAACTACAATCAGTTCGCATGTTCAGAAACATCAGATCTGGAATCTACAGCGACTTCTGTTGGAAAGAAGGCAAGAACTGAGGTATATATGAAATTTGACACACAGCAAGGTTTAAATTTTTTTTAAATATTGAGGACACAATCTTGAACTGCAGACGGAGCATGCCCTTTTGGAGGAAATCAAGGAGATAAACCAGCGGCTGATAGATACAGTTGTTGAGATAAGTAATGATGAAGATGCTGCTGATGCTAGTGAGGGAGCAACAGCAAGCAAAGGGTGTGAAGGAACGACAGTAAGATTCTCGTTTAAAGCGGTTTCTCTCAGCCCAGCCTTGAAGGCTCATCTCTCATCAACCCAAATGGTAAGCAAGATCATTTCGTTAAGATTGAAAATCATTTTATTTTATCGTTTTTTAAGATAATGTTTTGTGCTTCTGTTCTGTTACAGTCTCCTATTCAACCATTGCGCTTGCTGGTACCTTGTAGCTACCCCAGAGGCTCTCCATCTCTCCTGGATAATCTCCCGGTCGAAACCAGGTACAAGTAAAACCATCTATAAGAAACTGGATCATCTTCTTACCTTTAACTTAACATAGTCTGGTTTCTTGAACAGCAAAGAGAAGGAGGACCTGTCGTCCAAGGCTATGGCAAGGTTCAACATATTACTAAGAAGTTTGTCACAGCCGATGTCGCTCAAAGACATAGCCAAGACATGGGAGGCATGCGCTCGGACTGTGATATGTGAGTACGCACAGCAATTTGGAGGTGGAACTTTCAGTTCAAAATACGGTACTTGGGAGAAATTTGTAGCCGCTTCCTGAATCTGATATGCATCTCTTCATCATGTCCTTAATTTGTAATCCTGTGCTCTTTTTATATCGCTATGATTCCTACTTACTATTTTCTTGTCAAAATTATCTAAAAGGTCCCAACACACAAAAGGCTTTTTTTGCCTTTTAACCCACTTTTTGTTGTATAGCATAAGTTTGTTTCTACCTCAGAATGATTGGGAGCTTTTATCTAGTAGTCAAAGATTCGTATGCAGTAGTACTGCCATTTTTCAATTGTATTATATGATGTTTTACTGAATATTTTCAGTTGTATTGTATAGTGTGTATTTTGTGTAACCGTAGGTATATTCCTCATTCGTTGGAGAGAGCGTTGTTTTGCTTCCGCCATGGATATGGTTCTCTTTATCGGTGCATGTGGTTGCTTGGTAGCTATGGACTCATTTGGCTTTTGTTACTCACTCTTCGTGGTCTTCCCTTTTGGTTGGTGAGTCAAAATCTTCACCTTTTTTCTCTGAGAATCGCTTGGAACTCTGTTCTTTTGTTGCTGTCAAGAACAAAAGTTGACATGCAAGCAAAAAAAAGATGATATTTCTGAAGATGGAAGGAGAGGTGAGAAGAGGAGATCTCTTGCGATCTCGTTACGACCGAGTTTGAGGATCATGACGCAGTGTTTAGCGATGGAGATTCCTATGCCCTGGAGGAACTCGTGGTTGAAGTAAACGACGTCTTCGTGTTCGAGCTCTTTCTTGGAGAAGGAAAGACTCCTCGTGGATGAGACAAGGTTCAAGGTTTAAGTTTTGTTCTCGACAGCCATGAAAACCAATCCATGCAAGATTCTTTTGATGGTCTCAACAAAAGTTTGTGTCTCTTTGTGCGTGTGTGCCCGCGTGTGTGTTTGTGTATATAGAGAGGAAACTGAGTAGGGAGGCTTTAACTTTTAAAAAGTGGCGGGCTTTGTCGTTAAGATGGGAGTGGTTTGTAGAATATGGGGTGAGAGTGTGGACAATGAAGAGTGACCATCAGTCACAGTGTGGGTAAAGGAGCAAACACAATGGGATCTTACATTATGTTTTAGAGCACTGTGTTATTATATAAACAAATTATGCAAGGGGAAGATCTGAGAATTTAGGGTATCTGATTATATCATTTACAAAAGACACGAAAAGTCTAATCATATTGACTCAAACGAGATAGTTTAGTCATACTTGGACCAGAATCTAATGACAAGCGATTGTATACCTCTCTCATCTTCCCTTATTTTATGGGTTTATTTGCCAGATAACCAAGAAAAATGGGAAATTAGATTTTTAGAGAAATAGGAGAAACAAAATAGGAGAGAGTACAGAGTTTTAGTTCGTTGTTCACAGTGAGTTTAATTATTTTGCTCCAGTCCGGACTCGTAAGTTTCGGTCTAGGTGGTTAAGAGCAATTCCTTTGGAATGTTATTTTTGGCTTAACAATCCCTTTGAAAAGTTTCTCCAGAGAAGATTTATTTACACTAATGAATATCTTAAATGTTGGAATATATATATCCAAAAATATTTAAAAATATCTCAACATTTTAAGATAGATATCTCAACATTATGCACATTCTCTACATAGTAAGAATGTATCTTTTATGGTCAGATATGAATGTATCTAACGTAGTAAGAAAATATATATATATATTTTTTATATTGGTTACAAATCTAAGAAAATAATTTAAAATATTGTGTCCTTTTATAACATTGGCTATAAACATCTGTTTTTTATACTTTTATTTTTTTTACAAAAAAATCTGTTATATATATGCTTGTTCAGGCCGAGTGAAAATAAAACAAATCGTAAGAAAACGAAGAAGATATTATGATAAAATGGCTATCACCAATAAGATTCTAGTTGCATTTTTTCTCACCATTCTGCTTGCCACTTATGTTCATTGTCGTATAACATCTGATGAAAACATTTCTGGTACCGATATTCTCCAAATTATTTTTTTACCATGGACATAATTTCATCCTTTGTTTTTTACCATGGACATAATTTCATCCTTTTAACAAAGTATGTATAATATATGTTTAAATAGACCAACTTAATTTTCTAGTGAGTCTAAAAATTATTGTAGTGATGATACATGTCATAGGTAAAAATGTTGTAATATTTATCTAAGGTTGTAATGCTTATCTTTTAACATATAATGGATAACATATGTCATAGGTAAAATATTTTAATGTTTATCTTTTAATATATAAGGGATATTTATTGTCAAACAAAAGATTTTTTTTGTTTTGTTTTATATTGGTCACAAATCTCTTTTTTTTTAACTGTATTGGTCACAAATCTAAGGAAATAAATTTAAAGATTATGTCCTTTTTTAACATTGACTATAAAATACTTCTTTATGTATGCTTGTTCTTATATATATATATATATATATATATTTGACCAGCCTAAGTGAAACAAAACAAATCATAAGAAAACGAAGAAGAAAGTATTATAAAATGGCTATCACCAAAAAGAATCTAGTTGCATTTGTTCTCACCATTCTGCTCGTCGTATCTTATGTTCATTGTCGTATAACATCTGATAACATTTCAGGTACCGATATTCTCCATTTAAAAAAAAAAAATCATGTACATAATTTCATCTTTTTAACAAAGGTATATATTGGTTTAATGATTTATATTGAATAGGTTTTGGAATTAAAAAGGAGGAGGATATGTGCTTCAAAACAAGTGAGTGTTTGCAACCCGACATGGGCCCGGGGGAGTCATTGGACAAAGTTTGCATTGCATTTTGTCAGAGGATGAAGTTTAAATCAGGCTGGTGTGAATTCTATGGTAGTCCATGCTGTTGTTCCTCTAAATAAGCATGTGTTTGACTAAGAATCTAAGATATATAATACAATACATACTGGTGTTTAACCATTAGACAAAAAAAATACATACTGGTGTTCAATTTAATCTAATAACATAATTCGTTTTCAAACGTGTTAGATTTTTATTTAAATATACTAGTCGTTTCGCAAGTTTTCTTGTAAGTAGCTTTCAATGTTTTATTGTATCGTTAAAATATATATGAGAGTGTATAAAGTTCCAAGAATGGAATCTTTTCACTAAAATGTGGTTACCGACGGCTCGTTAGGAATCAAACTACACACTTAACACTTAGAATACCATGATTTGGTAACTGGGAACATCACCAAAATCAATTGTTACGATATATAGTAGTGCATGTCTATGAGATAACTTCCATCGTCATTATGTGGAACAACTTTGATTACAAAAGATCACAATGGCTCAGCCTCATTTTATGGGACGGATGCTCCAAGCCTCACACCCATATGCAATAAAAGAAAAACCGTAGCATGCCGGAACTACGAAGCACTACTTTCATGCTCTGTGAAACCTCGATCTTTGTGACCTTTCTTAATGAAGACTAAAAACCAAAAAATAACATATGAACTTTTTAAAAGAATTCAGTCAATGCGAGTGTTATTATAAAAAGAAATAACACTCTACGACCGTAAAGTATGTAAATTAATGTTTTCATCACAATTCCATTTGAAACGTAAGGTATTTCCTTCTCAAATTAGTCATTGGATATACAAATGGTCCCAATTCAAGATCATTGACCAAAATATTTTAATAGTTATGTCAAATTATAATTAATTTGTTCCGATTTGTCATAATCATTATTTTTGGGATAATTTTAAAAATACTCTATTTATAGTTTAGAATTTGAAAAATAAATCTATATTTATATTTTGAAAACTACACTTTCTTCAATGTGATAAGACATTTTTATCCATATTAAAATTAAATATCTGTTTTAGTAACTAAAATACAAATTAAAAATGCTATATTATGATTATTCGTGTTTAAAATAAATATATGCCTAAACATAAATATATTATTTTACTATTTTATGATAGCATTAATAAATACAAAAGATTCTAAAATCTTTATAAATTTTATGAATGCTCTGGCTACAATTAAGTTTTGAAAACATCACTTCTAGTACAATTCGATTCTTTGTATACAGATGTATGTATGTATGTGCTAACTGACTTCAATCTAATAGTTTTAGAGGAAATTATATTGCATCTTTTTAGAGGGGTTTCTATCTTGTGATTATATGACCGCTGGTTTTGGAATTCAACGTTGTACTCAAATTGTCAATTTCAAAAGAGGTTGAGATTTTGTTGATCATTTGGTAAAACTAGGTCTGACTAGAGTAACTCAAATTATATTAATATTTATATCAACCTAATTTATCCGGTGATACTGCTCCTTTTTGCCATTACTCGATAAAAATGTGTTTTATGTGTCACATAGTTCATGTAATATATGGTCAAATGTGCCTAAAAACTATTTCACCGGAAGAAAGAGGAGTCATCCAAGTCACACATTTATTAATCACATACATATGCACTAAATTTTCTATTCTATATGGCCGAAGCAATATATGATTATAACCCCTCACAACCTCTAATACTAAACATTAACCCAATCCCAACCGATAAATTTTAAACTCTAAATCTCAATCACTAAACCCAAAAATAAACTATAATATAAATTCATAATATTTTAAACAAATTCAAAACTTAAATTAGTATAAAATATTATGTAATATTATACTATGCTATATATATAAATAGACATGAAAGAAAGATGAGCCATCACCGTCACACGTTTATTGACCACATACATATGCACTGAGTGTTATAGTCTATATGGTAAAAATAGTACAAGATTATAACTCCACCCACAACCCCTAATACTAACATTACCCAAACCCATAAATACTAAATTTTAAATCCCAACAACTAAACTCAAACCCAAATATAAACTATAATATATATATTTATAATATTTTTAACAAATTTAAAATATAAAAATAGTATATAATATTTTGTAATGTTATACTATACTATATAAATAGACAGGGAGGAGCCATTTACATCACACAATTGACGACTTACATATGCACTGAGTGTTATATTCTATATGGTCAAAGTAGTATACGATTATAACTCCACCCACAACCGCTAATACTAAACATTACCCCACCCACAACTCCTAATACTAAGAGCATGTACATCAAAGGTACATGAGGAGTTCATGGGGTAAGTTCACACGTTTGCCAAGAAAAAAAATATTAAAATAATTTCTCTTTCATGAACCTAGTCCTCCTGAACTCTCTGTGGTGAACTTTTCTGTGGTGAGTTCATCACTGTTTTGTGGGCCCCACGACACGTGGTGACCCACAATTGGTCTGATTTTTTTTTTTTTTAAATCAAACAAAAAAAAAGTTTTTAATGATAAAAAATTGAAAACTTGAACCCCAAATGAGGGTTCATTGATGTTCATGCTCTAAACACTACCCTAACCCAAACCATAAATACTAAATCCTAAATCTCAATCACTAAACTCAAATCCAAATATAAACTATAATATATATTTATAATATTTTAAACAAATTTAAAATCTGAAAATAGTATATAATATTCTGTAAAATTATACTATATATACTATAAAATGAAAAGTAGAATAGATTTGTGAATTAAAATCATTTGTGTGGGTGTAATTAACAAAATGATAAAATTGAGTTGGTAAATCACTTGTGTCGGTTCGGTTAACGCATAAACCAATATTCAAATCAATGACACAACTTCAAAACATAATATGTGTTCATTCACTGTAAAATAAAGAGACTATATGGGTGGCGAGGTGGAGGAGGACAGGAAAGTGTCTTTATCAACTTTATCCAACGATGCCCAAAATATTCATATGTCTCTCGCTGCACGAGTCTCGTCTATTGCCGCATGCGTGTTGATGCACCGGTAACGCCGATGGCGGGTTTCAGATTCGGTGAAGCTTCCTGTTAGTAACCAAAAGAGTTGTTACAGACTGGCTTCTTCTACGGAAAGGTACTCCAGAAATAGTATCAATGGCGATGTAGATCAAATATGAGAGAAAGACAATTCACTTTCTACATAGTTACTAAACGAATTACTTTAAGAAACTATATGTATCTCTAAGCGCCACAATTTGTGAGAGGTAAATATTATAATTTAATTTACCTTTTGCTTACCGGTTGTATCAGAGGATAAAAAAACTTTATTATAGAAAAGACACACAGTGTATAAGTATAATAAAACAATTAGCTATAGATTGAATTATTAAATTTTTGAACATCACGCAATGCAATTTTCCTTTATTTTATCGTTTTTAGTAGCACAAAATTCAAAATTTCAATCTTTGCTTGATCACTCATCATAACGTTCATTAGCTTTTTGGGGAAAGCAAATCTTTATATGTCAGGTGTTTTAAAGAATTGAATACGTTCGGTCACAGCGACAACACTCCAGTCCTACTACTCTCTTCGTATTATTTTAATTGTCATTTTAGATTTAAATATATAAATTAATAAAATATTTAATTTTATATATTTACTAAATAAAAACATATTATCAATACATCTAAACACATTTTAACCAATAGAAAAATAGATTAAATTATAAAGTCAATAAATGTTGTATTGAAATTATAATACGACACATATTTTGAATAGAAAATTTTACTCTACAACGAAAACTAAACTGAAATGAAGGAAATATAATATATGCACATTTAAAGACCTATGGGAAATATTTTATCTGTATACGTATGATGACAATTTATACTATCGAATCTTTCGATAGTTTTTTTAATAATATATACATCATCTTTTTTTTAATTGTGACTGTAAAGCACAACTAGCAATATAAATGAATAGAAAAAAAATTACTCTGGTTTTAACTGTTTCTATACTAGTCAAGTGGAATTTTTTTAAATTTTTTACTTTATTTACTATTCAGGAAAGAGTAAAAATTGTATGTGTTTTTAATTTTAGTTTGCAAGGAGAAAATTTTTTTCGTTAGATATCAAGTTTTTTTCTTTTGCTATTTATTTTAACTATTACCTCTTATTTATTCTAATTTAATTTTTTTCTATAAAAGCTAAAATATCCTAATAAATTATCAAATCCGAAAGCTAAATCGGTGGAACTGAATGGACACCATAGCAGAAAACTGAATTGAAGCACCACGTGCAACTTTACCGGCTATTATATTCATTGCTCTTGGAATATGTTGGATTGCAAAGTTGGAGAAGAATTTTTATTGTATTAAAATTCTTCCATTGGCGTAGTGAAAGTCATCCATTCCATCGGTGTAAGCACTATAATCACTGATTGAAAACAGAATGTTGCAAACACCACTTTCGTAATATATAGAGTCTTCATGATTTTATAGTCCAAATCAAAGGTTCATATTATGCATGTAAAGGTAATAAACTATTTCCAATATTTATAGTTTCCATTATATTATCAGAACGTTCTTTTGTACAAAACAACTTAACATAAATAAGATAACAAATGGATGATGTCTCGTAAAGCAATCTGATATATCCGAAATAAGCGGAATATGAAAAAAAAAAAATTTGACCAAAAAAGATAAAAAAAATAATAAGGAAAATAGCAAAGCATTAAAACTTTTACGTGAACGTGTAAGAGAATGGGACACATACATAAGTGGAAAGTGACCAATCCCCAACACCTCATCTTCAAATCTATTTATTGTTTATTACTCCTTCCGTTTTTTAATATAAGTCATTTTAAAATTGTGCACATGAATTAATAAAATCATTAATTTTTTATATTTTCTAAACAAACATCATTAATTATTTACCTAATCACAAATCAACCAATAATAAAATATAAGGTATATTATCATTGGTCATATAACATTAAGTGTTAATAAATTTTACATAGAAAACTGAAAACGTAATATAATTTGGAACATAAAAAATTTTCTAAAACGACTAATTATTTTCGTTTGGTTATACGTCTCCTTTTAAGATTTATTGATTGTAATCTTATTTTCAGCGCATTTATTACTTAATATTTCCATGTTTCTATTACTAATAATTTCTCATATTAATTACTAATAATTTCTCATATTAAATAATATAATATTAATATGATTAATAACTAGTAATTTTTTTTATTTCTGTTTCTTAAATTTGGTAAAAAATAAAACAAATTGATAAAAATATTTTTTTTTTTAAATTATGACGTATCAAAAAATCTACTTACGACTATGAAAATGAATGAATATATTAAAAAACGGAAGGGGTATCATTTTATATTATTATTTTATTCAATAATTATTAGTATTATTGTCTTTCGCATAAAACAGCACTGCAACGATATAACAAAACAAATCGTATTAAATATATTTTGGCAGTAGTTTAGACTATTTTGTTACTAAAAAAACCATTTTAGTTGCCCGAGTACAGAAACAAAAATAAATATAGTTTCAAATGGGGATCCCTTTCAAATGCAACTTTCTAAAAGCTGAGTTTGATAGAGAGGATATGTACTTGGTGTAATTTATCATCTAACAGTTTATTAAAAATGGGATAATAATTAGTAAAAAGAAAATACTATAATATTGGGAAGTTAGGGCTGAGCTTCATCAATGCGTCACTTATCTCGTGAGAGTGAGACTTCTGGACGGACACGCCTCTGATGGAACCCACCTGCATTGCTTTTGGGATCCTTTTTCATTTTATTATTATACTACCAAAGTAAAGAAGATGCAACAACCATCCCTCAAATCTCTCTATTTTATTATCCTTTGAACTTTTTTTTTCAATAGAAATGTGCACACAACCAAATAACCAATCAATCATACGCTAAATTTACCCATATTGAAAAAGTTAAAACAATTTTTTTTTTTAAATAATGACTTAAATATGTTGGACAGAAAATAATCAGTAATACTGTAAAATATTAGAAGAATTATAAAAAATTATTCTCATATTCTTTATTACGAGTTGAACATTTCTCCATCACGTGATGTTCGATGTGAGTAACCGCATCTGAAGAGGCAATTGCCTTCTCAATGTCATATCCGTAATAACAGTCAAACTCGAGGGTTAAAAAGAACTCATGATAAATAAAGCTTGTGTCGCGCCACGAGGGATCTGAGACAACTCTGACACATTGAATGAAACTCTAACCGTTAGATCTCCATCCTCCGCGCCATCATACGAAATCGACGGTCGTCCAGATAAGTATAAACCCCCTTGTGACGTAGACGATCACACCTCCATGCGTTACAGCTGGCAACTAATATTCCGAGCTGAATAACTTCGAGAAATGTGGCCGATTAACTCCTAGGGATAATCAATTCTACTTATCACTTCGCTAGCTTTTCTTCGAGTGATAGCTTACTCAACTTATCAACACCCAATTATCTGTCACCTTCTCTTATTAAAGTCTCCATTTCTGCAAGTGTTAATGTCCGTATTTATACCTCGAAGAGAGAGAGAGAGAAATAAGAGGAAGAAGCTTTATTTTTTCTTTCTTTCTTTGAGTCCAAAAATCAATCAATCTTCTTCTTCTTCTTCTTCGTCGATCTCTTTCTTCCTTCATGGTAAGTAAAGCTTCGTCTCTGTTTTTATTTTCTCTCTACCCTTTATGGTAAAAAGAATCTCTTTCTAAAGCTATTTAATTCCATAGCCAATTCTAGGAAAGATTTTTAATTTTACTGATTTATCGTTATCTGCAGAGATACGAAGTTTATGGATATATTTTTTTTCAGATAAAAGTATTGGTTTTTTAATTTAATACGAAACCTAGATTTGAGCGCGTTTGCCATTGTATATGTTGCAGATCTGGTGATAGTGTTTGGTGGTCTGAGTTGAAAAAAAGTCTCATGTCTTCTCTTAGTAGAGAGCTTGTGTTCCTGATCTTACAGTTTCTCGATGAAGAGAAGTTTAAAGAGACTGTTCACAAGTAAAATCTTGCCTCCTCATTCGATCTATTATTCTGCTAGCTCTTTGTGTTGGTTAATTAATGCTGATTGGTTTTGTTAATTAGGCTTGAACAAGAATCTGGATTTTTCTTCAACATGAAGTACTTTGAGGACGAGGTGCATAACGGGAACTGGGACGAGGTTGAGAAGTATCTCTCTGGTTTCACTAAAGTGGATGATAATAGATACTCTATGAAGATATTCTTCGAGATAAGAAAGCAGAAGTATCTCGAGGCTTTGGATAAGTAAGTAGTGATGGATATTAGCAAGGCCCAAATAAAGACCGGAAGCCCATTATCTAAGCTCATTGTATCTAGGTTTTCTAGCATATTGAGTTGATATAAATATCTGTGTAAGGTCACTTTGCAATGTAACGAAGGCTGCGTTGAATGCAGCCTCTCCCTTCATATTTATGAATCATTTACAATCTTACTTATCTTGGTGACAAGCATAAAGATTCTTCCTTTCTTTAGTTTCATTGCACAATAAAGCTTCTTAAAGCTATTTCATTTTCTGTGTCAATAAGCTCTTATGAGCAGAATCTATCTTGTTTTGAGTTTGTCTACATGGTATCAGAGCACCAGGGAGTAAATCCTTGGATCTATGGGTTTTATTTTCACCAGCTTCCAATATACAACCCTTTCTGTCACTAAAGCTCCAAACTTGCTTCACTCACGCTGCTCTCCTTCAGTCACGCTGGTACAATTCACTCCATGAAGCAAGAGGACGAAATCATCCAGCCTTTTCAACACCAGAACAACAAGACGTTTTCTTTAAGCTTCAGTTAGATGAAGCTGTGTGTTTTCTGGGTAGCGATGAAGCTGAAGCTGTGAAGTAGGGCTCAGAACAGACAGAGAAGAAAGAAAGACTCCCTCATCACTTTATGGACGGTATTGTCTATTTCTTTCTACTGAGACAGAACAAAAGATGAAAAATAAATGTCTCTGTGTTGGATTGAGTTGCTGGTTAGCTTAAATTCTTGGGTTAAGATAGGTTTGGAACCGAAGCTATAATGAAATAGGCAGGTTTGGGTTTGTTGCGTGTGGAAGCTCTGGCTTTAATGCTAATGCACACAAAGTGCTCGCTGAAATGCTCACAAGAAGGTCAGTTTGTTTAGAGGCAGAATTTTGGTGATATTGATGGGAAGCAGAGAGTGAGTATAGTTGTATTTGGTAGGTGTGGAAAGAGTGTTCTTCATTAGACACATTAGAAGGATGAAATGGGTAAAGTAAACCTAGATTCATAGTGAGACAAATAGGCCACAATTATACCTCTGAGTGAGATCAACTAAGCTCTCCAAGTTCAAGAGAAACCTCTGAGTGAAGCCATGTGATACTCTCCAAGTATAGGTCTGAATAGATCTCACACTAATGTTTGTCTACAATGGTGAGTAGAACCATTTGCTAACATCTCAAGCATCCTACTTCATCTACTTATGCTCATTTCAAGCCATATCCATCTGTGCTTTCAAACTCAGCGTAGCTGCTCCATCCACGCTAAGTTTGCGGGGGAGTATTAGCAAGGCCCAAATAAAGACCGGAAGCCCATTATCTAAGCTCATTGTATCTAGGTTTTCTAGCATATTGAGTTGATATAAATATCTGTGTAAGGTCACTTTGCAATGTAACGAAGGCTGCGTTGAATGCAGCCTCTCCCTTCATATTTATGAATCATTTACAATCTTACTTATCTTGGTGACAAGCATAAAGATTCTTCCTTTCTTTAGTTTCATTGCACAATAAAGCTTCTTAAAGCTATTTCATTTTCTGTGTCAATAAGCTCTTATGAGCAGAATCTATCTTGTTTTGAGTTTGTCTACAATGGATGGAGCTTTGTTTTGTTAATAATAAAAGAAAAAATAGAGTTTTGATTTGTGGGGTTTTTTTTTAAAAAACTAGGCATGATCGTCCCAAGGCGGTGGAGATACTAGTGAAGGATTTGAAAGTGTTTTCAACTTTTAACGAGGAGCTTTTCAAAGAAATAACTCAGCTCTTGACGTTAGAGAACTTCAGGGAGAATGAACAGTTATCAAAGTATGGGGACACCAAGTCCGCAAGATCGATCATGTTGGTGGAACTCAAGAAGCTTATCGAGGCGAATCCTCTGTTCCGTGATAAACTGCAGTTTCCTACTCTTAGAAACTCGAGGCTGAGGACTCTTATCAACCAGAGGTTAATTAATTGCTGCTTTTGTCTTATTCACTTCAAGTTGTTGGCATCATCATCAAACTCATTACTTTTTTTTTTGTTAACTTGCAGCTTAAATTGGCAACATCAGCTTTGTAAAAACCCAAGGCCAAATCCGGATATAAAGACTCTTTTTGTTGATCATTCGTGTGGTCCTCCAAATGGTGCACGTGCTCCATCTCCTGTGAGCAATCCACTGCTTGGAGGGTTACCAAAAGCTGGAGGCTTTCCTCCTTTAGGCGCACACGGGGTAAGCTCTAGTCTCTATCTTTAGTTTTCACTTGCATTTCTCCTGAGGCTAAATATCTCTTATCTCTCCAGCCGTTTCAACCAACGGCCTCACCCGTTCCACCTCCTCTTGCTGGTTGGATGTCTAGTCCTTCCTCTGTCCCACATCCAGCTGTGTCTGCAGGACCCATTGCCCTTGGTGGTCCTTCTATCCCAGGTACTACTCCCTTATCAAATAAACTGTGTATGATCTACCAACCAGAGGTCATTAGCTCAACTGGAAAGGATAATGACTATTGTGTCAGAGGTCTCCAGTTCGAGTGACTGTTGGGACGAAACTAATATTACATGATGTGGTTTCGGAAAAAAAAAACTGTGTGTGATCTATGCATTGTGCTTACAATGGAGCTCATAATTTGGTGCAGCGGCATTGAAGCATCCGAGAACTCCTCCAACTAATCCTGCTTTAGACTACCCATCAGCAGAGTCTGAACATGTCTCGAAAAGAACAAGGCCTATGGGCATCTCTGACGAGGTTAATCTAGGTGTCAACATGTTACCAATGTCGTTTCCCGGGCAGGCGCATGGTCACAGTCCAGCTTTCAAAGCACCTGATGACTTGCCTAAGACGGTTGCACGAACTTTGACTCAGGGCTCATCTCCAATGAGCATGGATTTTCATCCAATCAAACAGACTCTGCTTCTAGGTCTGTCTCCTGCTCTGTTTGTCAGCTTTCATATAACAATATTCTAAATTGGATTACATTGTTCTACCAGTTGGTACTAATGTAGGAGATATCGGTCTGTGGGAAGTTGGTTCTCGTGAAAGATTAGTACAGAAGACCTTCAAAGTCTGGGATATAAGCAAATGTTCAATGCCCTTACAGGCTGCTCTGGTGAAAGAGCCTGTTGTATCTGTTAACCGTGTGATATGGAGCCCAGACGGTTCCTTGTTCGGTAAAAGAATCCACCTTTAAAGTAACATGTGCACAAGAATGAAACTATATAACTCTGCCCTATACGTTCTCTAATGCAGGAGTTGCTTACTCGAGACATATTGTACAACTATACTCTTATCATGGAGGTGAAGACATGAGGCAACACCTTGAGGTCTCATAACATTGACAAGCCTCCTCTTTTTTTTTTGTGCTGTGGAGATATTGTCTTGTTAATATTTGTGATTTTTCAGATTGATGCTCACGTTGGTGGTGTGAATGATATTTCCTTCTCGACTCCAAACAAGCAACTGTGTGTGATAACCTGCGGTGATGACAAAACCATCAAGGTCTGGGACGCTGCAACGGGTGTCAAAAGACATACTTTTGAAGGCCATGAAGCTCCTGTTTACTCTGTCTGTCCTCACTACAAGGAAAACATTCAAGTAAGCTTAATTAGCCATTGATCTCCCTTAAGGCTTCAAATGGGTGGGTTGACCATGTGTTGTCCGTCTCCAAATATAAAGTTGACCTGGATCACTGGTTTTTTTGCCAGTTTTATCGGGTTTTCTCAAATCCCGGTTTTAAACCGAACCGTACTCGGCTTCTTCAGCGAGTCAAGGTCAGACCGGTTCGACCTACCGGTCTGGTCCGGTTTTCAAAACCATGCTTTTGAGTTAAATCAAATTGAGGAAAAATAAGAGTTTTAGAGAAATTAATTTTTTTCACCAAAATCGCAATTTTGAATTTTCCAGACAAAACCGCAAAATGAGAATATAATACTTATTCAAAATGTAGATTCTCCCTCCCTTCCATTACATGTTATAGTTTTTTGACATTTTTTTTTTGTTTTCTTGTCTTCAAGTTCATATTTTCTACAGCGCTCGATGGGAAAATCAAGGCATGGTTGTATGATAACATGGGTTCTCGAGTTGACTACGATGCACCGGGTCGCTGGTGTACCACAATGGCTTACAGTGCGGATGGAACTAGGCTATTCTCTTGTGGGACGAGCAAAGATGGAGAGTCTTACATAGTTGAGTGGAATGAAAGCGAAGGAGCTGTTAAAAGAACTTATCAAGGCTTCCACAAGCGTTCTCTCGGTGTTGTGCAGTTTGACACGACTAAAAACCGTTATCTAGCTGCTGGTGATGACTTCTCCATCAAGTTCTGGGATATGGACAATGTGCAGCTTTTAACTGCCATTGATGGCGATGGAGGTCTCCAGGCAAGCCCGCGTATCCGGTTTAACAAGGAAGGCTCTCTCTTGGCTGTGTCTGGAAACGAGAATGTGATCAAGGTTATGGCAAACTCGGATGGTTTGAGACTGTTGCACACTTTCGAGAACGTTTCATCTGAATCCTCCAAGGTACAAAGCTTTAGATTACTTTACACGCAATTTGAAAAGTTTCTTTAACACTTCGTTTTCTACATTTGTAGCCTGCAATAAACAGTCTTGCAACGGCAGCTGCTGCTACGAGTGCTGCAGCAGATCGATCAGCCAATGTTGTTTCCATCCAAGCAATGGTAATTAAAGAACGTTTTTATTTGTTCTTTTACTTATTTCATCTTTCCATCATTCATCATCACCTCGCCTTTTTAAATAGAATGGAGATGCGAGGAATATGGTGGATGTGAAGCCAGTGATAACAGAGGAATCAAATGATAAGTCTAAGATATGGAAGCTTACTGAAGTCAGCGAGCCTTCTCAATGCAGGTCACTGAGACTCCCTGAGAATCTGAGAGTAGCTAAGGTATATCAGTTATACATTTTCTGATCAATGTACAGGCTGGCTATATATATATATATATATGGTTTTTCTCATGGTTCTAAAAATCGGTCCGGGCAACAAATCGGTGCTATTCGAAACAAATTTTTTAAAATCCAATCGGTTTAAACCACCTTTCTAAATCAGTTTAAATCTTTTAAATTAAATAATAATGTTAGTAAAAATCTACAAATTTGTCTAATTTTGTTTTGTAAATCTAATTTTGATAATTTATCAAAATAATTTTATGAAACCCCAAAAACTAAAATATCTTGTATAAAAGTAAAATATATATATTATAAATCAATACTTCATTAACACCTAGGTCCCGAATAATTTGCTTGGTAGCTAGTCCTCTACAAGACAGCTAGTTACCGTCTAGTAATTTCTTGAACATTGGTTTTCTTCTTTTTCTGATGATAAACTGATAAATTTTGCAGATATCAAGATTGATTTTCACCAATTCCGGAAACGCTATCTTGGCTTTGGCGTCAAACGCTATTCATCTTCTATGGAAATGGCAGAGGAATGAGCGCAACGCAACTGGAAAGGTAAACTTGACTGACTATCTCTAACTTTCTTGGTCCAATGGCAATAATGATAAATTGTCATTCATTCATGTAGGCTACAGCTTCTTTGCCACCTCAGCAATGGCAACCAGCAAGTGGGATCCTAATGACTAACGACGCAGCTGAAAACAACGCTGAGGAAGCTGTACCTTGTTTTGCTTTATCCAAGAATGATTCGTATGTAATGTCAGCCTCTGGAGGAAAGATCTCCTTATTTAACATGATGACGTTTAAGGTAATGTGGAAACACATATGTTTGATGTTTTGTGTTATGCATTTTGATTCACTGACTGATTGTTCTTGGCTCTGATAATGTGCTAGACGATGGCTACTTTTATGCCACCGCCGCCTGCTGCAACTTTTCTTGCTTTCCATCCTCAAGACAACAATATCATTGCTATCGGAATGGATGATAGTACTATTCAGATTTATAACGTCCGTGTTGATGAGGTAATGAATCAAAAATCTCCAGAGAAGAAGCAGTGTTTTGTATGTTTGATATGATTGTCAATATGTTTCCTTGTCTGCTTGTGCAGGTGAAGAGTAAGCTTAAAGGTCATTCAAAGAGAATAACTGGTCTTGCCTTCTCCAATGTGTTGAATGTGCTGGTTTCTTCTGGAGCTGATGCTCAGGTTCGAACCATCTTTTTTTGCTTTTTTGAGTATCAATGGGACAAGATCAACAGTCTGGTATGTTCTTCTTGTTGTTTCAGCTTTGTGTATGGAACACAGATGGATGGGAGAAGCAAAGAAGCAAGGTTCTGCCACTTCCACAGGGAAGACCAAACACTGCACCTTCAGACACGCGTGTTCAGTTCCACCAAGATCAAGCTCACTTCCTCGTCGTGCACGAGACGCAGCTTGCTATTTATGAAACAACCAAGCTCGAATGCATGAAACAGGTATCTCTCTCTCACACACACTGCAAGATCTGCAATGTAATAATGCATTTGATTAACGATTGTATTGACTTCTTTACAGTGGCCAGTGAGAGAATCGTCAGCTCCAATCACTCATGCCACCTTCTCATGTGATAGCCAATTGGTCTATGCGAGTTTTATGGATGCAACGATTTGTGTATTTAGCTCTGCTAATCTAAGGTTGCGTTGCCGAGTCAACCCTTCTGCGTATCTACCAGCTAGTCTCAGGTAAACAACAGAGGATTCTTGAATTTTTTTTTTCTTACATAGTAAATCTTGATGAAGCTTTGGTTTTTCTTTTTTTTTGCAGTAACTCGAACGTACATCCTCTGGTGATTGCGGCACATCCGCAAGAACCAAACATGTTTGCAGTTGGTCTCTCAGACGGAGGTGTTCATATATTCGAACCATTTGAGTCAGAAGGTAAATGGGGAGTGGCTCCACCTGCTGAGAATGGATCTGCAAATGGCGCGGTGGCTGCACCATCCGTTGGAGCCTCTGCTTCTGATCAGCCACAGAGATGATCTGATCATACCTACCTCTCTGATTCTCTTTCTTTCTGTTAAAGTCCTTTTTTAATCTTTTTGGTAGAAATATTTATGATCCAGAGATTACATGTTTAGTTGTAACATATATTCAGCGTAATTTAGTAGTAAAGTTTGTTTCTTGTGACAGAAACGTTTTTCATGGAGACGATAATTTAGAATTTACATGGCATTTACAAGAGTGATTAGTTTATTTTGACGATACTTAAACAAACCAAAGAGATCCCAAAAGCTGATCACAAAGAAGAGCACTCTATTTTAAAATCGGATATGTCACTTCACTCTGTGCTCTCTTATTACCTGAATATGATAATGCACTGGCCATTGGTACAATTTTACTTGGGCGTTCAGTTTCAATTTGGGTATTTCGGTTTTTGATTTTTGATTTTCCAATTCTAAAAGTTTAGGAATTGTTCGGTTATTTACGAAATTTAGTTTCGTTATTTCAATTTTTTAATCGGTTTGGATAACATTATTGAAAATCAACTAATATTCAAATAATTTTGGGTCTAATTTGATTCTGTCTTTTCGAATGATTTTGGATAATATTGAAAAAACCATCATATAATTCAGTTTTTTCAGATTTAATATCGTATTATTCAGATAAAATGTATTAATTAATTATAACAATTTTAAAATATTTCAGATGAAAAATATTTTGATAATTTTGAGTTTTTGGTATTTCAGTTTATAAATAATATTTTGAAGATATTTAGTTATTTAAAAACTAAACATAGTTGATATTTTTAGTATTTAATCTGAATTTTAAAAATTCAGATATCTGTGAGAGACAAGGTTTCACTTCTTAGATTTAGGTTAGGTCAAGAGAGATGAATGAGAATCGTGGGCTGAATCCCGTAAATAAACTTGAAGAATGAATATGATTTTATTGATGAGTTGAAAGATGATGAATACAAAGGAATGTATCTTGTGATGATCAAAGAATACGTAATGCTTTTAATCTAGTACAAAAGTTCATCCATGAAAAAAAAGAGAGCCCTTGTCTTTTATCTTCTCCATCTTTATATAGTCTAGGTTTCGTTGGCAACCCTTCAACTGTTCTCCTAGATATTTGGCTTCAATTACGGAGCTCGCTTTAGGCTCCTCTTGACCGAGTCTCTTAAGGTGTTAGCTCACTTTCTGTCGTGACCTCTGCTATGATGTCTCCCAGGTCCAGTCGTCAGCTCGGCTTTCAGCTCCCTTTGTTATGATGGGCTTATCGCAACCCACATGCTAGCTCACGCTTATCGGTACCTCACCTGAGGGTCATATTCGGGTCCAACAGTTGCCCCCAGCTTCCGAATAAAATCCTTTGTCTCGGAAGCTAGAATCTAGCTATCGATCTTATCTTTTCGTTAAGATAATGATTAGTTCTTATCCTATTTAGATTCAGCTTACTCGATCTAACGGTCTTTATTACGTTTGGCAGAATCTATGGTTCAGATGGAGAGGGTTTGAAATGACTTTTCCGAATCTCGAGAGGTGATGGGATATAAAGCGGTGAACATTAACTGCTAGCCTTCCACTTTCTCCACGCCTCCGTTCGGTTTTCAAGGTAACTTCTCTCTCTTTATTTTACTGCGATTTTTTTTATCTTCCTCGTTACTTTTCTCTGCAAATTCTCTCCCAAACCTTGCAATCGATTTTCTCCTTAACCTTCCCATACTATGGATCATCCGAAAGAAGGTTCCGGGGAATCCGGGATGCCTCCCTCTGCTTCTGGAGCTAAACTACTGAAAGTTAAGCAAGAAATCGGAGCCAAGATGAGGAAGGGGAAAAAGACAGCCAGGGAGGCAATCGCGACCAGAGTTTCTAAACGGAAGAAGAAAGACGATTCTAGTGGGAGCAGTCCTCACTCGCCTTCGTTGCTGAAAAATCAAGACGTGGTTAACCTCATGGTTCAAGCTCTCGCCCAAAAGGAGCTTGGCCGTGCCTGTAATTCTGACGAAACCCCCGAGACCGCTCCGGAGGGTTGGTTCTGTTGCCATGAGAAGTACATCTCCAAGTCTCACTTGAGATTTCCTCTTCCGACCCTACTGCTTGATCTACTAGATCATTATCAGTTAGCCCTTTCCCAACTCTGTCCCTCGGTTATCCGGGTGATAAACGGCTTTATCACTAGGTCCAAAGAGGAGGGGGTTAGCGTCGGTCTTACCGAACTTATGAGCCTCTTTTCCCTGAAGGAAAGCGCCTCTAAGGAGGGTGGTACCGGGACCTACTACCTCCCTAGTCGTCCCAATCATGTTATCTTCAGATTCTCTAGTAGTGATGATGACTGGAGGAAGAAGTATTTTTACGTTAAAGTTGATCCTTCGACGGTTCCTGTGGGTCGGAACCTTAGGGTCACTTGGACTAATCCATCTGGTTAGGAATTCTAGGGATATGCTTTTTTCGTTTTATTCATTTATGGCCGAGTAACCTTTTGCTCTGATTTACTTGCAGAAATCGAAGATCCCCCGAAGCTCTCTACCAAGCTCACCAGGGCTCTATACCGCAAGTTGCAACAGAGTCCCTGTACCTGGGTGGCCTACACCACTTCTCGAATAAGTGCAGCCAGATTCCCAGATACCTACAACGCCTCTTTCCAAGATCCCATTCCTGCTGAGAACCTTGAGAGTGAGTTCTTGTCCGAACCTTTTCAATGATTTTATCGCTTTGAAGTTTTTAAACTTAAGGATTTCCATTGTTCCAGTTTCGGCAGGCGATTCGGTTGTATCGATCTCAACTGGTGCTAGTGCTTCGGGAACTGAAAAGTCTCAGCCAGGTGACATGACTCTGCGACCGTCATTCCGTTCTAGGGGTAACCCCTCTAAAGCTGCCAGTGCTTCTCGTGGAAGCGACAGGAACCAAGGAGGATCGTTCCTTATCTCAATGAAGGAAGTTTTGGACGACGGAGGATCCAAACCTGTTGTCGAGACTACTCCAACTGAGGTTGTAGCTCAGGATGCTGCTCCTCTCCCTGAGGTCCAGGTGCCGGAGGCTGACTACCAGGCTCCGAAGGGTACCTCTGAGATCGAGCCGTCGAGACACAAGAGGCCCAGGATCGATCAGGGCGGGGCTTCCATCCGTTCTTCTTCCTCGTCCTCTAGAGGAGGGACTGTTGGGTGGAGCTTTACCCATTCGAAGCCTGGGTCGATCCTGGATGACTCTTGGGGCCTAGCTGCGATAATGAGGCACCTGAAGAGCGTGGGATGTCCCCTTCCAGCGCTCAAGGACCTGACTAACCGAGATGAGTATCTCGATATTGCCCACTGTATGGGTCAGGTACGTGATCTCTATCTGTTATTTGTTTACATTCTTTGGAGACGATGATATATATATATATTTTCTTTGGATTTATTGCAGTTGGCTGGGGCTGTTAACAGGGCCCAGCTCAGGTTTGAGAATGCTCTGTGTGCTGCCCCCAATGCTGGTGAACTTGCTGAGGTTACCGAGATGGTTAAGGCAGCCAAAACCGATCTTGACCAAGCCCGGGTTCGAATTTCTGAACTCGAAGCCGAAGTGACGAGGCTAGGCTCGAAGGCCGATGCTCAGCAAGGAGAGATCGAGAGTCAAAAGCTCGATATCCAGGTGAAGAGCAGGAGGATCAATGATTTAGAGGCTGCTCGAAAGATAGCTGAGCATCAAGTACGTGAGCTCATTGCCTCATCCCGGGATAGCCAGAAGAACAAGGAAGCTGAAGTCAAGCTGGCTGTCAGGGAAGGGAAGAAAGAAGTCGCCGAAGCTTACGGCAAGATCCTGGTCTGTGTTAAGGAGAAGTTTGCTAGGAAGAAAGATGAGGTCGACGCTTTGGTGTACGCTCAGGAGCTCCAAGCTAATGCCGACCTCTTGAAGGATATGCTGAACAACAAGATCCAAAGCGTTGAAGAGGAGTACAACCAATTGGTGGCCTTATTACCAGAAGCGACAACTGCGTATGAGAAGGCTCAAGTCTCTGACTTCTCGGTCAGCAAGCTTCCTCTTCCCCAGATCTCGGAGAGTTCAGGTACTTTCGAGATTAACATGTTTAATCCATCCTTTTCTGGGGAGTATGGCTCTAATTTGGGTTTGATGGCTCCTGACTTAGCTCCAGTCGAGGCAGCAATAGGAGGTGACGGCAATGTGGTCGATGAGGGAGTTCCTGCCGGTGCTGGTGATCCGATTCAGGAAGAGAAGGAAGATTGAGAGCTACGGCTCTTTTAACTTTATGTTTTGTGTTTTTAAGACTTCGGCCTAAGGGCTTTGTTTCGTTATGTTTTGTGACTTAGTGCCTGAGGAGGCCTTTAAACCTTAACGCTTGCTGGATTTCAATAGCCTGGGGAGGTTTTTAAACCCTTTCTTATGTTTAAATCGTGGCTATTATTTCTGTTTTAAGTTTTTGAACTTAACCTCGTTTCATTTAATCATAGTGATTGCGAATCTCAGATGAGTTGTGTGCCGTCATCGTTGAGTCGGATTAGGACCTTTAGTCTTTATTTATGATAAGCATTTAGCTTAATGGATATTCGGTCGTGATAACCTTAAAGAGGAGTTCTTGATTTTAGCTCGGGGACCTGAGTCCGATTCGTAAGGTTCTGGGACCTGGTTGTTCAGGTTCGTAGGAACCTTTATTTAGATTCATAGGGACCTGAGTTAATTCGAAGGACTTCGAGGCCTTTGAAGTTTAACGGATGGAATTGAGGAATTTCGGGATTTTCCTGATTCTTTAGGATTTTAAGACTTTTCGATTTTGATAAGGGTTTCAAGACCTTCTGGTTTTGATTAGGATTTTAGGACCTGGTTGATTGTTAAGGATTTTAAGACCTTGCTGATTGTTAAGGATTTTAAGACCTTAGTTTATGTTAAGGATTTTAAGACCTTGCTGATTGTTAAGGATTTTAAGACCTTAGTTTATGTTAAGGATTTTAAGACCTCTGGGTGTATTAAGGATTTTAAGACCTTAGGTTCAGGTTTTCAGGGACCTGAATGTATTCGAGATTGTTGAGCTTAGGTCCCGATTTAGGGGGACCTAAATTTTCTTGGAGGGTTTTAAGACCTTTGATGTTTATGAAACTGAATCAATCGTTTTATTAATATCAGATATCAGAGAATACATGATTCAGATTATTTACACAGTAACTATTTTTAGGCTAAGTGTTCTTGGTAACACCTGCCCCTTTGGCTTAGGTGAGGAGGTTGGTGAGAAGAGGTTGGGGCTGCACTCATGACGGAGTTGCCTACGTACCCAGTCAAGGGATCAAGCCAAACGTAGTTCAGGGGTTTTAGGTACCTAATGATAGTATCTTTTGAGGTTCGTGGCATTCCACGATCGGATTTCAGGTACCCCGGTTCGTACCTTCTGGAGTTTGTAAACTCCGGGTCGTACTATGTGGATAATTCGGTAGGGTCCTTCCCAGTTGGTTCCTAACTTTCCAGCTCCCGGTTCCTTTGTTCCTTCGAACACTTTCCTAAGCACTAGGTCCCCTACGGCGAACTGTCGGGGCCTTACTTTGGAATTGTAGTGTCGTGCCATTGCTTGCTGATAATTTTGAATGCGAAGCAAGGCTTGGTCTCGTCTTTCCTCGATCAAGTCGAGGCTATCCATCAGGAGCTGGTTATTAGCTGCGGGATTTGAGGTGCAGAGCTCCCGTCTGAGGCTACCTGCGGTGGTTTCTGCTGGGACGACAGCCTCCATCCCATAAGCTAAGGAGAAGGGAGTTTCCTCTGTAGCTTTTCGTGGGGTGGTTCGGCAGGCCCATAGTACTTCGGGTAGTTTTTCCGACCAAAGCTCCTTTTGGGCTCCTAGGCGTTTCTTGAGGTTTGCTAAAACTGATTTGTTGGCAGCCTCCGCCTGTCCGTTCCCTTGAGGTCGCCGAGGTGATGAGAAGGTGAGGCGGATGTTCCATTTATCGCAGAAACTTTTGAAGTCGTGGGATATGAACTGTCCTCCATTGTCGGTTACGATTTCGTATGGGACGCCATGCCTGCATACGATGTTTTTCCAAACAAATCCTTCGACCTCGAATCTGTTTATTTGTTGGAAAGCTTCAGCTTCAATCCATTTCGTGAAGTAGTCGGTTAGGACCAGGAGGTTTAGTAACTTCTTTCCTTTCCCTGAAGGTACTAATGGACCTATAATGTCCATAGACCACCTCATGAATGGGTAGGGAGCTGATATGTTAGACAGCTTTTCCGCTGGTTGGTGTATGATCGGTGCATGCCTTTGGCATTTGTCGCACGATGAGGAGTAGACCTCACAATCTGCGATAATGGTAGGCCAGAAGTAGCCTTGCCTTTTTATTCGGATGGCTAAGGCTCTGCCTCCGGAATGGTTTCCACAGGAACCGTCGTGCATTTCCTTCATGAGTTTCATAGCTACTAGGCCGTGAACGCATTTTAGGTAAGGTCCGGAGACACTTCGTTTGTGGAGGGCTGACTCGATTATACAGTATCTTGCTGCTAAAGCTTTGAGTTTTCGAGCCTCCCACTTGTTGGGTGGAATTTTTCCCTCTAGGATGTAATCCATGATCGGTATTCTCCAGTCTTCTCTTCCTACAACTTTGTTGTGAAGAGAGGAGGGAGATTCCTGTTCGGGACCTGGTGCCGTGGTGCCCCCGGAGATATTTGTTGGAGTAGGTTCTGGGTTCTGAGGAATATCTCCAATTTCCTCGTTATCCCCTGTGGTTTGTGTAGCGTTCCTAGATGCGTTTTTAAGAGCGGTGCGGCTTCTTGTTTGGACTTTATAGACAAGTGGCTCCGAGGTCTGGATGGTGCCCCCGGAGGTACTCGTAGAGTTAGGCTCTAGGGAGTCTGAACTTCGGTGAGTACCTTCACTTTTGTCGTTGTTTTCCGGGTTCTGGGTTGCTTTCCTGGAGGTGTGCTTTCTGAAGCTGCGTGTTCTAGTTTTCGGGAACCAGAATGTCGTGAAAACTTGGGTAGCTACCGTCGGGAGGCTGTTATCCTCTATTTTTTCCTTTGGTTTGCTATCCATCTCAGCCTTGGTAGCTATGTCGATACTTGGCTTCTCGATTCCTTCCACGGGTATAATTCGTTTTACGAGAGGGTCGGATGTGGAAGCTAATGCGGCGAGCGCGTCTGCTGAGGAGTTCTCCCCTCGTGGGATCCTCGTTAGCTCGAACTTGTCAAACTGCTTTGTGAGGTTTAGGACGACCTCGAGGTATGCCCCCATTCTTTCGTCCCTTGTTTCGTATTCCCCGTGAAACTGGCTAGCTACCAGCTGCGAGTCGCTGTAGGCGTTTAGCTCCCGAATTCCGAGGCTCAGGGCGAGCTTTAATCCAGCGATTAGTGCTTCGTACTCGGCCTCGTTGTTGGAAGCGTTAAATCCAAGTCTATAGGATTGTTCGATGGTTTCTCCGGCTGAGGAGGTTAGTCTTAAACCGACACCGGAGCCTTGCCTTGACGAGGCTCCGTCCACGTATAGGCTCCATTTCGGAACCTCTGTTTCCTGGTCTAGATGTTCGGATGCTAGCTCAATAACGAAATCGGCGAGGACCTGAGCTTTTGCTGCTGCTCGGGGTCTGTACTCGATGTCGTACTCGCTGAGCTCTATAGCCCATTTTGCTAATCGTCCGGATTGGCTAGGGCTATGCAGAATCGTCCGTAATGGTTGTGAGGTCATTACGATGATCGAGTGCGATTGGAAATAAGGTCGCAGCTTCCTGGCGCTGTCACGACTGCTAGGGCTAGTTTTTCCATGGTGGGATATCTCGTCTCGGCGTCTATTAAGCTTTTGCTAGTATAATAGACAGGTCTCTGTTCGTTTTGTTCCTCTCGTACTAGCACTCCGCTGACTGCAGCTGCCGACACGGCGAGGTACAGGTACAGTGGTTCTCCTACTACAGGTTTGGATAGTATCGGAGGTTCCGAGAGGTAAGCCTTCAGCTGTTTGAAGGCTTCTTCGCACTTTTCATCCCATAAGAACTTCTTATTATTTTTCAGAAGTTTATAGAATGGAAGGCATTTATCGGTGGACCTGGAGATGAATCGATTTAGTGCTGCGATCCGTCCGGTCAATCTTTGTACCTCTCTGGTCGTTTTAGGTGATGGCATTTCCAGGAATGTCGCTATTTGTTTCGGGTTGGCTTCGATGCCTCTTTCGGTTACGAGGTAACCTAGGAATTCGCCGGAAGGTACTCCGAAGGTACACTTAGCTGGGTTTAGCTTCATGTCGTATTTGTTGAGGATTTCGAAACATTCTCTTAGATGGGAGATGTGGTCCTCCCCCTTTGAGGATTTGACTAACATGTCGTCGATGTAGACTTCCATGGTTTTTCCGAGTTGTCCAGCGAACATTTTATTTACTAACCTTTGATAGGTAGCTCCCGCGTTTTTCAAACCAAACGGCATGACCTTGTAACAATAGGTTCCTCGTTCAGTTATGAATGCGGTTTTCTCTTGATCCTCAGGATCCATCATAATCTGGTTATATCCTGAAAAGGCATCCATAAAGGACAAGAGCTGGTGTCCAGCCGTTGCTTCGACCAAACGATCGATATGAGGTAACGGGAAGCTGTCCTTAGGACAGGCTTTGTTTAAATCGGTGAAGTCTACACAGATTCTCCATTTCCCATTCTTCTTTTTTACTACCACTGGGTTAGCTAGCCAATCGGGGTATTGTACCTCTCGGATGGACCCGGCCTTTGTTAGTCGATCGACCTCGTCGTTGACAGCTTGGGCTTTTTCTAGACCTAGCTTACGACGTTTCTGTTTGATCGGTTTAAAAGTAGGGTCTACATTGAGCTTATGAGTGGTGACATTTGCATCTATGCCTTTCATGTCGCTGGTGGTCCATGCGAAAGTTTTGATATTCTGTTTTAGGAATTCGACGAGCTCCTTTTTGGTTTCGAGAGGTAGCTCGGATCCGATGCTCACCTGTTTCTCAGGGTTTGAGTCGTCGATGCTAACTTTTTCGGTGAGGTTCTTAGGGGGACCTCGGATATTTCGTTGCATTTCGCGACTCTCCTGGATCTGTAATTGCTATTGGGGGGATTCTTTTATGATTTCGAATCCTCCCAGGTAACAGATCCTTGAAATCTTTTGGCTACCGTGTATGGTAGCTATTCCGTTGGTTGTTGGAAATTTCACGCATTGGTGATAAGTTGAAGCTACTGCTTTCATCTTATGAATCCAAGGCCTTCCGAGGATTGCGTGGAAAGGGGATGGTTTGTCGACAACTATGAAGTTGGTCATTTTCATGACTCCGCCAGCTATAATTGGGAGCTTAATTGTTCCCAATGAGGTGGCTGTTTCACCTGAGAAACCTACGAGGTTGGATTTCTGGTCGACAATTTCGTAGTCGTCTATTTCCATTCCCTTTAGTGCGTTGTAGAAAATAAGATCGACGGAGCTTCCGGTGTCGATCATGAGCTTAGGTACCTCGTACCCTGCTATATTTAATGTTATGACAAGGGCATCGTCGTGAGGTCTATCGAGGTCTAATGTCTCGCTCTCCCAGAAAGAGATCTTAGTGTTAGACTCAGGCTTGGTCGGTTTGGACTGAGTGTTTGACACAGCTTTCCGTACGTGACTTTTAATAGAGTTAACGGAGTCTTGACACACACCGGACCCTCCAAGGATGTAATCGATCCTTGAGCCAGGGCTCGATTGGGGAGGTGGTTTACTCAAGAGGGCCTCGATTTGTAGGCTTTTTCCTTGTGGAAACTTTCCAAGGATCATCTCGACTCTCTTTTTGGGAGCTGGGGGTGGTGAGTCTGTTTCTTTTTCAGGTGACCTCTCGCGTTTCGGAGAGCTATCTCTGGGACCTCTCTTCTGATAAGGTTGTGGCTTTTTGAGGTCCACATCTTTTATTTCTCCGGCTGCGAATTTAGCAGCCAGTTGTCGTTGGAGGTCCCAACATTCTTCGGTTGAATGTCCCTTTCGATCGTGGTAAGAGCAATGTTTGCTCTCGTCATAACCTTTGGACCAGGGGGCTTTAGCTGTCGCGGCGACAGGTTTTTCTTCCTTGTCTTCCTCGACTACGTAAGAATGTTCTCCCTGGGTCTGATTATTTCGGGAGCTACCTCTTTTGTGAGGTCCCTTTCCATCGGAGGCTTCGCCTTTCGGGTGACTCTGGGGTTTTCTGTGGAGCTTATCTAATGCTGCCATTTCCTCCTCCAAGGTAATGTATCTAGAGGCCTTATGGAGGGCGTCATCGATGGTTGGAGGGGGATTTAGCGTTAGCTCCGAGAAGAAACCTGATTTATACCAGAGACCTCTCCTAAGAGCCTCAATGGCTACCTGATCGTTGGGATTCGAGAGTTTAGTTCTTACTGCTCTGAACTTTTCGATGTAGACTCGCAGTGAGTCTTCCAGTCCTTGTCTGATCTTCCAGAGGTCAGCCTCAGACGCTTGTTTCAGGATGTGAGTTGAATATTGCTTCATAAAGGCGTTAGCCAATTGATCGAAACTGTCTATAGAGTTCGGCTCGAGGCTGGAGAACCATTCGAGGGCTGTTCCGATCAGGTTTTCGGCAAATGTTCTGCAATATCCTGCATCACACTCTTCCTTTGTGAAGTGAGCTTTAACGATAGCTAATCGGAAGGCTCTTAAATAGGCCTTTGGGTCTGCGTTCCCATCGTATTCAGGAATTTTAATTTTTCGAGTATCTCTTATGTAAGAGTTGGCAATTCTATCGGTGAACGGAGTTCCACGAGTCTCCTCAATTAAGCTCTCGATTTCGGGAGCTGAGCTCGTTACCTTGTGAACTTGAGCTCCCAATTTCTGGAGAGCTGCGTGGGTTCGCTCCATGTACCTGCGAATTGCGTCAGGTCCCTCGAAGGGAAGGACATTTGGGTCATTATCAGATACTCGGCGAGCAGGTTCCTGGTGAGACCGAGCTCGGTCGTCTTCCCAGCTAGCTGGCGAAATAGGTCGCTCATTGGTCCTTAGGCTCCGAGCGAGGTTAGTGCGGAGAGCTGCAGGATCAGCATCCGTTCTTTGGTATTCGTCTGTGCTTGGGGTTGAAACCCTAGCTTGAAACACTGAAGCTGATGTTCTGGCCCCGGACGGTATGTTGGTTCCTGCTCCAGACCCGGAAGGAGGTGGCGGTGGAGGCAAACGGGTGCTCCCACCGGTGTTTCGATCAGGCATGGAGCTAGTTGTAGCTACATTGCTCCCCATGGTGCTGGTGATAGGAGGGGTAAACGCAGGAGCTGTCCTAGCGCGAGGCGTTCGGAAAGCAGGTTCCTGCCCTTCTGCACCTGGGCTATCAGGGGAGAAGTTCAGGCGCTCTCTAGGGAAGGAAGGGTCGGCTAACCGTTCATGGAAAGTGACTCCTCTTCCCTGGTGGACGGACGGTTGGGTCGTTGCGGATTGAGATCTGGTTATCTCTTCGAACTGTTGCTGCCGTTCGGCTAACTGTTGCACCGTTCGCTCGGTCTCTTGAGCTTTGTCCACTAACTGGAGCATCATCCGACGGATCTCAGAAAGCTGATCTTCCGTTTGGTTCGGAGCGGATTGATGCGATGGGTTATTGAGGGCTGAGGACCCAAAGTTGGTCCCTCCGGAGGCTCTCGGGTTATTTGCCCCCGGAGCAGTGCGGTTCGGTGAGCTATTGCTCTGGTTCGATTGATCGGGGTTAGATGGATTCGTTCCATCTAATGGATTCATCCTTTAAGCTTTAGAGAAAGGGATTCGATTATTTGTCCCCACAGACGGCGCCAATTGTGAGAGACAAGGTTTCACTTCTTAGATTTAGGTTAGGTCAAGAGAGATGAATGAGAATCGTGGGCTGAATCCCGTAAATAAACTTGAAGAATGAATATGATTTTATTGATGAGTTGAAAGATGATGAATACAAAGGAATGTATCTTGTGATGATCAAAGAATACGTAATGCTTTTAATCTAGTACAAAAGTTGATCCATGAAAAAAAAAGAGCCCTTGTCTTTTATCTTCTCCATCTTTATATAGTCTAGGTTTCGTTGGCAACCCTTCAACTGTTCTCCTAGATATTTGGCTTCAATTACGGAGCTCGCTTTAGGCTCCTCTTGACCGAGTCTCTTAAGGTGTTAGCTCACTTTCTGTCGTGACCTCTGCTATGATGTCTCCCAGGTCCAGTCGTCAGCTCGGCTTTCAGCTCCCTTTGTTATGATGGGCTTATCGCAACCCACATGCTAGCTCACGCTTATCGGTACCTCACCTGAGGGTCATATTCGGGTCCAACAATATCCATTCGGTTTTCAATTTAGTTTTTATTTTTAAATATAAGTTAGATTTAAAAACATTTTTACCGCACATGGTGCAGGAAAACACCTAGTCGTCTTTGATTCGCCTAGCATATGAGGTGACTATTATGATAAAATAAACTAGGTTTTTCGTGATATAACGAAAACATAAAATAAAGCAACAAAAAATAAATAAAAATAGTGTTTTATTTATTCTATTAAAACTGAAGTGCAAAATCATATTTACTTATTTTAAAATAATTTCTTACATATTTTCATTCACATTTAATTAATTCTAACTAATTCATTTATTGTTTTTCTTCATTAATTCGACATTATTTATTACAAAGTATACAACAAAATTTACATATTTTAAATGTTTTTATTACATCTTTATTTTTCACTCATTCTAACTATTTCATTAATTGTATTTACTATAAAAATTCTACATCTTTTATTTTACAGGTTAATCATAATAATTTCACAGGTTTGAATGACATTGATTCATTCGTGACAAAAATTCAATAACAATTTTTTTAATTTGTTTACAGTTAGGCACAAACATCTAAGTAGCCATTCGAGTAAGAATCATTTTTTGGATATCGGTTTTTTTGGTTTTTAAAATTAAACTATATTTGGATATTATAAATTTTTGGAAGGGTTCGAGTCGGATCTTTCCGAGCCCGGGTAGGTTCGTAGAACCCTAAAAATATCACAATAACCTATGTGTTTAAAAATGTCATCAAAAATTTATTAAAAAAGGTAAAAATCATAACCCATGCTAGCCGCGCGAACGTGTGGATCAAGCTCTAATTATAAATAGAGTCATTTACACTTTAAGTCACTTTTGCACTTTTTATTACATTTTAGAACACATTTTACTACTGAGGTAGTTTTGCACACATTCCCACACATTTAACCCTAGAAAATTCCAAAACATCCTTCTTCCTTTTTCCTTTCTCTTTTCTCGTTTGTCTTTTGTTTTTCTCTTCCTCTCTATTGACAGCGGAAGAATAAATAAATCAGTGAGGGTGTCGGGACCGGGGGACCACCGACCTGAGTGGGCGTGTACCGGATTGAAAGATGAGACCTTTGGGAACTTAATGACGGTGGCAGAGATGACTGTGGGAGGAACAACATATAAAGGATTAGTGGTAATGGAGACGGAGGACTGGAGGTGATGATGGAGAGGATGAAGTCGATAAGTATAAGGAGTCAGATACTAAATTTCGATGAAGTTATGAAAGAGACGGAGCGTAAATAGATTACACAATCGGAAGATTGGAGTGACGAAGTCTGTGAGGATTCAGAATCTGCTTCTTCGAGTTACATGTTTAATTTTATTTGTTATGATCATCATGAGGATATGCTTGTTGCTTCGAAACAGCTTCGTGGTCCCGACGCCATCACTGGTTTATTTAATCGTGAGGATTGAATTCAGCTTCGTGGTCCCGACGTCATCACTGGTTTCTTTAATCGTCCGCCGTCAACAGAGAGAAAATAATGATTTTACGATTAAATTTTATAATTTTCTAAAAAAATTGTATGCATTTTTGAAAATTTTAGTTATAAAATTGTATAATTTAAAAATATATAATTAAATTATATTTCGAAATTTATAATGTCATATTTGAATACATTTATTTTAATGATGATTTATGAGTTTCACATTCTAAAAAAATTTCCAAAAATATAAATTGACATTAAATGTAATATATGAATTATTACCATATTTTAAAAAGTTTACCAAAAATATAAATTAACATAAAATGCAATTGTACATGTCATATTAAGCTATAAGACATGTCATCATCAATTTCAGTAGCCATGTCATATTTGTTTTGTGAAATTGATTGTACAAAGGACACGTTTGGCAAAATCTCTTGCAAATACGGTTTGGTTTGGGAAAAATGTGCTACATTAGTCTGATAATTACACAGAGCAAATGATTACCAACTTTTCATGACCAAGATGAACACAAACACACGATTCTTTCCAAAAACGATATAGCTTTCTTTTTATTCAGAAACAAACACAAACAACATTGGAGTTTAAGAAGATGATGATGATGATGACTCCTCTTTCACGCGAACAACACCGTCGTTAAGCAACTTCTGCTCTGTTTTCTTCCCCTCCCCACCACCAAACATCTGCTTCCTATAAACCTGATGCAACCTCCCAAACAACTCCTTCTTAATAGACTCAAACGCCATATCCAACCTCTCCAACTGCTCAAGCGCGTTCTGGTTATACATAAACAAACCATAGTAAAGCTCAAAGCTATCACTGGACGTGTTCTCCACCAAATCAAGCAACGTCTCGTAACCTTTGGTATTAATGGGAGAAGACTCGACTCCAAACTTCTCCAACACCCTCCCCATGGTATGCGTCACGAACTGGGACCCAGCCGCGTGCTTGTCGTGCTCCTCGCAGCTCATCTCCACCATCCTACAGCCTTCGCTCTCGAACACCTTGAGAAACTTGTCGCACCTCTCGTGCCGAGAATCCTCCCCTCCGATCCTCACCTTGTCGTAGACGAAAGGGAGGCCGGACCAGGAGTGCTTGCCGCTCTCCGGTCCGAACATCGGGTGAGTGCAGAGGATGTCGAACTCCTTGGGGAGGTACTTGAGGAAGAGGGTCTTGGGGAACTCTTTGACGGAGAGGACGTCGACGAAGAGCGTGCTGCGGCGGAGGCGCTGGAAGGGGAACGATCGGAGGACGGATTCGGTGGAGAGGATGGAGGTGCAGAGGAGGACGACGTCGGGGTGCTGCTCGCAGAGGTCGTGGGGGTTGTGGAAGAAGCGGGCGCCGATTGAGGAGGCGGCGGAGGAGTAATCGGAGCGGGAGTGGGTGATTAGGTTGTGGCCGTGGCGGACTAGGGTTTTGGAGAGGAACTGGCCGAAGTTGCCGAAGCCTAGGACGGCGATTTTGAGGGCGGAGGATTTGCGGTACTCGGATTTGAGCTGGGTCTCGTAGTCGAAGATCTGGGCGGCGTCGATGGCGCGGATGCGGAGGGATCTCGGCGGAGAAATGGCGATAGCGGGTGGGTTCCGGCGGAGATTGGGGGGAGAGAAGAGGGGCTTCGTGGGAGAGAAATGGAGTAGCATTGTGTGGTGCCGGTGGTGGCGGTGGAGAAGAGATTTGTGGTGATTTGAGGAGTGTGTATGCAAAGCAACAACTTGTGGAAGAAGAAGAGAAGCGATATGAGGAGAGGAGGAAGACGATCGAATCTGATGAATACCACAACCACAAGGACCGTAAAGTAAATTAAAATAATTTGTCATCAAGTTGAATTATGCTTCCCACGTTTTTTCACTTTTCTGTATTAAACCCTCGTATAACATTATAATTAGAAAAAGCCCCACAAGTTCTCTTTCCTAACTCTTATCCCCTCGAATCAAGAGTTCCAACTCTGTCTTCCCAAACGAAATAAGCTCTCAAGTTATAGCAGATGATGTGTTTTTGTTGTTTGTGAGTGAGGAGGTGGATAAATTTTGTGGCTTTGGTGAAATATGATCCTGTGATCCACACTCTCTTGCCACTGACGATGAAAGGAGAGTGTGTTGATGCTATGGAGGATGAGATGTTTAGGCTAACGAGCAAAGATGGGAATCTTGCTGTGGAATGGACGATGCAGTTGGAGCAAGACCCTGTTCAGATACTTGATGCAGTTATGCCTTTGTATTTGAACAGTCGGATTCTAAGAGCATTGCAGGAGTCATTAGCGACTGTCGACTGAGCTCGCTTCCAGGATGAGTGCCACGTGTAGTGCGACTGATAATGCTCTTGAACGGAAGAGGAATATGACGGTGACGGTGGCTTACAAACGGGAGAGACAGGCCAGGATGACTGGGGAGTTGATGGAGAGTGTGGCTGGATACGACGGTGTTAGTTAGAAACCAAAGTTGTTTCTAACCATCTAGTGTATGTGTAATAATGTTATGAAAGAAGACGAAGACGAAAAAAGTAAAAGAAGCAGAGCAGGCAGAACCTCAACAACTAAAAAAACAAGTCTCAAATACTTGGTGGATTTCTAAATTCTAGACAGCACAAAAAGTGATAAGAGAGAGAGAAACATCATTCGGTTGGTTCTTTAAATGAGCTCTCATCAACAAAAACAGGTTTTGTTTAACCACCTACGCAAAACGAAAATAAGAATGGTAAGAAAGAAGATCTCCATCATCTTCATCTTCTTCTTCATCATCATCATCATGATCATCTTCTTCTTCTTTCACTCAGGGATGAGTTTAGAGGTACTTGAAAAGGATACCACCGTGAGTGGCAAAGAAGGGAGCAAACACAAGAGACTCAACAGCCATGAGCTTGATCAGAATGTTCAACGAAGGTCCTGAGGTATCCTTCAACGGGTCTCCAATGGTGTCACCTATAACAGCTGCCTTGTGTGGCTCTGAACCCTTTGGTCCTAGACTCTTTGCGTGTTCCGACACACCAGCCTGAAAAAAAACAAATCTCAATGCTTAAGGATTTTGATTCTCATCTCTTAAAAAATGGTTTGATAAATCAGTTCTGTACCTCAATGTATTTCTTGGCGTTGTCCCAGGCACCACCAGTGTTAGATGCAGAGATGGCAATCTATTTATATAAAACAAGAACGTCGATGAGCATAAGTTATTCACAAGAGAACTGAGAAGAGAATATATATACCTGAACACCGGAAACAAGGGATCCGGCGAGAACACCAGAGAGGGTCTCAACACCAAAGAAGAAACCAACAATGAGAGGAGTGAGCATGACAAGGCAACCAGGAGGAATCATTTCCTTAATAGAAGCATCGGTGGAGATCTTGACGCATGTGGCGTAGTCAGGCTTTGCGGTACCTTCCATGAGTCCAGGGATGGTGTTGAACTGCCTGCGAACTTCTTCAACCATCTTAAGCGCTGCACTTCCCACACTCTTCATCGTCATTGCCGAGAACCAGTAAGGAAGCATGGCGCCGACAAGCAGACCAATGATCACCTTTGGGGTCAAAACATCAACGGTGTGGACTCCTGCACGGCTCACGAAGGCACCGAACAAAGCCAAGGAGACCAACGCAGCAGAGCCAATAGCAAATCCCTATACACAAAAAAAAAAAATCAGAATCACATCAAAAGCAAAGGCATGGTTTAAAGCCACGAACCTTTCCAATAGCGGCAGTGGTGTTTCCAGCTGCGTCAAGAGCATCGGTTCTTTCGCGGATGCGGTGGCTCATTCCAGCCATTTCAGCAATACCACCAGCATTGTCACTGATGGGACCGTAAGCATCGATTGCCAAACCAGTGGCGATGGTGCTGAGCATCCCTAGAGCGGCAACGGCAACACCATACATAGCAGCAAAGCTGAAGCTAACGAAGATACTGATAGCAATGGCGAAGATTGGAATGATGACTGATTTGTAACCAAGAGCCAGTCCAAATATGACATTGGTGGCAGCACCAGTTCTGCATGAATCTGCAACATCTTGCACAGGGCTGCAAAAACAAATACGGGAACATCAGAGTTGTCCTAACAGTGAAGAATGATAGTAATTAGGCCTGCATATTTTGTCTGCACCGAACCAGCCGAACCGAACCGATTTTCAGTTTTCGGTTTGGTTAGTTCGGTTAACCAAAAATACCTGAAATTAATCGAACCTAACTAACCAAATTTAACCGAAAACCCGAAAATATCCTACTTTTCAAATTATACCGAATTTTCACCGAAAACAAAAAGTGTTATTTTCAGAAATTATGTTTAAAAACCAAAAACCAAACCGAAACGATTTTTGGTTCACTATGGTGGGATTGTGGTCAAACGGTATAAACCGAAACCGAAATAACCGAATGCCTAATAGTAATGGTGAAAGTAGTTTCTTACCTGTAGGCGTTGCTAGTGTAGTACTCAGTGACGAAACCAATAATGAGTCCAGCCCAAAGACCAACACAAACACACAGGAATAGCTGCCTGCAATCCAAAAATTGTACACCGTAATTAGAATCTTACACCGTAGACAAAAAGCAACCACACAAAAGAAGGATCATCATTACCAGTTCTGCACGACTTTTTGTGTTCCAAAGTTGAAGATGGTGAAGGAAGAAGGCAAGCCAACCCATGATACAACAGCGATTCCAACGGTCATGATAGCAGTTGAGATGATGAGCTGGTTCTTCAACGCTGGCTCAATCTCCTTAACAGCCTTAATCTCAAAGAAGTCAGTGGCGAAGAGGGTCGTGATCAAACAAACCAAGATACCCATTGAACTGATGAGCAGTGGGTAGCACATGGCAGTGAAATCGTGGTTGATACCAAAGGAAGAGATCGAAGCAACGACAAGGGCAGCACATGACGCTTCAGCGTATGACCCAAAGAGATCAGATCCCATACCAGCAATGTCACCAACATTGTCACCCACATTATCAGCAATAACCTATAACACAACCAACAAAAAATCAAGTCAAAAACTTATAAATAAATAAATAAAAAAAGTAAAAGATCATATATGTACTTACAGCTGGGTTTCTTGGATCGTCTTCTGGAATATTCCTCTCGATTTTACCGACAAGATCAGCACCAACATCAGCAGCTTTAGTGTAGATCCCACCACCAACACGTCCAAAGAGAGCCATGGAAGATCCACCAAGCCCGTAGCCAGTGATAGCCTCAAAAAGACCTTCCCAGTCATCACCGTAATAGATCTTGAACACGTTAATGGTAATGTACAGCACCAAGAGACCACTAGCGGCGAGAAGGAAGCCCATCACAGCCCCTGACCTGAACGCAACGATGAAGGCCTTTCCGACACCTTTCCTGGCCTCCAAGGTGGTTCTAGCGTTAGCGTAGGTGGCAATCTTCATGCCGAGGAAGCCAGAGAGAACGGAGGTGACCGCACCGAGGATGAAAGCAATGGTGCTGAAAGCTGCGGTGGCTAAAGCAGGCTTGCAGGTTTTGGTGGAGTCGTAGGTGCAAGGCTTGCTCTCTGTGCTGAATCCCTCGACGGAGCCGAGGAAAACGAAGATGATAGCGGCAAAGAACACCATGAAGACACCAACGTATTGGTACTCCGTGAATAGGAATGAAGTTGCACCTGTCCCCAAACACACAACAAATCAGATCCTCACTTTTCAGACAAGACTAGATTCCAAAACACATCAGATTAAAAGATTACTAAACTAGTAGTAGTTTAACGTCCTTATCAATACAGTAAAACAATCTTCAATCATCAACCAAACCAAACATAACCAGATCTAGGACAACGACCGTGAGATCTGAACAGAGTTTGACGAGATCTTACCTTCAGATATAGCTGTCTGAATCTCAGCGCACTTAGCGACGACGCTCTGGTCGTTAACACCTTCCTCTTCCTCGATGAGGTAATCATCGTAGCCATTCTTAGCACCGCCAGAAGACGAGGATGCGCCTTGGTCGCCGGAGACCTTCACGCGAGAGACGATGAACCATTGGAAGAGCGAGAAAACGATGCCGACCACCGCGCAAACAGGGATGAGGATCTCCGTCCAGAGCTCCGGGAGAAAAGCTGACGCCACCATTCTCTCCGTACAAAACGATAAGAGAGACAACAAACAACACAGAGTTGAGATGAGATGAGATGATTCGATGGAAGATGAAATGAGGATATCGTGTCGTTTTATAACACTGCCTCTCCCTTCTCTTGGATGCTCTATTCAAAATCAGGTACGGTTAGTTGCACCGTTCTTTACGCTGCACCCTTAACGCTTGCTTTCATCTTGGCCGTTGATTTTAGGGCTTAAGAGACGAGGTGCGTGTGCGTTACTGCGTTGATGTCCGTCCGATCGTGGAGTACAGGATTAGCGCTCAGCTGATTTTGTAGTCAATCGTCTACGTGGTGTACATTAATTAGTTTGCTTTTTTTACACTTATTGGAATTAATTAGTTAGGTGGAGATTATGTTTATCCATGGTATATTCGAGTATTTATAGAGAGTGATTGTATTTATACTAGGAAGTATATCCTTAAATCCTCGTCATCATTTTCAACCAGTGATTCAGTGTACAGTCAGATATGGATTAAATTAAAATCATTTGAACATTTTTTTGTCATATTTGATATAAAAAAATTTGTCAGCAAAATCTTTACATTTTCTAAACAAAAATATCATTAAACATTTATCTAATTGAAATTTAACCAATAATAAAATAAATTGTATAATATCATTAGTCATAAAATATAAATTATTAATAAATTTTATATTAAAAATATAAAACGTAATTTAATTTGGAACCAAAAAAAATCCAAAACGTCGTATATTTAGCAGTGAGTACAAGATCATGAATTAAAATTTAGAATTTATAAAAGTAAAATTTAAATATTTTTACCAAAAAGTAATAAATATATTTTAAAACTCGTATTCGTGTTATGGGAATCGGTCCTATAGTGGTACAGTGTACTTTAGCAACTTGATTCGACGTTATACTAAGCTCATGTTGGCAACAGGTTCGATTAGGTTTGGATTCCAAAACTTCTATTAGGTTCGTCTCATCTTCAGACGAAAGAGAACGGGTACAGCAAGGTACGGTGCACTCTACTGTATGTGGACATTTCCGCCAAAGAATAAGAGCTGTGAGAGGATATAGCGGAGGCCTTTTCGAGCGGCTACGTATTTATTTATGTGTATTGAATGGTGTGCAACTTTCCAGTCGGATAAATACTCTTTCTAAAAAAGAAATATCTTTATTAACTTTTGTATTTTTGTGGAGCATTAATTATTTTTCTTGTACCAGTGAGTAGTGACCACTCATGCTCATCTTTTGTTCCCCTTTGCATGTTGCTAACGAATATGGGAAAATTACCAAGTGATAAAATCTTTCCGAGTTATCTGGCCAACATTAGGACATTTACCTTTCAATCACGATTTAGTTTCCTTTATTTATAAATTATATAATCATAAATATGGGATAGGTTATCAATCGTGATGGGATGTAAACGTAGAACTCAAACCAGTCTCAGCTAATTAAAGTAACAATAATTGAATTAGAAAGGAAGTGAATGATTTTACACGGTAACATAATGTGGACTTCCCATGATTATTATGATTAGGAGTGATCGTCGGCGCTATTGCAACTATAATGTTTTTCTAATTAAGGCAAGCTCACCAAAGTTCGGTGACATCTCAACGGGTATGAACGGTGACCGGAAAATGACGGGGAATAATGCATTTCCTAATGTTCCTATAAAAAATCATCATTGACAAGGAATAATAATTTCTTCTCATTCCCTCTAGTTCCTTTTTTTTTTTAGAGAATTAAAGGACAAAACTATTTCTTGTTAAATTTGATAAGGAACAACCATTCCTTTTCATTCCTGCTATTTTTTTTCCGTATATTCCTTTTCTGTTTGTTTCTCTTGTTTTCCGAATGGTCACCAGTGATACCCAACGTTTATATTGACAATGCCATAAAATGGTTGTACGTCTATCTTATTATTAAAAACATCGTGGATATATCCATAAAAATGATCTCGTGGTTAAGAAGAAAAAATAAAGATCTATTTATTAAAATGAGTGACGGATGGGTCATTTGTTTATAGGTAAAATGTTGAATGGTGGTTTGTGATTTATTGATGTGAATTATATGATAAAGAATACGTGGCCCTTGCATGATTATTGGAGAGTTCTTAGGGTGGAGTTTTTAGCGGAATATAAGAATTCGTCTCTTAACTTTTAACTACAAAAGCTAAGAACCGGCTCTTAAAACTCTTATTTAAGAACTAGTTAGTTTTTTAGTTAAAAGTTAAGAGACATGTTCTTATTTTCCGTTAAAAACCTCATCCTAAGAACCCCCGATAATCATGCTCTAATTTATTCTTTTATCACTAAGTGGTGTCAGATACTTTTATGGTATCTAAAAATATAATAAAGAATTTGCAAAACATAACTCAGAACTTAATTTTAAATGCAAAACTATATCAAAACTTGAATCAAATGCAAAACTAAACTAAAAGCCTTGTGAAATTACAGTCGGTTCTTTCTGGCCAAACAAAAATACAGTTACGAATATAGCTCCGGAAAGTCGTCTGAATCTTTTGAGATGTTATAAGTCATATCGTTGAGATCTCAACTTGGCTTCCTCTTCCTCATGAACTCTGATGGAACTTCCAAATAAATAGCAATTTATTTTTCCGAAAAAGTACTTCAGTTAATAACTCATATGTATTAGTCTAATATAGTTATCACGAAATAGTTTGACTGTTTATATAAACAGCTGAATAAGAAAAAAAAAGGTTAAACATTAATATGATTACCGGACAATAATTAGAAAAAAACGAGTCAAACAAATCTAACAATTTTTTATGTATCCACATACAAGACACATTGCTAGTTTACATACTTCTATCTATAAATTAATCTAAATAGAAATTACACCAAAAACGAGTAAATGTAATATTCAAAAGAAATAATAATAAACGTGTTGGTATCGTAAGAGAACAATATGTCGCGTCATCACAGTTTGCTATCTTTTGCATCATCTTGATTGCTTTATTTTCTCTTCATGAATGTATGTATTTAAAAAAGTTTTACTTTGTTCATCATCTATTTTTTTCACCATTGCAATCACATGATAATATCATTAATAATTATTTTTTCCTCCGAATGATATTGTTGTTACTTTTTTGTTTTTGAAGCGGGCCCTGCAGCTAAGAAACAAGTGCATGCAAATAATATGCCCAGTGCGCCTAAAACATTTACCCAGATGTATTTGTTGTATCATCCCTAAATCTATTCATGCGCCCAAGTGTTACTCTAAGGAAGAAGACTGTAAGCGCAAGTGCAACTTATTATAAGTTATCTCGAGCACTTACATAAATGATTTTAAAACAAATTATGAATAACCTTTTTTTTCTGCGACAACCCTAAGTCAACATCGTGATTCAATCGACGGCTCTACCGTCGCTGCTGTACAGAGTTTCTAGAGGATGGGCATTCCTCGCGATGTACTCCTTGAAGGTCTGGAAAATCAAAAGGAATTTGTTTTAGGACAATTATATAGATGCTCTTCCCCTCCTAATGGATTGGTTCAGTCTGGTGGTGAATAGGATTTGGGGAACAAGATGTCGTATTTACACTCGCCAGTTAGGAGATTCCTCCTTTCTCTTCCACATTCCAGATGAGGTTACTCGTAAATGGGTAACACAGAGAGGAATTTGGCATGTTGATGATTGTATTTTGTTTGTGTCTGCTTGGAATCCTGCTGGAACTCTAGCTCTGCTTGAAATTACAACTATTCCGGTTTGGCTCACCTTGAAGAATATTCCGCATCAACTTTACTCCAAAAGGGAATAAGCTGGATAGCTTCAGGTATAGGTGCTCCAATGCTCACTAGTAAGCCATGGCTGGATCCTATCCTTATGGGAGAGGTAAAGTCAACTGGAACTACTATAAACAACACTGAGGTAAATGTCCCTACACCTCCCAGACAATCTGCCTCAATAGCGACTGAGACTACCCATGCTGTAAGTTCTCCAAAAGTTGTCTCCAAAACTTCAAAAGCTCCTTCATCTGAAACAGATTGCATGTCAGAAAAGGCACAATTGACCCCCAATTCTGGTTACAACGAGACCTCCACTTCGACAACATCTGTTTCACATACTGTCTATGCTCCTCTAGACTTCATTAATGCAGGTTCACTTTCACCCTCTCCAGCAATGGATTTGAAATGTGAGACCACATTAGGTGACCATGGAGATAAGATCAAGCAAGCAATTAGGTGAAGCATCAAGCTCAAACAGATTTGCAAACCTAGCCATGTTGGAAGAGGAAATAGAGACTGAAATTGTCTCCTCCCCCACTCATTCTCTGGCCCAAACAGTCAACACTAACTCACCTTTTGTCTTCAACTCCTCGTTGCCGTCATCTCCAGCTTCAGTGTCAGATCCTCTTATTCTTAATTCGCAAGTGCCAGATGAATTTGGTTTCACTTTGGCGGTGAATTCAAGATGTAGTTCGGATATGGCTCATAGATCGCGTGGAGGTCGTTGCTTAAAGCCTTCTCAGAAACTAAAGGATATGGAGTGGTTTACATTCGGTAAGAAAGGAAGGCGTGGAAGAGGTGGTACTGCTCATCATCGTTCTTCCAGCTAAGACTCAAATACCATTGAGTTCTTCATCTTCTCGTTCCTTCTTTTATAACTATGTTAAGCTTTGCGTGCAATTTGTTTTACTTCTATTCTGAACACTATGGCAGAGTCATTCTCTTGTATCTTTCTAGTATTTAATAGTAAGCCATTTTTCAAAAAAAAATAATAATAATCTTTTTATTTAATACCTCATAATATCTACCTTCGTTTTATATGATTAATACAAACTTATTTGGAGCCCAACAAATATAATTATGTCCATTGTAATGCACACTAGTTAAATCTATTTTCTTCCTTTTCTTTTGGATTTGCTATTAATTTCTAAAAAATATTTCTTCTGGTTAATAACTAAATATAAGTTTTATAACTTAATAGTTTTTAATGGTAAATGGTATAATTTTTCTATGTTCTTCTACACCGTATCACTACCACTTGTGAGTAAGGAAACAAATAAAAAAATCTAATTTTTTTTTTATTATATGTCTGAAAACAACGATAATTCTTTATATCAGTCTCATTTATGTATTTTTATTTTCTACCGATCACGTCGAATATCTTAGTACAACTGGGATTAAAATTCAAAAAGCAAAGTATAGATAAAAATGGTAATCTTATACCATCCATGCTTTTATATATAATTTTGATGATTGATCTAACCTTTATGACAACTTAGGACGAAAAACCTTTATGACAACTTTTATTCTCCAATATTTTTGATGGAAATCTTAGCCACAGGCCCACAAAGTATGTCGTTTCATAATTTTCTTCACCTTATAAAAACATGAATGCTAATATACTTATTCCCATGTGGAATTAAGGTGATTTCACCCAGCCTTAGTTTTAGGACATGATAGTTTTAAACACAGCGATTAATGTTGTCGATTACAAATAGTTGTCGTCTCAAGTGTTAATAAGTATATTATACAACCATTTCAACAATTAGTTGAAATTAGTGTATTTCCAGGATATTTTTAACTAATTAAATAGCATATACAATACAGTTTATTAATAAATTAATAATAGACTAATTTTCTGACATCTATCATTTTTTTTTGTCATCAAAAACAGATTCATACTGACTCTGTGAACCACACCGAGAGATCCTGATCCATGTTAACGACGAAAGACGGTTGTTTCCTGACACTGCGTGCTAGGCTATCCGCCGTTGAATTTTGCGTCCTTAGTACATAGATGATCTTTGATCTAATGAAACTCTCTCTCAGGTTCTTGATATCTTCCAAATAATTTGCAAATGCTGGACATTCTTCTGGTTCCGAAACCATCTTTACCAATTGAGAACAATCCGTTGCAAACGTAACCTGAAATTGAAGTAAATTTTTCATGCATTCCATTGCCCATAATAAAGCTTCCATCTCCGCATGCAGAGGAGTTAGACAAGCCCGTACATTCCTCGCCCCCAACAAATTAGCAAAACCTTCTAAAGTACTAAGTCAACCTTGTCCTAAGAAAACATAATTCTCCTTCCAAGAGCCATCTGTGAAGCACCATCTTCCTGGAATCGAAGGAAGGGTTGTAGGCTCGATCGGTAAGACTCTTCTGTTTTCCTTGGGTACCTGTGCCTCAGTCCAGAGTGTTGATTCTGTTTCTGCCAATTTGAGCGTATCTCGAGGATCTATCATATAATATTCTTATATAATTAAAATGATGTTATTTATAAAATAAAAATGGACCCTAATAACTAATAATAATGTTGCATATATTTTAATTTTTGTGCTCAGATAAAATTATCATTTTTAAGGAAATATTTTTGATGAATATTAAAATTAAAAATTTAACATATTTTATTCCATATATATATATATAGCGGTTAAAATTCTATAGAGAATAAAATAGTTTAAAAGTATTATTAATATAAATTATGATAATGTCAATCAATAAATTTTTTATTTATATATATATATATATATCATGTCTTCTAAACAAAAAAAAGAAGATGCAGTAGAAAATACATCTTTATAAAAAAATGTACCTAAGAACAAGAGTTAGGTAAACGGGATATCATTCAAATTATTTAAGAAGTGATTTACTCTCTCAAATCTTCTGGTGTGGTAGTGGATCTTAAATATAAAGAATCATAATGTTTTAAAAAAATATTTTGATAAGTGACAAATTAAACTCATTGTAATTATAAACAATTTTAAGTGATATAAATTAAGATATAATAAAACTGAGTAGTTTTCAACATAGATGAGTGAAAGTAGTTAATCACGATATTTTTTTGCTTAGGGGGTTTGAACCATATGTGGTAGTATTGTATGCAGCGTCTTAGGGTAGATTTTGGAAAGCTTAATATATTTTTTTGAAAAATTAAAATTTTACCTATATGTGTTTATTTTTGTGTATAGTAAATACTGTTTAAGTTTATTTGATTTATGAAGGGTTTTAGTTAGTTAATTAGTCTAAGAGAGATTTTTAGGGTCTAGACGACCTAACATGTAAGTCGTCTCGGGCGATTAGAAAACTTCTCTATGAAAGTCTTCTAACTCTCGCTAAAAAATATTTTAGTTTCCCGCTAAAAATATTGAAGTCTTTATGCGATTTACAAGTAAGGTTGTCTAGTAAGTCTTCTATTAGAAGACGAACTAAAAGTCTTCTGAATCGAAAATATTTAACATTATTGGAATTTTTGTCACCATATATAATGAAAAATTTACACATTCTATCACCTCATCTCAATAACTGCAACAAAAATGGTATGTCCTCATTCTAAAACTCTCCAACCTCTCTCTAATCATGAAATTATAAACACCAAACTTTATATCAATTTATGTTTTTGTCTCATGTCTTCTCAGTTTATCTTATTTTGCAGGGTTTCATCACATGGGTCTCATCTTCCACTCATTTAAAGGTAGATCTATTATTTATATATGTATTTTTGGTGTTCTATAAAGGTAGATCTACTAATATTCCACTCATTTCTCTGTTTTAAGCCATTTGAACGTTTTTTGGATATGCAGGGGGTTTTAGATCTGGAATTTGGATATGTAGGTTTTCAGATCTGGAAGACTTCTAAGACGACTTACCTGTTAGTCGTCTAAATTATGAGCGCTAGAAGACTTCCAGGATGACTTACCTGGAAGTCTTCTGACGGAGTCTTCTCACATGTCTCCCTTTCGTAACAGATCTAAGCGTTTTGGTAAGTTTTTATTTTGATTTTTCTTCATTTGGTGACCTCCTGTTGCAGAAAATTCTTACATTTTTTCAAATTAAAATCTCAACAAACCCACGAGCGTCTCTTTGACTTGAAAAATACTAAAGTGTATACGAATTTTTCATTTTTGTCTCATGTCTTTCTCACGAATCTATCTTTTTGTGCAGGTTTTTAACAAGATGGTTCTCATCTTCCATTGGATTGTACTTTGTGTTTTCTATAAAAATATATATATAATCTTCCACTCATTTTTTATTTTTTTAAGTCATTGAACATTTTTTTATATGCAGGGTTTTCAGATCTGGGTCTGGTATACATATTTTTCCTGATATGGAGCAGATTTTGGAAAACGTTATGGGAAGTCTTCTAAAATATAATGCGCTTAGAAGTCTTTAAAGTCTTCTAAAATATAAGTGTCAGGAGACTTCCTGGAAATCTTTCTAAGGAGTCTTCTTTTAGATCAAGTGGAGTCCCAAACTTGTCTTTGTAAAGCAATGATCTAATAGATGTTTGTTTGGTCGGTTTGTATTTACATGTGTACTCCTTTAGTTGTGATTTTTTTTTTGTAAATTGAAGAGAATAATAAAAAAAATTTGGTCAGAATGTCATATCCACCAATATTATCTGCCAAAAATACTTGACATTAATTGAAGTTAGGGATACAACTTCAATAGCAAAACACAAGAAAATAAAATAAATCAAATGTATTACAACAACTAAAGGAGAAGAATTCTCAAGAAAAACTTAGTCACATTCACAAACGAGATAAACCATTACATAGTTAAAGATATAACAGTTCAGGACGTCTTCTCGGAAGACTTAAATTTAACGCGGGAAATTGAAATATAAGCGGCAATTTAAGCGGGAAAGGAAATGAAAATTAAGCAGCAGGAACTCAAAATTTTAAGTGAAAAATTAAAATTTTAAATTTCGTGAAAGTGTAGTTAAAAAAGTTATCTTCTGATTAAAAAGACACAGTAAACCAGCTATTACTTGATATTCTTGAAGGTTACTTTACACTTTTGAAAATTAAAATAAACATATCTGTAAAGTTATTAACACATGAATATCGGTAAACTCATAATTAAAACCGATTTAAGTTAGAATTTCATTCAGGAGCTCAAATATCGACTAATATACATGAATTAAAAAAAAATATTAAAAATCATTTTAGTTTAGAGAAAATGAAAGTTTATTAAACATTGACGCAAACGAATTCCACGGAGGTTGTCTGGTAGACTTCTAGGAAGTCGTCCATTTGGGTATTTTGCAATTGACTTTTTAACCTAGAAGACTTACATGAAAGTCGTCCATCTTTGTTGTTTTAAAAAAACTTCGAGAGACTTACATGGACGTCGTCTAGGGTAACGGGTTAGTTTTGCATTTGACCGGATTGTATCAGAAATTTGACTTTTCCTAGACGATACACATAAGTCTTTTCGTGAAAATTAAAAAAATCAACTATTTTGTTATACCAGACGACTTCCATGTAAGTCGTCTCAGGTTAGTTTGCCATTGAAGAATAAAACACAAAAAAAATTATTTTTTTCTAGACGACTTAACGGAAGTCGTCGCCCGACGACCTACATGGAA